>NC_136855.1:23696010-24896010 GCF_951799975.1 Gobius niger | reverse complement strand
ACCTTTCATATGGATATGGAGAGAATGAAAAACAAACAAACAAACAAACAAACAAACAAACAAACAAACAAACAAACAAACAAACAAACCTTTAATGAGCTAGCATAAATGACCTATACCATGGTAGTGGATTTTATTCATTAATTTCGGCTTCAACACAAATCCTGTCTTCGACTTTGTGCTTAGTAACTACTGAGACTCAGCAAATGATTACTAAATTACACATTAGAGGCGCAAAGAAATAAAAGCGAGGGAGGGGGATGCTTAATTGCAGGGTTATAATAAGGGAGTGCAGATATGTGGGCCTTTAATTGTGTGTTTACCGCAGTATTTATTGCAGAGTGTCCCTCCCCTGGCTTGTCTCTGATGAGGTGAGTCGTGTTTCCACTAGCGTGCTATCAATTCTGGTTCATTAAAGAAACACACTTCAGATTTGGAGAGAGAAGAACAAGCCACGGCCTCCAGCTCAATGTGGGCAGAGACAGCCCTCGTAATGAATTTAAATCCCCAATGACTCACTCGGTATAAAATTATGTTGGGAAAACAGGCATTTTCTTTCAGGTTAAGAGAATATAAATATTTTAATTAAAAAATGTATGTATTAATTTCTTACCCATTAAACAATCCTTGTATATGTAACAGAGCTGTATGTCGTATTCTCACTAAAATGCTTGTAAATGACATGCCTTTTTAGTGCACGTTTAGCGTGTCATCTCAACGCAAGACACATTTTCGATTTATGTGTCTATTCAACGCCAAAAAATCCCCATATAATCAAGGCCGTGGGAACCCAGGGTTCTGAGGGTGCTGCAGCACGCCCTGGTGGATGGTTTGCACATTGCAGGCAATATTAATAAATAGGAAATAATACTAAAGACTTTTTGTTACCTTCTGTTGTCTTCGTGGGATGACTACTCCATTACAAGTCCCACAAATGTGCAGCTGCCGCGATGTTAAGCTCCTGTTTTAGTCCATGATGTGATCAACTCCTGCCGAGACTTTGCGAGCGTGCTGAAGCAAGTTGTGACTAGAACATCTACGCTGGTCAAAAAACAGATGGAGAAGAGCCATAGTCCCTGTCCAGTCTCCACCTTCAGAGAGACAATGAAGAGCATCCAAGCTGCATCACTGGGTTGTACGGCACCATTTAGTTGAAAAGATCAGTGTGCCCACTTCACACCAGCATCCATAGCAGAGTCTCTTCAGTCTGCATCAGACATCAAAACTGTGGAGACATTATTTTATCCTTAATTTTACTCATGTGAAGAAACATTCATTACATGAAAGTTCATTAAGCCTTAAAATCAAGATAATATTATTACTTGTAATACACATTACATGTGTCAAAACCTGTGCCAAGGCCTATTGTTACTTTCATGTTCATGGAACAAGATGATGCTAGACTTCTACAAATCAACTTGTTGTGGAGAAATAATAAAACTGTCTGCTCTGGAGATGTACTCCTGCTTCTAAATTTTAACGTACTAACCAGGGGCGATATTAAAGTTTCAACTTTAGGGGTGCTTAGCACCTGACTGTTCTCGCTCAGAAAATTTCGAATCGACACATGTAACTTCCTGTAATTTGATGCATTTTAGAGGGACTTATTACTTTGCAACAAATATACATATATTCAAAATGATATGAATGTCTCCATATCATTCTCCAAATGATATGGAGACATTCTCTACAGTTGTTGGTCATCCTCTTGTCCCGCATTATTTCTGTAGAACAGTAATAACCATTATAACAGACAATAAAACAATCATTTTAAAGCTAATGCAGTGAAACTTTATTGTCAAAGGTAATGATTTCATACATTAAACACAAAACAAATAAATGAATTCAGCAGTTGTCGCACTCACAAGTCTCAGGGACATAAGTTCGAGAAGTTTGGCTGACATAAATAACCATGTGAGGATGTTTGTGGTCATTACTGTAAGCTAATCCCCTCCTTTGTTCTCTTGTCTTTCCGGCACGCTCAATGCACATGACAAGTGCCAAACCAACACTGTTATAATGTTACTTTAATAATTTGCACGCTTCATTGTATTATGCTGTCTGCTGTCAGCCTCACAGGAAGGAGGTGTGGAGATGTAGAAATAATTAACAGGACTCGACAGGCTAGCTCACGTCAGCGTTTGTCTAACAAGCTCTGTGTTCAGGCCGCACGCTGCCTTTTCTAATGCTTTGTTTTTTTCCCTTATGCTCGGACAATCTGTGAACTGATGTATGTTCCACAGAAGTGAGGGGTTCTTATGGGCTGTCTTGTTTCTTGAGTGGCAAAGGTTTAATCAACTCAACTCTGTCTGGCCATTCCAATGCTAAACACTGCATCTAGTCCAAGTCAGCCAGTGAATAGAGGAGGTCTGTGCCAGCAGTGTCCAAACTGGCACTGAGGCCAAATGCGGCCATCAGACCAATTTGCATCGACTCTTAGGCGTCTTGCTGAATTATTTGCTTTATTTATTTATGTGGTTGGGAGAGTGCATATTAAAGGAATACTGTTTTTTTTTAACGTTTTTTTAACCTTAGCTTAGAGGAGTTCATGCGTAACTGTCTGGTCTTTGTGCGTGCACTCAGTCATGCAAATGTTGTTAGCGTTTAGCCTCTCCCAGCATATTCTTATAGCTCCAAACCGGGGTGAACTTAGAAGCTACCAAGCTGTTTCATGTTTTCCCTATTTAAATAGGCCTACAGTTACATGAAAAGTTACACGATCCAAGTAAAGCAGGGGTGTCCAAAGTGCGGCCCGGGGGCCAAATACGGCCCTCAGACCAATTTTTGGTGGCCCTCTGCCTTCTTGCTGAATCGGGACACATCATCAGAGATAGTCCTTTTTATTTGAAATGTAATAATTCTACACAATTCTAACCAAACAACTAACCTTTTACTGTGAGACAGAGCTGGCATGAAGGTTTTGAGCATAAATAAAGGTGTGGGGCGCAATTTAAACCTCTGCTAGTCAAAGGTTTTGCGGCACTAACCACCGATCTATGGCCCTTCACCCTGTGTACGCTTCAGTATGCGGCCTCCCATGAAAAAAAGTTTGGACACCCCTGAAGTAAAGTAACACAAAATTAGTACTATATTGTAAGGCGTAATAACATAGGAGCACTTTACGACTTTACTGTGCGACCAATTCCTTTAAAAAACATACATGGGACTCATGCATGTAAACACGCCATGTTGGATTGTAGCTTTGGGCTAATTTGCATCCGTTGTCCCACACTCGCACTCTCAAACACACTCATTCATCCATGCCTATTGTACATGTTTTTAGTGGTAGGGGAAACCGCAGAACCTGGAGGAAACACAGACATGGGGGGTGTCGCCCGTGAAGTTACTTAAGTTCTACAAACAGTCTCCACCATCATAACCTTTATGCTAACATTTTGTTGCGAGAAAGACCTGGCAATAAGGTTCCAAGACTGAATACAGATGTGGGGGCATAGTCAAATATTTTACTCAATGCATGGACCACCAGTCTGTACCCTCGCCCTTAATCAAAGACGTCCCAATTTATAGCCCCTGTTTACTGTATTTAACAGCGTAAAATCAGTTATTGTTTTTTTAAGACATATTTTTCCCCCTCTTTTTTGTCTTTACTAATTTAATTAAATGTTTGAATGTCAGGGCATAGGGCCTCATTTCCTAGTTATCCAGAGTGTTGTTGATTTCTGGAGATATATATATATATATATATGTTTTAATTCATGCAATTCTTACAATTGAATATTTTATTGGTGCTAGGCTAGTGCTATGCTAGTGCATGTCTATGGTAACTAGTAGCCTGCATTTAAAACAGTCTGATCCAAGCACAGTGCACCTGAGGCAAATCACTTATAACACCAGACAACCGATATTAATAGCTGTATTGACTGAATAATTTTTGAAATATAACCATTTTGCATTCAAAACTTATATTTGAGCAGCATCAGCTTCCTGGTTGTAAGCTACGCAGCGGCGGAGTGATCTGCTTGGTTACCAGACCTACTGTAGTTTTTTTTACCTGCGGTCGGCATTACTACACGTGGAATTCACAAAGGGGCTTACAAATCAGATATGGCACTGTTTGGAGGACAACCCGATGATTTTGAAGAGGTTTTTAATGCAGGCTACCATAGTAGTAGTTACCATAGACATGCACTAGCCTAGCACCACTAAACTCTTCAAATATAAGGACTGCTTGAATTAAAATTAAAATATATCTCCAGAAATCAACAACACTCTGAATAACTAGGAGATGAGCCCTATGTCAAAAATCCTGAAATATCCCTTTAAGATCAAGAAGTTCAGATTCTGCTATTATTTCACAAAACAAAAAACATCAACTCCCAGACCAGTGTGAGCTCCAACAACAAAGATTCAAGCCTCAGTGAAGTCTAGTCCTACCTCAGATAGTATTGCTGACTCGTTCCTCATGTCTCCTTTCACCTCGAAGGGAATAAAACTAATTTAGTGTGAAAGGCCACTGAACGCATCGCCAACAACCACCTCCAAACAAAACATCTCCCATTATTACTTTGAATAACAGCCTACGAATGGTTTATCTCGTGGAAATATCTCATAATTCATCATGACCACACATACACACTCCAAGAGATTTCCTTTACAATATTAGAGATGCTGGGAGCTAAGAACAACAACCCGCTCAGCTTCTTTTTTCAAAGCAGCATCTTTTCTCTGATTAATAAAGGTAATTAAGTCACAGTAAAACACATCCATAGACGAGGGTTTGGCTTTAATTATCCCTGCTGGCTCAGTGCGGTCCGAGCAGCACAATAAAAGTGTGTGAGAACCTGAAGACTTAATTAGAAGGGGTGCCGTATTTCGTGGCACACACCCGCCGCCCTTTGTCGCCTGAGATTTACTTGATTGCAGTTAGATTGGAAGAAGGAAAATGAGGAATGGAGCGGCTTTAGTTCCACAATTACTCGCTGGGCTTTCATTAGGCTGTCTGTTGTGTGATGTGCAGGCCTGATATTGCATTGGGATAAAGAGGTGTCCTGTGGCGCAGAGACAAGAAGACCGCATTTAGCCATGCAATTTGTGACACCACTAGGTGCTTTTTAAATAACACCAACAACTGGCCTGTGTGCAAACGATGAAGCCCAAAAGATAAAAGAACGGTGATTTCACATATATTATTAGCATGTAAAATGTAAATGTGTTTGGTAATTCTAGATAAATATTATGTTTAAGTCCAGACTATAACTTTTAGAACTGTATATGCCTCAGTACGTGGCTCGGCATGGTTTCACTCATCACCTCTAACTAATTAAACTGTATTAATGTACTTGTACTTTCCTGTTTTTCCATATGTTTTTTGGCACTGAAACTGATGGTCAGCTGTAATAGGGGAGGAGGCCAGGGAGATGGGTCTCACGGGTGGATTATACTGATTGACAGCACAAGTCACCGAGGCTGTCTTGTACAGCCACAGCATCAATATACTGTTTCGTTACACATCAAAATCTGATTTGCTGTTTTTATCTGTACAAATCTTGTGGTTATAATCAGTGTTGTGGAGAATGTAATTATATTTAGTTACTGAATACTGAATAATTGCCTTAATGTATTTTGTAGCATATTCCATTACTTAGTCTAATTAGAATACTGCATTCTGAATACTTTGAATACTTTCAGAATACTTTCACATTGATTGTCATTATATTTATGATAAATATGGCGTATAATTACATAAATGAAGACTACAATTTTTGGAGCATCTGTTATAAACTCACTTACCATGAATGAGGAACTCTCTTGGCAAATGGAGCAGCAGATACAGCATCATGTGACACATGTGCAGTGTTTGTATGAACTGTGGCATGAGGTGTTTTAAATATTTATTTTAGGGGGAAAAACAGTCATTATTCAAAAGTCTTTCTTAATAATGTTGTGCAATATGAAGCTAGCATTTAATGATTGATTACTGGGATGTATTCCCTTGACATTTGGAAAGTAACTGTATTCTAAATACTCTCAAGTGAAAGTAACTTTACCAGAAAACAGTTACTCAACATGAGTATTCTAAATACGTATTCTAAATATGTGTTTACTTCCCAACACTGGTTATAATATTCTTGATTAAAATATATCATTGCAAGAAAAAAAATGTGCACCTCTAATCAGAAAACTTATTTGACAGCTATAGCCAGCTAAATTGGCAACTGAGGGCTACATTTTTGTCACGTTCTTGTGAGTATAATCAGCTTTTAAGTGTAGACCAAAGGCATCAGAGCATTTTTGTAATAATGAATGTGTCACTATGAGTTAGATCAAAGAGATTAGAAGGAGCCCTCACCGTACTGTCATCAGCATGCAGTTGCACTCATAATTAGGGATGATTGCACTACAGGACCCTTTCAGTAGGTGAGCCACAGGAATAACTGTGTCTCCCCCCTCGCTTTCTCTCTCTCTGATTTTGAGTTTGTTCTTGCACAGGGAGACAACTGCCCACTCAGATCATAATTGCACAAGGCACTTACTAACCAAAGAGAGTAAGCAGAGCCACACTTTGTTCAAACACCTGCCCACACTCCAGTGCTCTCTCTCTCACTTTGTCTTCTCTCCTGGTGCACAACACTGCAACACCTACTGACATCTGAACCCAATGTGTGAAGGGCAATTTACTGCTGAGGCAAGGGTACATTAAGCCACATTCCTCAAATGAGTAAAAACAGCTTGATAAGACGATAATTGTATTGGGAAATTTACTGATAAAACAAACACCTGACTTCAATCATGGCATTATAGACAGATATGTTTGGCAAGCATCATATGAAGCATGTGTGGCAGTGTGGCCTGCAGGCACTTCGATATTTTTTTTGTTAGCTCTGCGTGCTAAGGTCGCCCTGTAAATAGTGCATTCTTTGGGTTACTCGCCCTCTGACCTCTCACTTCCGCCTTCCTGGTCTCTATGCCATCTGGTTCCAGTGCTCATTCATGGCTACGCACGTAAACATGAGATCACATCTGCAAATGAATCCTTAAACAGAGTTTTTCCATCACTGCAACTTTCAAAATAAACTCTCACGCTGTATTCTTGTCACAGCTGTGGCAGATTTACGTAGCATCTGTCCATTGCTGTTCCCTGTTGAAAGCCTATGAACCATCTCGGGCACTGAGAACTTCAGCAAGGGGTCTCCTGGTGGTTCCCAGAGTCAATAATGAACATGGTGAGGCTGCGTTTCAGTTTCATGCAGCTAAAATCAGGAAGAGTCTTCATGAGGATGTGAGAAAGGCCTCAACTCTGACAATGTTCAAATCCAGGCTGAAAACTTCTTTACCCGTGCATATGACAACTGAAAGTATTTTATCTGCCCTCTTGCATTTTACTGGAATTTATATTTTTTTATGTTGAATTGCCTTATGTGTGAATTGTGCTCTACAAATAAACTTGCCTTGCCCTCCCCTCTCATTAGCAGGTAACTTTAATTTTTAGTAAAATGGAGCTATTCTACCTCTAAAATATAATTTGTTGAGCAGTTTGTAATGACTGTACTGTGGTAGCACAACTGAGATTCCCATGTAAAGTGCTTTACAAATTAAAGGTATTATTATTATTATTATTATTGTAGAGATCCAACCAGCTGTTGTCTTGTCTTGATGAATTTGGACTCCATGATTTGTGAATAAAAACAAACTGATTATGAACTTGAACTGATTATAAAATATATATATATATATTTTTTCCTCCGCTTTATCTGGGGCTGAGTTGCGGAGGCAGCAGTCTGAGCAGAGATGACCAGACTTCCCTATTCCAGCCTGGGAGACCCTGAGGTGACACCAGACCAGCTCCAGACCAGACCAGAGACATAGTCCCTCCAGCAAGACGCTGGAGTGCCTTTGGATCTTCCACAAGGCCTCCTCCCAACAAGACATGCCTGGAGGCGACCAAAAGCCATCTGAAACAGATGTCCAAGCTACTTCAGCTGGCTACTTTTGGCATGAAGGAGAGGTGATCTTGTCCTTGTCATTACCCAGATCTCATGACCAGAGGTGAGGGTAGGAATGTAGATTGACCAGTAAATCCAGAGCTTTACTCCGGACTCAGCTCCTTCTTCATCACAACAGTCCGACACAGTGACCACATCACTGCCGACGCCACCTTGATCCGTCTGTCGATCTCACGCTCTATTTGTCCCTCATTCACATGTGCGGCATGTGCGATACTTGAACTTCTCCACTTAAGGCAAGGACTCTCCACCGACCTAAAGAGGAGAAGCCAACTTTTTCCGGTGGAAAAGCATGGCCTCGGATTTGGAGGTGCTGATCCTCATCCCGGTCGCTTCACACTCGGCTGCAAACCGCCCCTGTGCGTGCTGGAGGTCCTGATTTAATAAACAGAACAACATCGTCTGCAAACAGCAGAGATGATTCTGAAATTTCCAAACCAGACACCCTTCGGCCCCTGGCTGCACCTAGAAATTCTGTCCATAAAGGTAATGAACAGAACTGGTGACAAAGGGCAGCCCTGGCTGAGACCAACATATACTGGGAACAGGTCTGACTTACTGCCGGCAATGTGAACCAAGCTCCTGGTACGGTCATACAGGGAACGGACAGCCCTTAGCAGAAGGCCCCGGACCCCATACACCTGGAGCCCGGACGCCATGCACACCCCACAGGGCACCACGAGGGACACGGTCGAACGCTTCCTCCAGATCCACAACACGCATGTGGACTGGTTGAGCGAACTCCCACAAACCCTCGAGCACCTGATGCAGGGTATAGAGCTGGTTGACACTGTTCTTCCTGAATCCGAGGTTCTCCGTGCGACATACTGAATGCAAATAAACAACAGTTATTGCATGATTTCATTTAGCTGGACCAGAAGTTGCAATGCAGTGTGCGGTGACCAGATTCACAATTATCTTTAAAGAAGAAGAAAGTTAATTTCATCTTGTAGTACCAGGCACTATATTTTATATTCCTAAGTTAGAACTGGCCCTGTGCTGAAAATCTATTTGGCTGAAGACAATTTTGGCCAGCACTTCAAAAACGGGTTATTTTATGTTGCTCCCAGTGTGCAGTATTTACTATTAAATATGCTGAATGAAATTGGCCCGGTGGCTGAGTGCGGCCCTCAGACCAATTTTTGATGACCCTCAAGCTTGTTGAATTTGCATGTGCTGTACTGCAAATTTAATAATTTTTCACAATTATATACGAGTGTTTTTCTGAGAGACAGAGCTGCATTAAGCTTTCATGTGTAAATAACGGTGTGGGACACAGTTAAAAACCTCTTTGAAATGCATCCAGTTGAAGGTTTCTCCATGTTGACCACCGGTTTGTGCCCCTCAATGCCGTACAAACTTCAAAAGGTGGACCTCAATAATAATAAGTTTGGACACCTCTGTATTCTATGCACCATTTATTCCTCTGGGTGGTGTTTTAGGTACAATCTCCATTTTACAAACTTGCTGTTTATAATTTTATCATTTACATATACTGACTCTCAACCCACCATTCAGCTATACACATTCCCTATATTATTGTAGCAATGCTGTACGTGTCTGCAATGCTGATGTCTCACATTAGCTGCTTATATCATTGTAAATCTCCACTCATGTGCTTTCCGATTTTGATATGCCTTTGTGCACTATAACTCATGGCATCGTTAGCTTGATTGATAGCGTGTGCCAAACAGACTGTTGGAGAGTCAAAACTTTGCTCACAGAGGAGATTGATAGGCCTGAAGAGAAGGGGGATATGCTGGAGAAAAGCTCGGCTGCAGTTCTCTCCCTGGCTGTCCTCCACATGACAGCTCTGTCACATGATGAAGAGAGCACTCTAGGGCTCAACTCGTTCCTTCAACTTAGACACACTGGGTAAAAGAAATTTAAACTTTGTATGCCTTTATGTGAGCTGTTTTGTCACAGATATAACTTTGGCTGCACAAAACAATCCATATCAATTAGCCTAAAAGATTGTATCAAACAATGCTATTTAAAATGTGCGGGAGCAAACATGCATATTGATTTGGTATAGGCTTCAGTTTGGGACCAACAGAAAGAATTAATTGGCTTCTGGCCTCATTAGTTAATTTCACCACTATATCCCTCAAAATCTATCCACAAACAATAGGAACATTAGCTAAAATATTGTAACCACTAGCCTGCAGCTGCACACATAAAACTGCTTTGAGATGTTGTAAGTGAGTAAGTTAAGTTTATTTCTAAAGCGCTGGTTACTGCTGGTTGAAAATACGGAGGATAAAAAGCTAAACAATAAATAAAGTAAACAATATTTTTATTGTACAAAAATATAATATTTTGTTTAAGTTTTTAAGTTAAGTTTAGGTTAAAATGTTGTTTCGTTTTTTTCGGTTTATTCAAGGATATTTCAAAAGAAAGAAAAAGAAACACTGACCATATGAAGAGAAAACTTCAGGCAGGAAACAAGGCAGCCATGACATACTTGCACTGGGACTGGGCCTGATGGGTCAGAACGGTCAGAACCTACAGAAACATTTTGTTAAAACCTGCACCGCATTCTATGTCCTATGCACAGCACAGCACTGGACCATTGGGACCCACACGCCCCAATCTACAGCTGCTGTGGTGCTGCTGTCTGCTCCCCCGGGACCAAAGCGATACTACGAGGGACAGCTTTGATCACGACCAATTCAATTGATATTTGGAATGAATGAAAGGTAAGCTAGCTCCTGGCCATGACCAAAACAGGGAAGTGCAAGCGGCTGGAGAACGAGCAGCGGAGACGATTGGAGAACAACTGTCAAAACAATGTCAAAATTTGCAGTGATAAATTATTTAAATGCCAACCTCAGTGCCATCATTTTCTAATAAAAGTGTAATTCAGTGTTGCAACAGAAGTTCACAAACACTTAGAATTATTTGTTGAAGAACACAACCCAAGCCTTTCAAGTATTGTTCAGCATTTTTCTTCTGTCTATGTTTATCAGCTTTTCAGTCTCATCCTGGCAGAGGAGCCTCCCTGTTGTAACCAAGCCCCCCGCTCACTCAAACACTGCATCCTCCACAATTAGCAGGATGATAGGATCTGCCATAATGAGACTACTTATTGCCAACACAACACATGCTAATGATAATTGTAATAGCAGCAGCAATCATTTCCGTGATACTCACATACTCATTTGCATTCACTGCTTGCTCTCACCTCCTCCTTCTTATCCTTCAGCTTGACAATTTTGCCATTTTGTCTTTGAGTTGAACTTTTTTCAGGGCAATGTTAGTTCTTATTGAAAGGGCCTATACATTAATGCTACATCATAAAATTTTGACCATGTTTTTGAAAATTAAAGTTGAACCTTGGTTGGTTAAGAAAGAAAAAAAAATGGTTTAAGCCTCGTTTAAAGGCCTTCACACTTTGGGGAGCCCTCGGGGATAGTGGGAGGGCATTCCAGAAGCTTCCTGAAATGCCCAATCTTCCATTGTGGAGAGTTTGGTCCTGGGCAGTGGGTGCCGGTGGATCGGAGGCGCCTTGAGGTGGTGCATAGGGTAAGGAGCTCTCTGAGGCTGTTCCATGGACACGCTGGTGAGTAAGGAGGCAGAGTTCAGTGAATTCTAAAGTGAATGGTGAACAGGATCTCGGGACCCTGGCTGCGCAGTCCTGAATAACCTGAAGCTTCGACAAGCTCTCAGTGGGGATCTCGACGAGGAGAGCATTGCAGTAATCCAGCATGTAGGAGACAAAAGCATGTACTGGTTTCTAAGCATCTGACTGGGAAAGGGAGGGAAGGAGTTTGGCTTTAATGATGAATGGACACTTTGGAGGAGAGATGACGGATATGCTTTGCAAATGATAAATGTTGGTCAAATTGGAAACCTAGGTTTGTGATGGAGGAGGAAAGGGGAACGCTGTGGCCAGAAACATGCAGGTTATGGGGATGACTGGATTTGAAAAAACAGAAGAGAAAAGAGGCACAGAAAATTCCCATCAGGCACCAGGTCCCAGTTTACCCTTAGCATTTGCCTTTTCTGCCTTTGCTGTATTAGCTCTGTATAAAAATTGTATTGTATAATGCAGCCATTCCCAAAGTCCAGGACATAGGGGCCCCCTTGTCAACCTGAAATTTTCTCGGGACCCCCCATTAATAATAATTTAGAAATGTTCTTGTTATTTAAAACACCTCACAATGATTGTAGCTAAAAAGGCATTGAAACTCAACCATTTTAGCAAATAAATGTATTTTTCCTTTTAAAATCTTTTTTTTTTTTTCAAAGTACTTTTTTTGTAGACAAGCTTTGGGGGCCCCCCTGTAGTGCTTCTGAGGCCCCCAGGAGGCCCCGGACCCCACTTTGGGAACCATTGTTATAACATATTCCATTAAATCATACCCGGAGAGGTGCTTTGTTTCTTTCACACTCCTTTCATGAATCCACCTCACTCTTACATCCTCATTGTTTGTTCATGTATATTAGCTTCATTTTGAACTGTTTCTTTTTCCACCGAGCACCAGCTGCTGCTCTTGTTCCTTGCTTGTGATTTTTTTTTCTTTTAAATATCTAACACTCAACACAATGTTATCCTGGAGGTTTTTTCAAGGCATGTACATTTTTGTAAATTATACTTAAAGAGACATCAAGGCTAAGGCTGTACAGAAAGCCTGAATAAAGCATAATGTAAGCCCTATTCAAAACAGTTTTCTTTCATTGTTGTTCCCACTGACACAAACTGCCCTGCGGGCAACAAATCAACATCTTTTTAACTTTAGCACCACTTAATCGGTATAGTGCTTATTCTGCAGCCTGCTCTGTTGTGGGAGATGGATACGATGTGTGATAAAGCGATACTGCTGTGCTGCGGAGACAGGGATTTAAATCAGTGTTATTGTGCCGTGCATGGTCAGGTTGTTATGAAATACAGCTGTCGTCCTGCCGTAACTCAGCTTAATTTCCACCGAAGACGAACCGTATTAAATTACACTCTCAGTAATGTAATGTAATGTGTTGTTAATTGTGCCGTTAATGAGAAGGCAGTGGCAGCTATGTGTTCGTCTTTATGGGGCCATGAGATCTCTGATATTAAGAGTCTTTACGGTTTCTCAGGTTTCATGTAAACCGTTACATAGGAATGGATTAATTGTCTGCAAGCTATTTTATTATGACAATAATTTACTTTGGAAAGTACATTATATGAAATGAAAGGGGCAGCATCCTTAAACTGTTGACCGTTATCACAAAACATTGCTATTAAGAGACGTCCAAGACAGTGCTACAACATCATAATATTCTTTCAAATATTTAGATGTATCTCTTGACTTGATGCGCACACATGTCAGTGGGAGACATTCTGACATAGTGTTTGATCAAACCAGCCTTTTGGGGCTGTCCTCCACTGTTGTCTGTGTCTGCTGACATATTGAATCAAGCCTCCCTTTCTTTTTCAGCTGGACTCATATTTTCCAGACGTTGAGCTTCTGGCTGCACTTGTGCTCCGACCGAACAAGACAACCGACTCCTTCTCTGGAGTAATGGAATCTATCTGTTTCTGGCCAGTCCTGACCCCTCTCTGTGTTGACACCATCTCCCTTGTGTTTTTTCCCCCTAGTCATCAAGCACTGACTGCACTAAGTTGTCCTGCTCAACACCCCTCCGCCCCCACCCCCATGTAGGGCCTCTCCATCACTGTCACCCTCCGCTCTACTTGGCTGGACAGCGACCATCCCGCCCCCCACACACAGCCAGTCTCTTTGTCTAATTCACACACGCGCACAGAAATCATTCTCCTCCTTTCTCTCGCGCAGACCAAACGCCCATCTATGTCTCTCTCTGTCAATGTTGTGGAACGTCTGGTTCGCTCTGGGAGATACGAAGCCATCCATCACTATGGGCCATGACTGGGATGCATTACGTTGCCTTCTCTCTAGTATATTGCTGCATATGTCAATGTTTGGTGATGAGAATAATTTTGGGTGACACGGGTCATTCAGCTTGGGCACATCTTCATTTCCAATAGTTATGGATATGTTGTACTTGTAGCTTTCACATTAATCATTTGCTTTAAGTAAATAAGTAAGTGCTTTATTTGTCATTGCACAAACGTACAAGAAAATAGTGTTCAGGTGTTCAGTCCTGAGCCGCTGTGACTGAGCCGCGCCGTTCCTGTGGGTCAACCTGACTAGCATGTTTTTGGAGGTCGGGGAAACTGTAGCAATCAGAGGAAACCTGGCTGGCTGCCTTCAATCTCCTCTGATCCGCTGAAACAGTGCACTGCCTCCTGAATTTGTCCCTGTTTCAGAGCATGGTGTTCGGCACTGGTCAGCTCCACCTCCTCCTTACTCTTGCTCCTGCGCAGGTCCCTCCGTCCCACAGCAGTCTTTCACCATCTTCTGGAAAGATCTTATTGTCCAAGTGAACGGCCATTAGCCAGTACAATAGAAGGCATGTGTGGCTTAGCTGTGAGTCTCGCCCGGATACCACCTCATTTGGCCCTTCCTTGTTGTCCACTGTGCTAATAATAATAATAATAGATTTAATTTATAATGCACTTTTCATTCTAATGAATCTCAAAGACATCTTAAACACTATAAAACAACACCTGATTGACACTTAAAAGCTTTCCTAAATAAAAATGTCTTAAGTTCAGCTTTAAATGAGTCCAGACTCTGAGCGCCTCTTAGCTCCACAGGGAGGCTATTCCAGAGCCGGGGTGCAACTGACAAAAGGCTCTATCACCCATCGTTCGAAGCTTCGTGAGAGGGACCTGGAGGAGACGGCTATGGATGATCTCAGGGTGCGGGTGGAGCTTTGGAGAGGGATGAGTTCTTGTAGATTTGATGGACCATGGCCGCTCATGCATTTATGGGTGAGAAGGAGAGTTTTTTGTATTGAATATGGAAAGGGACTGGAAGCCAGTGGAGGGAATATAGAATTGGTTGTGATGTGCTTATACTTGCGTACTTGCATAAGGATTCTTGTGGCGCTGTTCTGTATGTATTGCAGTTTTTGAATGTTTTTGGAGATGATCCCGTTAAAAAGTCCATTGCAGTAATCCAGCCTTGAGGAGACAAAGGCATGGACTAGTATTTCAGCGTCGGAGAGGGTGCTGCAGGTGCAGGGGTTCTTCAGCTGCTTTCTTCAGGACCATTATGGACTGTCAAAGTAAAAAACACTGATTCCCACAAAAACACGGGAGAGATGCAATGTGGAACACAGAAACCACAAATACAGTTCACAAAAAAAAAGTACACAAAAAATGCAGCTGTACCAAGAGAGAGGGAGGTTGCTGCCTGTTTACACGTCGCCATGACGAAGCCTTTAATATCAAGACTATGTGACATTGTCTGACACAAAACAGACTTTATTTTCTTATACAGAATCTCTTCATACTGAATACTCAATATGTAACAATGAGCACATTTGTTCCATTAACAAAGCCATTACCTCTATCCTGAGTTCACAATAGCAGATAAATATCATTATATTAATGGAGCACTTGACTTAGTTAATTGTCAATTAGCCACACTCACTTTTTATAATGTCTTACTGACGCTCGCAAAATTGTTTATGTAGTTTATTCATTTCTTTTCCTTTCCTTATTTTGTATCAAACTAATAGGTTGGTAACAGGATGGAAATAACATGGTAAGTAACACTGTAAACATGTTAAAACTATATTATATATATATATTGTATGTGAAGCAATTTGGGCACCTAGTGTTGTTGTAAACGTGCTATACAAATAAAGTTGACATTGACATTGACATATTTAAACATGGAAAAAGAACACAGTCTATTTGATCTCTTTCATCTCATAGAATTATGATTAAACATGATTTCCCTATCCTCATTCATCCCTCCCAATCCGACAGTTTAACATGCTAGTACTACGCTGTAAAGTGCGACATGATTTATGTTCTCTCTCTTTTTTTTTTTTTTTTTTTACCGTTGTATAAATTTGGCAAGATACAGGCGATGTCAAAAGAATACTGATGAGATGTTTATCCACTCAAGCATCCCCACAGAATATGACATCATTTTCAGTGCAATTTCAGTCAATGTAATGCCTCTTTAGATGTTGTTAGTGCCGCCAGTGCTCCCAACTCTGACGCCCAAAATCCACCCGTCATTTCGTAGCACTTATCCTTTAACACTTGAGCGTGCCTCGAAAATAACCGATAATGCGATAATGTGTCAGGTATGGCATCTGCACTTCACCCAGAGTCACACACAGTCACAAAAGTGCACTCCTCATCACTGCTAAATTCCACCAAGTAGCAGTGTCTTACAAGAATTTACCACCATATTTGAGATGCGATTATCCAAAGCCAAAATGGGGACTGCAGACAAGCGTGGAAAGATCAAGAGGTTAAATTTAGGAAGAGCATGATCAGACATCAATCACTGCACAGAGACAGATAATGATGTGTGAATTTAACTCAAACAATCAAGGGAAAAGCTACAGGATATGAATGAAGATGTGGCATGGTGAAAACATTAATCTCAAACATACAGTGATAGTGACTCAGTAACAAATTAATTTATAAGATATTTATGTATAGATTCTTACTTAACTACTCTTTAATTAGACATTGTATGCGTTGCCATAGTGACACTGAGCACCATTCCTGTGTCTTGTTAAGGAAAAGGTTTTGGACTGGTTTTCGCATACGGTCTGTATTTGCCCTCGAATGTACAATTAGACATGGAGATGGTTTCATCAGCAGTGAAAACCTAGAAACTAAAAAAAACTAAAAAAAACCCATACATCTGCTGGGTCACTAAAAGGTCAACTACACACTTATATCAATATTTGTTTTCGCATAAAAAGCTCCATAATGCACCTTTAAGAACATTTAAATTGATCATTAAGAATGCGAAAATATATATTTTTACATGATATATGGTATCATGTCAGCAGCTGTTAGGTTCACCTCAACTTTGATGAAACTATAGCCACCAACAACTCCTCCTCGCTCATCTTGCCATTCTGTGTCGTTTTAATCTTGCTGAGTGATTTTTGAAATGCTGATTTGGATGTCAAGCTGCAGCCATCTGAGGCCTTTAGTTTTTTTCCTCCCAGCTATCTGACCTTGCCATCCCTCTGTAGGTCTCCTGTGAGTGTAATACATCTTAATAGATCAGTTCTGCCTGGACTGAATTATAGCCAAATGCAGCCTGTCTGGATCTTTTTAAATAGGTGCCACGGCCTAATGGACTAACGGAGTCTGGGTGGGAAGTTATTAGTCCGTGGAAGCACCAGCGGCTCCGGCAGAACATCCATAAATAAACAATATAGCCTCTGTTTCTAGGCCCTTGTCCTTATTTAAAGGGCTTCCCTGGAATTTACTGTAAAACGTTTCTTTGCTGTCCAAACAGTATTTCTTACAGATTATATCAAAGGAACAACAGATACAAGGGGGTTGATGCTGGACCCCAAATTACTGCTATCTTCAGTGACTGGGGGCCTTGTCTGTGCGTCCTCCAGGGGACCTTCCTAGGGCCTGCAGTTTTTCCTGACAGATTTGTAAGGTGCCAGCGATGCACAAACAGTGGATAAGGTTTGTGGCCTTGGTCCGTCTGGAGAGTTTTGTTTAAATCTATACAAATGATGCTGAGCCCACACATAAGACCTAATACGACTGCAGTTTATTTCCACTGGGCTTAAAGGAATTTCTCAAGCTTAGACTGGGACTGTGGAATTGCAGTGATAGATGAATCAAAATTGCTCCCTAATGTAGCCTGCAGTGCAATGATATGAAAAATAATCACTTATTTTTATTTTTTAGCTTATATCTCACTGCCATAGACAGAAATTAACATTATTACCAGTAATCATATGTCTTTTCTTCACGTTTTACTGTGTCACACAACAATCAAATATTGTGCAATCTAATGGCATTATCAAATTAGGCTATAAATGTAGGGCCCCACATCCCTGTTACACGCTCTGTGCGAGGTGTTTTCTTGCAGATAACAGCTAGTGTAAAACACTTGAACACTATCGCATTGGACCACAGTGTTCGCTCTCGGATACAAAACAAGCTTCATACAGTGGGGTTTATGTTCTGTATTGTGGGGTGTGCTTGTTTGAAATCAGTGGAAATAACAGTAATCTGGGTGGCTCTGACTGCTAGTCAAGTGTGAGCAGCGATAATGCCTCTCCTCTCCCTGGCCTCTCCTTTCTCTCGTAATCTCCTCCGTGCTGACTGGCTGCCGTTTAAGAGGCGCTTTTCTCTTTTAGTTCGGGGTCCCAACAGGGCTCTAGCAGCACTCGTGTCAAACCCTACAAAAAGCAAGTGTGGAAATTGCTTTCTGCTTTTCTCCGGCCATTACAAGCTGAGCAATTTACACTCAGATCTGTCCACGTCCCCACCTGACACCAGGTGAGAAGACAGAATTTAGGAGTAAAAGGACAGATGGACTGGGAGTAGGAGGGAACGCACTGGAAAGCATCCGGTTAAGATACAACTATACACTAAGCGGATACAGTAGTATACAAACATATGTACACAAACTTGCAGTAGTGTTTTTAAGATCTAAAACATTACATTCACATTTTATAGGATGAATCATTAAATACAATACAATCTATGCATTACAATGCTACACAGTATATCAGCCAATTTGACTTTCACACAAGATCTCTACAGGTGCTGAACCACCAGTTAACAAATACAAGAGTGCCTTTGGTTACACAAGCCTGCCCCAGTCTGAGGACGGAGAACTTTAACTGTTGCTAATCACTTGTAAGACACATCTTCAAGGAAAGTGTCTGATTATTTGTGAACAAAACATATCATTTTGGTCTATATAACATTTTGATCGGCATCCAGTTCAAAAGGAAGCTATGTCATAAAGAAATTTAGATTGTAACTTAACTCTGTACATGTTTTCGGTACCCCCCCCCCCCAAACAAAAACAAAAACAAAAACAAAACAAAACAAAAACAACCTAAACAACTGTGTGTTATGAAGCTTCCACACAAAATGTGCC
Source organism: Gobius niger (assembly GCF_951799975.1). Taxonomy (NCBI): domain Eukaryota; kingdom Metazoa; phylum Chordata; class Actinopteri; order Gobiiformes; family Gobiidae; genus Gobius; species Gobius niger. The sequence goes on along the minus strand of NC_136855.1, from coordinate 24,877,082 downwards.
AACACTGATATATTGTCTAAATATATACGGATGTGAACCCAATGTAAAACACAGCAGACAATCAGCTGCAAACTGTAAGCAGCATAATAATGACAGGCACAAATCAAAGAAAACAAAAAGTAACAACGCTATACATTGACACGTTTCTGATGCAGTTGTCTGCAGTTGCACCACCACATACGACTAAGACATGTAACAAAAATGTGGTTTATTTGTTAGAAATAAATGTTTTTTTTTTTTTTTTACATAATTAGGCGGGCTGCAGCTTTGGACTGTGGGGGGAGTGTTGGAAACCACAGTTTAGAGAAAGGAGATAGTTTTGACTAACATTTCTAAATTCTTGGAACTGTGTTACATCACAGTTCTTTATTTTATAAAAAAACAGGTATTGTTTTATTGAAGTATTAAAAAATGGACAGCTACAAAGACTGTGGACAACAAAAAGAGATGGGAATCTCTGTGTCAAGTCTGAAATACTCCCACAACAGCATAGCCATAAGAGTCATGGCTCAAAGCGGTGGAAGCGTGCACACTATCAACTCATGCATATTCTATCTCGTGTTGAGGTTCTCCATGTGCTCCACTGTTACATTATTACTGCATATGATGACTCATAAGAGAGAAAACTGTAAATTATGTAGCAATAGTTGCAGAAGTGCAAGCAGAGATGAAACACCTGGATAAAGCAAAGTGCTGATTCAAGCAAACTGAGACAGCAGCCTGTGTTTTGACGCCGCCAACAGTTGTAAGTGAGATGTCTCTCTCGAAAGCACACTGGGAATTCCTGCAGCAAGCCTCTCTGAGGGGCCTTAAAAGGCTTCTTTTGCAGCTGGTTTCATTATAGCAATAACAACCCAGTGCAGACAGACAACAAACTCTTGTGTTTGAACCAAAACAAATTATGTTGTTGAGATGAAAAAGTCAAAACAGAACAGCCATGAGATGCCTGAGTGAGTGACAAAGGAAACAGGAGTCAGAAAACAGACACGGGTAAATAAAAGTCTCCAAAGAAAAAGCCTAAAGCAAAGACCTCCAGGAAAGAGAGGGAGAGAGAGAGGGAGAAAGTGTGTGTGTGTGAGAGAGAGAGAGAGAGAGAGAGAGAGAGAGAGAGAGAGAGAGGAGCGGCACATCTTTGTGTGGATGAAAGAAGCAACGTAATCGCCCAGTTGTGTCGTCTTCTCCCATAGGCCCCCTCCGAAAAACAACTGGCACTTTAAGCTTGGACAGATAGCAGACAGAAGGGATGACGGCTAGAGAGGAGCACAATACCACCGGGGTTTGGGAGACACACATTCCTAAACATGCAAGGAGTGAGCGCACACAAAACAAACATCCAAACAAGTTTCCCCACTACAAAGTCAGCAGTGTGCATGCATACTCCAAAAACACAGGCCCACCGAGAATATCTCGCTTTGTAGTCCCCTGAAGATGGAAAAGTGCCCTGCGTATATGACACAACTGTGGCTGACTGACTGCATTCGGAAAAGGGTTCACTGTGTCAGCAAACAGGATACAGTAAGAGCACATCATGAATTTGAGGATGCATTAAAAACCCAACAGTCGACTGAAAAAAAAACTTTTTTTTTCTTTAAAAGCCTCTGGTTTATTATTTAAGATTTGGGTGTACAGCTTGAATGTGGAAATACAACTTGGCTTTATAGAAAATCAGGTTGACGTGAGGCATATTTGAGCTTCTACATTTTTGTTTAAGATCACATAAAGACTTGATGTTCATCATCTGTTTATTTACCCTTTAAAGTGCATATGACACAATATTTGCTCAAACATAGTTGACACAAGTTTATACATAAGGTTATGCTAAAGATTGTACCCATTTTTTTTTTGTTTGGCTGATTATGTGATGTTTATAGTTTCACTTCCTTATTGGACACTGACAGGAAGTGACATAGATGAAGGTAAACAATTTTAAACTGCTGCCGTGCAACCATGTTAAGTCAATGGGAAATGAGTGTGTCAAACTTTAAAAAAAAAATTTATTCAACATTTACAAACTGTAAGGCACATAAAAGCTCACAGCACATTCGGTTGAGTAGAAGAAAACTGCATAAAACTGTGCAATATTAAGACAAGTGTAAAAAAATCAACATAAATCAACAACATCAACTCAAAGAAATAATAATAAAATAAGTAAAAATTCATGACTTGAAATGAGCATGTCAAACTGCTATGGAACGTTATCTTCCTCTAGGTCACTTCCTGTCAGCAGCTTTAAAATAAAATAACTTTTCTGCCCAACATTTCTTCATTAAAATTGCTGCTTTACTGAAATTAAATGATGATTATAGATACAGATGGCATCTCTGGAATGACCCATATATGGCCATGTTTGAAAACAGAAAAATCGAAACTTTCTCCAATTATTCAAAAACTGTTTTAACAAACACTGAATAATGAATAGTTTTCATAGTATTCAAATGAAGATACAAAGACATGGAGAGGTGCAAAGTGGTTCAACAGCCCATAAATACACAATTAGCGGAGAATGCTAACGTGATGCTTCATGTTAGCATCGGGCTAATGCTAACGGCTAGCTTGTGACAGACATTTTTTCTACTGAACAATTCGCTGTGAGAAAACATCCATATGGAGCCGATTTACACTTGACTTAATATATGTGTTATTAATAAGTTCATATTCCACCAGAAAATGGCTAAAAAGAGTGAAAAATTGTGTGTCCCAAAACATTTTGTTTCCCCCATCCGCGAAGCCACGCCCCCACGCCCCCTTCTGTGTTCACATAACTCTATTAAAGCTGAAGTCACAAAACGTAAATACCAGTCAAGCACTAAAACTCACCAAGCAAGGAGCCAAAATCAAAATTAATCAAACCTTTCTTCTGTTTGTCCTGAGCTAATCAATTCTAATTTATTTATACTTCAAATAGTTTTCACCCACTACATATTTGCTCCCATTTTCAAGCGGAGATTGTTGAGCATTAACAGTTAACCTCTCGTTCTCACATTACCTCCCACACATCCTCACTGAACAATAGGGTGGACGGCCCTAGAAATAGGATTATGCTGATTTGACCTCTTAGCTCCATCAATTGAGGAAAATGTTCTTTTTATACTAACAGAAGTACATGCGGTGTCTGTTTTATCTCTTTACTTTGTTCATGAATTACTTGTTTACTGTAAATGTGACAATGGTGACAAAAGGAACACCTCAATTAAGTATTCTTGTCATTGACTGTTATATATCTGTAGCAAAAAAGACAAGTTGCAATGCTGAGCCCAAGTCAGTCCACATCTCAAGTCACGAATCTTAACCTGTATGGAGAGAAGACCATTTCAAGTCTGGGAGACCCCTTTTAAAAGTGTCTCCATGTCTCTATGAGTTCAGCTATACTTTTCAAAGAGTAGATTTGATGAAGATTTTACTGACTTTATCTGAGGAACGGAGCAGACAATGCACTGTGAGTAAAGAAAAGTGCCTGAGCAGCAGGTGTTTGACAGGATCTTTACCGCTCTGGCAACTTAATGCACTTCCTCTATTTCTCCCCAAATGGTGAAGCCAACAGATGTTCCCCATAATTGTAGCATTTAGTACTCCTGTTTTGATGCTGCGTGGCTAATTATGATACAGTTGCTGACAGAAGGGAAACTCACATCCCAGCGCTGGATGTTTTTTTTTCTTCTATGCACTGTTCTTTGCTGTTGCTATGACATTTATTTAACTTGGCAGCCACTGTGCACAAAACAGACTTAACTCAAACCAAAGAGTTAATGAGCACTACAGGATCACATACTTGCTCTCATTAGAATATTTTAGTTTGGGGATCTACAGTCGGTGGTCTCAGCAGGAATATCATGTTTAATATTTGGAACAAGTTTGCAATGAGATGGGAACAGACTTCAAATCAAAAGCTAAGGTAATGGTAATAAAATGAATGAATGCATGATTCCCCGAAGTCGAGTTCAGGCTCTGATCTTAAAAGTACCTGCACAATATGGTACTCTAATTCTGCTGTACATTAATCTAGGTGTGTTTTGAAAACCGTGAGTCATGGAAGATGGGCAGGCTTAGCGACCTTGGCTTCTCATGAGATGCATTTTCTCTCCCAAGTGTTGCACAAATCTTTCAAACAAATGACTTAATCTCCTGTGTGCACTATAACAACCGCACGATTACACTCATCTGCAGAAGTTATTCACACATCAGTCTGTCATAGAGGCTCTGAGAATGACATGTCTAAAGTAATTAAAGTAGATTGATGCTTTGCTTCAATTACATCCATAATGTCATCCTATTCCTGTCAGGGGACTTTTAAATAAGTGGCTGTGTCGCTACGCTTGAAGAAGCCTAGTTCCAAACATACTGTATTTCATAAGTTTGGCACTTTACATAACAACTGAAATACAAATTACAGAAACTATTTGTGTTTTAAATGATGGCTTTTCTTTGACCTTTTGTGCAGTTTAACTATTAAATATTTGAGATGCACATACTGGCCTTATGGTAACGCTTTATATTAAGATGTGCTCATTAAGTATTAATAAGGTACTAATAAGCATTAATAATAGGGTTGTATTAACACACTACTTATTATACTTTTTTTTTTTACTGTTAACATACTAATAGGCCATTAATAATCGGCTGATTCATAGCCAACCCTAAACCTAACCCTAACCTTAACCTTAACCCTTACCGTAACCCTAAAATGATTAATTAATGCTAATGCTTAATACTTAATGAGCACACCTTAATCGATAAAGCGATACCAGCCTTATAAAAATGTAGGAGACTGTACTTGAGTAGTGACTGAACCTTATGGCAAATAATGTCCTCAACAGGCTGTATTTTCCCTGCACCTACAGTATAACCATCACTTAATTTTTATTTTATTGACCTTTATTTAACCAGGATAGTCCCACTGATATTAATAATCTCTTTTTCAATAGGTGGCATAGTTGGGCTGCAAAGTTTTTAGGAGACTTACAGGTCCACAGTTTTAATATTACATACATACACTTACATACGTTATATGAGGCTGTTTGTTATTTTTTTGTGCCATTGAGATTGCATTAAATTAATGTCTAGATTTTATGTGGTAAATATGAGGCTAACCTGGCAGGTCGACACCTCTCAGCAATCACTGCTTTCACATTCAGCACGGTGAGATGTCTCTCTCCCCACACTTTCTCCAAATCTCAAACAGAATTATTCAGTCGTAGCCCATGGCTATGAAGACAAAGCATGAGGCAGAAGGAAGAGGAGCAGAGGCGGCTGGAAGGAGAAGCAATGTGTTTGTGTTTTACATCAGAGCCATCATTTAAATAAACAATAGGAATATGAGTGGCAAATATTCAGGATTCATCAAAAAGAAATGTGCTGATTCTCTGTCAATTAACAAAAATTATGGTGAATTATTGCATTTAGGTTTAACTTTTCTTTTTTTGTCCTATTTTTTACATTTTTCAGTTCAAATTATTTTATTTTTGCTAACCAACCCCTTTCAATAGTGTCACTCCCAGTCCTCGTAAGCATCAGTAGGGGGCAGGAGAGACCCTCATCTCTCTGCAAAGGAGAAGTTGAGTAACTGGCAGCAGTCCATACTTTGAGACTTTCTCTCATTGCAATCAAATGTGGGTGTCCATAAGCAGACGAAGCTGAGCGCCCCAGATTAAAAGATGCCTATCTTGATTGGCCATCCATCACTGGATCCTAAAGAGTCGCTGAAGATCTTGTCACATAATCTATTGCAAATTCTAGTTTGTTCTTGCACAAAAAAACAAATGCACTTCATTTGCTTAAATTTGCAATTTATACCTAATAGGTCAAGTCAAATGGTTTATGATTTTTGATCCTGGTTAATAACTTGAGACACTTTATCTGGACATGATCCCACCTCTGTTGCCTTTTCATACCCGACTTAAAAACAACACTCAAAACACGTATGATTTTGCTTCACTTGTGAATTGAACTTTTCATCCAGATGTCCAGAGATTTTATAGAAAGTCAACTTTAAAGCCTCGATAGGAAAAAATGTGTGCAATAATTGTACATGGAAATTTCCCTGCAGATAGAATATGAATATGATACCAGCCTTATAAAAATGTAGGAGAATGTATTTTAGTGACTGAACCTTATGGCAAATAATGTCCTCAACAGGCTGTAGAGAATAATAGCAAAATAGCAAAAACGTAGCAAAAACCACGATAATAACATCCCAATTCTGTTTCAAATAGTGCGCTGTCTTTCGCCCATTTCGTCCAGAAAAACTTCCAGGTAGCTACTCCCCCAGAGGTGCCCGTGCCCCTTGTTGAGAAGCATGGGTTGAAAGAGTGGAGGGACACGCCGCAGCCTTTTCAGCATTGCCACCCTGCTCTCCATTCCCAGGCCACTTTAACCTTTTCCACAAACAATTGTTAATGGTGGCGCCAAGGGTCCGTGAACTGTAAATATTTACAAGGCTAAAATATATTGCCAAGGGAAAGCTGACACAGGCAATCATTTGGACAGACTGGCTGTATGTCAAAGTCTACCTCATTAGGACGGATTTCACAAAGAAAATGCTAATTGGTCTTGCTCCCTAAATAAAGGCTTATGTATGTGTGTGTGCGTGTGTGTGTGTGTGACTATAACAGCCTGGCTTGTTTAATGAGATGGCTTCTCTAATGAAGGATACCATAGTGTTGGAATCAGGCTCTCGCTTCACCTTGGATGAGAGTGTTTCTTCAAGGAGTTTCTCTGTCTCTCATTATCCCTCCGCCTCCCCGACAACTCTACCTCTGCGGAGACAGGTCAACAGGCAGCGCTGGAGATGTAAAGATGCACTCTTACTTTGCTTTGTAACATTTAATAGCACACTTTGACAACTCTGAATACACTTAGATGACTTTCAGAGCGGGACTCGATAAGATCAAAACGCCAAAGTGACAGACTAATTAAGCTGGAGACATACAAGGCTTTGCTGCATGTGCGACGGCCGACAATCAATGTCAGTCAAAGATGAGAACGTACGCATTAGGGGCGGCAGACCACTGAGCCGCCGACTTCTGCAAATAACTGCTATCGGGAAGGAGGCACGAATCGGTGCCGTCCCGCGGTCACTGATCTGTTCACCATTTAAGATCCCGGCTTCCAGCGGTGCTTCCTGCTGGCTGTTTCAAGCGGTACAGCTTCAATGTCTAGACGTCTTGGGACAATTTCTCTTCACAACAGCAGGCTGATAAACTGTGAACTAGGTGGCAATCACGCTGAAAGACGGGTTTAGTGGTCGTGATAGCGGCTCGGAGTTTGACCGTTGTTTGAAAGGACTATTTGTTTAACTTACATCTCCGACCTGCATGGGTTAGCTTCTCATAGGCGTAGTGTGACGGAGAGCTTATTGCTATATTTTATAACCCTATTTTACACCAGACACTGGAAACAGCCATATTTCTACACAAGCCAAAACCACAGAATGACTCACTTTGTTGTTTCAAAATAACTACTCATGAAGACAAGGTTTGGAGACTACCTAGTTCTAGTATTACAAACCCAATTCTTTCACTCATTATCATCACTACAGCTTTATTTTTGGTAACGTTACTTTTACTGTTGTCTCCTCTACCACATTTTGTCCCTCAGCAACACTGCTACTACAGTATTTCAAACATACTTTTATAATTGTACCTTTTTCTTTTTTTTTGGAGTAAACGTAAAGTTGTTTTCCTGCACAACCTTAAGCCACAAACACCTGAATTTCATCTGCTTTGTCCCCCTGGCACGTTCTCGGCTGCTCGCTGTCCTCAGGTAGCGGTGGTATTTGTAAAGAGTCTAATTGCCCAACTGTCTAGAAAGTGACCCTGGAGAATGTATCCGGCTAATGAGCTCTCCGGAAGAGGGTCAGTAGTTAGCCGCGGCAACACCAGGCTCTGCTCCCTGATAAAGGTCACATACCACCAGAGAAAAATGCCACCGTGTGATGTGACGATCAAGGAGTGGAGGGCTGGCCAGCATTTTCCTCGTCATTAAACAGAGGAGCACGCTGCCTCTGGTGTGGTGCGATGGTGAAGTGCTGTACACAAAGCAGTGACTGGGCTGGACAAGAGAAATGTGAGCGTAACCTTAGCAGGGGGTATAGGTTGTTACAGCGGATGTTTCCTCATACGTGCAGAGGCTTGAGACAGCTCATTACAGCGACAACAGTGACTCACTGAGCCTATCTGTACATCAATCTGAAGGTTGGTGGTTTGATCCTGCAGCAAGACACTTGTCATTTACCAAGTGTTTGTTCATGTGCAAAAGGAGTATCATGTGCAGCACCAGCAGTCATTTATGCATTTTTTTTTTTACTCACACAGCATTCTCTCATTCATCTCATCAGATTTGGGCCCCTAAAACTTGAATACAGGCCAATTCAAATGGTAAATTAGGTGCAACATGCTCACAGATAGCCATATACTATTTTCCAGCTTGCACTCGCAATTAGAACCTGTCTTGATAAATGACTCCAGTGACAAGTTTGTGTCCTGCCAGGGTCTGCACGTTTACTGAATGTGCAATGGTGTCTTTTATGTTCATCCTTATCAAATATAAAAATGTAAGACACTTCGATATGAGGTAATAATGTAATAATAATGCCTTACACTTGTATTGCGCTTCACAAGCCTGTATAACCAAGTTTCCCAAAGAGCTACACAGTTGTCATTATTCATTCACGCCATACTTGGTGGTAAGGTACTGTTGTAGCCACAGCTGCCCTGGGGTAGACTGATGGAAGCAAAGCAATCAGTCTGTGCCATCGGCCCCTCTGACCACCACCACTGACTCACTCGCTCACTACATTCACCCAGGCTTCCTGTTGTTCCCAAACGGTCTCCCATCCAAGTACCAGCAGGCTCTTCCTGCTTAGCTTCCGAGATCTGACAGGATCGCACAGAGCAAAGCCAGTTTATTATCAATTCAGTTTAGTCTTAAACTATTGCTTACTATTATGAACATAGAGAAAATTGAGTGTGTTTGCAAATACCTTTTGATATTTACAGAAAGATCAGAAGAGATAAAAGACATCAGTCCCAAACTGAAAGAAAATAAATTTAGGTGGCCCTTATTTTTCTGTGTGTGAAAAGTCATGCCATGGACATCATTGACTTTCTTCCAGTGACTTTGTTTACCTTTTTCTATTCAAGCTTTTGCAGTATTTCCAAATAAAAAATGTTTCAAAAAGAGAAGAAGAGAGATTTACACCGACAGGTCTGATGCGTATACGCTTGTCGAACAGTACGATAAGATTGAACTAAAATACAACCTCACTATCTGATTGGTCTATACCTGGGCATGTTTTGAAGTCCAGAAAAAACTTCTGTGTATTTGAGCTAAAGAACAAACAGTGCGCCTCTGAGCCGAGGAGGAACCCATTAGGCCCATTAGTGGAACACAAGTGGTGCTTTGCATGCTCCCGCTTTCTTTTCATACTTTTTGTTATTCGGATATCTCGCTCAGCCTTTCCCCTCATTAAGCACTCACATGGGTAACTAAAGGCAGAAAAACAGACCTGTGTGAGCTCAAAAGCAGAGGCACCAACATCAGCCTGCTACTAATGGAACAAGTGGAAAACTAATGAAGCTCTAACCCCACCATCTCCGCTCCTCTCCCCGTAACACACAATATCGCGAGCACACTTTTTTTTGTGTTTTCTATCTGCGCTTTTGTAAACTGCTCATAGCGATCCCTGACACCGGGTTACATTGTGTGCGTCCTATTAGATTCTGTAGCTACAACTAAAGCTGCTTTAAACTGGATTGAAGTTTCCGTTGTGCTGTGTGAAAGGAATGTGCAGTCCATTGAATAGCATCATTGTCTATATATACGTGGCACAATTAGCCGGCTGCAAATTTTTTACTTTGTACTCTCTCCGAGGCCACTGATATTTTCCAGGAATTGTGAAGTGGCAGATTGGTTCATTTGCATGTGGAGAAATTAAGATATTGCACGTCAAGTAACTCCCAAAGTGCGAAACATTTGCAGCCGTAATGAAATGGTATAAATTAAAGTAAATGAACGCTCCTATCACCGACTGAAGTGTGCCATTCGGGGTGTTTAAGTTGACTTGTAGAAAATTCATGAAGCCTGTGTGTGAGTGGCGGCAGTCACAGGTCACGATTTGATTGCAGCCCAGAAAAACCCAGAAACTCATTGGTCGAGCTCCTCTGATTAATGTTACCATGGCAACCTCATATCAGAATTTTTTGTTGCTATTTTTCCCCCCATGATTTTGCAATGTCACACATTTACATACAAACCAGAAGGGAATTATTTCTAATATTCTGTCTTTACTGACTAGGTCTATAAAATTCTATATTTGGGTAAAACATGCAGATAAAGGCTATGTTTACAACAGCAAAAAAAAAGACTATTAGGCATTATTTTTTGTGAAACAGTGTAATTTAATTAATTTGCATTCAAGAGCTATTTTGTGAAAACGTGCCGGCATCAACTGCATTTCCCTATATCTTTTTCACGATAACATTTAAAAATCTAGAGCTAACTTTAACTTTACCCTTAAAGATAGTAGCACTGAGAACAGTTATATTAGACATTAATGAGAGGCACAGAGGTGGGATGGAGGGAAGGGGTCACTGCAGGGGCCGCCTGATGCAGAATCTGGAAATGATATATGACCGAACACGTCAGCACTGCCTGTAAAATACTTCCAAATTGAAGCTTGTATGGAGGAGGCAGAGCACAACCACTAAAAGAGAGCAAGATGTATGTGTTAAAGCAAACAGCCCCTTATGCCAAAGGTCATCAACACAGTGGGTGATGGAAAGATATGTTAAAAAACGCTAAAATAGAAATATGTGGAAGATATCGCTGTAGGAAACATTTTTTGGATGCCTACATAAAAGTTGTAATCTATGTAAATCAGCAAAACTTTAACAAGTGCAACAATTGTTAGAAGAAATCTTGTTGTATCTATTTGTTTATGGCAAAGATCCAACTTATGGGTGAGTTAAACATTTTTTTGTTTTTGCTGAATTTTTTCTTGATACAAATTTTAAAAACTTCAATACATCAAGGCTTTCTTTAGTATGTTGGTAATGTGATAGAATTAAGGCATAAATGGTGGAAAAAGTTGTGGTCAGAATCTTTTGCGAATTCATAAAGCCATGTGAGCTTTATGTGAATCGTTTTAATTTACAGAACAGCGTACAGCTCTAATGTGTATTCTTAGGCCAACCTAACTATTAACTCCACATTCCATTGATTTACTGCATTCTGCGCCTGGTCCCCATAAGGGAGCTCAGTCCTCGCCAGTGACTGTCTAAACAGATTTCTGTCCGAGCAGCGCACACACTCTGAGTCAAGCACAGATGTGTGGGCCGCTTCACCTGGCTCCCATGGGTGCTGCAGCGGTCAGAGAAGTGGTCCTCGACTCCCAGCTCCAATTAAGAGAACAGACAGTTGGTGGGAAGGAGCTCGGCTGTGGCCTCCGTGCAGACGGAGAAACACTCCATCAGAATATTAATGTCCACGGACATTTGTCTGTTTGCTTTTCCCGAAGCTCAAAGTTAACACAGAGATGAAATGATGTCAGTGGTGCATGACAATAAATACTCAACATCGCATTGACTATATTGTGATTCTGATATTCTTAACTTTTTCACAACTTAAAATTGTGGCAAGTTTTTAAGAAGTCTTTGTAATGAATCATGCATCTCGCTCCAGGTGTTGTCATCAGTAGGTAATTCCCAGACAGAGAGATCCTCCTCCTGTTGTGCAGCAGATGGCTCTGACTGCGACATAATTCCACTGTCTCCCTACTTTTAGCTGTACTAAGTACTAAGTAGCTGTACACAGCATCCTCATACAGCAACTACATATAAAATTACATATAAAAATGTCTTCAAATCTCGTCTCTTTCCATTGGAAAATATTGTGAATTCATTATTCTTTCATTTTCATTATTATAAGCTAATGCAATAACCATATCAAAAGATACCATGCTGTACTTTTGTAGAGCACTATCTGTTCACAACATTAAAGGGACTAACAATGTCCTAAGGTGTAGAATGAGCTCAGACCTGTTCCCCACAACTGCCTCTAAAATCCTGCACTGTCACTCAAAAAGTTGTTACTTCAGGTCCGAAGTGCCGTCATGCGCGAGCTTAATATAGAAGCTGCAGTTACACCTATGACCTGAAGTGGCAGTAGTGAGTATAAAATGGCTAACTTGCATCTAGCCTCTTTAATATAATAGTTAATGAAATTAAAAGAGTGCAAGTAATAATAATAAACTTTCAGTTGTCATATGCACAGGTAGAACAAGTAGATCTACAGGTCTGTTCTCAGAGTGACAGGAAGCCAGAGCAGCGACCTGAGCACTGGACTAATGAAATGACAGTAGGTCCAATGCTCCAATTGCGTACTGTCAATCAGTCTTTATTTACAAAGCGTTTTTCATGGACAAAACATTTAGCACAAAGTGCTTTACAGATGAGAAACATCTTCAATTTTAGCATGTACATAGAAAAGGGAACACCAGGCTGAATAAAGCTTAAAAAAATAAATCTTGCCTGGAGCCTGCTATTAAAAACAGTGGGGCAAATCTTGTGGCGGCGCACGGGGCGGCGCAGGCTCTTGGCGAATTATTTTCTGAGTGGCGGCGCTATATGTGCCATTCGCCTCCGCCACCTGTGAGGGGGCGTCACAAGAGGAGGTGACTGCACTGATGGAAACACGGCTGACATTCACTTCCTCGTTTACATTGCGCTGTCTTGCATTCTTTCTTAAGCCTTAGGCTCTCACAGGTCAAACTAAAAACTTTATTTACCCCATCGTGAGCTAAACGATGTTCACGTCTCGAGAGAAAAAGAGCTGCAGCGTCCGCTGTGGCGCGGATTGGCCCGCGCTTGGCGTGAACGCGAAGCAAAGAAAAAGGACATGTTCACCCCACACAACCACTCTCCTGGACGCGGAGTCGATCTGGTTGGAGGAAAATCTGTGTCTCCACCCACTTAAATGCGCTAAGTGTGGAGTGGCAAGATCACAAAGCGCGCTCCTACTGAGCGCAAAATGTCACGCTAGCGTCTTGCATATGTGTATGCGTATACGTGTGCATGTGTGTGTGTGCGTATGCGCGTGCCGTGCATGTGTGTGTGTATGCGTGTGCATGTATGCGTTGTTGTTTATGTGTGCGTATGTGTATGCGTATGCACATGCATATGGGCTTGTGCGTTATGTATGTGTGTGTGTGTGCGTATGTGTGTGTGTATGTGCATGTGTATGTGTATGTGCATGTGCAGCCTTGAACACTGGACTATCTAGACACAGCCCTAATAGCTGGATTTTGTTGTATCCATTTATTAGATACAACAATCGCTGGATACAACAGTTATCCAGCGATTGTTGAGGTCAAGCAATGAACCTCAAGAGTAGCCGGTTCAATTCTCGCCTAAGTTGTTATTGTAATTGTGTCCCCACAAGATACGTGCCCTCCAGTATTGAGGCTGGTTACGACTAATTTGCTGGGGTAACCACTGACAAAAATGGGAGCAGCCCAAAACAGACAAAAAGTGCAGCCCTAATATTTAAGCCTGTTTATTAGGACTTGCGTGTTTCAGTTCCAGACATTTATTTATTTGTCGGTTATCCCTCGCAAACCTTGCCCCTGTGTCACGGAGCTTGCAAATGGATATTTTTCCCTGCAGGCTTTTCCAAACTGTGGCCAGGCAATACAAGGGCTATTTATCTCCACCCCAAACCCACTGAATTATCTGGGATGTGTATGTGTGAATGCTTGTGTGGACCTCTGTACACAGAATCAGGCAGAAGAGAAGGCGGCAGAGGCCATCGCCAGGAATAACAGCCCAAGTAAGGCTAATGCTCTGTGGGGAAGGTTTCAATATGGTTTGGCTGCAATGAGCGGGGCAAGGACAATGGTTCAGCAGAGCTCGGCAAAGAAATGAGCACAAGTTTCGGTAAATGGGCAGATGGATAAGATATATAAGGATATAGTGAGAGGCCGAAAGGGAAAGTGAGATTATGTTAAGAATCGGCCCGAGGATACAGGCTGGGCGCGGTCAAACGAGCTCTGTCACAGATACGAGAGATGGAGGAGCGGTTCTTTCAGTTTAGCAGGATTGGGTGATGGCAGATTGCCTCAGTTTATGGGGGATAGGCTCAAGGTTGTTTGGAAGTGATCTCTTGACCAATACATGCAATTTGCAATACAATCCACTATGAAACTCTGCACATAGTTTTGAGTTAAACAATGGGGGGCAGGGATCTTAAATGCATTCATGCAAAAGTTAAGTGTTATATATATTATGTATATTTTCATTGTAAAGGTCAGGCTCTCCCCTTATCAGACGTATTAGTTTCAACCCTTTAATTGCCAACTTTCTGTCACAAAGTTGCTGCCGTGTATGGAACAAAACACGAGAACCTTTAATATGATTGGTACAGCCCTGATGAGAGATGACCTGAAGAATTTTCTTCAATGTCAACATTTGTTTTAATTTTTCTGAATTAAGATGGTACAATACTTGTTCCATTGGCAATTCCATTTTAGACTGGTCCAAACTTACAATCTACAATTTACTGTCAATTCTTTTAATTTGTCGGTTTTCAGTGAAATATTCCATTTAAAATGTTTTTTTCTTTTTTTTCTTTGTAAAGATGACTTATTATTATGAATATTATTTCAACAAACATTATTAATTCAGCCTTTGCAGTAGAGAAAATAGGCCACACTTTACTTAATAACACAGTAATGTCATGATAGGTAATGATAGCCCAGTGTAGATAAGATAAGATAATACTTTATTGATCTCACAAAGGAGAAATTCACTTGTTACAGTCGGCATTCAAGAAGATCACTCAGAGTTAATAAAGTGCAGCTGATACAGAGATTATTGCACATGTTACTTTACAGTCTTATTGTACAGTCTGACAGCAGTGGGGATGAAGGCTTTGCGGTAGCGCTCCGTCCTGCACTGAGGGTGTCTCTGCCACTGAGAGAGCTGCACAGCTCTTCTACAGTCCCGTACAGTGGGTGGGAGGTGTTGTCCATGATGGAGGTGAGCTTGGCTAACACCCTCCTGTCACTCACCTCCTCCACAGCTAAACTTGTTTATAAATCATTTTTTAGGAGGTCTCCACAACTGAGCATCCAACTTGACTACATTGCTGGAAACAATTACGAAATTTCACCTCACAAATGCCTACCCTGGATTTCATTTTGTCACGCTCCTCTTGCACCCACCCAAAGTGTAATCACAACAAATCAGGGGTTGAGACTATGTAAATGTCAGGTCATTAGTGAGCTCCAGTCGGCTGCTGTCTAATTGGAGCATGGTAAATATAGCTGCTCGACATCGATCCCTCACACGCTGCTCCTCTCACCTCGCCTCTCCATTATTCTCTTTCTTCTTTGTCATTTATTTCACCTGTGATCACCATATAACTCTTCCAATCCTTTGTCAATGGCAGTATAGATATGATTTATTCAATGTGCTGCGGCTATTCTATTTTCTGTAATATACAGTTTTATCTATAAATCTAACACTGTGAGAGAAAAGCTATGTACGCAGATGTTTGATGGAGAAATATTTATTTATTTTCCTCCCTGCATCCTAGTGTGATCATTTCTAACACCTCAACATTGTTCTGCCTGTCTGTAATGCGTGCTACCAAGTGGGGGCAGAATTATAAAAGCTCCAGTAGAAGAAGAGGATAGTGAGAAGGATAGTGTACGCAACCAATGGCCATAGCTTTAACTAAATGATCAAATCAGAAGGTTTTACATCACTTAAATTATGTGCCACATGCAGCAGGAACCATATGTTTACATACACTTAATAAAAAGACACATTTGCATTTTTTTCTCACTGTCTGACATGAAACCAGAATTAACTTTTATTTATTTATTTTTTAGTTTGCGTGCTCCCGTGACCCGGCCCCGGATAAAGCGGAAGAAAATGGATGGATTAATTTTTTTTAGGTCATTTAGAATTTTAAAAATAGTTTCTATTTGACAAATGCCAGAGGAATGAGCGATAGAATTTTCTACACAGTTTAATATTACTTTTTACAAAACCAAAAGTTTACATACATTTCATTAATATTTGGTAGCATTGCCTTTTAACTGCATCCTCCAAATCCATACGACACAAGTGGTCGTTTGTCTTATTCCTGAATTACGACCATAAAAGACGTCTACTAAAACAGCGCCCCCAAGCTCCCATTGAGGGTATGTACATTACATTTAACCTAATTCAGAATCGACTTTATTTTACTTAGTGTACCTGACCAACTTTGACAACGATTCCAAAGAAAAGTCAAACGCAAAGAAATGAATCACAAACTTGCAAAATGAGCCCCAATTGCAATATATGTTAGGGCAAATAGCAGTTCCAGGTCTTCAGCCCTGCCACACCTGTGGAGGAACTGAAATTCCAGCTGTGCCAAAGGCTCTCCGAGCTGCGGTTGGGGAGCCAATCAGCCAATCAGAGGCGCAGGCTCGCCTGCCCAAACTGTTTTCATTGGACGGAGCGAGTTTCCGTCAAATCTAGTTAAAAAACCCCTGAGCTAAACACAGCTGTAATGTTTTAGATATTTTATCCTTAAATGACGAAACTGCGGAGAAATTAACAACATCAGTTTCATCATGGACATTTGGCAGCACGTTCTCAAGAGGAACTCTGAAAGAGACGCAGAACTTTGTGGAGAACAGCAGCGGAGCCGAGGCCCGACTTTGCCGGGATGACGAGAAGAGTATACCCGCATCATATGCACACCGATGGAACTGGACAGGAGAGCTTATGGAGTTGGCAGTGACGCATATGGAGGAGAAGAAGGACTCACGGAGACATCAATGGTAAGTAATGCTTTGGTATCGCTGTTGTTGTGAGTAAAATGGCGATCACCTAGCCCACTCATCTATATCTATATCTATAATCTATAATCTATAATCTATAATCTATAATCTATAATCTATAATCTATAATAGAAACCGCAAACTCAATGGCCGCCGCCATAAGCTCCATGGGCGCCGCCATGTTTATTTCCCAGAAATCCGCGGGCGGCCCCCACGTGCCGATCCCTCCGCTCGCAGGCATTGGCCAGGGGCCACCACGTGACCGTCCCACCGGCCACCACGTGACCGTCCCACCGGCCACCACGTGACCGTCCCACCGGCCACCACGTGACCGTCCCACCGGCCACCACGTGACCGTCCCACCGGCCACCACGTGACCGTCCCACCGGCCACGGGCATTGGCCACGGGTCCATATGGACCGCGGTGCTGCTGTCCGAGGACAACCCGGCGTCACAACAACGCGAGTGCACGAGATCTGACTGCCGTGCGTGCGCATCCAAACAGGGCGATGTGTGTCATCGTCACTCACCGCTAAACTGCAGCTGTAGACGCTCCGCACCGGTACAGTGACATCCTCCAAAACATATCACATCTGCATGTCTTTGTTTAAGTCTCTCCTGAGGCTGTGGTTCATTATAGATCCAGTGCTGCGTAATGTCAGAGGCGCAGACAAATGCGTAAGATCCAATCCTGGCCATATTCCGTCTCCAAGGCTTTGTCTCCGAAAAAAAGTACACGCAGAAAGTTGCCAAACAACACGAGCCAAACACGAGCTTCAAATCAAACGCTCTGCTCCGAGTGCTTCAGCCTCCGTGTGCGAAAGCGAAAATGAAACTACCGCTTAACGAGTGCATGGCCTGCACTGCTGCTTTTTTTTTTTACTTTGCTGCTGTACCATTTGTTTTCTATTTTGCTTTCACGTATTGTGAGCCCAGACGTAGATTTTATTATAAAGCAGCTTTGAAAGCATTGCCAATTTTATTCTACGGTTATAAATACTGTCTAACAACGATCATTAGGCTATTTCATTTCAAAACCTACTTATTATTTTTTTGATTGCACTTGTACCGTGATGCACCAAACCACGGGTCCTGCACCGTGAACCAAACCGTTGGAGCTGAATCCCTAATATTTATCCATAGGCCTACATATACCACTGTCTCTTGAATTCTATTTCCTGAGTTTAGCGAACATATTGTCGTTGCAGTAGGCTATATAAGAAAGGAGTACGGGTGCATCAAACGCTCCAATTGCAGTTTGTTTGAAATTATTTTTAGCATTCATTCTTTTAAACATTTGTAGTGGCCATAGTTTTTGGAATGGGTTGGGAACCACTGGTCTACTTACAGCTATACTGAGTGACGGGTTATAGGGACAAACTCATAATCTCAGAATATCAAATGTGGAGCCTAGTCTCAGCTAATATGAGAGCGGTAAATTGTGCCGCTGCTGCGGTTGGGGAGGTGTGATGCGCAATGGCGCAGTGCGCGCTTGGAGAGCCTTTGGCACAGCTGGACGTTCAGTTCCTCCACAGGTGTGGCAGGGCCGAAGACCTGGGAATGCTATTTGCCCTAATATATATTTCAATTGGGGCCAATTTTGCAAGTTTGTAATTCATTGCTTTGCGTTTGACTTCTGGAATCGCCGTCAAAGTTGGTCAGTGCACTACGTAAAATAAAGTCGTTTCTGAATTAGGTTAAATGCAATGTACACACCCTCAATGGGAGCTTGGGGCGCTGTTTTAGTAGACGTCTTATATGGTCGTAACTCAGGGATAAGACAAACAACCACTTGTGTCGTTTTCTATTGGAGGACAGTCTCGTATATTTTGGGTCAGACGTTTTGGATTTCCTTCCACAAGCTTCTCACAATAGTTGGCAGTAATTTTGGTCCATTCGTCCAAACAGAACTGGTGTAACTGAGCCACATTCGGCCACCTTGTGTACACATGCCTTTTCAGCTCTGCCCATACATTTTCGACTGGACTGAGATCAGGACTTTGTAATGACCACTTGACTTTGTTATCCTTAAGCCACTTTGGCCGTTTGCTTTGGGTTATTGTCCATTTGGAAGACCCATCTGAGCCCAAGCTTTAACTTCCTGGCCGATGTCTTCAGATGTTGTTCCAATATTTCCACATAGTGTTCTTTCTTCATAATGTCATCTATTTTGTGAAGTCCACCAGTCCCTCCCACAGCAAAACAACCCCACAGCATGATGCTGCCACTACCATGTTGCATGATGTTGTGTTGGGATGGTGTTCTCAGGCTTACAAGATTCCCCCCTTTATCTCCAAATGTGACGATGGTCATTATGGCCAGAAAAGTATTATTTTTTGCCCCGTCAGACCACAGGATGTATCTCCAAAAAAAAGTCTTTATCCTTTTTTATTTGCAAACTCCAAACTGGCTTTGTTGTGTTTCTTTTGGAGCAAGAGCTTCATCCTGGCTGAGTTCCCTCTCAGCCCATGTCGGTACAGGATTGTTTCACTCTGGATGATAACAAACTCTTACCACGTTCAGCATCTTCACCAGGTCTTTTGCATTTGTTCTTGGGTTGATATTCACATTTCAGACGCGGCACCTTCACCTCTGGGACACAGAACCCGCCTTCTTTCTGATCTGTATGACAGCTGGACAGTTCCATCATAGTTTGAACCAATGTACCTGGCACCTTCAAGTGTTTTGAAATTGCACCCAAGGATGAACCAGACTTGTGCTTCCAAGGACATGACATCGTATATGTAAACATAAGGTTCCCGCTGCATATAGTGAGACCACAATATACATATTCATATGAGCAGCAACAAGGACTCACAGTTGCAACATACTCCATATAGCAAACTTTTCATTAGTTTAGATTTACTGTCAAAACAGTAAGTACCGGTGTTACCACTTTAAATGATTTTACTAAATTTTGTTTCATATTTTGGATATTTTTGTGATAGTCAGTGCAGTGAGTTGATATGGCTAACTCGGAATTGATCAGCTCTGATACGAAATAGGGAGAAGTGTCTCATTTCAACCTTTCAAATAGATGTTCCTGTCACTGACCTCACTGCCAGTGCCATCTCTACTGTACAGTGAGTATAGTATTTAATGGCATTGGCCGCTGTTGCGACTGGCTGCGGCTTAATGTGGACCACCAACTATAGTTTGCTCTGGCAACTCATTCAGTGGACAGACCCAGGCACAGCAGCTGCAGATAACAGATACAGTATTATTGCTTATTTACATATACATCAAAAGATGTTATTAGGAGGTTCTTTAACAGACTGATGAGCACCAATTATTTTGATGGCCTTGTGTCTGCAGTCCATCAACAGCATCCCAGGTCTGATAAAGTGTCTTTAAACATACCTGGATTTTAAAACAGACCTGTGCGATTGGCTTAAAATCTCAAAGTCTGATTAAACACATTGATTGTTCAGGGTGGAAAAAATAAAACATTCACCAGACATTAATCATAGTTGTCTTTGGGATTATGGAAAAAGAAGCAGTTTGCAGTTTGCATGTAAAATGACTTAGTATTCACAACTCTGAAACTTCTTTTAACTTAGTGGAAGACCATTAAGGAAGCAGCTATTTTTTCCCTTCTGTTTTTGCAAAAGACTCTAACCAAATGGCGTGTTTATGTTCCCCGCAGTGGCAGTGTGTTTTATGTACAAGAGAGTGTGCTTGCCTATTTCTGTCTGTGTGTCGGTTGCAATTACTCTCTCCTGGCTTCTATCTATTGCTTCATATATTGTATGCACAACCAGGCCCACATCAAAGTGAACTGTGCCCGCAAGGACATATTTAAAAATCAATGCAGTCTTGGATGTAGCTAAAAAATTTATCATCCGCTGGCGTTTCACTCTGGGCAGCGTGCACCTGCCGACAGTCACGCACCAATCCAATATCAGTTACACGGAGCGGACAAAAAGCCACGTTACTCACTCATCTCAGCGGGAGCCATGACACTGTCTCAATAGCAGCACTAGTGGATGACTCCCAATCAGGCCTGGCATGTTTTATCACTTCCACTTGTCATTATACGCCCACATTGAGTGTACACATCGGAAACACCAAAGTGCACAACTGTGGATTGTATGCGACATTTTACAGTATATTTTTTATGAAAAACAGGGCGACATGACTTGGGAAGAATATCAAAGTGCAATTCCTCTGGTACAGATTGTCAATATATTTGCAATAAAGCATATTTTATTGTTTTGTAACCGAGTGGAGGGTATGATTACAAATAATTGATATCAAAGCCAGGCAACACCACCTAAGATTAGCTTAGGATCAAAAGCACACAGGTCAGTTGATTGAGGCAGAGCCATAAGTTATGGTTAAGTTAAAGCAGTACAAAGTAACTTATTTACCTTAATAAATCATTTTCATAGTCCCTCTGGGGGTAATACAAGTGTTAATATGATGATTGGCTAGAAAACCACAATTGCAACTTTGCCTGCACTGGGTTGGAGCCACCATTACACACTAATGGAATCACGAAGAAGAAGCTAACAGGCTAACGGGTAAAGTTAACTGTGGGCTAGCGCCACTTAAACAGTATTTACAGAGAAAGTTTGAGTGAAAAAAATGATCTCCATTGTGTAATTGGATGTACAATATCCCTCTCTCCCTTTGTCTTTTCTGTCAGCGTAGTATTTACTCTCACGGACAATTAAAGAGTAAAAATATGCTACATGCTACGACAAATGCAGTGGCGCTTATGGCCTCTAGGGGTATGAGTTACTTAGTGCTGCTTTAACAGTATAATTATTTCATGGATAACAATAATTTCTGGTTGTTTCATGATCAACACAATGATTTAACCTCTTAACCCCCGCCTGAACCTGAACATTTTCTCCAGTTTGGCTTTATCCAAATCTGAAAACTTCTTGAAAAAAGCCTCAAAATAGTGATGAAAACAGGGATGAAGCCGCAACAAAGCCACAAGGCAGCCACAAAAAAAGTGACACAACCACAGCAGATAAGTGACCAAAAAAATGTGACAAAGAAGCAACAAAAAACATGTCAGAAAAGCGACAATAATACAACAAAAAAGTGACTACAGAGCAACAAAAAGGTGACAAACAAATGACATTTTTTTTTTATTGGTGTGATGCCATTATTGTATTTATAATTTTATCAGACATAGCACACTTTTTTTTTATTCCCCCCATTTTCTTTTCCCCAATCCCTCTTGAGGGTTAGGTTGAGCATCATATCAATTGAATCATCAAATGATAACATACACAAAACAGATACACTGAAAACGATTCATTAAAGAAAGATCAAAGCAGAACAAATAGAAATGAAAATAAAAGAGAAATCAAATAAAATAGAAATAAAAATGAAAAAATGGAAAAAAAATAAAAATCTAAAATAAATAAATGTGACCTTGTCCAGGATATATAACCACGAGTGCATTGATATATTTATTTGGAATACAAAGTGCTAATTTCCTCCGTCAAAAGACATATGTGGAAATAGCATAATATACATAAAGTATGTGTGCTATCATGCAGGAAACCTTCACAGCAGGATACATCATTATGTACAGGCAGAAAAAGAAAATGTGAAATGCAGTATCTAATCCACAACCAGTGTAGATAGTAGATTGGACCAACAAGTAATATTTTCCGTTTTTGCTCCATGAATTCAGGCAGCATAAAGCTCCAACTGAACTATATCTCTATAGGAGAGAAGCCATTCCCTTACAGTCAAAGGTTGCACTTTCTTCCATCGGTATGCTATCATCTTTTTGGCAGCTGTTAAAGCAGCTAATTTTATTTGACGGTTTTTAATTGTCAGATTTAATTTTGAGTTATCATCTAGCAGAATAACCCTTGGAGTGCAGGGTATGGCTAATCCAGTAATATTTGAAAGCATCTTCGAGACATTCTCCCAGAACTGAAGAACCACGTGACAAAAACATGACAAAAAAGAGATGAACACGCAACCAAAAAACTACAAAAACTCTTCAAAACTGTGATAAAACGCGGCGACAATGTGCTGGGTTAAGGCAGAGGGTAAGTGGTTAAAAGTCATAATTATGCCCATTACATTCCAGTATAGTCCATAATTTGAAATCCATTCTTCCACTTGACGTTACTTTGTTAGTTGACACAGTTGAAGGCATTTTCTGTGGATGGATGTTTCAGTTATAGCCAAAGTGTAGCTGTAACTTCTACGCATTGCTTCAATTACCGCCTCAAAGTACACAGCCGTGCTCCATCAGCGGCTTCATTTCGGCCCGGGCAGCAATGACGCCCTTAACACTGACCACCACCACCACTAACAAGGACACATGCCATGGCACACTGTGGAGCGCCATACGCTGCTCGGCGGGAGCTCACAACAGTACTATAGAGGAAACTGCATTAGGGTCATTGCTAATATTATACTACCTGGCAATGCGTAGGATGGGGCATGAATGCCACAACACACGAGGCGGGCTTGTCCTGTCGTATTTGTGGCATTGATTGTGATTAATCCTACCAACTTAATGGAAAATAGTAATAATTATATGCAATACAAAAACCAAAAAGATATGTATTGATATGTCTTGATAGCTGTGTGCTTAAGCAGATAAATTCACTCTTGCAGCGCTCTATGTCTATGAAACTAGATCTATCTGACTGGATACGGCAAGGGCCACTTTACACTCAATTGCCCACTCATTTAGAGTTGTATTGAGCCAGAACCGAGCACAGCCTTCTCTATTTGTTTGCTGGCACACATTAACTTAAAGGAATAGGCCACCGTTTTTACATACTGAGATTTTGTTCTTACCTGAGTTTAGACGAGTTGGTACCTCTTTGTGTGCGCGCTCAGTCACACAAATAGACCAAAGACGTTGTTAGCATTTAACCTCTCCCAGCATATTTCTATAGCTCCAAACTGGGGTGAAGTCAGAAGCGACCAAGCTCTTCCATCCATCCATCCATCCATTTTCTTCCGCTTTATCCGGGGCCGAGTCGCGGGGGCAGCAGTCTCAGCAGAGATGCCCAAACTTCCCGATCCACACACACCTCCTCCAGCTGTTCTGGGGGGACCCCGAGGCGACACCAGGCCAGCTCGGAGACATGGTCCCTCCAGTGTGTCCTGGGTCTTCCACAAGGCCTTGTCCCACGAGGACATGCCTGGAACACCTCCCGCGGGAGGCGACCAGGAGGCATCCGGAACAGATGCCCGAGGCACCTCAGCTGGCTCCTTTCGACGTGGCCTCAGATTTGGAGGTGCTGATCCAAGCTCTTCCATGTTTTCTCTATTTAAATACAGTTACGTGAAAAGTTACACGATCCAAGTATAGTTATACAAAATGAAACATGTTGATTTTCTGAGCGGATAAAAAGGGGCACTATATTATAAGGCGTAATAATACCTTACGCATCAACTGAACCCTAGTATGATGTGTTAAACAAAAGAACAGAAACATGTGTAAAGTTACGTTATATCACACAGTCTGGTCTTTGGTGTAATGTGGGCATGCTTTCCTCTGTCAATGAAATGGGCAGACCTGGAGTTTGCACAAGCCTCTTTCATTTTATTACCTGACTGACCCTCGCCCTTTCAGACTTTTATGAAAGGACCACAGATTGCCCCTAAAATGCCAGAGTGTGGGTGCTGTATATACTGCAGCAACTACCTGCACATCAAGTCCACTTCAATCATGACATGAGGGCCAATATCTGTAGTTATTTAGGAAGGTGTATGGCTATTATAATAATCTACTCCTTGCAGTGACATGCAGATGTAAATAATTTGAAATCTAGTTTTATAACAATGCTAGAGATAGAAAAAACCTTTGGCAATAAGATCAACACACACATGACTTACAATGCACCACCAGAAAAACAGCCACAATGCAACATTCATTTGAATAAAAATAGGGAGAAGCTGTCTTTATTTAGTATTTCTTTCCTCATGCATATAAGGAATACTGACGACAAGCATTTAGAACATTCTGTCATTGACACGTTTTATAATTGAAAAGAAACATTTGCTCTTGTGCAGTAACCTGGCAGAAGCAATGTTGATATCACAGCGCAAATAACAACACGGTGATACCAATCTGGAATGGCACACATTCAAATTGTCCATGAAGACGACGGATGTTTGGCGGGATATTTGCTGCTGACTGGATCAAGCGCACTGCGTTTTAGGACCATATGTTTATTTTATTTTATTTTATTTTATTTTATTTTATTTTATTTTATTTTATTTTATTTTATTTTATTTTATTTTATTTTATTTTATTTTATTGATTTGATTTGATTTGATTTGATTTGATTTGATTTGATTTGATTGATTTGATTTGATTTGATTTGATTTGATTTGATTTGATTTGATTTGATTTGATTTGATTTGATTTGATTTGATTTGATTTGATTTGATTTGATTTGATTTGATTTCAGTGCAGGGTTAGTTACGAAGAGCTATTAGGATCAAACTGTTTTATCACTTTTTTTCTTATATTGAGGGGTTAAAAATTTTAAGGTGCACTATGTAACTTTTTATGTGGAAAAAAAAAGACTTGATATTTGCGTGTATTTGACCTTTTAGACTTGGTGGCGTTATGGGTGCAGCATGGCACCTTTGCTTTCCCTCACAGTGGCCTGTATGACGCTCCAGAATGAATTGTTTTTGGTTTCTGGCCTGTTTCTGGTACGAACCCCTAAAAACAATTGATCCTGGAGCGTCATCAAGGCCACTGTGAGGGAAAGCAAAGGTGCCATGCTGCACCCACAACGCCACTGAGTTATTAAAAGGTCAAATGTGTGCAAATATTGAGATGTTTTTTTTTAACCTAAAAAGTTGCATAGTGCACCTTTAAGACATTTAAAGGAATAGGCCACCGTTTTTACATACTGAGATATGTTCTTACCTTAGCTTTGACGAGTTCTTTAGGACCTGTCTGGTCTTCACCCGTGCCTTCAAACACAGCGCAGACGGCGTTAGCATTTAGCCTCTCCCTCTCTCCTCTATAGCTCCAAAACAGGTCAAGATAGAAGCTACCAAGCTCTTCCACGTTTTCCCTATTTAAATATGGTTACGTGAAGTGTTACACTACAAAGTATAATCACACAAAATTAAACAATGTGGATTTTCTAAGCGGATAAAAGGGGGGACTATATTGTAAGGCGTAATAATACCAGAAGTAGTTCGAAATCCGCGCAGTAATTTTCACTTTACTGCGCAGTAATCTTCACTTTACTGTGCGGATGCCAAATTACCCCTGGTATTATTACGCCTTACAATATAGTCCCCCCTTTTATCCGCTTAGAAAATCCACATTGTTTAATTTTGTGTAATTGTACTTTGTAGTGGAACACTTCACGTAACCATATTTAAATAGGGAAGACGTGGAAGAGCTTTGTAGCTTCTATCTTGACCAGTTTTGGAGCTATAGAGGAGAGAGGGAGAGGCTAAATGCTAACGCCGTCTGTGCTGTGTTTACGTGACTGAAGGCACGGGTGAAGACCAGACAGGTCCTAAAGAACTCGTCAAAGCTAAGGAAAGAACATATCTCAGTATGTAAAAACGGTGGCTTATTCCTTTAAATAATGAAAAAAAAAGTCCATCCAATAACTAGCCTGTATAAATGGACACTGGACAAACTAAACAAACACACACTTGAAAGAGTGATCAAGAGAGATGGGAGAGATGTCTGTTTTCTACTGTATTCTAGTGGAAGATCTCTTTACACAAACCACAGCACTAGTTTCCGCACCACAGGGTTATTATCATACTCATTAAAGTGTACTATTAAATATTTAAGTGAGAAGACTAGAATTGTACAAATACCATGACGTTAACAGGTGACAGAGTGTGTATATTTTACAACAAAACATCATAAGAGACAAGCAGCACACGGCATTAAATCATCAGTAGCAGATCTTTTATTGGTAATTACTTTTGTAGAATGGATAACTTTGGTAGTTGGGTTAAATAGCCTTTTGATAATCAGATGTTTAGAGATGCTGGGAATGCCTGATTCTGCTTGTCCTCATTTGCAGCGGTTACCTCGTACTTCAATCACTGCCTTCTCACTGTATGGAGCCGCTGCCAGTAGGGGTTATCTGCCATGAGTTCTTGCTAATGCGAGCACAACAGACGGAACAAGCGGCTTTGTGCTTGGCCATGAGAGAGTGACAGAGTGGGATTGTTCCATTTGCACAGTGAAGTGGGGTCGAACGGCATCTGTAGTGTTTGCTTTACACCTAACTGTGCTCATGTTCATAATCGCCTTCATCCTTTTTGCTGATGTGAGTTTATCATAGCAGTAAGGACAGAATTACAAAGAGAGACAGTGCTTCAGTTGCTTTGCTTCATATAAAACTTTTCTATACACTCCATTGCCTGAATGTTAGACTTACATTCAACTTTTTTGGAATAAGATGGAATTGGACATCTGGGAGTTTTACACCATGTTCTTTAGGCCTATAGACCAGGGGTCCCCAACTAAATCAGCTCAAGGTCTGCAAACTTTTCTTTCGTAACTTTCGACATATGTCCAGGGTCCGGACATATACAATAAGGTAAGATAATCCTTTATTGATCTCACAACAGAGAAATGTACTTGTTACAATCAGCATTCAATGAGGGAATGGTAGAAAAAAGAGGTATCTTATGTAAAATAAGTAAAAGCGAAAATCTTAAAGAGGGGGTATTATGCTTTTTTCAATCACATAGCACCAGTCTATATCACACTACAATGATAATGAAACCTTCTGTTGGTCTGTAAATGCAGTAAATTACAACAACTGCCTTGTATAAAATTGCTCTCTCAAAATGGCTGTAGCAAATGTCTTGAACTAGGCCTCTGTCTCTTTAAGAACCTCTGACCCTTTCCGACACGCCCTCTCCACACGCTGTCTGTGGCATCAGTGGGGAGGAGGTTCTGCTGAGGAGCAGTGGTTGGTTACTCGGCTGGTGACGAAAGCTCGGAGGCGTCTCCAGGAGGTGGAGGCGTTCCTAGGAGGACTCAGGCAAACCTATCCCTAAAATGGCCGCCATCAGAGTTTTTACAGATTACTCCAAAATACGTGAATGTGCCAAGGCAACACTTCAGGCATGTTTTTAATGAGGGAATGACATAATAACATGGAAACAAGGAAACAAGGAAATAAGAATGAATTAAAATAGGATGAAAATTAGAACAGATTATAAAAAGTAGAATATCGAGGTGCAAAGTTTACAGTCCTAGTGCAGGTTGTCATTAAGTGATGTATGCGCTGATACAGAGATTATTGCACGTAGTTTTGCAAAGGAGTTATAGCATATGTTACTTTACAGTCTTGTTGTACAGTCTGTCAGCAGTGGGGATGAAGGCCTTGCGGTAGGGCTCTACAGTCTCGTGCAGTGGGTGGGAGGTTTGTCCATGATGGAGGTGAGCTTGGCTAATACCCTCCTGTCCCTCACCTCCTCCACAGAGTCCAGGGGGCAGCCCAGGACGGAGCTGGCCCTCCCGACCAGCTTGTTCAGTCTGTTCTTGTACCCCTCTGTGCTGTCCCGGGCCCAGCACACGGCAGCGTAGTGGAGAGCAGAGGCTACCACAGAGTCATCAAAAGGAGGCGACTTTGGCACTTCTTGTACAGGGCGTTGGTGTTGTTGGACCAGTCCAGTTTATTGTTGAGGTGAACACCCAGGTACTTGAAACTTTCCACCTCCTCAATGTCCTGCAGTCATTGCTCTTGAAAATTCTAAAACATGAGGACAGGTTGTCTATTTACATAGCAGAACTGATCAATAATTTTGCCATTTTTTCCCCAATGTTATTCAAATTGTTTAGATCATTTTTAATTCAGCCTTTGAAATGAAGTTTAGCTTAAAGCCTCTGGAGGTCCGGATCTGGACCCGGGTCCACCAGCTGGGGATCCCTGCTATAAACTGTTATTATAATCTGGCCTGGCTATTGATGATTTGTGACTTGAATCAATTGCATGTGCATGTAATATCAATAATACACGTATGTAGGATTTTCGCTGTAAGAGTTTAAGACAGGCTATAACAAGGTCTTTCTTTATCACTTCTTTTCCTCACAATGTATTGCAATTCTTTATGTAGACCGCAACAGGCTGTTATTTAATCCTTGCTGCGAAAGTTCACTGATAGCCATCTTTGATTTAGACTTCCTGAAACAGGTTTTGTTGGGGTGTGGAAATAGTTTTGCTCTGGTCCTGGATGATGCAGGGGCCGTGAGCAGGGGAGTCCATTTCCAATGATAATAAAAATCTCTGGCCTTGGCAAGCTCTGGGCAGTCTCGTCTGAGCAGCTGAAGGAAACCCAGTCTTTCTTGGTACTTATTGCTATTCATGCTTTCTGCTGCTGACTGGCCCTTAATTATTCAGCCGCATAAATTACCTCCAAAGCACAGAGTGGAGTCATGGCGTGCCAGGAGGGAGCAGGCCTGTCAGCTTCAAAGGGCCAAAACCTGCAGAGCTCCTATGGGCTTCACTCCACTTAACACCAGTCACTAGGTATATGTGTCTAGGCTTTTATAAACCCCACTTAAATGTCACGAGGAGCTGGTTTCCCCTCACTATCTGCAAACTAAATATGACTCTATTAAATCAGGAGCAGTGGCTTTTGTGACCTTCATTGGAATTAAGTGAATGAGGGTGAAGAGAGAAGCCATCCTCATCACTAGAGCTTTGATAAAAACGTCTTTATCTGAAAACAGATGAGATTTTGAAGGAGTGTATTCGGAATTGATTACGAAGTGCTGGCATGGATCAGGCAAAACATAATTAGCTCACAGGAACAGCAGTGACTCAGTGGCAGAGAGCGTCAATCCGAAAGTTGGTAGTTTGGATGGGACACTTCACCTGCCTTGCATTCAGTGTCCATGCTGATCTATGGATGAGAATGGGACAACTTATATTATTAATCACAAGGCTATTCATCTGGCATGTACATTACACACATCTACATCACCTTGCCACACTCATCAACTTTTAGTTTGCTTAACGGCACAGTTTCTGATTAAAAGTTCTATTTACTATTTGCTGCCTTAGATACATTTGCCTTAGAGAGTCCATAGCAGCGACGTACTTAACATACTCAGACTTGTGTTCACCTTAAGTCTCATGTTCTGCTGACCGTTTAGTGGATATTACCAAGACCTCTAGAGGGGCTCTCAAAGGCTGTGCATGAAGCGAGTGACCCAGGACAGTCCCACAGTGACTTCTGTCAAGGTTCTGTTGAGCAGCGTGTTTAACCCCCGCTGTCTCAGGTGCAGCTGTCAGGAGTAAAAAACACTCTGATATAATGTGGTTACTGTGGTTCTCTCCCTTGTGTGACTTTGTGTAACTCATCTGATGAATATGGAGCAGGTGGCTGGACAAAAAGGTCAGAAAAAGTTCCCAGGCAAGAGAAGCTGTAAGGTTCAGTTACGGGGCAGGGGGATGTGATGTGAATCCCCACAATGGTTCAGAAGAAAAGAAAGCTGCAATACTGTAATAGAACTATGATGTTTTAGTTCCAAAGAGGCATTGTTTGCAGCAGCACAAGCAGTACTTTTACTTTGGCCAACCTTTTAAACTCTACACAACCACTGTTTGTACTGATATTGGCTGGAAACACTCAGAAATGTGCAGTTTTGGTTGTAGTGTTGAGTACACTTTAAACCAAAAAGTTGACTGCACAGTCAGCTACCACTTCTTTTGAGTCAACTTTATTTAATATTTTTATTCATTTTAATGTTATCTTGGCCATTGTTAAGTTTACTGGTGGATTTTGACGTCATCATTGCCTCGACGGTTTATGAATGTGTCAGGTTTGTGAATGTGTCAGGTACTGATGATATTTTGAAAGTCGATACATCTAGTAATGTGACTATCTCTATTACTAATAATCTACCTTTGTTGCTTTGATTTGTGTCAGATGGCTCAAACCGATGGTGTACTTTTTTATGAATGTCCTCAACTCTTTTTGAAAAGCTGGTTAGCCTCAGGGGCAGATTGTGTCTGCCTGGCTCCAGTCTTTTCTGTTTGACACTGTAAGCTGAACATTTCTCACTAATGTCACATAAATGCCACTCCAGACCCATGCTTAGGCTGTAATTGCAGCTCTGACTTGCCACATGCCAGGGGAGAAAGCCGTGACAAGTAAATTACAGCAAAAAACGCTATGCTAAGCTGGATCATCATGTGCTTCAGCTTGTTGGCTTAAACAGACAGATTATGACAAGAGTTGTTGGACCATTGATGCCAATCTACATGTGTTTCATAAAAGACAAAGCAACAATGATCTGGCTCTAAGAACATTGAAAATGAATATAGGATCATAATGTTTTTTTTCCTTTCTTTTCTAATTTAAGAGAAAGTCCTGGCAAAGCACGTGTATTCACATGAAACGAGCCTGGCCAAAAAAACAAACCATCTAGACAAATATGGATGACTCAGGTGACAAGGGTCACGCTGTGAGGTGTGTGGTGGTGGCCAATGTGTCGCACACTTTCTCAGGTTCACCACAGCCAGGAAGACAGATTACACAACCACAGAGATGTTTATTTACAATGCAGTAAAAAAGATGGAGCAGAATGACTTCAGAGCGGCCAAGGGCGACATAACAAAGAAAACAGATCTAGCTTACTAAGGTAACAAATATTACCAGGGAAACAAAAGAAAACTAATGACAGAAGGCACACATTAAATAACCAAAGCTGGAAAGGAACCAGGCAGTCCAAAGTATAGCTCTGGAAAAGTCTTGGCCTACAACACAAAACAAAGAAAGAGTTTATGTACACACAAACAGTACAAACTTTCAGTCATGAAGAAATAGAATCCTGACTTAACATAGGATCAACAATTTGCATTAGATAGATGTCAGAAAACAAGCACAATATAGCAATGTTTGCATCAGTGATTTACAAAATAAATTGTTTTGCTTTTTTAGTTATTTGACTTGTATGTTAAGGATATATTTAGTGTTTCTCAATTGGTTAAATGTGTATTTGTGTGCTGACGATACAAGTTTTTTCTGTAGTAACGATCGCAATGAGTGACTTATTAGCCTTGTGAACAAAGAACTAAGTCAATTTAAAAAATGGATGGAAACTAATAAATTATCTTGTAAAATAATATAAAGCACAGTATAACTTCAAAGCGTATCACTATTTATTACCTGTAAATATAATAAATAGGTTTTCTCATAAAGAGCATGGCAAGGTAAGGCAACTTTATTTATACCGCGCATTTCGTACACAAGGCATTAACTTCCCAAATCCGCCCAAACTGTACGACTGCAGTTTGGGAGGATTTGGGAACTTTGTGGTCCTGATGGCGGGTTCC
Source organism: Gobius niger (assembly GCF_951799975.1). Classification (NCBI taxonomy): domain Eukaryota; kingdom Metazoa; phylum Chordata; class Actinopteri; order Gobiiformes; family Gobiidae; genus Gobius; species Gobius niger. The sequence goes on along the minus strand of NC_136855.1, from coordinate 24,844,964 downwards.
ATCAGGAGAAGATGTCCTTTTCGTTGCCGCCGGACGGACTTGGTAACCGGACCTCGCTGAGCAATGTGAGTGTGCAACATTGGTGGTACAGCTCCGGCTAGAACAACAGAAGGAGAGAAATCGGTATGGGGCAAATCAATGTGAAAGCCGACACGCAGGCAGCACGCAGTTAGGGGTGCGTCTCATTTGGGTCCTGGGCGTATCACAAGAATCCGCCTCCGTAAACATCTTGTGCCTCATTCCCAGGTCCGCGAACACCCTCCGTGTGATTAGTCCTATGCAGCTGCAAGCAAGGATGCCGTAAAGGGGTGGAAGGTTAAGATGATTCTGTGGGCCCAGGGCTGACAGGGGCCCATGAAGATCATGACACTTTTCAGCAGATAGACCAATATATGAAAAGGCTTGTATGTTGTAAGAATGTGGACCCTAAATATATCCAATCCTAATGTAATATTCATTTTTTTTGGTTTGATGAATAAAAACATATTGTTTAACTATAACTTATTTTACAGCCCCTTCCATTTATAATGGTTCGTTCCCCATACTGCTGCGTTCTCCCCTTGACTTCTCATTCTCAGGCAGAGACGAGCTCCGAGCTCACGCCAGCCGCCCACAGCCAGGCCAAACCGGGAACACTGTCACCAAAACACCGATCACTGCAGCATCAGCTCAGTCACAGCAGAGAGCTCGCTGTCCAGTTCAGCATCAGCCAGTCTGTCCCCGAATGCCAACAGCTGATAAGTCCATAATAAGTGTCATTGAATAGCGCAAATGACTACATTGACTCAACTCGCGACACACTGTTCACAGTACTTCAGTCAAACAAGTGTCTGGGCTAGAGCTTTAGGCTGTTGTGTTAATGAGAGCCAGAGTCCGCACTTCACAGAGCAGGGGCGGACCACAGGCAGGAGAGGGCTCGGGGTCTGGGCCCCCACTCACTCAGATTGATAAGCAGCAGTGTTTTGTCAAAACAATAATAATTAAACACATTTAGTTTAGAAGATAAGTTGATTTTAATGTGTGTCCTGAAATATTGAACCATACTAATCTGCTGGGGACCTTTAAAAGGCATCAAATTGCAGGAAATGCAGTCTGTTCAGTAAAAAAAAATTCTGGTGGAGCACCACCCCACCCCTTACTGTAAGTTACTGTAAGTAAATGTAAGTACATTTAAATGAGCTGTTAAGGCATAGGTGATTTTTAATGGGTTATTTAAAGAAAATGTGTCTGTAGGGCCAAGAATATCAAGCAGTGCCCCTGGCTACAAGTAACAACAACATGGCAACAACATGGCCGTCAGTAAATTGCTGGCCAAACCCTCAGCCCACACACACACAAGAGTGCCAATCAGGGGTTCGTCCCTTCACTTAGAAGTTTCATTGCGTATCACATGCTGCTGCGGTCCTAGTATGTATGTGTGGTTTTGCGCATGTGCAGCTATAATACTGTTTCTTAATGAGGTATTTTCTGAGATAATTGAATAAGGAAGCAGCTTTTCTGTTTGTATAAATTCTTTGACAGATCGGAGTAGGGCTCAATACGTTTTACTTCTCCCCACTCCATTGTGTATCCTTTCTGTTTTGTTCTTGGCACACTATTTGCTTGAAATGAATAAATAAATGAAATAAAATGAATTAAATGATTAGCAAAGAAGTTGAAATAAGTTCTCTGTCCCCAGTTGGTTTATTTTGCAAAGAACAAAACAAAAGGAAAAACAAGCTCAAAAGCACAAAAGCACTGACCCATTGGCCCTGAAGCCAATGAAGCTAGTGAAAAGGCTGCACAGTTATAGAAGTCTAATACATTTGTGCGAGGCAAAAATGGCAAATTGAATTGAGTAGATTTGCATTTGCATAATCAATGTCTGACTACACTAAAAATGAGTTGGCACGTCTCCTTTATTTTGAACATTGTCTTAAATTTTTTAGTAAAGAGTGTAGTGAAGGTTGCTTTAGAAGCATGAGACAGCAACACCATCATTTCTTTGTAAAGCACATTACAGAAGAAGATACTTCTGCCTTTGGTGTCATATTCACAGTAAAGGCGCAAAGCTTCATGGTCCTGATTACAATGTTTATTACACGTCAGCTTCACAAAAGAGGAAAATTGAGCGCGCGCAGGCCCAGTGACAGCGACGACCATCCCGGCTAATCTGGCAGCCATACAAGGCTTCAGGGCAGGGTTTGGTAATGTGATTTAGATGAGTTTCCCACGCTGCGGTGTCAGGCCTGTCTCCCCTCAGTGCCTCAGAGACAGTCCCTCATTACACACGGTGCACCGTCAACCACAGCGCCAACCAGTGTGCCACTGTGACACCAGGACACGCCGTTTGTCCTCTACCGCATGGCACAGGCAATTTTCTGGACTCGAAATAGTTCGACTTGGAATACAGTTTAGAACAGGCTATGATCTAAAGCGATAATCAGTAAATTTTAATATTTTGCAAATGTAATAGATTGCGTATAATTGACCGCCTGGGTCTGAAATTTGACGTAACGTAGTGATATTAAATAATGTGATATTAAATAATAATAACTCTTACTAATGGTACAGTGTCCAAAAACATATTTATCTATTTTAACGGTCCCATTATGATGAAAGTAGACTTGTTTGAGCGTATGTTCATGATACTCATCGAACACATTCACTTTTATGTTCTTAAGTAGTGCGTTAAAAAGAGTAAAGCTCAGTATCAGAGTAAAGTTGCAAGTAACTGTGCTGCTAAATGCTCCATTCCCTCATGAACCATGATGCACATGGAAGAATAGGTGCCTTAAGAAGATACTGTCCATACATGTTACTTAGGAATTGCAAAGATCGTAGTCTTCAGCCCCATCCAACAGGGCCTGGACAGCACGAACTGAAGCTTCAGCAAGAACAAGAAAAAAAAAACATATTTGTAGGGCACTGACTTTGAGAAGTCGGGCCAAGGACAAATTTCTTCATTTGCAGCCCCTCTGGTTTTTCCTTCTCTAGTCTCTATCAAAGAGCCTGGTTATCTCACCAACCAATTATTTGATTAGAGGAGGAAAAGGTTTAAGTCATTTAGGCCACTCTGTAATAAGGAGGAGACACTATTGAACTGCAGCAGATCTGGCAATTACCACAGGGCTAAGCCTTTGTACGAGAGGGTATTATCTGAGGAGCTTTAGAGCTGTTTCACACTCACAAACATACAAATACTTCAGTGCACAAGTAGAGTCTCTTTTGCAGACAAAAATATCAATTTGAATTCATTTTGTACGACTCTTTGAACGCATTTAAAGGATTGGCAATAAAAGCGTCTCCCCCAGCGTTATGAGGATTCTTTCATAGGATGTGATGCAAGAGGTAAGAAAGGCATTCACATGAGCCATCGATTCTCAGCTCAGACCAGTTAGCTCCTCTCAGCTGGATGGATGCATTCATTTAACAGAGATACTGTGGGAGAAATGCAGTTCAAAGAGTGCACGAACATACTGAAAGTTATCATAATAACATGTTAAATGTTATTTGAAGTTGAACTTGAAATTCTAATTCCAATGATCCAAATTTCCCTTTCGTTTTATTGCTTTTTAATGTTTTTGTTCATATTTCTCTTATTTAGTTACTGACCTTTAGTGACTGCTACGGGCGAAGTGGCTATTGCTCTCGCCTCCCAGCAAGAAGGTCGTGGGTTCAATCCAATGGCCGCTGGCTGCTTTGCTTTATACCCACAACACTAGAGGCCGCCATTGCTCCGCCATTGCTGTAGTACCTCCATATCGCCGCTGGTCTCCCATTGAAAAGCATTGGACTTTAGACACGTTACAAACAACTTCAAAGGCTGGTCCCAATCTTTTTGGAACTATCTAGAGCTAGATTTTCCTCCTGTGATAACGCTGGGTTAGTTACAATTAAGGGGACCAGGCTGGTTTTCGGAAGAATGAAATCTCGTACTTAATGAGGGTCGGACTGTTAGCATTGGAGCAGCGCGAGCTACACGTCACGCAAGGGCCGAGTCTACAGTGAAAATCCCGCCCGTATGGCTTTTTAGGAACATGCTTCGTCAGAGCTGGGGAGGGGGAGTCTGTAAACCCGCCATGAATTCCCCCACGAGTGTGGTCATTATGGTAAACGGGGAGGAGTGAGGAGAAGCTGTCCATATATACAGTCTATGGCTCCATCCCGAGCCGGGCCTGTCCTCTGTGTAGTTTGCAACGTCTTCCATCTGCAGCATGCTTTTCATTGGGTACTCCAGTTTCTCCTACCACAAAAAAACATAGTTTATCTGAATGAATGCATCGTTATTGTGGTTGTGACACCTTTGCTTTCCATCACAGAGGCCTCTATGATGCTCCAGGACTAAATCAGGATAAATAAATAAAAAATTCAAAATAATAATTTTATAAATGCATAAAAATTGGTGACCAAATCTGCCACTGTTGGTCATTTCAAAACTTCATGTCAGCTACTTGCACAAACTTCTGGTGCTTAACATAAGACTAGTGTTGAAAGTTTTGAAACTATACTTAAGTGTTTCTGTATTTAGAGTTAATGTGTTGTTCAGAGGAAGTCCCGTGGGAATGGCTCACTGAAACAGAGTTAGGCTCGGAGAGGAGTCTTAGAGTGGCTTTCATGTCAGGCATTGAGGAAACAATGACAAAATGCCGACAGCTGCATGCGCAAATGCACGGACAAGTCTGAGGCATCACACTCATACTATTACCTTTGGGACGAGAGTGAGCTAATTAATCATCTCCTATAACAATACGCACCGCAGCACATCCTGGCACATAGCAGATACTTAGGGAAAATGGACCAGGATGTGAGCCGCTGTTATCACAATCCTCTCAGGTCAGTGTTTTGTCTGTCTATTGTGTGCTGTCAGGGATCTCCCTGGAATAAGGCCTCCTGCACTGTACAGTCTTCATTTTAGGTGGTGGCAATTTGACATTCTAGACACTGGTAAAAGAGAAACGTTTTTTGTTGCGGTTTCTTAAGAAATTAAGTTATCAAATCAAGGGTAATAAATTAACGACTTAAAGGTGCACTGTGCAACTTTTCATGCGGAAAAAAAGTTGATATTCGTGCATATTTGACCTTGTAGTGACCCAGTGGCTGTATGTATGAGTGGTCAGCACGGCGCCTTTACTTTCCATGACAGTGGTGTCTAGGACTCTCCCGGATTAACTGTTTGGAAGGTTTTCACTGCTGATGGACCCTCTTGCCAGACAACCTACAAAACAAGTGATCCTGGAGCATTGTAGAGACCGCCGTCATCGAGAGTAAAAGCGTCATGCTGACCACTCACAAAGCTGCTGGGTCACTACAAGGTCAAATACGCACAAACATCAATATGTTCACTTAAAAAGTTATTGTAGATTTATATGTAGTTTGCTTGTTCAGGAGAGAGGGCCTGAGCAAAACTCTTTTCATTGCTTTTGGTACCGTGCACTTGACACATATGATAAATAAATTTGCACTTGAACTAATCTGGACATTATGGCAAAAATTCATATAAGAAAAGAAAAGAAATTCTGTATTATATGACCCATGTGTCATATAATACAGGTATGACACATGGGACCAGATGAAGAGCGTGGACAGAAATTACAAGATAACTACACATTCATTCATGCAAACCTTTATGTAACCAGGAAAAAATCTCATTCTTTGACAAGAGTGCCCTAGGCCAAGAGGCAGCAACACAGGAATAAACAATTACATACTTACACTCATTATTACATCATCAGTTTCAGTTAAAGTTAGGTTTGTTTCGCAAAGCCCTTTCCACATATTATATGTAATAGAACTCCGGATTATTAATTTGTTCTCTTGATATAAACATGTTTACAATTTGTGCACATACTGATATGTCACATAGTTAGAATAAAATACTTCTAATCAGTGTTTTTTTGAATTCTTACATCAGAGCATAAACAAATCTCAATGCAAGACAGCCAGGCCTTTGTGCTGTTGAAATGACAACTGCCGACATTAAGTCGGCTACAATTATCCAGACAATAACCTTTATTGTTTCCAACCTCTTATCAACAGTAATTCTCTCTAAAAGTGCCAATCACAAGTTGGGTTCCTCGGTCGTTCCAGGACATACAGTAACGATCAAGTATTAGGACGTGCCGTATTCAGCTCTTTTTGTTTACTTCCATCTTGGTTTCAGTTATAGCAGCTGGTATCATTTTTACCCTATCTCCCCAAAAAATCTGACACATGCTATACTTAACAGTGCAGGAAATAAATGCCACAATGTTGGAAAATACTGTGAGCAACAATTCATATTCCATCTCTTCTCTGACATGGTTTTGTCAGAATTTCAGTTTTGTTATGTTTGATAGTGGCGTGTTGAGAGATTTTACATTGGATTATGTGTGCATGATGTCAGCTTGCCTTGGTTACTGTCAATCTTTTCACTCCCACGAGCGGAAGAACTGTCTCCACAAGGAATTAATCCAATGATATGATGCATCTTTAAACCCAGAAGCCGATTGCAGGTTTTTGTTATACTATAGAAGTAATGGCCACAATTTTCCACAATTATAAAGTTTTGCTTTAATGACAGCAATATTAAGATCTCAATAACCACTAATATAAGGTGTGGCCTGCCTGACTTATTGCCTATCATCATGCTTTGACAGAAATAATCCCAAATATATATTAGGCCTGAAAGCTTGTCTGTCTTCGTGTTGCAAGTTGCAAGGGAGTGGGGTCATACTGTACCAAGCATGATATTCTGAACAAGTAAAAAGGAAATGTCAGGGTACCACTACATACCCTTTGTATATAAGCTTTTGTAACATTGTGTTCTTCATTGTGCACCCTACTTCTTTATTTGCTGTTTTTAAATTTGAGTTTGTCTCTCGTTCAGAGGGGTACACGCACATTTCCTTTAATACAATTTAAATTCTACAAATTGTGACAAACACCAGCAACTGTGAATAAATGGATCAGAACACAGCAGCAATGATAATTGTAAAACCTAATGTAACACCATGTTGAAATGCTTGACTCTGACCCATATTGTTCAATGGAGTGCAGATGGCTCACTTATAAAGTCCCCACCTGTGATAAGCTCATTAATGACACGATGCGGTGACTGGGCTGTGTTTAAAGAGGCCCTTTGTGGTGTCTCCCTAGGGAGGCCTACATGCCGTGCTGCAGCGGGACGAGGACAGGACGAGGAACAGGAACAGCTGTTGGTGGTGCTCCTCTCCCTCTGAACTGGCCCCATTCTATCTATATATAAGGAGACTTCATATACAGTGCAACTATGTCTCACCTAAAATTCAAAGAGGACTATGGAACAGTCACAAACGTGTGCCCAGTGGTGGTTTCTTCAGATGGTACTTAGGGTCATCTGCCATTTTAGACTAGGATGGATGAAATAGACATAATTTCATTAATGCTTTAGTAAAACCAGGTGTTTATTCTGGTTAACACATTGTTTACTCCAGTTTACACTTATAGTATTGTGCAATGTAGGTTGCAGAAGTTTTAGCCCCTCTCAGACCCAGTTTGGTCCCGGTCTGTTCTTGATCTAGGCCTGGCGTTTCTTGAAAGATCAAATCTTATGAGGTGATACTTGGTGTGAAAGTTTGGCATTTGGAAACATCATTGTTTAGCTTTTGAATGGTCTTTTGGAAAAATTAATGTGACTGAAACTCATGGATATTATAGATCATGGATCAAATTCTTAGTTTTGATATTTATCTTTTCAAAAATAATAATTTATAAAGATAAATAATATACCGGTAATGATAATAATTTTGAGAGCATTTTTAATATAGCTCTTAGTGTATATCTCGTCAGCAAAGCTACTTAGGAAGTCTATTATTTCTGGCTGTTATTGAGTCAAAAGGCCAGGTTAATTGTTTTTGTTTTGCTTTTGTTTTTAAATAATTTTACAGATTTTCGTTGCTGGTACTTATATAAGTAGCATTTTTTTGCACAAATATAGATAGTCTGCAGAAGTACAACTCATCCAAAGTTGGCTGAAGTTTCTCCCCCTCCGTCTAATTTTGTCCTTGTCTATCTAGATGGCTGTGTTGGACATGTGAGCGGCCCCAGTTGTCTGACTGATGTGTAATTCTGGACAGGGAGCTGCGCGGCGCTGTATTTTCTGTCTCACACACAGCGGGGATGTCTCAGCCAGTTGCCAGTTTTGTGGCCTCTGGGACGGTATTGTCCAGATGCTTCACTCCCCAACCAGGAGGGCTCCTGCCACAGGGACCACACTGCTCTAGTTTTAAATGTGCCACGCTGCATGTGGTTGCATCTCTATGCACCACAGCATGATCTTGTACATCCACAGAGCTTTACAGTCTCACAAAATTAGTCTAAACAAGTCAACACAAACTGCGTATTGAGAGAGGGGCCTTTCTGTGTGAAGTTTGGATCTTCTCTCTGTGTCTGTGTAGGTTTCCTATGGGTGCTGCGGTTCCCCCTAAAACATGTCCAAAACGTCCCTCTGGGGCCTGGACTCCCCTGAAAAAAAGACTCTTTACTGAAAAAGAGGTAAAATAATGAAATATTGAAAAGATGAAAATGTTTTGATAGTTGCATAATTGCCATGTCATATTTGAAGGCTGTCAGACAAACAAACAAAAGCTTTCCAATGCTCAAAGATGTTAGCCTTGTAATTGACTGATGACAATGTTTAAACTTTATTTCACTTGCAAAATCAAAGTCAAAATGTAATCAGTAAATTTGGAACTTTTTTGAAAAAGGTTCTTCTTCTGTTGAAATTGTGAGCATTAAAAAAGAAAGAAAGAAAAGAAAAAAGAAAGAGATAACAAAATATGCAGCTGTGTTTGAAGAGTATAATGAAACAAATATCTCCTGGAAGTTTACAATGTTGTATCATGAGTTCATAAAAAAGTACCATGTAATACTTATATCCTATTTATAAACAACCTTATATGTTTTTGTCATTTAATTGAGAAAGTAAAACAGTCTGACACTAGGTAGCGATTTTAAAGCAGGATGCAACCTCCTCAAAGACAATATCTTCAGGATGCAACCTTTGTTTAGTTTCAGCTGGGATCTTAGTGACTCCACTTTGTCAGCACTTTTGGTCTACGTATCAATTTGCCCTCCTTTTTATGTGATAGATTTTTTCATGCATCCAATTTGCTATTGATTCAACATTAGACTAGAACTCCGTGTCTCTATAACTACATCTTAATACGGAAAATATTACCATCATATTTGATTCTCTTCAGCATGTTCCCATCCCATATCTCTCTGATGAATCCTTTGACAAAAACCTGCTGGTGCTTTGAACTGCATTGAAGCAGTTGTCCAGGCTTTAATCTGTGACTTGGGGCCGTCATTATCCATCAGAGGTGGATACGACTGTCCCTTCCAATTTTCCTCCTCTAACCATTTCTCCATTTTGCACCGAGACTTTAAATTCTCCCTTTGCCTCAGCCGGCCTCATAAATATTCAGTGTAACGGCCGGTAATTTACACACAGTCTGCCACTCCCCATCATTTCCTCACCTGGATACATGGGCTCTGACACCACTCTCTGTCCTAATCTTCTTTCATGTCCGTTATTTGGTGGGCTCTTGTCACTTCTTTCTACTTTGTGTATCTGCTGTCTCCCCTGTTCTCCTCGCACATCCCGCACACGGCACAGCAATGACCTCATACAAACTCATGCTCAACATTGAAGATTGGAGGAGATTGCTGCTGACCTCACACAAACCTCCTCTTTTCGCTATTTTGAGCAGAATGATTTCTCATGACTTAAGGCGTTTATATTGCTTCATCCTGTTAGTAATAAAACATCCCCCAAAACTTTAGTCTGAAGTCTATACCTGCTCATTGGCTAGAACTGGGAATCTCCAAACTCAAGGTTATTTTCCCCATAAAGGCCCAAAGAAACAAACTACTAAAATATACTTTTTCTGGTAGTGATTACCTTGGGTCCTACCTTGCAATCTTATATCTTGAGAGCCTCATTCTGTCTTCAAAATTATGTTGGCGCCCCTCCAGTTTGCATGCAAGCAACACCTGGGGTTGGCATTAAGTACTGGCTGTTTTGTTTGAAGTCCTCACACTTTCTGTTTTGGCTGGTGTTTATGGGGTTTTCCAGCTGGTTCCAATGTTCCAGTCTCATCTGATGTGACAAAAGCTGCTCCACATGGACTTCAATGTAATCTGATTCTGTGGAGCCTGACATTTCTAGCAGGAAGATACCAGAGCGTCAAAGTCAACCGGTGCTCCTCAAGGATCTGTAATCTCTCCGCTTGTATTCACACTGTACACCGATGACTGTAGGAGCACCTGCCATGGAATCACACACATTAAATACTCCGATGATACAGACATAATGGACATAACCAACACTGGCGGACAAAAGGAAACGGACATATACAGTGCCTCTCGTAAGTATTCATACACCTTGAACTTTTGCACATTTTGTCAAGTTTACAACTCTTTTACTGAACGTTCACACACACAAGTAACAGACAGCTGTGAAGTGAAAGCAAAATGATACATCATTGTGTTATTTTTCAAAAAATAGAAAAGTGAAAAGTGGGGCGTGCATAAGTATTCATACAGCATTTTCTGAGTGCATTAAATTGCCTTTATAACATTCCTAATGACGGCAGAATGTTCACACCTGGGCCTAACCATTAAATAGAGGCCACCTGTGTGTAATTTACTCTCAGTATAATTTCAGCTGTTCTTTCAGGCCCTCAGAGCTATGGTCGGAGTGTATTGGTCACTAAACAACATCATGAAGGTCAAGGAGCACCAGAGAGGTCAGGGATAAAGCAGTTTAAAGCAGCGTTAAGTTATACAAAGATTTCCCAAGATTTAAACATCTCCCGGAGCACTGTTCAATCCATCATTCGGAAATGGAAAGAGTATAGCACCACTGCAAACTTACCAAGACACGGCTGTTCACGTAAACTAACAAACTGAACAAGGAGAGCACTGGTCAGAAATACAACCAATTGCCCCAAGATAACTCTGGAGGAGCTGTGAAGTCCTGCCGCTGAGCTGGGGGAATCTGTACATGGGACAATTATAAGTCGTATCTACACAAATCTGGCCTTCATGTACGAGTGGAAGAAGAAGGCTATTATTGAAAGGAGGCCATAAGAAATCCCGTTTGAAGTTTGCTAGAAGTCATATGGAGGACACCATGTGGAAGAAGGAGCTTTGGTCAGATGAGACAAAAATTGAACTTTTTGGCCCAAATGCAAAACGTTATGTATGGAGCAAACCTAACACTGCTCATCGCCCTGAGTGCACCATCCCCAGTGTCAAATATGGGGGGGGAGCATCATGCTGTGGGGCTGCTTTTCCTCAGCGGGGACGGGGGAGATTGTAAGAATAGTTGTGAAGATGGATGGAGCCAAATACAGAAACGTTTTGGAGGAAAACCTGCTGGAGTCAGCAAGAGAACTGAGGCTGGGACGGAGATTCACCTTCCAGCAGGACAATGACCCGGAGCACAAAGCTAAATCTTCAATGGAATGGTTCAATAAAAAAATATTAATGTGCTAGAATGGCCCAGTCAAAGTCCTGACCTAAATCCTATTGAAAATCTGTGGAATAATCTGAAATCTGCTGTTCACAAACGCTCTCCTTCTAATCTGACAGAGCTTGAGTTGTTTTGTAAAGAGGAATGGGCTAAAATGTCAGTCTCTACATGTGCAAATCTTGTAGAGTCAAACCCCAAAAGACTTTCTGCTGTTATTGCAGTAAAAGGGGGTTCCACTTATGCAAGCCCCACTTTTCACTTTTCTATTTTTTGTAAAATAACAGATTCATGTATCATTTTGCTTTCACGTCACAGCTGTCTGTTACTTGCGTGTGAATGTTCAGTAAAACAATCAAAATAAAATCTTTACGTTTAGGGTTGTAAACATGACAAAATGTGCAAAAGTTCAAGGTGCATGAATACTTTCGTGAGGCACTGTATATAGAATGGTGCAAGCACAAATGCCTTGACATCAATACATCTAAAACAAAGGAACTGGTAGATTTTCAGCAAAACACCCACACAGTTCACATTAACAATGGTGCAATTGAACAAGCTGAGACATGCAAATACCTGGGCATAACAATAGATCACAAAACTCACATTGCAACCCAACAGTGAACACATTTTCTCAAAAAGTCAGAAAAGTCTTTACTTTCTCAGAAAACTGCATAAACTCTGGGTCCTCTACTCTATTCACTGTAATCCACTCAACAAAATCATCAGCCTGAGCAGTAAAATCATCGGATAGGAACAGGAAGGACTAATGGACATGTACAATCAGAAAGTCAGAACCAAAGGACAACAGATGGATACAAGAGGATAAAAATAGAAACAACATTGGGCTTGAGAGTTATGTTTATTGAGAGTTCTATGTGGGATTAAATTTGACAAGAAGCACCTGAAATGATGCTTAGTAATGTGAATTTAACTTTATGAATATAATAACATTTTCTCACAATATCACCAGGCTTTTTTTGTATCTAATGATATGTGTGTTAATGCATTAGTTTTAGTTGCTTTACATCTTCATGCATTATTTATTCATTCCACGTTTTGACTGATCTGCTAATCTGCGCTATCAGCCCCTCGGACCAGCAACTAATCACGCCACTCATCGAATAGCTACCTGGTAGTCCCTCATGGTCTCCCATACAGGTACTAACCAGGCCCAACCTGACTTTGGATCGCACATATGACGGGATCGGGTACAGGCAGTAAGGCAAAAGTTGTCATCTTGTTTTCTCCGTCTGAGATATTTCCTTCACACACCTTCATATGCTGCCAGTGCTCTCCCGGTAAGTCCCATCCAGTCATGTTTACTTGTTGGAGTTTATCACTACCTTCTTGGACCAACAAGCAAACTAAAATTGAGCTTTTCTGTCTCTGTCTGTCTGCTGCTCCTGTGGTTGACTCATTTCCTTGACACCAGGCAGAAGCAGTTACTCCTTGTCGCTGAGAGGAGTTCAGATTGCCTTGAATCGAGACAGGAGCCTCGGTAATTGACATATCTGACTGTAACATACATTTTGTGTCTTATTGGAGGGATACAGATGCGCCTAAAATGTCCAAATAAGAGTCAAAATTCTTTCTATTAAATTTCCTATACTGCTGGGGTGTCAAAGCTTTTTTGTTATTGTGGATGGTTTATTGGTGGTAAATTGTTTTGGCTTTGGCACCCCAGCTATAGTGCCACAATGCAGGCTCTTTTCCTTGAATAAGTACTGTCACTACCTAAACCATTCTCCTTCCTAGTTGCTTATAATAGTTTGCTTGAATTGATTGGTTATTCAAAACTTGTTACAAACATCATACATGTAAAGCGTGCTGATTCCATAACCCATCATTGGTGCAATGTTTTCAGTGTTGTGTTTGAGGACAATTTCTTAAAGCAGTACTAAGTAACTTGTAGTGAGGTTGCTGTGCGGAGGGCGCTGTATCTTTCTACCACTATATTGACATGTTGACGCGTGAAAGAAAATAAATGTGATTGGCATACTGGGTTGGAAAAGTAAACGCAAACTCAAGTATTGCACCCATAATTGGTTTACCACAAGCCAATATGCACTACTGAAAAAAAAAAAAAAACACATACAGATCAGACTTTTCAAAACAACAAATTGTATTTGTGGTCGTACTAGCTGAACGTGGCGTGCTGTCACTTGTTGGAGGGAGGTTTGTGTGTCACTGTCTCGGCGGCTTTGGTGCGTTGCTGGTGTGTCGCTGTGTTGTCGGCCTGCTATAAGTTTACTTCCTAGCACTCCTTTTTGAGTTTTGTAAAGTATTGTATGGAAGCATGTGGAAATGTAAATGAAATAAAAGCATGTTAAAATTTCGTAAAAGCTGCACATGTTAATGTAAAACGTGTGTATGTAATGTACACAAGTGTTGATAGGATGATTGCGGGATCCCCCTGGGGTCTCTGGCTAGAAAACCATACTTGCAGCTTTCCCTGCACCGGATCGGAGCCACCAATACACACTAATGGAATCACAAAAAAGAAGCTAACGGGCAAAACTAACTGCGGGCTAGCGCCACTTAAACAATATTTACGGCCATGTTTGAGAGGAAAAAAATAATAATCTGTGTAATTGGATGAACAATATCCCTTTGTCTTTTCTGTCAGCGTAGTATTTACTCCTATTTACTCCTTCACGGACAATTAATGAGTTAAAACATGCAACAAGACCTGCAGTGGCGCTTATGGCCTCTAGGGGCATGAGTTACTTAGTTCTGCTTTAAGTACATGTCTTCATTACCTTTGCGCCAGCTTGCCCAACTATAGCAAAGAAATATGCATAACAGATAAAAATTCATTCAAAAATGTACTCTAACATGAATCAAAACGTGACAAAATGTTGGCGTAAAACAGAAAGCATAGCCACAGTAAGGGCTGCTCAGGGCGTAGCAGCATGTGCAACAGAAGATTAATAGACAGAGGGGAATGGAGGAGCGCAGAGTGTGCTCGGACAATACTGCATCATGTATTTGGTTGTTTCTCAGGTCTGAAGCTGTTCAGGTTACACACAGAGCATTTATACCCAGCGCCGCGCACATAAATCACGGCTCATGGAACGGATAAGTCTTCAAAACAGAACTCAGCCTTCACAAAATGTTAAGATGTTGAATAATCACATCTGGGAAGAATCTAAAACAATGAGTAACAGCAATACAATGTAAAGTTTACACCACCTGCAAACCTGCACCTGAAATGTTTTATTATCTTTGCAAACAGAAGCTGATGGTCAGACAAGCAAAAGATGTAAAATGTTAATTGTGGTAAAGAGCCATTCAGAGTAATCAGTTAAAAAAACAACAACAATAATAATACACTTTATAAATCATGAGTGCACATCTGGAGCAAAGTGGAGGTGGTCACATTTTGTGTTGCATAGGTGCAGACTTTTGATGATCCTATCTAGTTTTTGTACCTTGAAGTCACGATGATTATTATATTATTGTTCCATTTTAAACAGATAAAAAATACCTTTTTGGGCTCGATATTTATTCTTGTCTGGACTGGGTTGTATGAGTTAAGTAATATTTAGAGAATGAGGGTGGTTCAAAACGTCAATAGGGCTAGATTTCTTATATTATATAAATATATAATATAATTATATATAGATTTCTGTGCTTGTTGATGTTTGTACAATACGATTTCTCGGTTGTTTGTGCCAGAGACAAAGAGACTTTTGCTTTCTGCATTCCACACTGATAGCCGCAGATATTTGAATCAAGTTCCAGATGCAGCGGCTCGCCCCCTTTGAAGCCTCAGCAAACATAAGGACTGAAAAAACAGTGTGGAGTGCTTTGACGTGTTTAGCCAACAGGGTGTGAAGCATGGAAACCTTTGTAGCCTTTTGCACAATGCTTGAATAGTGTCAACACAAAAAGATGCAAAGATCAGTGAGTGGTATCGACGAGTCTTTGTCCGTGCCAGTCCCTCCCTGGTGAATGTGTTGCGCAATTTTGTCAGAGATGGCATGGGGATAAAAGACCCTCTGCTGGGAGATGCTCTGTCCTGCGGCCTGCTCGGACTGAAGGCCACGCTCATAAAAAGAGGTTTATAAAATGTTCTGTTGAATCCAGCAGAAAGGTCATTCAGTGACAGACGGATTGATAAAAATCCACAAGGGGACCCTGGTCAAAATGGCTTTGGCACATGAAGAGTTTGTTTATTCCGACAGCAGTGTAGGGGGCAGCACTGAATTCAGGCTCCTTTTCAATCATTACTTAAAATTTCCATGTACTGTTAAGCGCTGATAGCATTGTGACTTTAACTTAGAGACAGTGAATGCTTCAATGATGACATTTGTATGCCAGCCCGCATCTCTTCTCTGTGACCATTGACCAACACTATAATATTCTCCAATGTGTGACTCCTCGGGCACCACACAATTAACACTCCACTACACTCTAATTAACCGAAGCCAAAAAGTTACATGAACATGAATATCACCATTATGCTCACTTGCAAATGACCTTCTGCATAATCACATCATCTATCTATCTGTCTGTCTGTGTGTCTGTGTGTCTGTGTGTCTGTCTGTCTGTCTGTCTGTCTGTCTGTCTGTCTGTCTATCTCTCTACCTAACCTCTCTACCTGACATATGGCTGGGCGTCATGACCTGTGAAAATCATACATTTGGAATTGAATTTGACCCTTGTTAGTTAACAGGGCGGTGTAGCAACCTGCATGTGGCCTGCACTGTAGCACCATTGGGACTTCCTTCTTGCGGTTAATTCAGCAGCAATAAACAGACCGACGCCTGTGGCAGTGCTAAAGAGGAGGGAAAGGGGAAGAACTGCAAGAAGGAACGACAGGAGAGAGCGGAGCGGTGGGAGAGAAGAAGCACAGTAAGCAGAAGTATGAAGGAGTGAGAATCAGCAGGCCAAAAGTGTTTGGTGAGCTAATTCCCAGATATCGACACTGCTTTGATTAGTAACTGGAGGGAACCTTTTAATGAGACGCATTCTTTAATCAAACCCCAACATAACTTGGCCCACTGAGCGATCTTCTGTTTAGGGGCAGGGGGTGAATGATTAGTCGCTCTTCAAACTTCTTCCCTACTTGAGTCAAACGCATGATGATCCCACTGCTCTGGCTCCGACTGGGAGGCTAATCGTGGCACAGCACTATTCAGATGCTGTAGCCAGATTAAAAGCCCCTCTCCTCCGTCCTAAGGATTTGGGTATTGATGTTTTTGGCTCTGCAATTTGGCTTTGTAAAATGGCTGCAATACCTGGATGATGATGATGATGATTGTTAATCCCTGTGTGCGCCTGGACAAAGGGAGACCAGAGGGCCGGTACATAACAGAGGAACTAAGAGCAAGCACAGGTGAAAAAAACATCAGGCCTTAAGGGACAAAGTGGAGAAGGTGTAGAGCAGAGATGTGTAGTGGCGCTGCGGCTTTGTCTCAAGTGCACTCATTAGAAAACGGGGAGTGTGGGTCCCCTCACTTTCCCAAAGAGACAGCACCTAATTAGAGGTGTGTCCTCTTTCCTCACGCACGCACGCACGCACGCACACACACACACACACACACACACACACACACACACACACACATACACACACACACACACACAGTCATAACCGCACGCTTCTACCAGTGCAGCGGCAGCAGTATGCCAAACGTCTGTGGTGCACAAGCTGTAAAAACAAAAGGTGGTTTGCTCGTAATGACTCTGTAATTTTTTGTTGTAATTATAGAACAATCTTTTGGCGGCAATAAACTTGTAATCGTTAGTTAAACTCATGTTTAATTCAGGAGGCTTGGTTTTAATCATAATTCTATTCTAAAAGAGGTTGTAGCTCACAAGACAATATTCTCACTGTAATTATTGGAACACAGTGGCGTTCGCCGCATGGATGTCTCTGTAAATGAGGCTTTAAAAATCCCTTTGCCTTGA
The DNA here is from genome assembly GCF_951799975.1 of Gobius niger. Taxonomy (NCBI): domain Eukaryota; kingdom Metazoa; phylum Chordata; class Actinopteri; order Gobiiformes; family Gobiidae; genus Gobius; species Gobius niger. Next base: position 24,827,569 of record NC_136855.1, on the reverse strand, counting down.
GACATTATGAGTAGTTGTTATTGTTTGTTTAACAACACACTTTATAACTCAACAGAGGATTCTGACTAAACAGTTTATCCAGGTAGCAATTGCTTTAATAGAGCTTCTGTGAAACCAAAGTAAATCAAGCTTGTGTTTGAAAAAAAACATACTGTACAACTACCGCTGCAACAAACTAGACACTATTGAGAGTAATGGGGTTACAAAAAGCAGTTGGTTGGGTAGTTAAAGCAGTACTAAGTAACTTGTTTACCTTAATAAATCCTTTCCGTAGTCCCTCTGGGGGTAATACAAGTGTAACCTCACTTACAGCTTTTCCACACTAAAGCAGGGGTGTTTTCCAGTACATGAATAATAATAAGCTGTGATTTGGTTAAAGCCCCAACTTGACTATAGCTTCATTAATAACAACGGCTTACATTGTATTACACTTTACAAGCTCACAATTTTCTCAAAGTACTACATAATAGTCATTATTAATTCACTCCACACTCGGTGGTGGTAAGCGGTAATTGAAGCCACAGCCGCCATGGGGCAGACTGTCCATATATAATGTGTTGTTCATATCCTGAGCTCTTATTATGTCAGTGCCCTCTGCTGGACATGTGTGGAACTCTTTCCTTTTTTTAAATTTAATGCCCCCTATTGGCTATAATGAGCATTCTGGTTAAATACACTGGAATTTATGCTCTACAGGGCCTGATTAAATCATTTTATGGGCCGGATTAGGCCCGCGGGCCGTATGTTTGATACCCCTGCACTAAAGGAATCACGAAGAAGAAGCTAACAGGCTAAGGAACAAAGATAACTGTGGGCTGGCCACTTAAACAGTATTTACAGCCAAGTTTGAGTGAAAAAAATTATCTCCATTGTGTAATTGGATGAACAATATCCCTCTCTCCCTTTGTCTTTTCTATCAGCGTAGTATTTACTCTCACGGACAATTAATGAGTAAAAAATCTGTAACAAGCTACAACACCTGCAGTGGCTCTTATGGCCTCTATGGGCAGGAGTTAGATCTGCTTTAACCTTTAAAAAAAAAAAAAACTAGCTAATGATGACATTTCCAGACTAGGTTTGAGTAAAGATTAGAAGTTTATTGCTTGGACCGAGATTTGGAAATGTGATATTTTACATTGTTCTGTTATAAACAAACAAACAAACAGTCTTTGCTTGGTCTCCTTTTAAAAGTTATTAAGCAGCCATAACTGCTTAATGGCCAGCCCAGTACCGTAACAGCCTCTAACTGAGACAATTGAGTTAGTAAGTCGTGTACGCTCTCGGAGGACCCTCCTCTTCTGCTGTTTCCATTGATTGTGACACTAAACTACACATTTAGCACAGTGCGTCTCTCACATCTTGCTCTCCCGACGTATGGCTATGAATCAAGCGCTGCAGTAGGAGGGAAAAAAGCAGCGCTTGTTAGCGGCGCTTTCCAAGGAAGTGCTCCCTCAAACATCTGACAACGTTTCTGCTGATCGATAGCTGTCTTTCTGTCGAAGCTCAACGCCCGGCTAAGTATTGCTCTGCTTCAAACTAAATTGACTGAATTACTGTGTACACCGCAGGGATCCCGGACTCCGTGTTTCATGTCTGACACCGCCTGACGTATTTATAGCCCTTTATAAGTGGATTGAGTCGTCAGACGCCTATATAGTATTTCCTCCGAGACTGTTGTCAAGTTGAGACTTACAGGAAAAAACTGTGTTATGTGTGCATGCTAAGACAATGAATGAATGTACAAAAAGAAACAATTGGCAGGCTGCCATAGGGACGGATAATTTTACACCCTCAACTAAACACTTTTTTTTTTGCATGCTGAAAGTTTCTGAAAGTTTAAGATCCATAAAAGTCAGTGCCGGGTAGTGGCCTGAATCAGGGGAATAGGAGTGTATTGTTTGTTTCTGCACACTTACGCCAACCTCAAGGTCATGGACAAAATGAATGGGTCGGACTTCCTCTGAGGCTGATCTGGAGAGGGCTAAAGGGCAGCAGGAGATGTCTCATGTTTTCCTTTCCCCATGACATCGCTCTGTGAGGCCTGCTGTCCACAAAACTTCACATAACCACCTTACAATGAATGATGTCATTATAGAGGCTCGGGGAAGAGGGATCTGTCTATGTTCTAGTTCCCTTTCTTTCCTATACAGAACAGGTCTGGTCACCCTGCCCTCCACTGAGGCTTCCAGTCCTGTCAAATGGAACGGGGCAATCATGTTGTCTTATTATGACTGACTGCTTCGGGCGACATGTCACATTGAAACAGAAAAAAAATCTAAAACATAAAAATGTCTGTGATCCCTTTCTCAAAATAATCACGCTATTTTACAAATGTTAGCATATTATGACAATTGACGTGTTAATAAGTGGTGCCTAAATGTGCCTTTGCATGATGAAGATCGGACACAAGATTAGAATAATAGACATAATAAATACTTCATGCCTGATGTAGGGTAAAACAAGGATGGACTGTGCTGAATGTTAAGTAACCCATTTGACTCTGACCCCAGTCCTCAGCCTCCTTTCTCTGTACATTGTAGATGGAGGTGTAGGCGCCCCACAGAGCCCGCCTGGCCCTCAGTCCTGCTGGGCAGAGGTCTAAATAAACAGGCGCTCACTGGGAAGGTCTGTTTATTATGCTTCTGACAGGAGAGAAGTAAAGCAGGCGCTGCTCAGTGGAGTGGAGGTATCAGAAGGATCCAGGGCTGCGAGAATGAATAAAGCTAATAGAGACTCACTGCATAAAAGAGTGGTGAGGAGCAGAAGATGCAGCTGGAGAGCGGAGAGAGGGAGACGATGCAAAGAAGGAAGTGCAACAAAGGGTTTGTGAGAAAGGCAGGAGATAACATGAAAGCAGAGCAGCACGCAGACACAGGGAATAAGAGCCAACTTCAAGGTCTATATTGAGCTGGCGGTGGCAGCGCCAGAGGACCTGAGCAGAATAGCCTTGGCATCGTCTCCTTGGCCAATTAATATGAAGCTGTCTGGGTCCAGGGAAGCTATTAGACTCTGCAAAAGAAAAACACATTAAAAAAGAACAGGAAGAAAGTTGAGCACTGCTTCTCCACACTTGAGCCTCTATGTAAAGCCCCTTGTTTTTCCTGACTGAATAATAGTCCTTATCCCTGTGTGCCCCTCCCTCTCGAAGCCTCTGGATGTAGGCAGAGCATCTCTGCTTTATTAACCATCTCACTAGAGACAGGGCACCCTCGCCGACAAGCTGCAGCCTTTATTAAAGATGCCGCCGAGTGGAAAGGAGAGAGCATTGAGATTCAAATTGAGAGAGACAGGAAACACTGTGTGGACATAGCTTTAGTTAGATGAGAGGGAGAATTTGTATTGATGTTAATCAAACAAGCAACTGTTTTTCTTCGTGTTTAATAAGGAGTGCTTGTGCACATACATCAGTTATCAGAAGTGTGTGTGAGCATGCATATAAAGAGACAAGCGTCCAACGAATTAATGCACAAACACATGACTGTGGACAAAGACTGTCAAGTGTGAGTAAACCACTGGAGAAACCCAGACCAAAGACTGAACTATGGCCTTTTCTGTCCCATTAATATTATAAAATAAACTGGATATCAAGTGTAAAAATCCCATTCACCAGTTTTCCAAACACAGTCAAACCATTTTTAACTGATCACGATCACAATTGTTTCTCTGTCTGTAACTTCTGTCTTTTAACTCTTTAATTTACCAAAGGTCAAAAGTGTATTATAATGTAGTACAACTTTGGGGAGTGCTGACATACATGTTTAAATTTGTATTAAACTGTTTTTCTTTTGTTATCTCTGCATAATCTCTCTTTTTTATTTCAATTAGATGGAAAAAAAAAATCAGTAAAATAAGCCACAAAGAAATGATTCTGAATAATAACTCTCCAATCTAGGGCTCTCATATCTTTCCCATCTGTCTTCGTTGCTGTGCCCATCTCGCCACAGTTGATTGGCTTGGCCACTGCGCTGTGATCTCATCTTATTCCTTGTGTGTTTTTTTTTTTTTTTTTTCCTCTTTTGGCCTCCTTCTCCTGCCACAAAGTCGATGTGGAACTGTATGCCACTTGTGCCGCTGTCTCCAGATCTTCAGGAGACTCCGTTAGTGCCATCTGTCTCAGCGCTCGGCGGCCGCAGCAGCAGATTGTGGTCTTATCTGGTCAAGTGTATTTACCACAACATACACCTTGGGCGCACGCTGCAGGTGGCCAATATTTTGTCAGGAGATTATTGAGGGGATTTATGGCTTAGGTATACTTTTTCTGTTTGTGGAGCACATTTCCAGATAAGTGCCTAATATGAGAGCTGGAGATGAACTGATCATTTTATCTTCAGTCTGCTCAAACAATATCATGGTGGGAAGGAAAAAAAACATACTCGTGCTGTCCACCAAAAACTATAGAGAAGTCTGGATTCAGGCAACATATACCAATAAGACGTACAAATAAAGAAGTAGTTTCATGCTCAACTATTTTAGCAGTTGGTGTGTTATGCCTTGCTGCGAAACCTCTCCTCTACGCACCTAAATATCAACTCTTTCATTCATTCTTAAAGGGCTTCCACAGTAAAAACATTCACCTGATAGTGCCATATTGCTAAAAGCTTCCCACAAGCTGAAGACTCGAAAAATGCACCCTGATATTGCTCATCTACCGTTTTCATAATTTTATTCTATGACCAAATAAATCTAAAATCTGAATCTAATAACGTCTTTTAGTTTGCCTTTTCCCATAATGTGTCCAGGATGTTGGAGCGGGATGGAGCATTCAGGACATTTGGCCAAAGGGCTTGGAATGTGAGGCTTCGTGAGGACAGTCTGATGCGACATCGTGATTAGGCCTCTGCTGCGCTCCTCATGTTGATGCTGTTATGTGTGTGAGGCGCTGAAACTGCCAAGCGCTGGACAAATGATGAGTCCACTGTGGTAAGGAGCTGTCAGTGATGTGGAGCCAATACTATAAAAAGATCTATCACTGCCAGGCCCCGCCATTGGCCATTCCTCAGCCAGATTTCATTGACAAATAAGCTCAAATCAAGTGACACCTGTACAAGGGAGGCGAGAATGCAGTCAAGTATCAATTCTATATCAGGCATCGGATCTTGACTGTGGTGGTAACAGTTTCCCAGCTCCCGCCAAGGGGATTGGCAGGAGACAATTTGTTTCCAGCACTGACTATTATTTTGTCTTGCACTGCGATGCACTTCACCCGCCTCGCACCTGTTTCTAGGGACATGATTTACATAAAAGTAAGCCTTGATAAATAAAATCAATGGTATCAAAATGAACTATTGAAAAAAATCCAAAACAAAAGTTTGTTCTTGGTAGTTTAGGGAGCAGCTTTGCAAGCAGCTTTGTCAGCAGCACTAATGATCTTTCTGAAAGCTGAGCACCTAAAAGCGACTGAAAATCTGCGACCCCAACATCCCTTGGGGAGAACTGTTGAGTCCATGCACACTCTAACCACTAAGCCACTGTCACCCCAAGCCTACAGAACCAGGCATTTTCACGATTTTCTTCGAACTTGAAAACACTCCTTGCATCCATGACACAGAAGGCTGTGTTTATCAAATGAGTTGACAGACAAACATTATTGCTGTTGATAGATATGCAATAGCACAGCAGTTGAAAAAAAAAACAATACAAAAGATGGATGAAGCTTGTTGCTTAAAGAAATGAGAAAGGAATGAATTGAGCGCTTTATTCGCAGTGTCTGTGTTTACAGGCTTTGCCAATGATCATGTCACAACGGCTCTTAAAAACACAGCTATGGAGCAGTTCTTCACACAAGCGGTGACCTCTGCATGTCCAGATTTGTAAATCAACATATTCTTGTTTGTCACCCAATTAACACTGCAATCCAATTCAACGTGTTTGCTAAAAGAGCACAATCTAACAAGGAGTAACATTATGTTTTACTTTCTCTTGAGCTCCAGCAGTGGACAGTTGGCCAGATGGCACAATCAAAAAAAGCTCTGGCACTTGCATCTGGAGCCAGCGGGCCAGATGGAGCGTGGAGCAGAAAATGGGTTGAGTAAAAGAACACATATCCGAGGAGAGCAGACGAGCACAAGGTCTTTTGTGAATGAGTTTTGTATACTGGATAACAAAGAAGCAACCTGCGCAGCTTTTGTATTTCTGCCCCCATACATTTGGATTCATATAAGAGAGCCAGATTGTGAGATACATTTCGACAGTTCATCACCACCCACACTGTAAAAAAAAAAACTAATTGTCGGGATGTTATGAACACACAGTAACTTTATGTTTTGAAGGTTGAAGCACTTAGATATTTGGAGTGGAAACTGGGCAAGAATACACAATCAGCACAGACGATTTGTTACCGTTTCAACAAATTAAATAATAGAGATGATGAATTTGAGACGTCATGGAGCACTGTACCGCTTTGAAACAGTGGCCACAGTCCGACACAGTGCTCGATACACGTGACTGTGAGCGAAAATAGAGCTGTTAGTGGCCTGTAGACGTGCATGTCTTTGAACAAGTGAACTGTGGCCTCATTTGCATGGCACATGATTTGATACAGCGCTCGAAACCTTTCTGCTTCATTAGATCGATACCTGAGTCGAGCAATGAGCTTGAGCATCCCATCACTAACACATGACACTGTAACAGTACTTACTTGACTGTGAGCTTTTGAAGTTTTCAGTGTTGCAGTTGTTCATATTAGGCATATTATGAGTGCTGTATCGTGTCAGGATTTCTTTCTTTACTCAGGTAAAATTAATTATGAATAGACATTCTCTTGACCATCTCTTTTCGATGTCGACGATGTGTAAAATGGTCACATTTGTATACTACACATCAGGTGTAGGCAACGTCAGGCCCGGGGGCCAAATCCGGCCCTCCAGCACAGCACCTCTGGCCCTCAAGATGATTTTGAGAAACATTATTACACAAATCAGAGAGTATTTTTAACATTATTAGAGTTAAATGGGAGAAAAAAGGTAAAAATACTGTCAATACACCCAATTAGGTCATGTATTATGTACAACACTGGCATTTGAAGGAAGTGCACTGGAAAAAGAATAATCGTTTTAAGGAAGAAATGACATAAATCTACTTGAATTAACAGATTAAATCTAAGCTTTGGGTAGATTTGGTCTTTTATCTTAGACGAGATAAAACCTCTAGTAGTAGTTATTCTCTTTTTTATTCTTGTTCCATTGGCGCTAGCATTTGTATCTTGGATTAGTTCAGACTCAAATTCAACATAGAAGAACTTTAATTGAAGCAATTTTAAGTCATTTATCTATTTTTTCCAGTGCTGTGCTTTACTTTGGGCTAATAATCAGTGGCTTCGGCCCTCAGTCTGTTTACAATAAAGAAAATCGGCGCTCCACCAAGAAAACCTGCCTACCCCTGCTATACATCAAGGAACCAGTCACCCGTTCACTCACTAGTGTCAGACACTGGAGGCAAGGCGGGTCAAGTGTCTTGCCCAAGGACACAACAACGGTGTGCGCCTGCGGGGAGGTTGGCGGATGACACGGTCTGTGCCACTGTCTCCCCAAGAAGTGTGTAGAAGAAACCGATTCAGACATCTACCTGTTTTTGTCCATGATCGCCATGATAATCACACTTTTTACACTTCAACTTCATCACACGACGATGATCTGCTGATAAAAGCTTGTTTGTTACTTGGTTTGGTAAAGGAGCAGAGCACAGGCTGAGACATCCTTGTGCTGTACTTACAGGAGCAAAATCTGTCAGTGCCAGTTTCTTTGTATCCAGCAGAGAGGAGATTACCTTCAAACTCTGCATTACCAGGCGTGATGCAACACAGCAAACAGCTCCCGTGTCACCGCGCTGTGATAAGACAGACTCAGAGTGAGGCATCTGCACTGTCTCCAAGATACAGTCAATATACTATACTATACTTGTGCTTCGGGGCAATCTGGTTCTGGTATACTAAACTAAGCAACGACTAAGGCAGAAATCACAGTCTATGGCTTAAGGTTTGGCAACTCGCATGGCAACATTATGTTAACTTGTCAAGCTGTTAAACATATGTGTCTTTGTTAATGCCCAAGGGTAAGCTGAACATAACCAATTCCTAATCTTGTTCTTCATTGATGTGTCATTAGGTCATGGGATTAAAAAACGTGGAAGTAATACATTTCTCCCTGTGTGCAATTCTTCAGGCGTACTGAAGAAGTAAGATGTCTTGCACAAGCTTGCTCCTTAATTATAATGTTAGTACTTGGTCTTTATTAGTGCACTTCTGTCCCACACCGCAGCTCATTATCCCTTAGAGAGAGGCTGAAACAATTGAAAACATTAAAGTTGTCTGGCCCTCGCTAGGGACACTGCAGAACATTCTGTGTCGGAGGCGATCTCCAAGTGTGCCCAGCTTTAGCCTCGAAAAAAGGTAGAAGCTTCAACAATAAGACTTTATGGAGTGTGCGTGGATACAAGCAGCTGCTGGCCTCCGAGCTAATTAATCCAACCTTTGTTACACGCACAAGCCATGGCTCTTCCTCAGCACCGGGCTGCAGCAGTAGTAAAGGGTCAGAGCTTTTCAAATGTCCGGTGTGGTGGAGCGTGAAAGTCCTGCGGTGGGGGCACGTAGAATGAATGTCTCTTGAAAGAAAGTGCATGTTTACGGTAGGTCACTCTGACAGTTTGGTTATGTTCATTGCTGTTGCAGTGCAGACGAAATAACAGCATAAAGTTGGACAGAGGTGTAACATCACAGACGAATATAAGCTTCACTTACATCAACATACACCCAGCATGCACCCGCCACTTTGTTCAGACATGAAAAGTACAAATTTGCGAAGGTGCTTCTAATAAATTATGGGTGAAATATTTAGCTCAGGTGTTTGTGCTATTAAAAGGTGTACTGATGCACACAGATGAGAACAGACCGGATAAACAGCAGAAGCTGTTTCACTCTGGCTTGTTTTTTGTGCCCATATTGATTGCTGTCAAATTCCTGCAGTTGTGAGCTCTATCAGACAATTTAGTGAGGAAATGTGTGAATCGACCTGTAGGTATCGACTCGGGCGGGTAATGTCTTGTTCTTGTTTATCTAACTGCATGAACACAACCCATATTAGCAGTCTTAGCTTATGTTAATTTTCTTTAGTAAACAACAGACATGACTTAAATTACCTAGACTGAAGACGAGCTGATTTTGTTGGTATAATGCTGCTATAATGATCACAAATGACATAATCCTGTAAATGTGTTATTTTGAAGCACAGTGGCCATTACCTCCTTGGACTGCTTTGAGGCTCTCAAGGCAGTAAATCCTCTAATGTCAAGACTTCCACTTGGCTACGTGCATTCCCTGACAAGACATTATACAGCCAGGGGTAGCTGGCCTTCTGTGTGGAGCCATTATGCAGGATCTCTGCCTCCTGCTGAATGCAGGTGGGATGTGGGACCTACTTATTACAGCCCAGATGTGGCTGTAATCCATCACTGTCTCTCCTGCCTCAGCACCACTCTAGAGGATGTCTGGTGCATGGCCCCCAAATGTGGGAGTGTGTGCTCGCTATTTATCTCATATGTTTGCTCAGCAACCATTTGTGTTTTGCACTAAGCATAATGACGTTGAATGACCTTTAATAGCTGTTTGTTTTCTTAAATACGTACCTGTGTGCTTATTTATATACATTACATTAACAATTCATTAGTTAACATCTGAGCCACTGTCGCCACATATAGAACATACTCACAAATGTGGAAACTGTGAAGATTGTATTGGGTAGCATTGGTGACAATGATGCTACAGAGTGTTTACTAAAATCTGTCTGTCTACACTGTTTAATTGGGTCCAACCTTATGCTATATATAGCATAGAGAAGAAAAACAGCATGTGAATTTAATAAGTCACATCAAAGCAATACATACATTGAGTTCATTCACTTTTCAACCAAGACTATTGCTTGTCCTTTTGTTTACATTATACTACATTACCTAGCTCTACTCCAGTCCTAATCAATAGTCAGATGTATATTGCACTGTGCAGCTACACACTCTAATGAACAAGAAGTGGAGTTGGAGAGAAGCAAGGATCAATTTCATCATGCTTCCTGTAAAGCTTAAGTTTGCTGATACATGTTATCCTACGGTTAAGGGGGGCAGGCCTTTCCCATGTGATGAAGCCACTGCGCTGCAGCTTATCGACGATATACAATGATTTTGCTGCTCCTCCACCGCTGCCTGTTACACAAGCCTCTACCTCCCTGCAACCCCTCCGACCCAGCCTGTCACCATGGTTGCTTTAATTGCCCGATCGATACACCCCATGTCAATTGCATCATGCCAAGAAGGAAGCAAAAACAAGAGGCGCGTTCTTCCGTCTGCGCTCCCCCCACGAGGCTAATGTGTCAGAGAATCAATGCACACAATGACACCAGATGACGGCACGTGAGGCGAGCGAAGAGATGAATTCAGTGATATGAGGACATTAAACTGAATTTACGAGACTAGTTCTTGGTATAATCTTCTCGGGCTATGCTGCCTGCTATACTGTGAGAGAGAAAGATGTCCCAAATGCAGTCTGCGTGGAGTCCAAACAATACTGTCAAATAAGCCCTGATGTGCGGTATAGGATATGATAGGCACAACAAAACAAGTAAAAAGCTAAATATTTGTGTAGGAGCAAATACATAGTGCACCCAAGACTAATGCGTTGTCAGCAAACTTTATTAAAAGGGCTGAAGGATTAAACTGCAACTGGAACACACGGATTACGTCATTGTGGAAGGGTCTAAAGATGTCAGTTTTAAATCTCAATTACAAACGGCTGTTGTGTTCAACATGTTTTTAAAATAACATTTGTCCCTCCATCGAATGCTTTACATAATCTGTCGGTTCATTTCTCTAAATCTCCATAGCAGTCTGCCAGACAGTTGGAGACACTGACACAAGACATATTGGTTAATAGGCCTCAGGGCCAGTGGCTAAATCATAAAGTGACGTTAATGATGGTGGCCTGACAAGAATGCCTTATTTGACAAATATGTTTTAAAATATATGGCAGCGCTGTCCTGACTTTTACTCGCACCTCTCCCTGAACCTTTAATGGCTGAGTTAATTGAAAAATCATAAATGACACATAAATTAAAGCACAAACTACTTTTTAATCAGTAAAAATATCATGGTCGCTCTACAGTTTATTGAATGGAGTCGTGGAATGATTGTGGACTCCGGTGGCTCACGGACACATTGTGCGTCGTGAAATAAGGCCTTTTGTTCAATGTAATTTGCAGACCATTTGTGATTAAATATGAGCAACCTTAGAACCATTTAAAGGATTTCTGGAAGCTGATGATGCACCATTTCTTCTGTCAACCCCTGAGTTAATCTTTCACAAACACTATTAATGCGCCTGTAACCTTTTATCTCCTGCTAAGAGACGGACAGTGCACTTTACAGTTCTAAAGGGGATCGTCCTGACCCTGCAACTGCACTCTTCTCTAAGAGCAGGGCATTTCACTTGACTCCTCCTTGCCAATTCAAAAAAGTACGACAAGCATAAGAGGCTTCCCAATGTGCAGGACGTTATGTTGATGTGGCCCAGCCTCAAGCCGAATGCCCTTCACCCCGAAACAATTAAAACAACAAAGCTATTTGTGAATTGTCTTGCTCATGAAGACAGCAGCAGTGGAGTGATGATTGGGTTGTATTCATCCTTGAATAGGTGGATGAGCAACCAACCCACAGCGCCACTAGTACCTCACAGCTGGGTCAAAATGGAAGTTAGGGGGAACAAAATGATTGGAATAAACAAGCCACAAATTCATCCATCTTTTTCCCCGAGAAAAGCATCGCTCCTCCATAAAGTCCTGTCAAAATGAAGAGGGCAGCTCATTTCTGTTAGCGCACACACACACACACACACACACACACGCACACACACACACACATACACCGAGAGACATGCGCAGGTGGCCGGCTCATCTATGCTGCTGTTTATTACCATTATCTCCAGACGAGGGACACAACCGGGCCGGGGCTGCGATCGCTCTCTGACGACATAATCATCGACGGAGTCTCAGGTGTTTATCGGCCTGTCACATCAGGAGGCCCAGCCTGAATTACAGCCTCCCTTTCCCCCTTCTTTAGCCTAAACTCCTCCATTATAACTGCCTGCTTCTTTTCATATGTTCACCCTCAGGTACCACACTCCTCATACATTGTCACGATTTGAGCTTTTTTTCCCTCAATATTCTGCTTGTTCTCTGTTTGCACAGCTTCAAAGGGGCAGCTGTGAAGCTTTTTAATGATCACAAAAATGATTGTACCAAAAGTTAATCGCTCTTTGGGGAATTGGGATCGTTCAGGTAAAAAGCGAGGTGTTTAATTTAGGTGAGAACGCTGGGCTTGTTAATTGGGAAGAGCAATTAGGACGTGGGATTATTTTTGTTAAAGGCCAATATAAATCAATATTAGGACAACAACAAAGTGAAATGTAGTTAAAAGACAGTGCTACAGATGTTCAACACTTTTACTTTTTTTTACTGCTGCTGATTTGAGTTGTCGTCATTAGAGACCGTATTATCACAGGCTTATGTAAATTGAAACAGCTGTCATTCAACTGGAGGCACTCAAACATTTGCTCACTCATGAGATGTTGAACAGGGCTAAATGCTGAACACGTCTGTCATACAAAGATGGATCAATGCATGTCATTTCATGAAGTTTGTGGGTAACTAATTCTGAAAAACTAAACCAGTGAAATAGTATAATTTCTTGGTACAAAGCTGGTACAGATTTAATTTCACAAACGCACGTCGATGTGCCTCTGATTTTATCCACTACATTATCTAGGTAAAAAAACTGCCACAGACAATTCAATTAGGAAAATTAGGTGTTTGTATATTTCCGATTTTTTCCGTCGGTCGAATGGAACACAATCACCGCCCTCTGTGGCTGTAATTGTCCATCATAACTGCAGCTCTCGGCTTAACTGCACCGTCTAAAGGTTTGGTTCCGGTGAACAGTTTGTTCTCTTTTCTAATTTCTAAAATGCCAATTGCAGAAACAAAGTGTGCAGCGCTCGTTGGCCTTGCTTGTGTTTTCCTCTTATGCTCAACATGTTTTGCTCATTTGCTCAACATAATTTTAAATTAAGTTTAGTATTAACATCATTCCGCCTAATGACTGCAGAAATGTCAAAGTCTAGTGTGCACTAATACGCTGAATGCATTCCAAGTGCAAAAGTAAGCTGCTAATTAGGCAACATTAAATCGAGTAAAGTCAAATTGAATTCTCTGTTGTTGAAGTGGATTATGTGCCATTGTTTTATTCATTCTTTTAAAGGTTGAATATGATACGGCATTGGCTTTCTATTTTTACTGAAAAAGATTAGTCTCGGCTACAAAACAACATGTGTCCTCCGATAGACTTCTTCTTGCTACATTATAATGATCTGAGCAGTGTTGATAAAATGTCCATAGACGAACTGTCCTTAAACTGTATCATCTATCTCAACCCCCTCCAAACACCATTTCCTTTTGAACTGTTACGTTCCAAAGCCTGGCCCTCTACCTCCGCCGTTACCATTCGCCTTGCCCTCCTGTGCAACACACGCCACCATGAGATTTGAAATATCTGTGCCTTATTTCATCTCCAAAGGTGTGTGCACTTCGTCTCACGCTCTGTTCATGCTTTGTGTTTCACTGCCTCGTCTCTAATCTCTCGTCAGTCTCCATCTGTTAAGCCGCTACTTCTCCTTTCTTCTTTGCGTCGCTACAGGTCCGACAGGAAACCCATGCTGCGATGTATCTGTTCTCACTGTCACTTGCTTTACTTACTTTTCCGCCATTATTTAATCCCAGCGGTTTCTTGGTCTCACTCTACTTCCTTCGCCTTTCCTCCTTCTCCTCTCTCTCTCTCTTTTCACGAGGTCCCAAGGGTGCAGGTGGTAGAGGATGACGCTGCCTTTGATTGCTGCATGGCTGCGGGCGTTCCCGGGGCAGAGCAGTGCTGGAGCTTGAGTCTGCTGGATGTACTGGTAAATAATCCCGACTGGGGAGAGAGGAACAGAGAGATGCTCTGGAGGCAAAAAGGAAGGAAGAGACTGGATGTATGTGTGGAAATATAGTGTGTGCATACTGTACGCACACTATAACATACTGTTAATGCGATTCTATCAGTCAGACCTTTAGCCTCTCTGAGCTTCATCATTATCTGGATCAAAGCGTTCTAACCCACTTCAAAATGTGGCGTTGATTTCCACCTACAGAAGATAACAGCACTGGAGCCACAATGTCAAAAGAAAATACAATAAATTGTTTTGACAACGTACAAATTTCACAAACACATCTTTTATTCATACTGTGTAAGCAATGTCAAATCAACTGTATAAGCTGCAGCATGAATGTCTTACAAAACAAAAATGAATCCTTTAGAAGTTACTAATTAGCGTCTATACCTATCTTTTCTCAGGAAACACCACATTTATTAACTGCTTCAATGAGATCATTAATTTTCCCAAGTCTTAGAGCGATCACTTTTAGTTGAGTTCCTCTTACCATATGAAACAACAGAGCCTGACATGACCAGTATTGACAGGTAACATACCAAATGAAAATGATCTTCTGCTAATTGCACCAAAAAACAAACAAACTTTCATTACGATGATTGCGCCACAGTTAAGAACCACACAACTGAGGTACTCGGATAAAGTTTCTTGAGCAGATGTGTTTAACTTAATTACAGCTTAGTTGTGGTGTCAACAACTTGAATGCTATTTAAAATATGCTGTGCTTATTATTTCTGCAAATGTGTTAACAAATACCATGCTCCTATACACTGCGTTCCAAATTATTATGCAAATGGTATTTTTGTGTCAAAAAGGTAAAAAAAAATATAAAAAAATAATGAAACTCATGGATGGTGTCGTGTCTCAGTCACTGACATTAATCTCACAGACCTGGGATAATTAGTTGTCAGGTTAAACCCAGTTAAGGGAAAAGCTACTGAAAAAGGGTGTTCCACTTTATTATGCAGGTCATCATTTTTAAGCAAAAGGGTCTCTCTGCTGATGAAAAGCATAAAATAGTTGAATGCCTTGGTCTAGGTATGAAAACCTTCGATATTTCATGAAAGATTAAGCGTAATCATCATAGAGATAAGAGATTTTTGGATGATTCAGACACACACGGGTTTGTGCAGATAACGGCACAATATGGACGGTTTCTGCCAGACAAACACATCAAATTAAGAGAACAGATGCTACAAAGCAGCAGACAGGTATTTGAAGCTGCTGGTGCCTCTGGAGTCTCCCGAACATCAAGGTGTAGGACCCTCCAGAGGCTGCAGTTGTGCATAAACCTTCTATCCGGGCCTCCCCTAAACTGTTAATTGAATGCTGATGAACAGAAACGGCTGCAACAGGCTCAGAAATACATGAGGACTCATTTTCAAACAGTCTTGTTCACTGATGAGTGCCGTGTAACCCTGGATGGTCAAATCAATGGAGGAGTGGATGGTTGGTGAATGGCCCCAATGTCCCAACAAGGCTGTGACGTCAGTAAGGAGGTGGCGGAGTTATATTTTGGGCCAGAATCATAGAGAGAGAGAGCTGGTCGGCCCCATTAGGCCCTTTTAGGCTCCCTGAAAGTGTGAAAATGACCTTTGAAAAATAGTTTCTGACTGACAACTGTCTTCTATGCTACAAAAAGAAGAGCCGTGCTTTCCTGAACAAAATCATCTTCATCATGACAACGCACCATGTCCTGCTGTAAAGAATACCTCTGCATCACTGGCTGCTATGGGCATAAAAGGAGAGAAACTCATGATGTGGACCCCCTCCTCCCCTGACCTCAACCCTATTGAGAACCTTTGGAGCCTCAACAAAAAATACTTCTATGAGCGTGGGAGGTCGTTTTCATCCAAACGGGAGCTCTGGGAGGCTATTTTGACATCCTGCAAACAAATCCAAGCAGAAACTGTCCAAAAATTCACAAGTTTAATGGATTTAAGAAAATGAGCTGGAGACGCACCCACTCCAGGTAAAGTTACAGTCATGTCTTACAAACATGTTTGTTTGTACATTTATGAGGTATTTTCCGATGATATCTGTCATAAAATCAATTGTATTTCAGTTTTGTTTATTGGGTATAATTCTACGTGGTGTGGCCTTAAAGGAACTAGATGCAAGTTGGTCATTTTTATACTCACTACTGCCACCTCAGGTCTTATGTGTAGCTGCAGGTTCTATATTAAATGGTAAATGGTAAATGGTCTCAACTTATATAGCGCTTGTCCACCTACATTAGGCACTCAAAGCGCTTTACAGCAAGGACCCATTCATACTTCCATTCATACACCAATGTACGCAGATACAGACATTAAGCTTGTGCATGACGGCACTTTGGACCCAAATTAACACCTTTTTGAGTGACAGTGCAGGATTTTAAAGGTAGTTGCGGTGAATAGGTCTGGGCTCATTCTACACATTAGGACATTGCTGGAATGTGTAGGGGGAGGAAAATATAGTCCCTTTAAAGGAACAGGCCACCATTTTTACATACTGAGATATGTTCTTGCCTGAACTTAGACGAGTTGATGCATACCTGTCTGGTCTTTGTGTGTTCCCTCAGTCACGAAAAATGAGATGTTGTTAACATTTGACCTCTCCCAGCATATTCCTATAGCTCCCAACAGGGGTGAAGTTAGAAGTGACCAAGCTCTTCCAACTTGTCTAAGCTCAGGTAAGAACATATCTATTAAGTGCCACAGCTAATACTCATCCGCACAGTTCCAGGTTCCGAGGATTGTATAGGGATAATAGGGTTATTTTGTAACCCCTCCATAGTTGGGAAGGGCCCTGAATGCTTGGAACATGATATACAACATTGATCATGTGGAAACAAGATTTGGGGCAGACTTAAATCTTCAAATAACTTCAGTGCATGTCAAGATTTTAGTTGATAGTTGTTGTAAATGTGTGTCCTCTCCCCGATCAGAAGAGGTGTGTAGAGAAACAGGTCAGAATGGCATTTAACTCAACAGATGCCTCAGATGAACTGGGATGAATAGTCATGCGGCGCCGCTTGTATCGATCTAACCTACTCATATTAACACGCCTTGTCGTTGTGTGCCCGAGAAGCTCTCCTGATTTGTATGCCGGATCTGTAACGTCTTTGTCTCCCAATGGGACCATTAATGTGTGAATGTTATTGTCCTGGCTCGTGTTCATCTCATCCACTCGCATCTGTCTGCAGCACCGAGAAATGTGCAAAACTACGCTTCATTGGCCAATAGTAAAAGCAGTGCATTTATCATTCCTGAGGCAGATGCAAAAAAGAATCAGCCAGGCCTTCACAGCTGCGTAATATAGTTGACAATACACCTGAGTGCATTTTTCTGCAAATATAAAGAAGTAGTTATGTAGTAAGTGCCTCCTAAAATACTAATATGTAACACTGTGAACTGCAGACGTTTGCCCACCAACCAAGGCTAGTGGTGTTCATAACTAATAAAGCTAATCGATTACCTTGATAATGGGATTAAAATCTACACGTTTAACCGCATGATTATTTATTTGTGGTTAGGTCCCACACCTGCCATTTTAATCTTTTGGCTGAATGTCCTTCCAACTGACCAGAATCACATCAATGTCTCTGAATATTGTCTTCACTTTAGGAATCAAAATATTAACAGGACCTGAGTCCATGTAACAGATTTTTTTCATGTGGATAGACCCAGGAATGACATTGATATTGACCAAAAACCAAGCAAAAAAATAAAATAAAGAAAGACAAATCGGTATTTTTACAGTTACCATACTTACCGCCCACCACCTCAGTTTTTAAACTGAAGGCTCTTCAGGATTTTGTGATGTCACGTGAATGCAGCCAAACATACGTAGTGAGTCTCACACACATTAAGAGTTTCATCACAGATCTCAGTGGCAATATAATAACAAAAACGTAAATATTATTCTGCCATTTCTAACAGAAAGTGGGGCGACGGTGGCGCTCATGGTAGAGGGGGTTGTCTTGTGATCGGAAGGTCCTGGGTTCGAATCCCAGCTCCCACATGTGCACACTGTTGTTGTGTCCTTGGGCGAGACACTGTCTGTGTACGTTGGTGTATAAATGAGTGTGAATGGGTGACTGGTTCCTTACTGTAAAATGCTTTGGGCCTGATAAAGGAAGAAACGTGCTATATAAGTTGAGTCGATTTACCATAACCGAATTGAATAGTTTTGTGTTTATTGTCAGTTATTTCTTCCACTGCAGTACATGAGGCACAGGTAAGTGCCATTAAAGGGGCTAGATGCAAGTTAGCCATTTTATACTCACTACTGCCACCTCAGGTCATATGTGTAACTGCACCTTCTATATTAAGCTCGTGCATGACGGCACGTCGGACCCGAATTAACACCTTTTTGAGTGACAGAGGCAGTTGTGGTGAACAGGTGAGCTCATTCTACACATTAGGACATTGTTGGAACATGTAGGGGGAGGAAAATACATAATTTTGACATTTTTAAACTCTGTATAGTCTCTTTAAGCTTTTTCATAAATATTCCCTTCTGTCTGTCTACTCTAAACCAACATCACAGGCAAAACATTATGACCACATGTCAGCTGTTAGAGTTAGAGACCTGTTCAATCATTCTTGAGGCTGGATTATTTAACTGATACAAAAGCCTATCTGTAATGGCTTGAGAGCATATCGCTCATTGATTTTTCCTCAGGGCAGAGACATGTGGTGGTTTTATCCAACAATTAGGGCACTGTAGTCAACAAACTCAAGTCAACGCTTCTCCACTTTCACAGATTAACTTTAAAATGGCCACGGAGAAAAATGAAATGTCGGATTTTACTTCCTGTAACTGCCCCTCTGTTGTGATGTCTGGCTCTAAATGAGACACAGACAAAATGTAACATTAAATAAAATTGGACCCATGATGATACAAATCTACAATGAAAGGAGAAAAAAAATCAGCTAGACATCACAGATTGCTTTTTATAGCCACAATTTTGAGTCTTCCTAGTGGGTTGGGTGAGTTTGTGTGAGGCGAGGTCTGCGATCGTGGGATAAGTGTTGCAGATCACATGGTAAGAACAAGAGAGTATTTCTTAGCGGAGCAACACCGGAAGACAAACGTGCGCAAGTGACTCAAAACACAACTCCAAGTTTGTTTTCATCGAGAAAACAACATTGTAGCATGCCTAAAAAGCTGTAAAAAGTCGATTTTGAATTATACCACCCCTTTAAGACTTGATATTGTAATCCGTAATTGGTTAATTTAGTTTGACAGAATGGCAACTGACCTCTCGCATTACGCGGCCTTCGTAAACCTTGTAGGATGTGTTTTCCGAATAAGGCCCAGCAGCTGTCCCCTGGGGGTCAGTTAGCTAAGTAGTAAACCTGTGTCCTGTCAGGTATCATTAGAGTCCGGCGGGAGTCTGAGGGGCCTGTCACGCTCTGGAGTAATGGATGTCTTCTTTACTGATTGCTAGCAGGGATGGAGTCAGCACAAATGGCAAATTAGAAGTGACATCTTGATGGAGGCAAAACAGGAGACACAGCTGGTCTTACAAGTTAGATTGAATGAAAACGATGCAGGAGAGGGAGGGAGATAAAAGGGAAAGTGAGAGCACTACACAAAGTCTTTCAAGAGGATTAAAAGAAGTGTGTGTGCCATTGTGGATTTGTGTCTGCCACAAAGAATCCCATTTGAATATTCAGACCAAAAGGACCTAAGGAAGTGTAGATGTCGAATAGTTGTCCTGCCAATTACTTCCTATTGGACATTTGGTCAAGGGCCTCGCTCTAATCCTGTCTAGTTTATTAAAATCTTCAATTCAACTTAGAGAATACTGCTACTTCTTTGGTGTGATGTTGCTCAGTGATTTAAGATTCACGATTGCACATTTACATGGAAAAAGTCTTGTTTTTTCATCCCCAGTATGA
The DNA here is from genome assembly GCF_951799975.1 of Gobius niger. Lineage (NCBI taxonomy): Eukaryota > Metazoa > Chordata > Actinopteri > Gobiiformes > Gobiidae > Gobius > Gobius niger. The sequence continues at coordinate 24,807,661 of NC_136855.1, read as the reverse complement.
GGATGATATGTCCTCTTTGAAAGTAGCAATGGTGGTGCTGCAGAGAACTCAAGTATGCTGTTCTGCCCCTCCTTGAACAACAGCCACTGGCTCAGTTCCCACAAACATCCTCAATCACTTGGGGCAATGTAATAACACACAAAGCAAACAATATCAGGGGAATCGCTCTGTGTCACTCAGCCACCGCGGGGCCAGAGGAGCAAAGGAGCTGACATTATGAAATGGATTAGATTTGAGACCAATTAAAAATGAATTGCTTGAAATGAGCACTGACCCTCAGTGAATGGGATGCCAGTGATCTCATTAGGCTGGTTTCTCACTCAGAGAGAGCCGGCAGCTGCAGAACAAGGCTGCCTGACATACTGTCAGAGCGCACAAAACCCAAAAGGCTGTGCATGCAACGGGCTGAGAATAAGTGTCTCCAGGACATGTAGCATGTGTGCCACAAGCAGCTCTTTTCTCCCTGTTCTCTGAATGTTCACACTGTGTTCACACCCACCTACTGTACTGTATCTGCTTCGTGGTTCCACTTCATGCTTTTTCATTCTTGTGTTCGTACCATTCTTTTTGCATGGGGACTTTCAGCTGGTCGCTGCTTATTCATATTTCATATTCACTCGTTCTGCAATCCAATCAGTCATGTTTAGTATCAGCTGCCATGAGGTGGTAACACAGAAAATGGATCGTAACAAAATAATGGACAGGAAGCAATATTTGTTCAAAGAAGGAAAACCAGGGGATGCCCCATTTCCTCAGAGTGCTGTGCATCTGAACAAATGGAACAGATCTGTCAGTGTTGTAAAACCATCTCAACATCTGCAGAGAGAGCAGGTGGATAAAGAGGAGACATGTGTGTGTGTGGAAACATATGCAGTCTAATGTATACAGTGGTATTCATAAAAAAACAGCACACGTGACATTGCAAGACTGAAGGGATGTGCGCTGACTGTGGTGAAAATAGTCATTTACCAAAAATGGTGAGAACAGCAATGTTCCCACAATGCACAGTTTGGAGACAGTGGCAAAACGCCAAGAGGCAACGGCTGAAGACGTTGACGTTTGAAAGGCTAATTATGATTAACAAGTATTACAACTGAGGGACCGTCCATTTTGAATGTTTTGGAAAGAAAATGAGAGGGTTTGGGAACAAGCAGAAGAAGAGTATTCGGGAAAGAATGCAGAATGCCAAATGCCAAAGAGGAGATTTATGGTTGTGGACAAGGGGTGAGAGAGAGGCTACAGGCCCGGAGGAAAAGATGGAGAAAACAAACAGCATTGCCACCTTTTACCTGCCTGGGTTTAGGAGTGTGCTGTTCTTTTGTTGTTTTTACAATCCAGTGATTTACATTTGTTTCATATTATCCTTTTGCTTATGTGTCCGGGCCTTTTACACTTATTCACACATCTGTTTTAACAGCTCAACATTGGAGCGGTCCCTGCTTTGATCTGTCATCAGGGGCTTGTGCATGTGTGAGAATATGAACATAGAAGTGAATAGAAACAAATAAGCTTTAAGATGTTTTATTCAAGTGGCTCTAACACTTATAATGATCCAGCTCCTGTAACGTGCACTCTAGATAAGCTAATCCTCTGTTGATCACACAATGGAGAAATTCACTTGTAACACCAGCTCTCAAGAACACTCAAATAGACAGGACAATGTGCAAATCAAAGAACAGGATCCTATGCAACAACTAAGGGGGGAATAGAGGTATCTTATAATGAATTTAAGAAAGTCTGCCCACTTCTTTTTGCTAAGCAGTTCCACAAAGAAGTTAAAGAAACTTTAACTCATCAATTAGTTTGTTCAAAGTCTATGTCCATTATAGTATCAATAATGTAGTTGTGAAATGAAGTTTAAGTGCAGTGATTGGTTAAAGTCTGTTACAAATGACTGCAAAGCTAATATTATTTTATTGCCACAGAGAGACCTGTACGGCTCAATCCGTAATAGATGGCTAACAGTCATTTTACATTTTTATTGCTTCATAAATATTTTAAGCAAAGTTCATGAATATATTGGCCTGTATTAACAGTCAGTAAAAGATCAATTAACATGTCTGTGCGGAAGCCCTGTGAGATACGTTATGGCACCAAAGGTCTGCACTCCTTTACTTTCACTCCTCATCGTCTCTAAAAGATTAGGTCGGAATCTCTATCCGCTATGCGTGAACTTTGATCGGCTGGGTCACTGTGAACATTAATTATTTATTGCATTTAAGAGTTATTAGAAGGGCTTGACAAAAGGAAAGATTGGTCGGTCAATCACACCGAGGTTAGATCGAGAAGGATTTGTAATATTTTTTTACTAACTACTGACCATATCTCATTCCAGTTATTCATCATTTTTGGTTTTCTGGGTTTTTGAGCATATTTTGCAACTGTAAATGACATGTTTGATGGTGTCCTGTTATTTGACTGTCAATATGTGTCAGTATTGTGTCTTTACATGAAAGAAGCTAGACAACCCTCACCATCAGCTCCCTCGATGAAACTCATAACCGCCTTTCACGTTCTTCTTTTCAGAAAACACATTGTAGAACGATATTAAATAAGCTTAAACAAACAAACTGTCAGACATAAAGACAACAAAAGTGGTTATGTCTTTGCTTTCTTTTTGTTATCTGTGATATTCATGACAATATTTACACCTCTTTAATCAAGATCTAAGAACACGTGCCGACATTTTAAAATAGAAGAACAGTTTTAGAACAGCTTAGTGTAAACAAAAACAGTGCAGATGGTTTTGTGTTTTATTGAATCATCTTTCACGTTAACTGTGGTGGTTTCTGAAGCTGTGACTGGGTGACATGGACCGCGCTGACAACCTTGACAAGGTGAAAGCCAACACCATCATCATCTCCATCACTGCGACCTTCACGGGACTTACACGGGATACAATAGCCCTGATTGTGAACGCTCTATTACTATCAAAGCTCATGATCTGTTATGAGTGACATTTCATTTATATAAGAGTGTCAATGTGCAGTGTGCGGGTGATGCAAGTGCCCTGCAAGACGGATTCTTTGTAATGGCTGCGCATAAACAATCCAGTGCATGTTTGCGTCCTTATTAGAATGTTTTTGATATGGAGAGCACATGTTTAGGGATTGTATGATGTGACTCGCACCTCATGGGCTGACGCAATTCTGCAGGCTTTATATTTCCACTCTGACTCTGTGGGAAGATGGATGTACAGAATACGGTGGCGAGCGTTGCAGACTTTCTTTTACAAGTTTTGCTTTCTTTCCGCCTCCAGTCAGGATGCTAATAATATGTTTCACAATGACTGACTTTGCATCTGCATATCCCATTGCTGGTAATATATATTTAAAAAAGATGAAGCTCGCGGACTTCAAATTGTGCAACAACCGCTCTCGGTAAAAATAATGTTATGTTGTTACAGAAAAGGTTTCCCTCAATGGCTTTAGAGCCAAATCAGCCATGACCAGTGGTGAGGGTAAGGCTTCATCCTACAGCCCCACTCTAATCATTCACTAATACCACCTGAGTCATGATAAAACTGCTCTGATGGAGGTAAATCCTTTTATCTGGAGCGTCAGAGGCGGAACGAGAGACGGCCTTTGTTACAGGTGTGTGATCTCTTCAGCTAAAAACAGCCGATGTGCGGATTTGGGGATTAAACACACCAACAACTATCCACTGTCTATCTCTGTTCATCTGAGCAGAGAGCAAGATAAACTGTCCACTGCCACAGCCTCTTTATTTTTCTACTACGTGCACATTTTAAGGCCAAGGAAGGTTCCTAATGGCACTGCTTTTCAGCTGCTGCCACACCTCATCTCCTATATTGCTTTTCCATTGAAACGATGGCACTCTTTGAGCAGCGAGAGACGGGCTTTTGTGGGTCTTTGTTCCAACTCTCCCATCTCTTAGAAGAACACATTAGCGCTTTATCTGTTCAAAAAAGCTGGCACATTATTTCCCATCTATCCCATTTCATATTGCGCTCTTACATTCACGTCTTGTCAAAAAGATATGAGAGAGCCTTTATGTGGTCGCCTCTGCCTGTGAGAAAACACTGCTCCGTCCCACTGATATCTTTGTACATCCATTAATGATGTTGTATTTGAATTTCCACGGCTGGAAAAAGATACTGCGGCTGTTATTTGTTAGATTCAGGCAACCCCCCCCCCAAAAAAAAAATATGACTACATGTAAAACACCGTAGTAATATATTAAACTTAAAGCCCATAAAAGCATTAACAAATAAAGAAAGGGTAGGCAGTTTTGAACAGTTTAGTTCAGGTGTAAATGCTTTGTTCTCAGAAGGGGTTGTTTACTAAGCGCATGTGCAAACACGGTAAAGTGAACTATAGTGGAGCAAAAAACAAGTGAAGTTGATATTTGCATTTCTAAAAAACAGCAAAAGCTGCTGCGTAAATTCAGTACTTTGGACCTAATGAATACGCAAACTGGGCAAATTAGCCACAATGCACACAATTTGAGGCAGAGAGAAGCTAAAGATATTGTTTAGTGGTTGAGGTCACGACTGTGTGAAGTAAAAAATAAAATAAAATGAGCACATTTCAGAAGAACTTTTGCACAGCTAATGCAGTTTGTTTCACCAATGCAGCGTTCTTTTTCAAATGTATCTGGCTCATTTACAATTATAAAATAATATCTGTTATTTTGTTGGTGTGTGGGGTGATATAGAAAAGGCACTTCACCTGCATCTTTTTTTCTCTTGCTCTCGTCTGTCTTCCATTGAACTGGAGTGATTCCCAGCAGCTGATCACGGCTTTAGGTGTCTGTCCCATGTCCTTTTAGTCCTTATACAGGGTCTGTGCCCGCAGTTTTGATGTTACTGAAGGAGACACAACTTGTGTATGTTCCTGCTGTGCCGTTTTCCATTTCAATCAATAAAATCCTAATCATCTTCAGACACACATTCAGCAGTGCTGGTTACCTTTTCCTGAAAGTTTTCCATCCCAGAAATGGCTGTGGTTTGTGTGCTCCGCACCTGAGAGATGCTCTTAGAACCATTTGAACCAGTGTGAAGCAATGCAGGAATGCATGAAGGTTTGTTTAATTTTGTTTCATTTTCCCTGCGTCTACACAAACACAAATCACAGACAACAGGCTTTCTTTAATAATGCCTAACATTTAGATGATAAGACTGATTTGCTCTAAGTATTTGTTTTTTAGTTGAAGTAATAATTATTAATAGTGGACATCTGTCATTTATTCATGATATTTTTTTATGTTCCCTCAAAGGCGCTCAGGAAAAGAAGCAAAAGCAATGTTGCGCAGCCTCTGCTCATGCAGTGGCAAACATTATTCTATCCTTACTAACTGGCAACACAGGTAGACATGGTATTTAATTCATTTAGTACTTTATATATATTTCTATTTTTGCTTTGGTATTTTCATTAAAAATAGATTACTTTGGACATCCTTAAATTCTGTCCAAGGCTCATACCAGTAGACAGTTCCAGGTAGACAATATGTAAACAGTGTTCGGGTGTTTCAGGCAGTACATAGGAAGAGCTGTTTCCAAAGGGGAGCCTTGGCTGAACCAGAAACCGGGGATCAGAGAGGGGCGAGCATAGGAAAGCAGCACCTTTTATAGGTGAACCTGGGACTAGCGACCCCAAACTTTTGCCTGCTTTCTGCTCACGCAATAAACTCATTTGCATATCAGATTAGCTGCAGTAAATCAGGGGCAACAAGGCCACAAGATAGCACATTTTTTAATATTACTCGCAATTTAGCACCTGGCTCAGGAAATGAGGCCCTGGGAAAAAATGTGTAGTTGGACATGTATGAAGTGTGTCAATTAGGGTTATTAGATTTTAATCTTTGTGATATTGACATTAAAATCATGATATTCCATTTCAAACAACCATTCAATCATCTTCCATTATAGTTTTACATCCTCTCTGATTGTGGAAATGTGTGTAAATAGTGTACATGATTGAGTTAGTTAGACATTTGTTGGTGTCTGTGATTGACCAGACTTTGGCACGAGCTACATGCCAACCATTAGCCTTTGCTCTGTGTGGAGTGATGATGGGTGGCTGCGTTGCTGCTCTATGCTCGCGTGCACTGAAACCTCCACTTATGGTGTCAAGAGGCTGTTTGCTTGTGTTATTAGGCCTGACAGCGCTGATGAGCTCTGACTGCTGCAGACTTATTGCCACAAACCTTGAACAAACACGATGCTGATTCACTGTGTCACGCAGTTTGTTGCTCTGTCAGGGTGATTTGTGCGGAACAGATTATGATTTGCTTAGCTGTTACAACAAAAGACACATGCATTTTGAGGCTGTTTTAGATGGTCCAAATGGTCCATTAGTTTAATCTTGTTTAGCCAGAAATATCAAAAGCTCCCTGTCAAATGAAATGTGTTTTTTTTTTTTTTTTTTATCATTACCGTTTTTTATCGTAATCCTTGGTCGAATTACAGTATGACAAAGCAGCTATACCTTTGGTTGGAGTAAGCTGGTAAAAATGTGTCACCTGCAACATAATCCTTCACAAGAGAGTTTATAATCAAATCTTAATCCCAGACAGGGAGGGTTGTGGAACACTGAGATGTGACATGGGAATCAAAGCACAGCTGTTGTTAAAGGCAGGCGGCAACATGAAACATATCAATATCAGATTATGTATGATTAGTAAACGTTCAGTTTGACAGAATATTAGCAACACATTCTTCACTAACCATCCTTTACACGGGAAATCAAACAACTTTCACTACATTCAATAGAATAAAACTGCAAACTGCCTCATCTAATTCAACTATACCTCTTCTGACTCCACAGTGAACATCTCCCATTATGGGCGTCGATTGGTAAGATGCATTCCTCGCTTCTGTGACCAATTTGTACTGACGCTACCCGGCAGTCACCCGACACACGAGCAACAATTAGAGCTATAAAAGCTGATAGCTCTGAGCTCCAAGTCTCATTTCAGTGACTTATTACCCAACACGAACTGGCAAAATTAGGGACATGTTGGGTCTAGCTGCTTGATTACTGAGTTCTGGGCAGGGGAATACGAGGTGAACAACTTTTGAAAGGCAACCCATATTTCAGACTTTTAGTGCCAAATATGTAATGGTGCTATACGCTGGGATTGGGAAGAACAGTTTTTCCACTCAGGGTACAATCTTTAGCTTGAAGAGGTTTGTGTGCTTTGTGTGTTTTATCAGAAAGTTAGAAAGATGATGATGATTGATAATGATGATGATGAATTTGTCTTATGTGTTTCCAGTTGCTTTATCTCATTCATTTCATCCAATCAAAATGGCTTTCCGTATTCAGTGGTGGTCAGCGATTTCTAAAGGCAACTGCCCTGGGGTTTAATTACAAAAGCAAAGCGAATGCATGTTTTAACAGTATAGTTTTGGTCGGTCAATTGATGCTACGCGGACTCCTCCGAGTACTAATGACATGCACGGGGAGGAAAAGAACAGCAAGAGAAAGAGAAGGACTCGGAGACTGTGCAGGATGAGGAGGATAACATGACAGATCAAGGGATGAGCTAAGTGAGGCAGCACACAAGTGACTCCAGACAAAAAGGAGCAGCTGTTGGGAAACTTGTCTGACATGAAAAGCCCAGCAGAGGTGGTGGAGATGAGAGCGGAGCCGAGTACCGGGGCTCTCTCTCACATTTGTACTATGTTTCAGCGATCGAATACTTGAACCCAGAGAGGGTTTACGTGCACTTCTATATTATCTTTTGATTTGAACAGGGGCTGTGGTTTGAACATAACAACTGAAACTGATGTATTGGGTGTATAATAATAATTTCTATTTACTTTTATTTTTACATTTATATTACAAAGTGGGCAGTTCAATCTACTTTTATTGTGTACCGTCAAAACATGTTTCTATAGAACTGCATGGAGTTGATAATGAGTTTCAAACTGATGTCAAATGAAGACCAATTAGAAATTCAAACCAAAATTGTACGCTTTAAAAACAATTAAACAATATTCCTTTATTAAGCTCTACAAGTACCAAATTAGATGAAAAAAAAGAAGAAGTTAGGATAAAAAAGTAAGTGCTGAAATTGTGTTCAGGTGTTAGTAAATTCGTATTTAAAGTAGAACTAAGTAACTCATGTCCCTTGAGGCCATAAGCGCCACTGCAGGTGTCGTAGCTTGTTAGAGTTTTTTACTCATTAAGTCCATGAGAATAAATACTGCGCTGACAGAAAAAACAAAGGTAGAGCGGGATAGTGTACATCTAATTACACAGAGATGATTTTTTTTCACTAGCTTTGCCCGTTAGCCTGTTAGCTTCTTCTTTGTGATTCCATTAGTCTGCATTGCGCTTCAGACCTGGAGGCAGGGAAAGTTGCAAGGGTGGTTTTCTGGCCAGAGACATCAGGGGGAGATGAAAGACCCCCCAATTATCCCATCAACACTTGTATTACCCCCAGAGAGACTATGAAAAGGATTAACAGGACACTCTTGAAAAAGAGTTTTTTCCTGGATGAATAAATCAAATCAAATAAAAATGTATTAAGGTAAACACGTTACTTCTTTAAAAAAACAACATCTTTACAGTACGTCTCCAATTTGCAACTTTTCGAAACAAAAAGCCACACTTTCTCTGTTAAGTAAAATGGGTGTTACTATTAAAACAAGGCAGGACGCTTTGATAAGTTAAGCATGTGTAATATTGTTGTAGAGGCAGAGGAGAGGAGTGGGCATGTCCCTGATGTTTGTGGAGCAGTTAATGCATGGCCTAATTTGTGCTGAGAGACACATTAAGGTGCTGCTCCATCAGTCATGTCCTGTTTCTCTGCACACAGTATACACACTTGCGCTGATACAGTCATTACCCTGGGTTCACATGTGACGCTCCACAGATTTAATTGCAATCACTGCCTGTTTTTACGCAGACACAAACCGCTCAATCTGGTTAACCACGAGAAGACTAAATTGTAAGTACTTCATAACCGACACTGTTATGTTTGCCCCATTAGGCACGCCTCATTAGCATAAACTGCACTTTTGTTGACTATAAATCATAATGGATTTGCTGCTGACTATAATGGAAAACAGCTTATACTCTCCACATGCCTGCCTATTGCTCATGTGGCCATTGACCATGGAAGAATTGCTTTGACACAGACATTACAACAATTTTGCTTGTTCGGTAAAAAGGTTTGCCAAAAAAACACAGACTCTGTGGCTGCAAGAGCACTGTATATTAAAATAAGCAAATCATTTTCCAAGAAAGACTGTCCCTTTTGGTTTAGCTCTATGCTAAATTAGTGCACTGATTAGTTGACTCCAAAGCTGGACAGTTGGAGAACATGCCATATGTTCTTGCTAAAGCTTTCTAAGAAATTTAAGAATAAAAGAATGTCAGTATATATTGTGTGTGGCAAGTTTTGTTTTGCCATTTTTTTTGGTCAAAATGCAGCCATTATGGAACACATTTTAGACTTCTTTGTAAACTTAAAGCAGCACTAAGTAACTTGTTTACCTTGATAAATCCTTTTTGTAGTCCCTCTGGGGGTAATACAGGTTTTAATGGGATGATTGCGGGGTCTTTCATTTCCCCCGGTGACTCTGGCCAGAAAACCACAATTGCAGCTTTCCTGCCGATGGATCGGAGTTACCAACACACACTAATAGAATCACAAAGAAGCTAACAGGCTAACAGGCAAAGCTAACTGCAAGCTAGCGCAACTTAAACAGGATTTGCAGCCAAGTTTGAGTGATAAATAATATCTCCATTGTGTAATTGGAAGAAACGCAACATGCTACGACGCCTGCAGTAGCACTTATGGCCTCTGGGGGCATGAGTTACTAAGTACTGCTTTAAGTAGGAAACTAATAATTTTAAACACAGAATATTTTTTTTAGGTCACCACTAACCTGCGTCCATTGTTCCTTAACTGCCTCCACTCCAGTCCCTGCAGAGAAACTCAGCAGCTCATTAAAGCTGGTCTGAACACAGGATCGTTGCTGAAGAACGAGTAATTAAAACATGTTGGCACAGGCTCCTTATCAGGGCCATGTATTGATTAGTGAACTGTAGGGTATTTATTTATTTATGTGTTCTTGTAGGCAGCCTTGGTGCTTATTGGTGGGTTCTTGTGAATTAAAATGCCTTCAAACATAAGCTTTCTGTAAACGTATAGGGTAATACATTGAAACCAGGGCTATTTGCTAGTAGTTGCAAACCTGGCAAAGATGATTTATGGTTTTCCTATGCACTTCCATGGGTCCTTGCAGGTGATTTAAAGGCATTATAATCCAATACTATATTGCTCTGTGGTTTGCAGGCTATTATAATAGGAGCAAATGTGTCAGAGGAACACAAACAGTTCATTTAAAAGCGATTGCTGCTGGACTAACTGCTGGGACCAGGAGCCAGCGCTGGGGAGTCATTCACAAGGTGTCACTTCTCCCGTGACTCACTAGCGAGACAAATGGAAAACATTTAGCGCAGCTCATGCCTCAATCTTCTTGGATAATCCACAGAACATATTGCCTTTGTAAGTACCATACATTGTTAAATATCCCAATATTGTCAAACGTACTGTCATACACATTTATAAAACAATAAAATTAAATCAACAATACACCTATTATTACACTTTGTCTGCACTTTTTTGAATTCAATATAACACATATCTGACATAATGGTTTATGTTTGATTATACATTTGTGTGCGGAAAGTATTCACACCCCTTCACTTTTTCCACATTTTATTATGTTGCACAGCCTTATTCCAAAATGGATGGAATTATTATTTTTCAATCTACACACAAAACCCCACGATGACAAAGGGATTATTATTGTTTTTTTAAACAATGTTTTGCACATTTCTTAAATGTAAAATGCTATTTACACCCTATGCTATGACACTCAAAACTGAGCTCAGGAGCATTCGGTTTCCACTGATCTTCCTTGAGATGTTTCTACAACTTGATTGGAGTCCACCTGCGGAAAATTACATTTTCTGGACCGAATTTGGAAAGACACACACCTGTCTGTCTATTCACCCCTTTTCTCCTATCAGTTAACATGGGACTGGAGAAGTCCAGATAAAATCAGTCACTACACGAAAACAAAGCCGTTTTTAGGCCGTGCAGAGAAACAGTGCAGTGTTGACATGTCGGCGCAAATGAACATTGGATATTTTACACAAATCTACTAAACATCAGATGACGGAAGTGCCGAGACAAAGCAAAAAGAGGCAAAAGTGTCCGGGGCGGAATAAGGTGAATATAAGGTCCCACAGCTGACAGTGCACGTCCGAGCAGAAGCCAAGCCATGAAGTCAAAGGAATCATCTGTCGACCTCTCAAACAGGTTTGTATCAAAGCACCTATCTTTGAAAGGTGGAGACAAACTGTTGCAGCATTAAAGGTCCTGAACAGCACAGTGACAAACATCATTCATAAATGGAAGAAGTTCAGAACCACCAGGACTCTTCTTGAAGCTGCCCGTCCAAACAGAGCAATCGGGAGAGAAGGGCCTTGGTCAGGGAGGTGACCAAGAATATGAAGCTCCAGCGTTATTGGATACTATACTGAAATGGTTTATTGGGATTTATTTTAACGTGCCTTCACTCTTTCTGCTGTGGGTATTGCTTGAGGCTGAAGGGCACACCTTCTTCCATTATGCTCCATTTGGCACACTAATTGAACATACAAAAAATATGTTAATTTATGCTTTTTCTAGTCTTTATGTGTAACTGACTTCCACATAGTGATGTGTGATGTACTGACATCACTGCCGTCTGCCAATTCCCTCCTGCAGAGGGGAATGAGTTATTGCTGTATGCACTGATCCCAAAGACACATTACATGGCTCGCATTATGATTATAGATGAAACTGTGTATGGAGAGGGTTAGATTAACTGCAGCCAGAGTGTGCACTGAACATATGGTTGATAAAGAAAGAGATTGAATTGATAGTTGCTTATTAAAGGAGTGCTGCAGGAAGTGTTCAGTAAGCTATAGTATCCAAGTTGTAATTAAATAAAATCTGTCACTCACAAAATAAACTTAATTTTTGCCATGATGACTTTTCATGGGACGAGCGTACATCAGAATAATAGGCCTTTGGTTTCTGATCATATCCCCAGACTTTGTTGATTCACAGATTTTGTCTTTATTATCGCCAAACTTGTTCTGAGTCTGCATAACTGTGACAGATGTATTTTATGTTGAAACGTCTGCTCGTACTGACAGTAAAACACTTGCACTATATTATTACCCAAATCAACTGCATGAAATGTTATAAACATGTAAATCAAGCCATCTCCCCGCAGGTGTAGGCTTTCTGATGCCACACAAATGAAGAAGGCAGTTTTCCACTTTTGATCCCCCTCGATATGTTCTCATTAAACATTTGCCATGGCTCATAATAATCAGAATCTCACATAGTAGATTTTCTATTTATTTTTACCTTTTTCCTGCTGGAATTTGCAGTAAGATATAGAACCACAAAACCTGTAAGATATACTGGTGTTTCATCTATAAAAGTAAGTTCTAAAGGTCAAGTTTATTTCCATAAGCCTGAAAAGTACCGCTGATCCATCTCAAGTATTATTATTTTTTCAGCAAAGTTCTAAAAGTGCCTCTCCATCTATCCATCCCTTTTCTTCCGCTTTGTCCGGGGCCGGGTCGCGGGGGCAGCAGTCTCAGCAGAGATGCCCAGACTTCCCGATCCACACACACCTCCTCCAGCTGTTCTGGGGGGACCCCGAGGCGACACCAGGCCAGCCTGGAGACACAGTCCCACCAGCATGCCCAGGACCTTCCACGAGGCCTCTTCCCACTAGGACGTGCCTGGAACACCTCCCGCGGGAGGCGACCAGGAGGTATCCGGAACAGATGCCCGAGCCACCTCAGCTGGCTCCTTTCGATGTGAAGGAGCAGCGACTCTACTCCGAGCTCCTCCCGGGAAACTGAGCTCCTCACCCGATCTCGAAGGGTGCATCCAGCCACCCTGCGAAGGAACATCATTTCGGCCGCTTGTATTCGCGATCTTGTCCTTTCGGTCATTACCCAAATCTCATGACCATAGGTGAGGGTGGGAACGTAGATTGATCAGTAAATCGAGAGCTTTGCCCCCCGACTCAGCTCCCTCTTCACCACGACAGACCGATACAGTGACCGCATCACTGCTGACGCCGCACCGATCCGTCTGTCCATCTCACGCTCCATCCGTCTCTCACTCGTGAACAAGACCCCGAGATACTTGAACTCCTCCACTTGAGGTAAGGACTCCCCACCAACCTGTAGAGGGGAAACCACCTTTTTCTGGTGGAGAACCATGGCCTCAGATTTGGAGGTGCTGATCCTCATCCCGGCCGCTGCACACTCGGCTGCAAACCGCCCCAGAGCGCGCTGCACCGATCCGTCTATCGATCTCCCTAGAAATTCTGTCCTTAAAGGTAATGAACGGGACCGATAAAGGACAGCCCTGGCGGAGACCAACACGCACCGGGAATAGGTCTGACTTACTGCCGGTAATGTGAACCAAGCTCCTGCTGTGGTCATACAAGGAAAGGACAGTCCCCACAGGGCACCACGAGGGACACAGTTGAACGCTTTGCCACAGGAGGGCGGGCCCACGTCGTCCCTTCGGGGTGTGCCCGGCCGGGCCCCGTGGGCAAAGGCCTGACCACCAGGTGCTCTCATTCGAGCCCCAACCCCAGTCCTGGCTCCAGGGTGGGGCCCCGGTTGCGCCATACCGGGCGACGTCACGGTCCTTGTGTGTTGTACGTCCATAAGAGTCTTTTGAACTGCTCTTCGTCTGACCCGTCACCTCAGACCTGTTTGCCATGGGAGACCCTACCAGGGGCATAAAGCCCCAAACAACATAGCTCCTCGGATCATTCGGGCCCTCAAACAACCCCACCACGTTAAGGTAGCAGTTCACGGGGTTGTATGATTATTAAAAGTGCCTCTAAAAATCATAATGTTGTCTAACCATGGTAATGCTTAATAATGAAAATATACATCTTAGTTTATTGTTCAGCTTTTACTTTGCCATTCATTAATTTAAGATGCTCATTTTATGTTTTGCATTTTGTGTGTATTGTGTTCAGTGCGGTCATTTCTTGCTGTCATCATGTTGTTAAAAGTGTATCTTCTTTTATCTTACATAAAGAAGACTGACAAAGGTATAAAGTGCAGTTGGCCAGCTTCTTATGTACAAGTTGTATTCAGAGTGCCTTAGCATAAAAGAAGTTTTAAAATTGGACATGCAATTCCAGAACTTGCAATGCAAGCAAGCATGTCTAAGTTGACCAGAATATCAATAACCCACATCTCAAGAAGTAATGGCCACCTCTGCTCCATCTGAAGGTGACTTTGTTTTGGTAATGGCCGTCGGTGGGGCCTGTGTTGAAACTTAAATTGATTTGCAGTTATATTTTCTCCCTCTTGCTCTTAAAACTCATGCATCAGTTATTGCTGTACATGCTGATGCCAAGGTCATTTTCAACGTAAGAATGATTGAGTCTGACGTTAGCCCCACTGCCTCTGAATGGGCAGATGCTTCACTGTAGAAAGTAGGTTGCCAAGTGTCTGCTTTGATAACACAGCAGGGCAGAGGAGAGGAGCTGGCAGCACGTGGAGGGACTCCCAGTGTGCACACTTCACTGTGGCCTCTGTACTGCAGGCATATGTACAGTACATATTGTGCATGTGCAAGGGCAGGAGATCACTCGAAATGTACCTCGGGTGTTTATGTTTACACCGCAACATGTTATTATACGTGGGGTTTGGTAATTGTACACTCTAAGTCTGACTATAACTTCATTCAAACACATTAAATGAGCATGAACAGCATAGCCTTGATGTAAGTGGGTTTTGTGGCACAGTGTGTCCATTTAAAAAATAAAAATTGTCACCCCAGTGTGGCAGAAGAGAATGCCTCGTGCTGGCCTTGCATATGAATTATCCTCCTCTCCTTCTCTTCCTTTTGTTGCTCTTGAAAGTTTTCCAGGGTAAAGCTTTTAAAACCTCTCTTTCTGGCCAGGCACATGAGTGTTTGTCCTGCACGCTGTGACATTGAGATAGGGATCTTTTGTTGTCAAATTAATTAGCTAGGCAGTGTGCCGCTTTCATTCAGGTTAGCCCTGGCGGTGGGCCGTGGTGGAGGGGTCCTTGCACTCAAAACCTTTAGGTTGTTATCAGTAATCGCACATGTCCATATGGTAAAATGTTGTTGCGTTTTTCCCTTTGGCTTTTCGGTCTAAGGACGTGAGCGTGAGAGTCACCACAGGGCGGCTCACTAATCGATCATCACAGCCGAACAGCACGGCTATCTCACGGATTATCACAGAGCAGTGATTGGGTTGAAATGGTCATAAAGGAAGTACAATTGAACTACAGGGAAAGCATACCTCGTCTTTATTTCTGTCCGATGCCCTTGCACTTGCATGTGATGAAAATAATCAATCAGGGCTCGATTCAGACGTGGACTGTATCGACACTGCTCCTCCGCTTAATATAAAAAAATGTGTTTTCAAACAGAGCATTTATGAGGCTAATTTGTATCATTTTGATGCTTGGATGACCATTTGGAGAACCACATCAACACATATTGATGGCTACAGCACATTGTAGTATTTTTCCCGATACATTTGCACTGTTTTCTGTTTCATCCTTTGGATAAACTCACTGAAAACTCCTGCCACTTTTTCTGCTTATGTCGTGTGATGAACGCCTAACCCTTTCTCCTGTGATATTTTTTTTCCATCAATCCTCAACTTTCTTCATTTACACTAAACTTACCAAACTATGTCGTAATTTGATTTCTCTGATGAAGTAGCCCTTCATGGCGTCCACACGCGCTCACACATACACACAGTTCAAGGCCTTTTGTTTTTAAGTGGTTGGTGTGCCCCGCTCTATTGTGCCTAACCCAGGAGACTCATTTTGTGGTGACCCTACAGAAACTATAGTGGGCAGTAATAATCAAGGCTTGAGCTGAGGGGAATGAAAACAAGGGCGCGGATAAAGTGGAGATTGTCTTTTATTTGCTGTATGGACCTGCTGCTCTCCTCAGTAAGACCAACATTATGAGAAGAGCTCAGAGACAGAGGCTGTGGCACCTGGATTTACACAACCAATCATATCCCTGTCAGTTATTTCTACTGGGAATGTTTGGGATATGTCAAGTGGAGCGTTTGGATCAAGTCACAGTGCTGCAATTTTAATTTCTACGTGTAATCATCAGTCTGAACTAAATTTTGCTGCTATATTTCTCTTCATTAGGAGTCTTGTCCGAATAAGCGTGACTTACAAACCTTGTGACTATAGACAAGTGTGTGTTTTTAAGCAACTAACAGAGCCGTGCAAACTTATTTTGGTTAGCAGGTGCTGAAGGACACGATTGCACCAAAAATGATTTTTCTGTGCTTATTTCCAATTTAATAATATTGCTAGCAATACACAAATCTTCCACCAGAGGGTACTGCAGCACCCTCAGCACCCTGGGTTCCCATGGCCTTAAAAGGACTATACAGAGTTTACAAATGTTTAAACTAAGTATATTCCTCCCCCAACATGTTCCAGCCATGTCCTAATGTGTAGAATGAGCTCAGACCTGTTCACCACAACTGCCTCTAAAATCCTGCACTCAAAAAGGTGTTAATTCGGGTCCGAAGGGCCATCATGCACGAGCTTAATATAGAAGCTGCAGTTACACATAAGACCTGAGGTGGCAGTAGTGAGTATAAAATGACTAACTTGTATCTAGCCCCTTTAATGACAGAATATCTGATTTCAGTCATTTGTCTCTTCACAATTATGGATAGATTCAACTTAAAACACAATGTAAATGTAACGCTTAAAACGCTTTATTGATGTGTAACAAGGTTTGGACTGAGTATTGCAATGGGGATGAATATGACTGAACAGAAAAAACAGATTTGTTATGGGAGCTTGGGGTGAATGAAGGGCAGGTGACACAGAAATAGGTTTTAAGGTGAATTATATAGAAAAAAATAGTTAAACAAGTAAAACAAAACAAAAATATTTAAAGTGCACACAACAACAATAACAAGAAGAAGGGAATAAAATGAAAAGGTCGATATGTTTTTTCTCCAAAACGCAAAGTTCATTCAGTTTGTGCGATCCTTGTTCAAAAGCGCAAAGTTACGAGTGCATACAATCGTTTTTCAAAAATGCAGTTCAGTTCAATTTCCAAAGTAAAAAAACAATAATCTAATGAAAGGTGTCCGGCGGAGGCAACACAAGGATTAAATAAGGTCCTACCAGTTCAGCTCGCTCGGCACCTCTAATAGAGGAATTCTCGGGACAGGGTAAAAGTTTGTTTGGTCCGCAGTGCGTGGCCGGTCACATGGGGAGCAGTGTTGCTGACGGGAAGTGACGGGCGTCAGGCACTTTCATCATAGCGCCCCTTGTGGTGGGGGGCTGTGCTTACATCACGGCAGTTCAGGAGACATGGATTATACAAAGGTACATTCACATTGAATTAACATTAAACAGAAAATAAAATAAGGATTATGGGGTTCTTTCCCAAGTGCAAAACAAGTAGCGCATGCAAAAGTGGATCAGCAAGCATTTCATAAACTCAAGCAGCACTCTCATATACAGTACATATCAGATTTGGGGCCCTAATACTGTAGTACAAGCAATATAAAAATACATAATGGCAAAAACAAGCCCACATGCTATTGCGCTCACTATTTAGCATCTCTCTTGATAAATGAGCTCCTGTATTTTTGCAAATGTAAAAACAAACAAACAATAAACAATGCTGTGGCCTTGTGTCCCTAACACAGGGTGAGGCCCATTCCTTCCACATTTATCCCAGTCCAGCTCTCTGTGCACGTATGTTTATTAAATATTTCCCTTTGTCTGTGTGAATTTTTGCTCGAGCTGTCACTCTCATCTGCTTCCCCCTCATCTCATGCCATAACATTTCTGCCAATGGATTTTGGCATAACTGCTTTTTCCAAAGTCAGCCTGAAACACAGAGAATATCAAAGGGACATTGTCGACAGGATGTCTGCGCTGTGGGATCCGCACAACAGGGACACGCTCTGTCGGTGTTTGGAGATAAAGATTGTTAAAGGGTGAAATGAGGAGTAAGGTGTGTCCAAACGGTGTTTTAATGGCTTCAAAGAGTCAGGTCAAGAGCAGCACTATGAGATGCGCCTGTTGGGTCTGCAGATAACAACTGACTTGACGTGACAGTGTGCCCACTCACGGCGTATGCAGTCACACATATGCATCACAGAGGCATTCTGGGATAACTTGGCACTCAGATTACATCTCCGTCTGATCTGCAAAAAAACATAGCCTCCCCCTCCTACTGGTCAGAGAGAAAATAAAAATCGCAAACGGCTGCTGTCATATTACAACAAACAGATACAACAGATGAAAGGCAGAACAAGCTTGTACAACTTATTGGTGCTCTGTTTTAGATCTGGGTGTTTTTCTCTCATTATGGGTTGTCTAACTGATCATTAAGCAGCCGAAGATGGGGCCAGCAAACATAAAGCGCTGGGACAGAGATGTGATGTGAGATATGGGACAAAGGCTGTGGAGAAGAGAGGAGAAGCTGACAGTTGAGCCAAAGTGTGTGGGTTGATAATGAATGTAATCTGCATTTAGATGAAGTCAGAGTATTTTTCATTGCTCTGATGAATCCACTGGCTCTGATTGTGCACAATGGACTTGTTTGGAGCAATGTTTTACAGTCATTATGTGAGTGTAGCCAGGTGGGCGGTGCTTAAGCAACTGCAATTAGAATGATAGAAACTCAATGAAAATGTTGTCTTTCCACAATAAGAGCTTTAAATTGTTTATTTTCCGAAAATTCAATTCTTATAATAAGGGTGAGTGATTTTTTTGCGAGAATTAGTTAATTATAATAATAATAAGAACTCTATTTTTATAGAGCTTTGCATGAGACAATTATACATTCACTCCATACTCAGTGGTGTTCAGTTTCCCCTGGGGAGACTGACACTGCCTGCGCCAACTGTCCCTCTCTGACCACCATCCATGTATTCACGCACATGCATCATTTATCCTATTGTACATGTTTTTAGTGGTAGGGGAAACCGGAGTATCCGGAGGAAACCAACGCACACACGTTGAGAACATGCAAACTCCACATAGGCCCCATCCAGGTGGGAATCGAACCAGGGACCTTCTTGCTGTGAAGCACGAGCGCTAACCGCTGCACTACTGTACCGTAAAATGTCTCCAATTTACTGTACATCTTGTTCACATCAGTTAAGGTTATGGTACTTTATTGCCCCCGTAGGGAAATTTGTCCTTTGCATTTGACCCATATTTCGCTGGGAAAACCCCTAA
The DNA here is from genome assembly GCF_951799975.1 of Gobius niger. Taxonomy (NCBI): domain Eukaryota; kingdom Metazoa; phylum Chordata; class Actinopteri; order Gobiiformes; family Gobiidae; genus Gobius; species Gobius niger. Next base: position 24,788,357 of record NC_136855.1, on the reverse strand, counting down.
GGCGAAGTGGGCAATAGCAGTGCACCGTCTGGGGACCCATCTCCAGATGTAGGGCAGACCGATGGTCAGAATCACCTGGCAGGAGGATTCACCCATTAAATATGCATATAGTATATTGTTTATTACATGTATATTATATGTTTGTAATGGTAGGGGAAACCAGAGTACCCGGCGGAAACCTACACAGAAATGGGGAGAACATGCAAACCACACAGACAGGCCCCATCCAGGTGTGAATCAAACCCGGGACCTTCTTGCTGTGAAGCACGAGAGCTAACTGCTGCTGCGCTACCGTGCCGACATGACACCAGGAATACCCGGTGGTAAACATATCACAAAAAAACCTGAATATTCAATCTGGATGATATTAAAAAAAGTGATAGTATTCTCAAAAAGCTAAACTGTTAAACAAACCCAATGGTAAAAGCCGGGACACTGATATGAGATAATGTGCATCAGATGCATCAGGCACCATAAGCAAGGGCATCGCTAGTTATCTCAAAGGGCACTGTGTATAATGGTCAGATGTCCATGAAGCATATCTAACATGATTATGTAAAATTATATACAGTGCAATGATTCAGATATCCATAGCAACTGCAAACCCCATAGTATTTGGCTATTACTCATTTGTCTGGAGTGACAGTATGAGTGGTTTTCTGGGGCTATGTTTTCTACCTGAAAGTAAGACACTTGCCTTTAGAAACACCGGCTCTTCCCCTTGTGAGTGCTGTTCAGTTTATGATGCAGTCTTAAATCTATCACTAGGACTGCAAGGAATGAGCGAAGAAGTTCAATTAAACCGTCCTTCACAGTGGGAGTTGATACACACAGAAAGCTTTATTTTAAATTATGTAACAAGGTAATTATGTTTCTTTTTAATATGACAAAATATACTAGAAAACATGCACACTATTAAAGCCTTATACTTGGCTAACTCGACTTTTGCGTTACCATAGCGATTTGACTCACGGCTCTCGGCTCTCCTTCAGATGGTTTCTAATCGGCATGAATGAAGCAAAAAGGCCTCACTCAGCTCCATCAGAATATTATGCAGAAAACAACATTTGAGGAACATAGAGGATAGTTGTCATTGTGAAGCGCTCGCCCCCTTTTTCAGGGGCTTTCGATGTTTTCGATTTGATCTGCTTTGGGTCACGCGACGGCGGTGTGATTGGTGAGAGGATAAGGAAGTCAATTCTGAAGCAAAAATATAGGCGTACTGATTAAATGATTGAGGTGAAGTGAGGTTTATTTATTTTCTCTGTCATGTTTCAGTGAGCTTTATCAGGAAAGGGGGGCAGGAAATGGCTCGGAGTGTGGATAGCCTCTTCTGAGCATCGAAAAGGGCACACTGGTTTTATCAAGACGTGTGTATTTGGCAAGTACTCTTTCCAAATACCATCAAGATAAGATACTGTGGTATTTAGAGTTACTTAACATTTTTGAAGATTCAGGGCACTCCTTTTTTGCATTTGAAATTGAAAAAAAGAGGAACAACAATGAACCCCTCCCCCCAAATAAAAAGCTACCTCTGTGAAATGGTTCTAGCCTAATGCAGAGTATTTACATGGCCTTTCCGTTGCTCGTGCTCCCTTTGCACTGCTCTTTAAGTGCCAAACCACCAACTTTCATCCACACGCTTTCAACCTTTCCGATGCTGGCCACTCCCTGATCACTCTCTTCCTCCCGTCCTCCCTGTTGTCACTCAGTAGAAAGAGGACCGGGACATGGGGCTGTCCACTGAAGGTCACACAGAGGGGTCAGCGCTCGGGCGCTCGCTGACAGATCTCTCCTTATTATCCAGCGCTGATCCGGGGGACAAATGAGACTCCTGCAGCAAACACGCCACAGGCTCCAGGGTGACGCTAATAGTCAGGGCAGACATCAGTCATCTGTTCAATTGGAAAACCAATAAAAGAATCAAGACAATTACCAGTTCAATTTGTTATTCATTGTTTGGCTTTGTTTTCGAATGAAATTTCCCAGCAATCTACAGCTCAAATGAAATGAATTATTTTGCTGTTGAGAAAAACGCATTTAGGCTATAACAAAAAAGGTTAAAGCCACGCCGCGTAGAATTTTACCCAGCATTTATTTGATGACAGGTTTTTTCATCACTGAAAAATACCTCATAAATGTACAAACAAACAAATGCTTTTGCTGAGAGCGGCTAACCTCTCCGTAGACGTGACTGTAGCTTTACCAGGAGTGGGTGCGTCTCCAGCTCGTCTCCATGGAGATGTCGAATAAAAGTCAGCAGAGTTTGAGATTAGGTTAGGTTCTCATCCAAATCCAGTCTTTGATTACCCACTATAGTAAGAGTTTCCTGTGTTGAGCTGGTCATTTAGAGCATGTACGGTATAGTCCATAATGTTACGCAATGCGCCTTTAAAAAGTCAATGTAATAAATAATAAACCTTTGATTTGACCAGAGGGGTCACACGCGAACATTATTGCCAAGGCATTTTAGCATTGAGAAGGATCCTCTGCAAATAAAACAAATATCAAACCTGTATTTCATTATTTTGCACACGATAGCGCTCACTGAGAACATTGACAGAAATGTACATAATAAAGCAGTGCAGGTTTATGATTAAGTTGAATAAGAAGGATGCGATCAGCGCCATGACTTCTGAGAAACACTCTCTTCATTCTTTTCTGTTGTTTCTATTAAATATTTCCCAGGTGAGAAATGAATCGAGGTGCTTTAAGAGACCTACTAAATAGTTTGCTAGATGAGAGATAAAACATTGTGAATGAAACACAGGAATCCGTCACCTTTGTTTCCCATCACGGATGTTAAGACATCACTCGATAAATCTTACGTCACCTTTGATTCAGTGTTCCTTCCTTTTTTTTACCTCTGAGCTTGTTTTGACAGCAGTGCCCTCACTCACGCTGCCCCAGAGTACCCGGAGATAACATTTCTCTTCCAAGAGGAGGATATAGGGCCGTAGAATGAGAGAAAAGCGGACAGAGAGCAATGGGCGCACTATTAAGAAATAGCCTCTAAACCACATGTGACAATAGCCCAGATTGTTCTTGAACCCAATTCATTGAGGGAAAAGTGGCCATTTGGGGCTCCGCTGGAGAATTGGCGTTCAAGGGGGAATATAGAGGAGGTGAGATGTTTTCTTACACCAATGCATAGCCACACATCTAGAGAGTTACCATTACTTTAATGTACGACCTGAGGAAGGGCACTCTTTACTGAACTCAAACTAAAAACAATCTATCTAATCTATCTTTAAATGGTGCATCGGCTTTCCTCAATATGTCCTTTTTTTTTTTTGCGTTTTACAAGCACCGAATGCATGATACCAGCGCTGTCCCTCTGCGCTCGCGAGCTGGCATTGCCTTTCATTTAGCCGGCTTTGAGGCATAACAGGGATCAGTGGAGCTACTATATTGGCAATCACACAAATCTGCTTCCACCTCAATATTTAATGAGCTGAGCAAATTAGCCATACAAAGCAATCTTAGTGAGCCTCTCCACTCCACTTTGCTGACACATAAAAAAAAAACACCTCACACATTGCTCCTATAGCACTTTCAAAATACCTATAGAGGAAGTGAGCAGAAATGAATTACAGCACAACAGTGAAACGTTTAATCATTATGGGAGACAACAGATTGGTAATATTAAATGAATGATTCTATCTCTTAAATAAGCCTGATCATTGAAGCAGAGGCATGCATTTATACTCATGAATCCAATGAATGCCACCTGAACCTTGAGAAGTGGATCAAAGCCTCTATTTCTTAAGAGAGTTTTTGTTTTCTGACGATGTTCTCTGGTTGCAATGTGGTTTTGTTCTGACGTAGACTTGGTTAAATCAAGATTTTGTCCCAGTTTCGTTTTATTCAGTTTCATTTTATTTCTTTTAATTCATTGCCATAAATAAATATGTTTTCAAGGATGAATTACTTATTTATTCTTAGCCTGCACTAAAACTCGTTTGGAGCCTGATTTTGTGACATTTCAGTCAGGCTGTCGAGAGTTTAATTCCATCCTTTTCCCTTGTATGTTTATGCAAAGAACGTGAGTGGTTGTGTGCCTAAGTAAGACCGTGTGGTCTGGCAGGGAAATCCTTTTGTTTAAATATGATATCCCTGAGTAAACAAGGACTCCTTGCTCTAATCCTGGCACACATCCGTCTAAAGCTAATTCCGGAAAGTGCTCATCCATTACAGTCTATTATAGTCACATTAAGCATGTTTAAAGAAAATGTGTGATTTATATCTGGCTGTTGGTTTGGCGCTGCTTTCACTGTCCAAAACAGGAAAACAGCAGAATAATCTGGATTACAAATATTTACTGTTTTGCCTGTACAAGATGCCACCTGCAATGAGACACCTTCCAGAAAAAAATATTTTAGTATTCGTAAATGAGTACACGGGGAAATATTTTGGCATTATGGAAGATTTTTTTTTTAACATATAATACTTTCACTGATTTGGACTCAAAGTAATTCACACCAGAGCAATTTTTTTGGTGCTAACCAGGCCCAAACTAGAATCTCTCCCTTTGTCTCTCTCTCACCCTGTGTGCTCCTATGCCACCCTGGTTCTGGTTTGTTGGCGGTCGCCCTGCTCTCTGTCTAACCCATCTGTTTTCATTCATTAGGACAGGATTCGCTCCTCTGCTCCTCTGACACCTTTTCACATGGAGCTGCACAGTGTAATTAAACAAGCTTGGTGGGATTGAGTTCTGAGCCATGGCAATCCGTAGCCTTCTTCTTTTACATTTACTCTATTTCACTGGGAAGCACAGTGTGCAATGAACTATCCCCACCTAATGTACCAATCTATTACATGTGGACATTGGAGTGTAAGAGGACATGAGCCCTTCTCCCAAGTTCACTGAAGTTCATGTTCGTTTTGAAGTATTTTCACAATCTGAAGAATGGACAAATAAGTCGCTCATGGTATTTGGATGATGGTGTGTTGAGAAAGAGAGAGTGCAGGACCATTTTCAGGCGTGCTGGGTAAACAAGAGTTTGGGTGTTTCCTGAACAGCCACCAGAAAAAAAAAGGGGGTAAATAACTGACTCTTTTCAGCCAATTGAAATTCAGCTTCGACTATTGTTTACAAAAGTTGAGAGATCTTTCAAATGAGACCATAAACAATCATTAACATTTACCTGACTCTGAGTGCTGCTCTCTTTTTACTATGTCCCCAAGTTCTCCATCACCACTGTTCTCCATCAACAGATTCTTGCCAGATACTGATCCCGACTCTAGCTCAGCTTCATCCAGCGACATTGAAAGATGTGGGTCAAATGCTGAGGACAGATATCCTGAAGTATCCGTTCATCTTTTTGACAAAATCCAATTCCGACTGTGGAACGGCAGTAACTCTGTCAGTGAAGTTTTTCCATGACCAGCAATCACTTGAGAAAAGATACTTGCTGCCCAGCCTTTGTAAGAATGAGTGCAAAGTGATTTTCTTAATAGTGTGATGCAAAGCCTGTTAGAGTTCCCCAAAAAGTGCAATGCAAGACAGAGGAATGTGATCGTATTTGTCAATTCTACTACATGTAAAGCACATGAGGGAGAGAAGGGGAGAGCAAGATCAATGTAAATACAAGTACAGCGTATTTAACCCTTTATTGGGCAAGTGCCTATTTTTGTAATTTCCGCACACTTTTCATATGGCCTCCCTGCTACACATCAATAAGGTAAAGAAGTATGTAGTCCTCACTCAGCCAAGAGAGATCACCTTACATCACAGATCCCACTACTGTGGCATTTGACCAATCAGCAGAGACCGGTCACGCTCTCAACTTCCTGTTTTCTCTGAAAAAGTCTGAAAAAGACCCAAGTCTGGCTAAATTTATGGTACATTTCTTTGCATAAATTGAAAACTTACCATGGTACGTTGATGAATCTCACACATTTTATTGGTGAATAGCCATGCTAAGTGATGATATATGTGTTGGTTTTGGAGGACATAGTGAAATAAGTGAACTTACAGCATGAAAAAGGCATGCACTATATTTGGTCAAATGCCATGTTCACTTACACCTGAAGTTAATTAGTTTTGTCCATACTTGGACATGTCCGTTGCACCTACTATTCATACTTACAGTATGACTAAAGAACCAATAAACCTTAGGAATATGTTTTTATTTATGTTTAATTTTTAATTTTTAGGCAAGCAATATTGGAGGTGACTGACCATTGCACTTAACGCACAATCACATTACAAAAACTCTTGCCTATATGGCAGGTGTGATCATTCAAACATCAACATCACAAAACATAACGCCTCCTGAATACCAGCGCCCTCCGAGACCTGAAAGTACTTTTTCTATATTATATGTATACACCTTTGTGTTTTTATTTACCCCTTATAAAGCAATGAACTAAATATGGTAACTTCACTCACATTGATTTTCTGCATGATAATGAAAACTTTTGAAAAATGTTATGACTACAATACACTTGTTATGCCCCCCAATAACACTCTTAAGTTGAAATAATGTATTTCAAAGTATTTCAATGAGTGCCCTATAAAGGACAGAGTCTTGAAAAGCGGGAATGGGGAAATACCAGCTACAGACCCAACAGAAAAACTCAGAAAGGCTTATTCCTCCACGGAGCCTGGCCATTGAACATGCACCAAGAGCCAATGTGACAGACTGATGAGTGACTCCCGCAGCAGAGGGCAGCTTGTGACCACAGGAAGAGGCCTAGCTTGATTTCTTCATCAGCGGGTGCCAGCGCCCCTCAGACCTCACAGACCCACATGTCCTCACACAACTGCACACAAACGCACACTAAATTAATCCCATACAAGTAGGTCTGGACCCCGTGCACATGCTGAGGCCCCCACACTGACCTGCCCATATGATGACTTGGACTAAGCACTCTTAATTATCTGTGTATGGCATGTCTAGTTTACGTGATGTTTAATATTTGAGTAGCTACTATGTTAGATGATATATTTGATGATCATATTACAGACAATATGTCAAAGTTCACATTCAGGAGAGAACTAGTTTGCTACCATGGCAGGGAGACTTATTGTGTGCTCTGGGCAAACACCAGGGAGATTCATATTTACTCTTTAGTGAAGTGGCTTTCCTGGCCTCTCCAGGGCTTATCCAAGTGTACTCAGTGTGCTCTATATGTATATAGATATCCCATGGACTGACCCCACACGTGGTTATCTCCTGCTCCCTCTGCCTCTGTCACACTCGGCGCAGGGACTGATGAGTGGCATGGGGAGTCCCTCAAGTAAAGAATACAGACCATGCATTATGGATCGTCACGTAAGTAAACAGGACCCTCTGACCTTTCAGGCCTACGTGCAGGGCAGCAGAGATATCAACTCCCACAGCAAAAGACTGAACAGGCTATAGATTTAACGCTTTGAGAAAAGAGACACACACAAATTGTAGGGGCTGAAGGGTTTTAAGACACACAATTGCACTAAAAACACTTGACTTGCACAAGGATTTGGTGAAAACAGTCAAAATGTACCCACAGCTGTAAATGCGTTCCTTTAAGAAAGAGAACAACCTACAGTAAATCACACAGAGATTGTGTGTTGGTCAGTGCGGGCCTGGGGATTGGAGAAACAGTCTGGCTGTGAAGCTGTGGGGGCACAAACATTCTGCCACAAATAATTGTACACCAACATCCATGAAAATACAATATTCTCACATTATTTACTCAGCAAGCTTTTTGAACATAACCAAATGACAAACTTAAAGGCACTATACCTCGTGTAGTATATTGTAAGCTCAGATATTTGTGGGAAAAGCCTTGTGCACCTAATTACAAAAAATTCAAATCAATTTCATGAACTTGCAGGCTGCTTTTCAGGAAGTGACCCTGAAACGAGTAAAATGTGCTTATAAACTCGTATGTGTGAATAATCGGGTTGATAGAAATATGTAAGAAAAGTTTGGATTGAGTTTAGACCACAACTAACATTTTAATTTAGTGGCCTCCTCTTTTGTTGTTGGTAATAATAATGATAATACAAACAAAGAAAATCAGGAATATCCATCAAACATTGAATGGGTTATCCATTTTAAAATGGTTTTAGCCAATAGATCTATAAAATAACTGAAGGAGGATTATATCAGATATCAGGTTGTTCATGTGTAGAGAGGACCTAGTCCATACGGACCACTAACCTACTTCTCACATATAGGTCCAGAGTAGGTTTAGAACAATAGGACCCAGTTTATAGTCTTAAAGGGATTAAAAAAGAACAAGGTATGGGCATTTGTCATTGTCAGCCATGAAGAAGCCTGTGTACTGTATTTGGTCTGACTTCACTGTGTACACTATATGTAAATTTATCAAATCAGCAATCTCATAAAAAAGTTCTGCTGTAGATAAATGAATCATATCTCTCAAACTTTACCAACAAACATCAAGGACTCTCCCTATCAACTAACCCAATGCGAGCACAATTTGTCAGATCCCACTGAGAAAATGTAACAAGAGATCTTATTACAGACAGTGCATCATGTTTAAAGTTTGAATCCATTCCACCTTTTTGAGCCCCTCCCCCTTTCAAGTGTTCATTCCTGTGACCTTTATGAATAATGAGGTTCCTCCAAAGGTAACCACGAGCGAGGAAGCAGCTGACAGGAAGAGAGAGCTGGAGCACTTTAGCACCTGACAAGTACGTGCACTGTTTGTCTCCTCTACTGTACAAAGGGCTGTAGGACTGGACTGATTCACGTTGACAATCGGAAGAGCGCATTAATAATAAACCCTTAAGGAGCATGCTTTTAGAGAAGGTTACACACACAGCGCTGATGTACGCGGATGAAGGATTAGCACAAGCTGGCACCAAGACTAAAAGACTTGGCTTGCATTCTCACCGTCTTATTGGCAACACTTGTCCTACATAAAGGTCTTGGGAAGATCTTTTTGGAGGGGATGGACTAATTAAATTCCCAGTGTATGGGGATATTTAAGTATGTACAAAGTGCATAATTAATAAGTGAAGGAAACTTAAATGTCTTACGGGGTGTTCAGCGTTTATCGTCTTGGCAAATTAACATAGCCGCCTCATCATCTACTCTTGTGCGATTTTAAACCGAGGAGGGGGAATCAATGATCAGCAGGAAATACACAGATATCATAGAGGTAATGGTAAAGCCAGTAGAAAATTAGAAAAATAAGAAAGTCAATTATAGACATAAATACTCGGTTATATTTTTACTGTGGCCTTGAGCTGTAATGCAGTCTGAATATTATTCATATTGGAAAATATACCATTTGCGAGCCTACAGATCCAGTGAGTCAGGCCTGAGGCCGCCACAGACAGAGTCAAATGGAGCAAAGGATGTAGATTGAATGCTTTTAGATGTGTTGCGATGTGACGGCGCTTCTTGAAAAGGTCTACACAGTTATGGTACAGCGGTGACAGTTTTTACTTGGCAGCAACACATCCCAGCAGCAAACTAATGCAAACACCCCCCCAGTGGAGACACAACAGAGGAAGATTTTCACTGCAGTTTAGAGCAATGGAATTGCCAGGTGACGAATGTTGGTATAATGATCTTACTCATTTATCATTCACTGCAACCGTTTCTGCTCAATTAACAGTTTAGTTTAGTTTAGGTTCCTACACCTGATGTTCGTTAGACTCGAGGCACCAGCAGCTTCAAATACCTGTTTTCTGCTTTGTAGCAGCTGTTCTCTTGATCTGATGTATCTGTCTGGCAGAAACCGTCCTCATTGTGCCTTTATCTGCACAAACCAATGTGTGCTCTGAATCAGCCACAAGTCTCTCAACATTACGATGATTGCTCTTAATCTTTCATGAAGTAGCAAAGGTGTTCTTACCTAGTCCAAGGCATTTAACTATTTTATGCTTTTCATCTGCAGAGAGATCCTTTTCTTTCCCATATTGCTTGAAAACTATGGTCTGCTTAATGATGGTTAACACCCTCTTTCAGTCGATTTTCCCCATAACTGGGCTTACCTAATTATCAGATTTTTGGTTTTTTTTTTACTCTGAAATATCATTTGCATTATCATTTGGAAGTCAGTGTATATTGATTTGCTGCTCACAGAAATGCATGGCCAGTCAAAGAGCAAAACAGACATCCAACTAAAGCTAGTGCGAAGCAAAGTAGAAAGAGAACAAACAGTTATTGCACAAAAAACTAAGAGCACCTTCAAGGTCAATAGGTGAAACACAAAACACTGTTAATCAGAGATGAGCAAAGTTTTAAAGCAATCAATAAAAACGCATTTGGAGAAAAAGTAAGTATGTGGGAGCACAAGCTCATAAGGTTAGAGGTAACATGGTTATCTGCGCATGTCTATTTTGAAATGCTAAAAGGTCAAAGGCAATAATACTAACATCTACTACAAAAAGCTACTTTATGCTACTAGACTTTTTACTTCTGTTTATTTACAAGTGTTTTCACTAAGCCTTTGAATGCATATGACTCAAATGTGCAGCTCTATGCCTCCGTGCTGCGCCTGTGTGCTCGCACAGTAGGAGCAGCTCCGTCTCTGTCAGATGACCAGGTTGGGAATCATTGATCTGAGCAAATCAATAGTCAGCACGTCCATCTCCAGCCCAGTGTCCGCGGGGCACCATCTGTGTGTGAGTCCCCGTCCTGTCCACGGTTCTCGGCACAGCCCATCAACACACACCAGGTGGCAGCCATCTGGGTCCTGCCAGTTAACACGCAGCAAGACTCCAGTGTAGGATAAAGAGAGAGAGGGCCTCTATCTATACATGTGTCTGTGGGAGAGTCACTATCAAATGTCACGTTTGTGGGAGGACATCCTCTGTGACCAAACGCTGAACAAGAGTCACTCACTGAGTCACATTGTCTGAGTGCAGAGGAAGCAGACAGATTTAGAAACAACACTCCAAAGAGGAACAATTGTGGAAAGGTTGCTTAGCCAACTACTTTCATCCTCTCATAGGGTTTTCTGTTTATTCGGTTGGGACAGCGCATGTTGATTAACACACATAGGACTCATGCATGTAAACATGCCATGCCATGGCTACACACGAAATTGTAGCCATGGCAAACTTTCTTGAATTGTTCTGCTTTCGCACTCTCAAACACACACTCATTCATCCTGGCTCCATGTTTAAGTGTTTTCTCCTACCACTAAAAACATGGAGGCCAGAATGAATGAGTGCGTGGCTGCTTCCGAATCGAGCAAATTGGTTAGAGGTCTAAGCCCAAACCGGATGTGCATCAGTGTCCGCCATGATAAGAAGCGTCCAAATAGTGGTGTCAGTTTGGAAGGAGGTAGGGAAAACACCTGTGTGCTTCCTATCCTCCTTACAGACCTCTGGAGGTTCCTCACGGGTGGTTAGAAGCTATGTGTCATCCCATAAGCCACAGTGCCGCCAATCCCTTAAGGTTAAAATTGGGGAGCTAATCACAATCTAGGGGACCCCTGGCCCCACCCTGTTACACCCCCCACACACACAAAAAATAATAATTAATATGTCTTTAAATGAATAAGTGGAAGAAATGTCTCAAATTTTTTACACATTGTAGGAAAAAAAACATGTGGCATGGTAGCGCAGTGTTTAGCGCTCGTGCTTCACAGATAGAAGGTCCTGGGTTCAATTCCCATCCCCATCTCTCCATGTCTGCGTAGGTTTCTTGTGGGCACTCTGGTTTCCCTTACCACTAAAAACATGTACAATAGGCCAGGATGAATGAGCGTGTGTTTGAGTGGGGGACAACAGATGCATATTAGTCCAAGGCTACAATCCAGTGGGGTGTGTTCATTAACGTGCACTGTCCCAACCAAATAAACCAATAAATAACAATCACACCTCGTCAACCATACCATGGTGGCTGACAGTGTTCTCCACACTATTCTAACTGTTTTAAATGAACATCAATACATGTAGTATGCAAATGGTTAGATGTAGAAGGAAGCCCCAGGATTTCTGAATTCAAGTTTCTGCAGCAGCATCTATCACTGCCATCATGCAGCCCTGAGCCCACAGCCCCGAGCCCCGGTCTAAGCCCCAGAGCATGTCTGCTCTGATGAATCCATGTGCTCCTGAGGGTTTGAGCCATCGCATGTGTGCATTTACATCAAGTACAGTCGGTGGCGTTTTCCAAAGACTTTGTGCTATATCTCCCAACAGTGCAACCCACGATCACTTTACAGTTATCCAGGCTGCTGCGTGGAGCAGAAAGGTAAACACACTGAGAAGTGCTTCTCCGGTCTCTGGTGAGGACAGCAGTGGCCATACATCACCACAAAGTGACCTGGAAAAAAACCCCAACAAGACAGATTTAGGTTCACACACACACTGGATCATCCACCCGGAAGATGAAACTTGGGAGTCAGACAAATATCACGACTGCTAATTTGTTTTCTAGTTACTTTATTACTTGTAGGTCTATGGGAATGGTGGACTCATGTTACTCATGTTACTCATCACTATTAAAGGACTACATAGCGGTGTGGTCTATTCGGACCTCCAAGCTCATGCCTTTCCATGGAAGTGCAATCAAAATTTCAATATCTTTTCGTGACACTTTTAGATATGTATTAACAATAATGGCTGAGGTGTATAATACAGTCCTGATAAAATGTTTAAGACCATTTGAAAAATGGCCAAAAAATTGCATTTTGTATGGTTGGAAGGTTCCAAACATAACTTCAATATGCAACAAGAAGAAATATTTTTTGAAACCACATGCCTTTAAGAGGTCAAATCTGTGAAAAGTGAATTCAGTGTAATTTTCTGTAAGGTATTCACACTGTCATGACTTTGTCCTGATGGCAAAGGCAAAACAAAACTCTTGTTTAGACTGTGTTTGGGTCATTGAGCTGCATAAGCAGGGCCTCTCACAGCGTACCATCGCTGCTGAGGTGGGACACACTAAGACAGTCATTTTGAATGTCTTAAAACGTCCTGAGGGTTAAGGAATAAAAAGGTCAAGTGGAAGACCCCCAAAAATGTCACCAGCACTGAGCCAGATTATCTGATTGACTGTCCATCAAGATACTAGACAATGCTCCATCCAAAACAGCCATTACTGGAGCCGACTGCAGCCCAATGACCAGTGGTTCCTACAGACAAGGGCCTCAGTCTGAGGGATGCTCTCTGCAACATCTGCACAGAGCCAGCGGCCGTTTGATGCTCTGCACCACCTGAAGCTCCATTGTTCCACTAAAGGAAAAAGCACCTGATCATTATGGTGCCCTCTCCCCTGTGGCTCATAGAAAAGATCTCAGGTGGATCTTCTTGTCATGCCAGTAATGTTGGAAACCATCAGGACCATCAAGGTCACATTTTTCTCATCAGAGAATAAAACTTTCTTCTATCTTTCAATGTCCCATGTTTGGTGCTGCCTTGCAAAGTTGACGAGGCCTTTGAAGACGTGTTTTGTTTTTGAAGCCCTTCAGTCACAGATGCCTCTGATGGTTATTGGGCTGCAGTCAGCTCCAGTAACGGCCTTCATTAGGGCCAGGATCGTCCAGTGTCTTGACGGACAGCCAATTGTTCCATAACCCTGAGGATCTTCTAAGAAATTCAAAATGACTGTTTTACTGGGTTCCACCTCAGCAGCGATGGCCCTGCTTATGCAGCTCAATAACCCAAACACGTTTTTTGCCTTTTCCCTCGGGACAGTGTGAATACCTTTTTTTTGTCTCACTCCCATTTCCTCTTGTTGCATACTGACGTTCTACTTTGAACCTTGTTCAGATCCAACCATGCAAGATGTTTTTGCCATTTTTCAACTGGTCTTAAACTTTATGTGTATGTTTACTCTCAGAACACAAAGAAAGGTTCCAGGCTTGAGCCTCCTTTCAGTTGCAGGCTTGAGCTAGAACTGAGTTACACCTTATACACCAGTGCCTCCAACACAATTAATAATGATTATATTAGTTCATTCTTTGGAGATAATATGATGTTTTTCATGCTTTTAGTGAGACAATTAGAGACAAGAAATCAGCGACAAGTCCAAGCTGATACAAAATGCTCGGCCAACTCAGGTCTGCCATACCACCCTGTGCAAGTGATCACATTTTTCTTCTTGTTTAATATTCTGCATGTCTTTTTGGAGAGATGACCTGCATTTGCATATTCATGATTGAGTTTAAGCGGACTGTGTGCTGGCTTAGTTTCCTCTCACAAAGGTAGTTGAGAGTTTTGTGAGTGTGCATGCTGAGGCGTCACTCAGTGGATACTCAGTGATGTTCCACGAGCCTTTCGCGAGCCTCAGAAGTTCAGATGACAGGGTCAGATGAGTTTTCAGGTGTCAGACTTGGACCACAACAGAAGATGTAAAGCCCCTGTGCTGTAGCGTGACTCAGTTATCTGGAAGCACAGCTGTTCTTCTCGCGAGGCGCTTGTTGGCAGGATCAGTCAGATTCCAGCTGCTGTCATGGTGCACCAAACATGTTTAAAATAAAGAGAGCAGAGATCACAGGAAGCGGCGGCGTGTGTTGTCATTTCAAATCCTGACCTTCAAAGGGAATAAATTAAGCACTGTAGTGAAGTGCACTGTGAGTTTTAGTGCATTCAATGATTTTTGATTCTGTCTTTGTTTATTTGAACTGTGTTCAAAATCCACACAAAAGGTTTACTCACTGCCTGCAGTAGTTTTTCTTGAACCACAAGCAAAGTTGAAATTTTGTGAAATATTGTTTTCCCAAGTTCCCTCAAGTAAAATGTTGGCAAAGTGGTTCGTAGTGTTGCCTTACAGTCAGAAGGTTATTGGCTCAGTTCTGGGACTTTATATTTTTTTGAAAAGGATTTGGGTGATCCAGTTCCCAACAGTAATCAACAGAGTATCGGGCGATCCATCCTCATGATTGTCCGGATTTCTGTTTCAGGTCCACAATGTTGAAATCATGACTTCTCACATTGTCTCAGTATCTTTAGAAACACATTTTTCTTTTTTTCTTTCTAAGATTTTTAGAATGTATACGACACATTTCTCTGTAGGGCTAGTAAAGTCTGCCTAGATCTGTCACGGTTTTTGCAAAAATCCTTTGACGGTACTGACTTTTCCTTCTTAGTGAAAATAAAATTCAGCCGACAGGAGCATAGGTCTTACCCTTTTGCAGGCTCAGTTTAGAGGCTGTCTTGTGCTGAACCTGGATAGGTCACACTGTCATCCACTGAGCTGTGAACAATGACTCTGATGGGAAGTATGCTGTTCTGATTTCAATTTGCTCCATTGGTGCCATAGAATAATACAACGTGCAATAAAACGCAGCCCAACATAGAGGAGCAGACTTGCTACTTTCCATTTTGTTTGAAGATTTTTTCCATCCAAGACACATTCCTGATTCAGTATTTTTATTGTGTAATAAAAGACGAGCCAAGATTAATAAGTCAAATGATTAATCGAGTTCTGCAAAGATCTCACTGTAAAGATTATTTGATGAATCCTTTGATGTTCCGTTTTTTACTGAAAAAGACAGCATTTAAGTGTGGGAGAAAAGGAAGGTGTATTTAAAAAAAAAAAAAAAGCTTTGTATTTCTGATGCAGTGTGAGAAAGGGGGGAAAAATCAATAACTGTTTGATGCAACAATATTGCAAGAGATTCTTCCAAATATTTCAGGGGAATGGAGTAATTTTAGAGTAATAACAGAAAACACATCCACATCAAAACCTCGCAGTTGAAAAGCTTTCCCGTTAAATTCAGACTATTTCCTGTGTGTTTTCCATTGTGTGTAATAACCGTGGCCACATGTGGCTGAAGGAACAAATAATTGGGCCCCAGTCAAAGACTTCATCCCTGTTCTGATGAATGACAGTTTAGCATTTAGTTGCAACATAAAAAGCCAGGGGCACAGCAGCGTGAAATGAAGAGGTGTCCTTATATCAGAGTAAGTTTCTACTCGCCATATAACCAGCATGTGACGTGTAATTAAAAATGGAAATGTGAGTCCTGTCAGACATCGTGTAGCAGTGAGGATGAATATACATGTGAAGCAAACAGCCCTTGTTTGTCTGAGGTATTACTTTAACACCATTTACTTGCAAGAACAAGTTAATAATGTTAAGACTCTGTGGAAGGAGTGGGAGTGGAGAACTGAGTCTGAGCACATCATGTGTATAGCAATGTGAAAATAATAAAACGTAGGTATAACACAAAACTGTACATCACACAATATCAGTGTTGGGCAAGTTATTTAAAAAATGTAATATATTCTATATTAGTGATTACAGCTTCAAAAATATACCGTCTCAAAAATGTGGCTGAGTTACACTACTTTGAGTTACTTTTGGCAAATATTAACTGAAAATAATATAAGCCACCAAGCAAAAGGGCAGTTTCCTTTGCTTTCCCCCAACATTTCCTACAGCCTGCAGATCTTATACACCAACCTCCAACTTGATTTGTTATGCTGCATTTTATTTGGGGGGTGTTTGGCATTTTTTTCATTTATCCATTTCCACTTGTAGCTCAAGTTACTTGAAATGTAATGACTGATATATTCCTGTGTTTTGTTTAAAGGGACAAGATGCAAGTTGGTCGTTTTTATACTCACTACTGCCACCTCAGGTCTTATGAGTAACTGCAGCTTCTATATTAAGCTCGTGCACCTTTTATTTTTCTTTATTGATTGAATTTAATCAAATCTTTTTCTTTTTTTGTATATGTGTATATATATGTATGTATGTATGTATATATATATATATAAAAAAAAAAAAATAAAAAAAAAAAAAAACTCTTCCTCACCCTCCGCGGGCGGTCTCTCTTTTTCCTCCTGCTCGGGTCCTCTACCAGAGGCCTGGGAGCTTGAGGGTTCTGCGCAGTATCTTTGCTGTTCCTAGAACTGCACTTTTCTGGACCGAGATGTCTGATGTATTTCCTGGGATCTGCTGGAGCCACTCCTCCAGTTTGGGGGTCACTGCCCCGAGTGCCCCAACGACCACGGGCACCACTGATGCCTTCACCCTCCAGGTTTTCTCCAGCTCTTCTCTGAGCCCCTGGTATTTCTCTAGTTTCTCATGTTCCTTTTTCCTGATGTTGAAGTCGCTTGGTATTGCTATGTCGATCACAACGGCTTTCCTCTGCTCTTTGTCCACCACCACAATGTCCGGTTGGTTCGCCATTACCATTTTGTCCGTCTGTATCTGGAAGTCCCACAGGATCTTGGCTCGGTCATTCTCGACCACCTTTGGAGGTGTTTCCCACTTTGACCTTGGGGTTTCCAGCCCATACTCTGCACAGATGTTCCTGTACACTATACCAGCCACTTGGTTATGGCGCTCCATGTAAGCTTTCCCTGCCAGCATCTTACACCCTGCAGTTATGTGCTGGATTGTCTCATTGGCCTCTTTGCACAGTCTACACCTGGGGTCTTGTCTGGTGTGGTAGATCTGGGCCTCTATTGCTCTGGTGCTCAAGGCCTGCTCCTGTGCAGCCATGATGAGTGCCTCTGTGCTGTCCTTTAGTCCGGCTCTGTCTAGCCATTGGTAGGATTTCTGTATATCCGCCACTTCAGTTATGTTTCGGTGGTACATGCCGTGTAGGGGCTTGTCCTCCCATGACGGGACCTCCAGCACCTCATCTTCTGTTCCCCATTGTCTGAGACATTCACTGAGCACGTCATCTGTCGGAGCCTTGTCCTTGATGTACTTATGGATCTTGGATGTTTCATCCTGGATAGTGGCTCTCACACTCACTAGTCCTCGGCCTCCTTCCTTACGGCTAGCGTACAGTCTCAGGGTGCTGGATTTGGGGTGGAACCCTCCGTGCATGGTTAGGAGCTTTCGCGTCTTAACATCTGTGGTCTGTATCTCATCCTTTGGCCAGCTTATTATTCCTGCAGGGTATCTGATTACTGGTAGGGCGTAGCTGTTTATTGCCCGGGACTTGTTCTTGCCATTGAGCTGGCTTCTTAGGACCTGCCTTACTCGTTGGAGGTATTTGGCTGTAGCCGCTTTCCTTGTCACCTCTTCGAGGTTGCCATTTGCTTGTGGGATTCCGAGGTACTTGTAACTGTCCTCAATGTCTGCTATTGTTCCTTCTGGGAGTGAGACCCCTTCTGTGTGGACTACCTTCCCTCTCTTAGTCACCATCCGACCACACTTCTCTAGTCCGAATGACATCCCAATGTCTGCACTGTATATCCGGGTGGTATGGATCAGTGAGTCGATGTCTCGCTCATTCTTAGCGTACAGCTTGATGTCATCCATGTAGAGGAGGTGACTGATGGTGGCCCCGTTCCTGAGTCGGTATCCATAGCCAGTCTTGTTAATTATTTGGCTGAGGGGGTTCAGACCTATGCAGAACAGCAGTGGGGACAGGGCGTCTCCTTGGAATATGCCACATTTGATGGAGACTTGTGCAAGTGGCTTGCCATTGGCTTCAAGGGTGGTTTTCCACAACCTCATCGAGTTTGCAATGAAGGCTCTTAGAGTCCTGTTGATGTTGTATAGCTCCAGGCATTCAATGATCCAAGTATGTGGCATTGAGTCGTAGGCTTTCTTGTAATCAATCCAGGCAGTGCTCAGGTTAGTGTGTCGGGTTCTGCAGTCTCGAGCGACTGTTCTGTCTACCAGGAGCTGGTGTTTGGCACCTCTGGTATCTTTACCGATTCCCTTCTGAGCTGTGCTCATGTATTGATCCATGTGCTTACTTATCTTAGCCGCTATGGTGCCGGACATGAGCTTCCACGTTGTGGAGAGGCAGGTTATTGGCCGATAGTTGGATGGGACTGTACCCTTTAAGGGGTCCTTCAGGATCAGGATTGTGCGCCCTTCGGTTAACCATTCAGGGTGATTCCCATCCCTCAGCAGCTGGTTCATTTGCGCTGCCAAGCGCTCATGGAGAGCCGTGAGTTTCTTAAGCCAGTAGGTATGTATCATGTCAGGGCCTGGTGCTGTCCAATTTTTCATACCTGAGGCTCTTTCTTGGACGTCTGCCACTGTGATGGTAACTGGATTCTGTTCAGGGAGGTTGCTGTGGTCCTCTCTCAGAGCCACCAGCCACTGTGCATCACTGTTGTGTGCTGCCTCCTTCTCCCATATGCCTTTCCAGTACTGTTCAGTTTCCAGCCTTGGTGGGTCTGCTCTGTTATTGTTACCCTGCCACTGAGCGTACACTTTCGCTGGTTGAGTTGCGAACAGACGATTTACTCGTCTGGCTTCGTTGTCTCTCGTGTACCTCTTTACCTCTTTGTTTGGCAGTTTCCAATGCTTCAGGCATGGGCATCTGGCTGTACCTTTTGGGTACTTGCTTTTTCATTGCACCTTTCAAGGCCTCTGTCAATTGACTCATTTCCCTCCGTGCTGCCTTGATGTTATCCTCCAGCCTTCTTTTCCATGGTGGGTATTTCATCTCATGGTTGCTCTTACGATAGCCAAGCGTCTCTAGGATCACTGCTGCTGTGGAGTATATCAGCTCATTGGTTTCAGTGATGGTTGATGTAGGAATTGCTCTCAGAGCTGCATTCACATCTTCTAGGAGACTTTCTGACAGTACTTCTCTTAGCCTCTGTAATTGGCTTCGGGGTTGCCTGCTTGACATTTTTGCCATGATCTTATTTTTCAGGTCAGTCGCTGCCTCGTTCAGCGTGATTGTGGTTGTTGGGGCTTCGTACCCAATCTCCATTGGGAGGGCTGGTGTTAACTCCCCTCTAACCTGGTGTCCTGGCTCCCCGTTGCCGGAGCATTGGTGTTGTACCTCGTCAATCTCAAGTTGTGATAGCAGTTGCCGTTTGTGGATGTTGGAACACTGAGCCACTAGTTGTTTCGCCGTGAGTTTGGACTGTGGGTTTCGAAGTAACCATTTATCCCACATCCTCTGCATGTAGCCCCTCTGACTAGGGTTACTGGAGTAGTAGCATTCCATCAGAGCCCTGTTCTCGCATCTCTCCCATTTCCACCTTGTTCCAGTAGCCCATTTTACATCGAGGTGCTCTGGTTCCCCAGCACCTGACGCAGACCTTGTTTGGCCGGGCGACGTCTGAGCCGGCATGTCATTCATTTCATTGTCTCTCATCATTGTATGAGGTAGGCAGTAGCGTGAAGGGTCTTGCCTAAGGACCCACACTGGCAGCCCATTTCCCCAACGGGGATTCGAACCGGGGTCTACTGTGTGCAAGTCGGGTGACTTACCACTTGAGCTAGCCAGCCGCAATATATATATATATATATATATATATATATATATATATATATATATATATATATATATATATATATATATATATATATATATATATACACATACATACATATATATACATACATACATATATATACACATATACAAAAAAAGAAAAAGATTTGATTAAATTCAATCAATAAAGAAAAATAAAAGGTGCACGAGCTTAATATAGAAGCTGCATATTTTTTATTTTTTATTTTATTGTTTTTCTTTTGCTATAATTTATTTCACTGGGTGGAAACAAAAATATTGTGTGATTTCTGACTTGCTAATAATGCAATGTAATGGTAACATGAAACTCATGACACAATAAAGTATAAAAAAAAAAAAGAAAAAAAAAAAGCTTGTGCATGACGGCTCTCAAACACCTGTTTGAGAGTGACAGTACAGGCCGACAGAGGCAGTTGTGGTGAACAGGTCTGAGCTCATTCTACACATTAGGACATTGCTGGAGCATGTAGGGGGAGGAAAATACATCATTTTAACATTTTTAAACACTGTATAGCCCCTTTATAAGATGTTCTATTCCTTAGTTACTGAAAAAGTATATATATTTTTGTAACTTGTTACTTTTGTAATACATTATCCCCAACATTACACAACATCACAGTACTTTCTGAAATACTTTTAACTAATCATTCAGGTTTAATTGGTCCAAAGCTTTCTTACTTTCTTACAAACTTAGACTCTCCTATTATAAACCACACACGCATGTTTACCTTTCTACATGCGTTGAGAAGCATAAAGCCCTATATTGTGGCGACTGAACAGTCTGGCGCATTACTGCTTTGTTTACTGCTGTCAAATAAATCATGCTAATCTGACTTTGCCAGTCAGAGTGGATCTGAGGCAGGGAGCAGAAAGGTCTCTCTCTGGCACACACGTATCCACAGATAACAGACACCGACACACACATGCAGTCAGTTGGAAAATTGTTTGGTGCTGTTTGTATGAGGGGAGAGTGAGAGGAGCGTGGCCTGTCTGTTTAAATGCACTAATCCCTGACACTAGTCTGTTATCTCCCCCTATACTATATCCTATGATTCCATTTGCATTCATATCATTTCTTTTTTTCGCTCAAGGATCCACAACTTTTTAAACTGCACATTACAGTAGGTTGCCAGACATTTGTTTAAGTATCAATCATTCTCGTTTATTCATCCTGCAGTGACTAAGGATCTATCTCCAGAGCCTGAGCCAGGATCTCGGTCAGGAGTACCTTTTGGGGATTAGCCTATTGTGCATGTTTCAGGTTAATGTGGGAAACCGAGGCATCCATAGCAAACCTTGAAGAAATAAAACTTAATAGTTCAGCATGATAAAGGTAATTCTGCTCTTTACAGTACACCAGTCCTTTGATAGACGAGTTCTCCTCTAAGACATTTTCTGGCAGAGTTTATTTCAGAAGCCCCGGATCAAAACGGTGATTTTGTGATTCTTAATTAAGGCCGTTGGTAATGTTTCTGGCTTGATTATAACACGGTGGCACAGTTCGGATCGCGCTGGAAAAATGCAGGCGGCTTCCTTGCATTGCTTCTCATTAGAGACACTCCCGGGGCCTCATCAAAGACCTCCCTCTCCCGCGCCACCTCCCTCTCTCCTTTTTCCATAATGTGCCATTTTCCCTGTGCGCCACTCTCTACAGCTCCAGGACATGCTCGACAAACACGGCAGCAAAACTCCTCCTCTCGCTAACTTTTCATCGGCCTCATCCAAAGACCTTCACTTATGTTAGTCCCTTAATAAAACACAGAGCAGGGGGAACATGTGCAGCTGCGGAAAGTGCCTGGATGTAAAATGAATGCATCATTAGACTACTAAGGAAAACTAATCAGATAAGTGTCTAAAGACTAAAGCAGGAACTGGTGTCTACAAGATCTTACAAGTGATCAATATGCAAATCCTGAAGTGGCCTTAGGGGTTATAAAAAATGTGCTTTAGTAACCCTTGCGTTCATATTTGTTATGAATTGCTGTCTACAACAACGCTCACAGTTTGGGGGCTGTTTCCTAAAGAAGCTGTCGGTACTTTTGACAGCTGAGTACAATGTGTTTCAGTGAAGCACAATGAACACCTTGCAGGAAGGCTTAGCGATCGCTTAGCCTTTTTGAAGACGTGTAAGGAGCATGAGCTTGAAATCAGATGTTTATCAGTAGTTTGATGCTTTCATTTATGTCATTTGAAACAAAAGACTGGGACTTGTTGACACCTGGATGACAAATGGGGATTATTAGAATAATCAAAGGCAGAGAAATATTTTATCCCTGCTTGTCTCGGGTTGAACAATGTGTTGTAATGATGTTCAAATTGGTCTGTGGGGTCCGTGATGCAAAGGCGTTCGGGAGAACACAGCGCACTCTTCTTCTCCGCTCTCCCCCCCCTCTCTTCCTCTTTATATTCCGCTCCATTCACAGTAAATTGCTCTGAGACTCACCAGCTTCTGTGTGGACCCCTCACCTGGGAACTGGCCGGGTCTATGATCTATGCCTCGTGCACTTCTAACTATAAGTGCAATGCCATCAGCTCGGCCAATTAAGCCTCTTGTTCCCCAGCAGTCCTGCTTCCTCCTGCTGCAGCAGTCATTGGAAATGAAAATAAGGTAGGAGCCACAGGGGATCACCTTATCAGGCCCGCGCTGTATCGAACACACCATGGATCTGAAGTGCACCCACACAGCAGGCTTTAAACAGGGGCCTGTAGCATGAAGGCTCTCTGTTTTATCATGTGAGGATAATGCAGACGTGTCAGCTCATTGTCTGGCCTTGGAAGGAGGCAGCTCATGTCACACACTGTGTTAACCTCAGAATACAAAAATGCTATAGGTAAATTGCAGTCAAGTGCTGAGGGAAGGTGGAGGAAGTGTATTATGGCTCCTGGTTTTTAATAATGTCGTCTGGGACACAATTTGAATTCCATTTGTTCAGAGTGGGCCATTGCTCCCTCTGCTCAAATATTTAGAAAGCAACACAAATGCTGGACCAAATGCATAATGTATCTTTTATTGACCAGCACTACAGCAGCAGTACATTATACAAGTGCGGACTCAGCTAAGGGAGAGCATTCGACATGACCTCGGACAATCGGGCTTCATTTGAGCTTTTGCCTCAGACGCAATTATGAAGCATGTTTTTTATTTACTCTTCAAAATGACAAGCAGAGAACCACTGCTTGGAACAGCATGCCTGGACCATGTCGGTCGTATTTGCAGGCAGTGAGAATTTCCACCAGCCGAGCTCTGTGCTATATCCATTCATTCCTCCGCACTTATCTCCCGCCTCTGCCGTAACATTCATTTGCACCCTGTAATTAACTCAGCATATCTCTGTCATGATGTGGAAATAAACCGCAATTTAGTTCCAAAAGCAATTTAAGCCCGGGCGCACGAGTGCGAGTGTGTGCACTGGTAATGGTAAAACAAACGGTGGCAAGAGGTTAATGGGAAGTGAATTAAAAGCCAGATTAGACACTGATTAGGTTGCATTGTGAGGCTGGGACCAGATGAAGGAGAGAGCAAAGGAAGAAAGAAAGAAAGAAAGAAAGAAAGAAAGAAAGAAAGAGAAAGAAAGAAAGAAAGAAAGAAAGAAAGAAAGAGAAAGAAAGAAAGAAAGAAAGAAAGAAAGAAAGAAAGAAAGAAAGAAAGAAAGAAAGAAAGAAAGAGAAAGAAAGTACAATGCTTATTTATGGGAGACATGATTTAGAAAATGTCCTTGTATTTCCTGTCATTGACTGCGACACTGTGAATTATAATTTATAAGTTAGTGATCACCTTGACTCGGCTTTTTAGTTCAACATTTCTGAAGACCCAAGAATATAGTCCCGATAACCAGAATTCTACTTTAAAACCTTTACTATAATAGGGAACGCCTGTTCAGATACTAAACTTGTTGCAAGACTCATGAAGTATGAGTCAATATACAAAAGATAAAGGAAAGGAAAGAGCAAGAAAGTCAGCATTACCTTGGTAGATTTATGTTTGCAGAACCACAGTGTTCATAAGGATCATATTGTAAAACAAACATGCTCATTATCACGCCTGATTGTCATACTGCATTTATTATTGCTCAGCCACTGCTCAGCCACTGCTCGGTTCCTGCTCAGTTCCTGCTCAGTTCCTGCTCAGTTCCTGCTCAGTTCCTGCTCAGTATGCGCAAATGGTTTATCAAGAGCATCGCTACACAGTCAGCCCCAAAGCAGGTTTGTTCTTCTTATTTTATGCACGCACCTCTCTTGTTTGTCGTGTTGTTATTTGTTGATGGGCTTTCTCTTTTGTATTACCAGAACAAATTTAATTAGAGCTAAGGAATACAAATCAGCGCTCACCCACTAAACACTATTTGCTTCTCTAATAAAGGGCTGCAAGGAGGAGGAGGATGGAATTACAAGTTGGCTTTCAAGAACTCCAAAGACAAGTGTGTTAAGGCATAATGCTGACATAGAAAATGACAATTAGAAATGTAAGACTTTCAATTCTTTTATTTGTTTGTTTGTTTTTAAATCCAAAGTTAGATACCAGAAAAGTTCCTGCAATGAACTCCTTGTAATACCAGTGAGTCTCAGGCTCAGAACACACATTAAGAGTTTCATCACAGATCTCAGTGGCAATATAAAAACAAAAACGTAAATATTATTCTGCCATTTCTAACAGAAAGTGGGGCGACGGTGGTCCTGAGTTCGAATCCCAGCTCCCAAATGTGCACACTGTCGTTGTGTCCTTGGGCGAGACACTGTCTGTGTACGTTGGTGTATAAATGAGTGTGAATGGGTGACTGGTTCCTTACTGTAAAATGCTTTGGGCCTGATAAAGGAAGAAAGGTGCTATATAAGTTGAGTCGATTTACCATAACAGAATTGAATAGTTTTGTGTTTATTGTCAGTTATTTCTTCCACTGCAGTGCATGAGGCACAGGTAAGTGCCATTAAAGGGGCTAGATGCAAGCTAGCCATTTTATACTCACTACTGCCACCTCAGGTCATACGTGTAACTGCAGCTTCTATATTAAGCTCGTGCATGACGGCACTTCGGACCCGAATTAACACC
The DNA here is from genome assembly GCF_951799975.1 of Gobius niger. NCBI lineage: Eukaryota > Metazoa > Chordata > Actinopteri > Gobiiformes > Gobiidae > Gobius > Gobius niger. The sequence continues at coordinate 24,763,198 of NC_136855.1, read as the reverse complement.
TTTTTGAGTGACAGAGGCAGGATTTTAGAGGCAGTTGTGGTGAACAGGTCTGGGCTCATTTTACACATTAGGACATTGTTGAAACATGTAGGGGGAGGAAAATACTTAATCTTTCACATTTTTAAACTCCATATAGTCCCTTTAAGTGCGAATGTAAACATAACTGCATGATTCCATTTGGGCGGACTGGAAGCTGGTGGTAGAAGACCAGACGCTATCTTCTGAATGGAAAATAACTTGTGTTTGGTTGCATACTTGGTTTATACTACCAGTGCCAAGAGTACTTTCGACCTGACAGAGTGACATTTATATATGCAGGGGGATTAGTTGACTGGAGACAATATACTGGTCAGCTTGGACAATGGTTACTGAGAAATACACTGAGAAAAATGACACCTACGTGCTAACTTCAAACATTATTTAAATAACCTGGTGGGAGAAACTCATGAATGAAAATGAATGTTCTAATAACATAAACATCAAACTCCTTGACTTTTGTGCTTCTGAGTGGCAGGAGTGGTGAGCATGACTTTGCCTCCAAATGTTTAATACAGCTCCGCTCCTCTGTTCCCTCCTGTGTGTGTCCTTTCTGTGCCGCCAAATCAACTCAACCCTCATTAGTTCTCTCTACCACACCTTTTGGAAAATCCAGCCCTGCACTTGTTCATTACCATTGTACCAAGGCACTATCTTCCTTCTGCTTTACATCTCATGCACAAATAATTTAGCCATACTTTAAAGCCATATACACTATTATTTTACTTCTTTTTTAGGCTGTGTTTTGAAGTACAAAGATGTATTGCTTTCACAACTTTGAACGCCGCTTGCCCCTGTGGTTCAGGTAAGAATAATCGGTAACACTTTACATTACGGGCCAGTAAGTCCATGGTACTTCCAGTGGTAATTACTAGTAATAACCGTGGTACTTAGTGTGGTACCTAGAGTAGTAAGTACTAGTACTTACTGTGGTACTTACTGTGGTACTAAAAGTGGTAAGTACTAGTAATTACAGTGGTACTTGTTATGGTACTAAAAGTGGTAAGTACTAGTAATTACAGTGGTACTTATTGTGGTACTAAAAGTGGTAAGTACCAGTACTTACAGTGGTACTTATTGTGGCAATTACTAGTAATTACTGTTGTACTTCCAGGTACTTATTGTGGTACTTTAAATATACTATCGTGAAAATTACAAGATATGTACTGTGATACCCTAGATACAGTGGTAACTCTTAGTGAAGGTGGTAGCCTACTTCTTTGATCATCAAGTGATAGTTTCTAGTAGTTAGTGAAACATCTACTTGTATAAAGGAATGTGTATAATATAAAAAACATAAAACAATATTAGGGAATACAAGTTTCTTTATTAATATGGGACAAGAAGCAAAGAGAGGACAGTAGCAATACAGAGCTTACCATTTAATGCATATTTCAAAACAAGTTTCAAGCACAAGAAAAACACTGCAATACTTTACAAGAGTTAAATAAAACACCAGTAATTACATAGTAAGTACTAGGTACCCAACACAAGTTACAGTAATTACACATTAACACACCAGTAATTATACAGTAAGTATCAGGTACTTACCACAGGAACTGGCCCATATTATGACAAGGGACTTTACCATAAGTACCAGTGACAACACCAGTAATTACATGGTACTTAACACAGTAAATGGCCCATATTATGACAAGGGACTTTACCATAAGTACCAGTAATAACCAGGTACTTCTCACAGAAAATGGCCCATATTATGACAAGGGACTTTACCATCATTACCAGTAACAACACCAGTAATTACCAGGTACTTACCACAGGAACTGGCCCATATTATGACAAGAGACTTTACCATAAGTACCTGTGACAACACCAGTAATTACACAGTAATTACCTGGTACTTACCACAGGAACTGGCCCATATTATGACAAAGAACTTTACCATAAGTACCAGTAACAACACCAGTAATTACCAGGTACTTACCACAGGAACTGGCCCATATTATGACAAAGAACTTTACCATCATTACCAGTAACAACACCAGTAATTACCAGGTACTTACCACAGGAACTGGCCCATATTATGACAAGAGACTTTACCATAAGTACCTGTGACAACACCTGTAATTACACAGTAATTACCAGGTACTTACCACAGGAACTGGCCCATATTATGACAAGAGACTTTACCATAAGTACCTGTGACAACACCAGTAATTACACAGTAATTACCTGGTACTTACCACAGGAACTGGCCCATATTATGACAAGAGACTTTACCATAAGTACCTGTGAAAACACCAGTAATTACACAGTAATTACCTGGTATTTACCACAGGAACTGGCCCATATTATGACAAGGGACTTTACCATAAGTACCAGTAACAACACCAGTAATTACCAGGTACTTACCACAGGAACTGGCCCATATTATGACAAGAGACTTTACCATAAGTACCTGTGACAACACCAGTAATTACACAGTAATTACCTGGTACTTACCACAGGAACTGGCCCATATTATGACAAGAGACTTTACCATAAGTACCTGTGAAAACACCAGTAATTACACAGTAATTACCTGGTATTTACCACAGGAACTGGCCCATATTATGACAAGGGACTTTACCATAAGTACCAGTAACAACACCAGTAATTACCAGGTACTTACCACAGGAACTGGCCCATATTATGACAAGAGACTTTACCATAAGTACCTGTGAAGACACCAGTAATTACCTGGTACTTACCACAGGAACTGGCCCATATTATGACAAGAGACTTTACCATAAGTACCTGTGACAACACCAGTAATTACACAGTAATTACCTGGTACTTACCACAGGAACTGGCCCATATTATGACAAAGAACTTTACCATAAGTACCAGTAACAACACCAGTAATTACCAGGTACTTACCACAGGAACTGGCCCATATTATGACAAAGAACTTTACCATCATTACCAGTAACAACACCAGTAATTACCAGGTACTTACCACAGGAACTGGCCCATATTATGACAAGGGACTTTACCATAAGTACCTGTGACAACACCAGTAATTAACAGTTATTTTTCAGGAGGGTTAATCATTTGCCACAAATCTCTCTGAATCAAATTTTACCATCTTTTAGTGCGAGCATCCATTAGTTTAATCAGACATGCAAACACAAACATGGTGTCATAGCGCGTTGGTTTGTGGGAATTTTTTAAAAGACCACTTACATTTCAGGACTATAATTAGGCTTACATTTTTTTTAAGAACTGCAGTTCTACTTAGGGCTTTGGTTTCATCACAGAGTGGACAGAAACATAATAAAACGGTAAAAATATTATTACTGTTTTGATTTTTAGAGAGACAATAAAGAGTTTAAAAATGTTAAAATTATGTTACATGTTCCAACAATGTCCTAATTTGTAGAATGAGCCCAGACCTATTCACCACAACTGCCTCTAAAATCCTGCACTGTCACTCAAAAACATGTTCCTTTGGGTCCGAATTGCCGTCATGCACGAGCTTAATATAGAAGCTGCAGTTACACGTATGACATGAGGTGGCAGTATTGAGTATAAAATGGCAAACTTGCATCTAGCCCCTTTAAATATAGATGTTAAACTTGTATTGACAATTTGTAGGAATATAGAATATACAAAAAAAATACATTGGTATACAGTGGTCTCTCGTTTATCGCGGGGGTTACGTTACAAAAAACCCCCGCAATAGGCGAAATCCGCGAAGTAGAAAGCTTCATTAATTTCAATTATTATATACATTTTAAAGCTGTAAAACACCCCACTACACTTTTTATACACTTTTCTCACTAGTTCACACGGGTTCTCCCTCATGCCTGGTGTACACTGTGTGATTTCATTTGTCTAATAAGATTTTTAGATGTCACATTACAGATGTAGGGGTGGAAACATTGTGAGCTGCACTCGTCTCTGCTGTGCGCTGGTCAGTTTAGCCTCCACCACACAGTAAATTATAGCTATCTGTTAGCTTTATAATTTAGCTTGTTGATGCACTTACGTTTCATGAGGCTATTGTCAAATATGAAAGCTACAGTCATTGCAAAGCTTGGTGCTCATGTCCCATGCACAGTTGCGCAGTGTCAACGTAACTTTGCAGACTGCATTTCGCCCGCTGCCACTCGATACTTCATGAATCCAAGCAGCAATAAAGGTTAACATGCAATATACAGAGGTATAACTTTCACCTCATCCCCCCTTTTAAATTGCAGATTGACACGATTCACGTGAATGGTATTGCAAGGTCAAAATGGTGAATTTCGCCAAAAGGTGACAGATTTGCATGTATGTACATCCTTTTTCTGATTCTTCTGCTTTTGATGATTGTTGTCAGCCATGGGACTTTAAAAAATTCGTCAGTCGTCCTTCACTCCACCACCACCAAGGAATTGATAAAAGGTTGCCTCTGCAAGAAAAAGGTAAAATGCATGTTAAAACATGATTAGCCAGGAGTCAGGACCATAGCCAAAATTTAAAAAATACTAAGGTTCAGTTCCCGTCCTCATTTAACATCCACATTAGGTTAAACAAGTCTTTTTTCTGTAGATGATGACGCCTCGTTAGAGCTCTGTAAATAACACTATTTTTGGCGGGACTTAGCATCGTAAAGCTTAAAATGATGCTAGTGCCACTTAATTTTGCACTCTTTATGTAATAAAATCGCCTTTTTTTCCAAAGTCCATTTGCGTTTTATTTTATTTATTGGTTTATATGGTTGGGATAGTGCATGTTAATAATACCTTTCTTTTAACCAACAAAATGTAGTTCAGCCAATCAGTAAATTAAAGGAACAATCCTGGGAAGAAGGGTCCTATACAATGAAGTTTTGCTCAAGGCAATATGAACGGTAGCTTTTGAATGAAATTAAATTTGTATTTATTTTCTAACTCTGACGCACAAGGGATCGTTGAGGACAAAGCTCTGCTATGCATCCGAACACTTGTTCGGATGCATAGCGATATGTTTTAAGTTGCTAATAAGACTCTTTTAACAAGAATAGGAATATTTTGTATTCACTTGTACAATCAAAGACTTCATCATTCAACCATAAAACAAGGTGAAAAGCAATAACTAGGTCTGGACATTGGTGACCTTAACCTCTTAATCCCCACCTGAACTGAACACATTATCCCCAGTTTAGCTTTACCCAAATCTAAAGGCTTCTTGAAAAAAGTGTCAAAACAGCGACAAAAATTAGACAAAAAAAAGCATTGAAAATGTGGCTAAATGTAACGAAAACAGTATGAATAAGTATAAATAATAAAAAAAGTAGAAAAAAGATACAATGCGGCTACAACATGAGGAAAAAGTTTAGTTAAAATTAGTTTTGTAGGCCTTAGCTTTAAAATGAGGCATTACACTGGCCTATAGGCTGTGGTGACTATGAATTTGGGTAAAGCCGAACTGAAGAAAATGTTGGTGCTGGGGGGTTAAGAGGTTAATGATAATAATAATAATAATGCATCGGTTTTATATGGTGCTTTTCTGGACACTCAAATATGCTTTACATTGCATTATTCATTAACTCCATACCAGGTGGTGGTAAGCTACTATTGTAGCCACAGCTGCCCTGGGGTAGACTGACGAAAGCGAGGCAACCAGTCGGCCCCTCCGACCACCACCAACCACTCACTCACTACATTCGCTAGGCTTCCTGGTGTTACTAAACGGTCTCCCATCCAAGTACCGACCAGGCCTCTCCTTGCTTAGCTTCCAAGGTCTGACGGGATTGGGCATCGCAAAGGCGGTATGCCAATGATGGCTATGACCATGTTATTAGTAACAGCATGTCGACAATATTCAATGTTTTTCGGGTTGATATTGGTATACATTAGTGATTGCTTTTCAGAGTGGGGTCACCCTCTTTATTTACAGGGAGGTTGCGGTCTTAAAAGACAAACCAAACTAAAACATAACAAAATTATATCAAAAGAAAAACAATACACTAATTATTTATAACGCTGTTTTAACAACATGATTCAAAAATGGAAATATTTCTCATAAGCATTTAGTATATAAAAGTTCAGTAAAATTCTAACCTACCACTCAAGAGATCCACTTGTAGATGGAGTTGACTTGATGAGGTGACTGATGAGGCAGCTGATGAGACTGGAGCAGGGGAGGAGACAGATTCATCGGTTTCTTCAGTGCACGTCTCCTGGCTGCTCCTGCTCTGGAATGTTAAGCCTCGAAGTATTTCTATACCAGAAGTGTCAAATTTTTGACTCTGCAACATAAACACAACAGACATTTGGCCTCAGTTCAACCAGTTAGGGCAAAACATTTATAATATGTTTTCTTAAAAAGTTTTCTAGCCCAGGAAACAGGTCTTGCCAATTCTTCTTAGTGAGGCAGGGCAACACGGCCATCTTCACACCAGCGGCAAATTTTAAAAATAGTTATTGTAATATATATGCCAGCGCATTTTCTCCAATTCGGATAATACAAAATCTAAAAGCTTCTCGGCTGGTTGTTCTGAAGACAGCAACCTGCCCTGGGACAACAGATGAAAATTAGCCATTGTGGCTAACACTGGCATATTTACATGTGGACTTTGAGGACTCATGTTAATTAATATGCACTGTCCCATCTTAAATAAATAAATGAATAAAATAAGCCTCATTTAAAAGCTAAGACCTACAAAACTCATCTAAGCTTCTGCCTTGTTATGATTTTCGTTTTTGGTTGTGTTTTCACTACGCTTTAGCTGCTTATTTCACATATCTTGGTCACATTCTTATGGCTTGATCGCAGTGACATAACACTACATAAAAAAGGCCCAAACCCGACAAAAAAGCAATGAAAAGGTGAAAAAAATGTGGCAAAAATGCAATGAAAAGTTTATTTATAAACGCAACAACAATGACTAAAACGTGAAAACAAAAACAAGGAAGAGGCTTAGAAGAGTTTTGTAGGTCTTAGCTTTGAAAGTAGATCTCACATTGGCCTATATGCTGTGAGCTTGCCAGTCTAGTTTAGTTTATTCATTTATTGGAACAGAGACATTGTGTACAATATACATCACACTCAAAAAGGAGAGATGCTTTGTACCAGTTTGTGCTAATTTCCACCTGCAGTCCCTGGGCAGGCAAATTCTGAGTCTGAATCAAGAAGCTTTTAGATTTGGATAAAGCTGGAGAAAATGTCCTTGGTTCAGTTGGGGGTTAAGAGGTTAAAGCTTAAACTAAATATTCAGCTGTGCAAGTGTACATTAGCTCTGTTGATTGAAAAAGAGCTAATGTACACTGACATGAAAGAAATAATACTACTGACAAAACTCATGAAAAATATTATTAAAAAATTACCAGTACCACACATAAAGTGCAAGTACCAAATGTCAAGGTTAAACACAAATCAGAAGTTCTAGTCTGATCACACAAATCGAATTAGGATATGCAGGGCTGCCAACTTTTCACCAAACTTTGGAGTGAGACTTTGGTCGGTCCTGAGCTGGGTGGCCTTTTTCATGACGATAGTGTCTCATAATCATATTAAATTCTAAGCCAAAAACAAGTATACATTTTACATGACTGAGCACATCAGGAGCTGCATGATGGATCAGAGGGGGTTTGGCACCACCCCACATGACCATCAGAACCAATTGAAAGTGTGGGAGGACACTCTGAAGGGGGGGTTTGGGGGTCCTCTCCCAAGAATTTTTTTTATAATTCAGATATGATTTCCTGCAATCTGGTGCATTTTAGATCATAAATAATAATTGTAGCTGGTCTATTTACTGGTGTTAAAGAATTATATTTCTGGGCCCCTTTCAAACTGGGGCCTCTCAGCAAATGCCCAGAGGCCCCTTCATCGTTACAGCCCTGCCAAAAGGTACAATGACACAATGGGCCAGATCTTGTGGCGGCGCACGGGGCGGCGCAGGCTCTTGGCGAATTATTTTCCGAGTGGCGGCGCTATATGTGCCATTTGCCTCCGCCACCTGTGAGGGGGCGTCACAAGAGGAGGTGACTGCACTGACATGGCTGACATTCACTTCCTCGTTTACATTGCGCTGTCTTGCGTTCTTTCTTAAGCCTTAGGCTCTCACAGGTCAAACTAAAAACTTTATTTACCCGATCGTGAGCTAAACCATGTTCACGTCTCGAGAGAAAAAGAGCGCGAAGCAAAACAAAAGCACATGTTCACCCCCCACTCCCACACAACCACTCTCCTGGACGCGGAGTCGATCTGGTTGGAGGAAAATGTGTGCGTCTCCACCCACGTAAATGCGCTAAGTCTGGAGTGGCAAGATCACAAAGTGCGCTCCGACTGAGCGCAAAATGTCACGCTATCGTCTCCGTTTTGATGCACAAGATCGGGCCCAATGTCTCTGTTTCTCTGCGTCAGTCATTCCAATTATTACCAACAAAAAGCAGCACAAGCTTTAGAAAATATGAAAATGTGATCTCTGTATTTTGCAGTATGTTAGAGCATGTTTGATGATTAAACTTTGAATGATTATTCATTGTAATAACTACTTTTTCGGAACGGAAAACGGAACCCACGCGCCTTTTTCCCTCCCATGGCCCGGGAGAGCTGGCGCTGGGAGCGTTCGGGCGCTCTCTCTCGCTGTTTCCCAGAGCCGCGCTCCGCAGGCCGCGCTCACGTCCCGTGGGTCGTGCACTCGCAGTCCCTCTGCCACTCCTCTCTCCGTCCGCCCCACTCCAGCAGTGACTTTTGTTTTGCAAAAAAAGCATGCACAACTTAAATGATGCCCCTCCTCCGAAAAGGAATAAAATAATAATACAAAAAATGAGCCGTTCACGACCGACACATCACTAGAGCCGCCGACAGACACGCCAGAGGAGCGGTGGAGGCACACAGACGAAGCAAAGCGTCTGCAGCCGCTCACTTCAAAAAGTCAAGGATATTTTTTGGTTGAGCGTGTGATATGAGGAGTGTGGCGTGAGAGCGTGTGAAGGCACGGTGAAAGCGTGAGAGTTGGCATCCCTGGATATGCTACGCGCTAGTTTATTTTTTAATTTAGCATGTTGCAATAAACGATAGTACACAAATTTTACCTTTTCATACGGAAACTGATACACTGTCCACCTCTGGATATGTTTCATCAGCCCCCTCTTCATCCATGGTGGATCTTCAAGTTGTCTAGCAAAAAAAAAAAAAAAACGTGTAATCTGAAAAGATCAAATTTTGAAATTTAACGACTGCCCCTTCTTCGTACACCGCCAAGTCGGCGCTTCTGCTTTGTGTTGGAAGATACCAATTCACTGAGAGGGGGGAGCGTAAAGTCAATGAATGTCATATCGCCATAATCACTACTATGTTAATTGTGATGAAGAACACTTTTTCCTTACACCTACATTTCGTTTGGGTGATAATGTGACAGACAGTCGCATTAACAGCATATCATACTTTAAACACGTATAGCAATATTGTACACCCCCCTCCCCATCAGCTAAGAATGTACGTATCTAGCTTTGGTGAAGTGCGCGTGCGATTGGGACTTCGTGTTATACAGTCTATGGTTATTCCTCACTTTAACTTATCAAGACATGAGCTTGCTCTTTATTGAGCCATATCAACAGACTGCACAGCCGCAGTCCGGGCTTTTGGCTGCTAGTGGCTAATTCCTGCTACCACCGCCACATTAAAAGAAGACACCCGCTGTACTTACGTGATGATATCCAGCCAACTGATGAACAAACGGGAGGTCAGACGTCGGTGGAGGGGCGAGACGCAGGTGCACAATCACCGGAGGAGAACAGATCCAGCTGCTGGTGCTGCAAGTAAGTCCTTTCGAAAGCTAGCGTAGCTTGTTGTGGTAATGAAAAATGGCGCGCGATGCGCAGTTTGTTTACGAATGTGATTTCGCTGTAGCTGTGTTGTCTTTGACACACATTTTTCTTCATTCCTCTTCCTTTTTGTCTGTCCGAACCTGACTTCAAATAATTGACAAAATCCAAACGCTTTGCTCCAATATAATATTTTATTTGTTTTACATGCATAACACCCTTTCTTCAAATTTAAAAATGAAAATACTGTACTTTTCTAAATGTCATATCTTGGGTTTTAACCTCTTAACCCCCGTCTGAACCGAGCACTTTTGCTCCAGTTTGGCTTTACACAAATCTAAGAGTTTCTTGAAAAAGTGCGAAAATAGTTACAAAAAGAGGATAAAAACGCAACAAAGAAGTGACAAGAGAGTGACAATAACAGGAAAAAGCCACACAAGAATATCAAAAAAGGGACAAAAACGCATCAAAAGAGTGACAAAAAGAAAGAAAGCCAGAAAGAAACAATAATACAACAAATAAGCGATCAAATGTGTAGCTATGATAAATACCACTTGCTGAGTGGGAAATTGCACATGAACTCCACCTCATCTCATATTTTCCACTGGGAAGATGTTACGATGCCTGAGTTCCAGAGATGAGATAACCTTTGATACAACAGAGAGCAGCAATATTTTAATAATAATTTAGAAAAATTAGAACATCACAATACAAAAGAGTGCAGTTTTGTTGATAAAAATCTATATCGTTTATATATGTTGCTTTTTCGATATTAAAACATTTAATGTTGTTATATTGTTATTGTATCAATATCGAGATATCTTTCAGCCCTACTTCTACCTGTAAAGCACGAATGCTAACCACTGCCACCCATAAACATAAATGCGGTGACAAAAACATCTACATAAGCATTTTAGCTTTCAAATGAGCCGTTGACATATAGGCTTTCAGCTCTCAGGTCAAGAAGCTTCTAGATTTGGGTAAAGCCGAACTGCATTTAAAGCTGCAGGGGGAAGAGGTTAGAAAGAATCACGTAATTTTGAATATTTCATTTGATGCTGGTAAGTATACTACTGTAATTTTATTCACTTGACTAATGTATTTATGTTTTTCAGACCAGAGGACTTTGTACAGCCTGTCTCACCTCCAGCTGAGCAAGATGATATTGATCAGCCACTTCAGATGTCTTACTCAAATGAAGAGGAGCTGAACATAGAACAAGATGGAACTATTCTACTGAAGAAGTATGTCCTTACATAAGAGACGAAATCTAAATCTCTTGAAACAGTAGTGGGTAATAGTCAGTTTCATATCTAATTTTCCTTTTTTTATTTTGAAATGTCAATTGAGTTACTTTTCCAACATTGAGTAAACGTTTAAGTGACGCAATACCTTAACATTAATTTAAAAATATTTGTACAATTTCTGTCAAATTATATTATTTTAGTAGTGACATAATTTACTGTTGTCACTTTAATGCACCATTGTCTTTACTTGAGTACACATTATTCTGCCTAATGTGCCAACTTATGTAGTTATTTGTCTGCATGTACCTAATTAGATTTATATATTTTTTCCAAGAATCTCAGAAGACTTGCCACACTGTTTGTGATACATACCAGGACCGAGTCTAATATATCACAGGTAACTGTGGTCAATTGTATTCTGTTGCACTTATGTTTTTAACATGACACAACCTGATAACAAATCTTATTATTATTTATCATTGTTGTACAGCAGTCTTCTCTAATGGACAACCTCAAGAAGCAGATGAAGGACCTGCTAAAGAAACATTCTGGAAATGCCTCCTCAACTCAACTGGAAAGGGATGCCCTGGATGTAATTTTGACCGGTTTGCTGATCCATTTGCTGAGGTGGCAACAACCTTTCTACGGGACAGTATCATGAAGAAACGGCTGGATTCTTTGGAAGCACAGTAAATTCCTGTTGCTCAAATCCTATGCAGAAGAAAAGGTGTGGATTACTCTTACCAAGAGCAAATTGTAGACTGAAAGACATCCCAGGATTTGGTCAATGATTGATGGTGAGCTTTTCAAGTAATACCTCGTGTTTTCTGCCAAACCCGATGCACTGCAGATAATTTTGTACATTGATGAATTAGAGATTTGTAATCCACTCGCGTCCTGTGTTTCAATAAAGAAACTGCCAATGGTGTACAACACAATAGAAAATATAAACCCAAAATGCAGATCAAAACTGGATGCTACTTGCCATGGCAAAATCTGTAGATCTTCGACAGCTTAGGGTGGACCTGGACCCCATATTCAACAGAATTAAGGAGGACTATGGTGCTATATGGTCTTTCTCCGTGCAAGTGCAGATATTGTGAGTGTTCTTTCAGGACATGCAGTTCAAATTCACTGCGGATTCATTTACAAAAACTTTCCAGAGGTATGTATGTGAGACAATGTGACGAAATTGAAAAGGCACAAACAGACTTGCTTCGCAACATTACAAAAAACTTCTGGAATAGGTTGCGTTCACGTGACGTCACAACATTCTAAAGAGCCTATAGTTTAATATTGAGGTGGAGCAACTGACGGTAACTATGTTAACTGTGGTAACTGACAAAATGCATGTTTTATGTCTTTGTTTTTCGGCTAATATCTCAGTCATTACTAGAGGAGTCCACATGAAACAAAAACTGTCACAAAGTTCATTATCTCCTCTGTCAGCACATATGAACTAATGTCCAATTGTTTTCTCTGAAAAGCATCAAAAAGTGATGACAATATGACAAATCATGACTGTGATCTTGTCCAATAGAAAGGACTTTCAGACATAAAAATAATATCACAGGTTTGTGAATCCAATCACGATCAAAAACTGATGAGGAAAAGCATTTGTCAATTTTCGTTTTGGAGATTTCTTACAAAAACTGCATTTCTCCCATTGAGTTGTATTGGCCCTGTCCTCCATCTGACATTATGACATCATCACATTCTAAATCGTGAACGCCACCTATTAACAGGAGGAAGCTAGTGGAATTTCCCGTTTTTGATATGTTTCAACAAACACCACAGGACATTATGCATGTGATCTTAAAGGGTGCAGCACCACTTAATAATATGGGCCTGTTCCTGTGATAAGTACCTGGTACTTACTGCATAATTACTGGTGTTGTTACTGGTACTTATGGTAAAATCCCTTGTCATAATATTGCCCAGTTCCTGTGGTAAGTACCAAGCACTAACTGCATAATTACTGGTGTTGTTGCTGGTAATGACGATAATGTTATTTTTCATAATATGGGCCAGTTCCTGTGTTAAGTAGCTGGTAGTTACTGGTGTTTTCACAGGTACTTATGGTAAAGTCCCTTGTCATTATATGGGTAAGTTCCTGTGGTAAGTACCTGGTAATTACTGGCGTTGTTACTGGTAATGATGGAAAAGTCCCTTGTCATAATATGGTCCATTTCCTTTGTTTAGTACCAGGTAATTACTGGTGTTGTCGCTGGTACTTACAGTAACGTCCTTTGCCATAATATGGGCCAGTTCCTGTGGTAAGTACCAGGTAATTATTGTGTAATTACTGGTGTTGTCACAGGTACTTATGGTAAAATCCCTTGTCATAATATGGGCCAGTTCCTGTGTTAAGTACCAGGTAATTACTGGTGTTGTCGCTGGTACTTACAGTAACGTCCTTTGCCATAATATGGGCCAGTTCCTGTGGTAAGTACCTGGTACTTACTGCATAATTACTGGTGTTGTCGCTACTTCCAGTAACGTCCTTTGTCATAATATGGGCCAGCTCCTGTGGTAAGTACCTGGTAGTTACTGGTGCTGTTACTGGTCCTTACGGTAGCGTCCTTTGTCATAATATGGGCCAGTTCCTATGGTAAGTACCAGGTAATTACTGGTGTTGTCACAAGTACTTATGGTATAGTCCTTTGTCATAATATGGGCCAGTTCCTGTGGTAAGTACCTGGTAATTACTGGTGTTGTTACTGGTACTTACAGTAACGTCCTTTGCCATAATATGGGCCAGTTCCTGTGGTAAGTACCTGGTACTTACTGCATAATTACTGGTGTTGTTGCTGGTCCTTACGGTAGCGTCCTTTGTCATAATATGGGCCAGTTCCTGTGGTAAGTACCTGGTAATTACTGGTGTTGTCACAAGTACTTATGGTATTGTCCTTTGTCATAATATGGGCCAGTTCCTGTGGTAAGTACCTGGTACTTACTGCATAATTACTGGTGTTGTTGCTGGTCCTTACGGTAGCGTCCTTTGTCATAATATGGGCCAGTTCCTATGGTAAGTACCTGGTAATTGCTGGTGTTGTCGCTGGTACTTACAGTAACGTCCTTTGCCATAATATGGGCCAGGTCCTGTGATAAGTACCTGGTAATTACTGGTGTTGTCACAAGTACTTATGGTATTGTCCTTTGTCATAATATGGGCCAGTTCCTGTGGTAAGTACCTGGTACTTACTGCATAATTACTGGTGTTGTTGCTGGTCCTTACGGTAGCGTCCTTTGTCATAATATGGGCCAGTTCCTATGGTAAGTACCTGGTAATTACTGGTGTTGTCACAAGTACCTATGGTATAGTCCCTTGTCATAATATGGGCCAGTTCCTGTGGTAAGTACCTGGTAATTACTGGTGGTGTCGCTGGTACTTACAGTAACGTCCTTTGCCATAATATGGGCCAGTTCCTGTGGTAAGTACCTGGTAGTTACTGGTGTTGTTACTGGTCCTTACAGTAGTGTCCTTTGTCATAATATGGGCCAGTTCCTGTGGTAAGTACCTGGTACTTACAGCATCATTACCGGTGTGTCAATGTGTATTTACTGTGACTTTTGTTGGGTACCTAGTACTTACTGTACTGGTGTTTTATCTAATTGTTGTAAAGTATTGCAGTGTTTTTCTTTTGCTTGAAACTTGTTTGGAAAAATGCATTAAATGGTAAGCTCTGTATTGCTACTGTCCTTTCTGTGCTACTTATTCCATATTAATAAAGAAACTTGTTGTCCCTAATGTTGTTTTATGTTTTATATATTTATACAGATTTATTTATACAAGTACCATATATGTTTCACTGTAACTACTAGAAACTTGATGATCAAAGAAATAGGCTACCACCTTCACTAAGGGTTACCACTGTATCTAGGCTATCACAGTACATACCTTGTAATTCTCACGCTAGTATATTTAAAGTACCACAATAAGTACCTGGAAGTACCGCAGTAATTACTAGTACTTACCACCTTTAGTGCCACAATAAGTACCACTGTAAGTACTGGTACTTACCACTTTTAGTACCACAATAAGTACCACTGTAATTACTAGTACTTACCACATTTAGTACCACAATAAGTACCACTGTAATTACCAGTACTTACCACTTTTAGTACCACAGTAAGTACCACAGTAAGTACTAGTACTTACTACTCTAGGTACCACAGTAAGTACCACTGTTATTACTAGTAATTACCACTGGAAGTACCATGGACTTACCGGCCCGTAATGTAAAGTGTTACCGAATAATCTTTTTAATATTGCCTCTAGCTCTCATTCCTTCCCACCACTCCCTTCAATAAATTTGTACAAAGCAGGCAATTCTGAAACCAAGCAATCTGGTTTAAATTTTGTGTGGTGAAGCAATATATATAGAGCATTAACTGAGCTGATATTTTCCTCGGTTTGAATCAAATCTCCTTTGTCCTGCTCTGAACCACACCAAGCATTGTCATCTCTATTTTCAGACTTGTTAGACAGTCAATTTCTTGCCTGAGCAGCATTGCAAAGCTTCACCTTGGAAATTATCTCGCAGTGTAGCATTGCTGGAGGTTTCTGGAATTTACAAGAAGAAAAACTGATTTCTAAAAGAACTTACAGAATCAAATAAATCCATTTTAGAAAAACAATGGAAAGACCTATGCCCATACTCGAAATATGTGCACATACTGCACAAATGCCATTGCATGTACTGTATACTTTCCTAAATCCACCCACAACTTTTCAACAACAATGATAAATCAGCCACATCGTCACTGTATTAATCGTTATCTAGTTGTTAGCAGAATGGCAGTGCAAACATCCTCAGTGCAATCCGCTCTATCTGGCTCATGCTGATTCTGTCCACAAGCTTTAGACTGGCGTTATCATCTGTCCCTGTAAAGTATTATGCGTAGTGTGAGCAAACACAGACACTGATAAGTGCTCAACACAGTGTGAATGTGCACCAGACTAATTGGGCAGTCATAAAGCCACTGGCTTAATCACTCATACAGATATTAGGCTTGTCACAGGCGAAAATCTCAATAGGAGAAAATCCACTCAAGGTCAGAACTCAACAACTGCAACAGTCTCTTCAAATAGTTTCCACAATCATTCAAACTTTTTTATCCAGATTAAGGCAGGGGTATTATATTTCCTCAGCATTGGTCATAATTACAAACACATCTTGAATATCCTACATTTAGTTTGTTAGAAAAAATGCTCTATCTATCTTGAAGGACCTATTCAAATCTTGTGTCTTGTTTTAATGCTTGAACAAATACATGTAAACCTGGAGTTTTTGTTTATCCCATGTCTGGAGTGCATTTAAACACATCATATCAGTGAATCCACCATATTTGGATAAGGAAGTCAAATAGCGCCTTATTGTATCCAGTGTTTATTTATTTATTTATTTATTTATTTATTTATTTATTTATTTATTTATTTATTTATTTATTTATGCTCATGTCCCTGGTTGGGCCTTTCTACACGGTTTACAATAATAAAATACATAAATACAACATTTGTATAAAACCTTGTCAGTTGTATGTAGTGATTCACATGTACTTGCCACGGGACTAGGTCATCAAAGCGTTCCTGCTCTACCCCATAGACAGAGAAGATAAACAGGCCAATCCATCCCATTCATGGTAATGGGCCCATGTGGGGTGAGCAATTAAGATGGCTCACCTTGCTCTTCCAACAGAGCATGTTCCTAAAAAGGGCAAAATGGCGGGAAGCTCCTCCTCCACAGGGAGGGCAGAGTCAACGAGCCTCCACAGTCTCACAGTTCTCCAAGGATCCAACAAGGTGCTGTCAAGAGCCAAAAGCTCAAACTTAAACTAAACACCTTCACCTTGCTAGTTTTTGTTCTCTGGATCTTTAGGGTGTTGGGCCATTTTTAGAGGAACTTTTTCAGCTCTTGCTCTGGGGTAGACCAATGTGAGTTGTCACAGGAGGAAACTCTATCTTTACAAAAAATATATATACTGTGTAGAGTCAGGCTTTTAAGTTGTTCTTGAAAAATGGAAAGTCTGCATTGGATTCCATTTTTAAAGGTCCTTCTGGAGTTGCCCCTTGCCACTAGGGGGTGGTATCGCAGCAATGTTGCAGCACCCTGCCATGATGACCAAAGAGAAGTGCTGTCCTCGCCCAGTGTCTACCCCAGAGCAAGATCTGAAACAGTCCCTCTAAAAGTGGCCCAGCACCACAGTTCTCTCCTGATGTAAGCAATGGGGCTGGTGCTGAAACAGCCCCGAGAACTGGCCACTTTTAAAGCACGTTTTAAACTGTGGCTAAAGGAAAACCAGGCCTGTGAACACTTTTAGTTGTTACTGCATTTATTGTTGTCACATTATGTTAATTGTAAATTGTAAATTGTATGTGCTGCCTGCCTAGGGACTACAGATGGAAACTAGCATCCCTGCTATAATCTGGCATATTTACAGTGCTCATGTGCAACTGTTCATCAATATGCATTGTCCCTATCAAATAAATAAATAAATAAAAATAAAAAAAACTGCAAAAGATTTCTGTCATGCAGAAAAAAAAAAACTCTTGTGACTCTCAGGGTGAGAAAAGTTGCCCCTCAATTTTTACTTGTTACTTGATGCTACTGTGGCTTTTATACCTTTATTGTGATCTTGTTCAAGTTACTGCAGTCTTTTTCTAGACAGTGCATTTGAAAACGTCTCTCTAGCTTGTGCCAGTACTTACCCTTTTTTCATGATTTCACATCATAATATCCACCGCATTGACCGTTAAGGATAAATATGAAGTACATTCTTGTCTCACAAATACAAATGTGATTAAAAAAAATACTCTCTTGTGTGAACCTCCTTCCCTCCCCCTTTGTGGCTCTCCTTTGGAAAGGAGCGCTCGACTTGACCTTGGCTCTGCGACTCGTACCAATCGATAGCTGTGATTATTACAGAATGTGAGTCACTTTAATTTCAGCTGGTTGCCAAGGTAGATCAGCATGCATGAGGACCCGCCCTACCCGCCTGTATTCTCCTCTTCCGGAATAACACGACCCTTATTAGCTGCTTTCCGTCATACACACAGCAATGCCCGACTTGTTATTGCTTATCTGCTGTATGTAAATACAAAGATACATCACTCTATTTCTGCCATAATCACACTCTTTGTATCATCTGTGTGCACATTTTGTGTTTTAATATTAATCATGCCCGACTCACAAGTCCACAAAATCAATTCTAATTTGTCTATTCTATCTCAGACATTTGGAAACAAAAATGAACAAAATAGTACAATGCATTTGCCTTATAATGCTTATAATTACAATGTTATACTGCACATTCTTGGGACGTGCAAGGTGTCGTTAAATGTTCATTTCAAAAGTCCCACTAAGTCCTGGCCAATTGACTTGAAGCCCCATTGATGCATTACTATATGTTGCATCATAATTTATCTGTGTTTGTATTTTTGTAAGCAATCCAAGCTGTACTTTTTGGAATACTTTTGTTGTTGCTGAGCTACTGCTGTAATGTAGTGATTCATTATTAAAATTGACTCAATTCCCACAATAAAGCGACCTAATGGAAAGCCCAGAGCTGTAAGCAAACCAAACCACTTAATGCAAATGTCAAACTAGCTAATTATAAAACTGCACATTGCTTTCAAGCCCAATGTCACACACGCTATTTTGTTGAATTAAAAAAAACCTATTTACTTACTTCAGGGGAGAAAAATAGCTCCTCAAAACAAGTCCTATGTCATAACAAATAGGTATTCCATAAATGAACATGCGTGTGCCAATAATTGACTTTGGAAGGTGTACAACAGCATGAGAAACAGATCCTTTAACCCCCAAACATTTGCTTGCGTTACATCTTTTAAAGATCTTTGTATTCCGCAAGAGACAAACATTTATCAGAACAGTTTTTCCTCTGGATTTCTGCCACATATTTGATAAATAATGTACAGGAGACAGCCTGCTCCATCAAAAAACAACAAAGAAAAAAAAAAAAACACATAAGACCTGCATTGAGTGCACTGTTGAAGCAGAACAGAATGTTGTTGAAATGCATACAATTTCTTTGAGAATTGTGCATGGTAAGGTGTTTTATTACAAGGCGTGAGTCAGTATTGCATTTCTTTACTTATAAGTAAGATGCAGATTCAGGGAAAAATACAGATTTTGAAAGCTAATAAAGAGTTACTTGATGAATAATTGTGCAGTAATTGTGCAGTTTATTAGTTATTCTACATCCAAACCTCAAACTGCTTCCAATATTGTATTGCGACGTAGAAAGTACAGATACTGCCATGTAATAAGTCAATGTATACAGTTTAAATGTAAAGTAGGATTGCCTAAAAGATTGTACTAAAGTAAAAACAGTATATTTTTAAATAATTTAAATAATGCTTTATGTAGCTCAATTACAGCAACATCAAATAACTAAACCTCTGATTTGAGTACAGGAAAATGCTTGCCAAATTTGACCTTTGGAACCAGGCCCTTCAGTGTGGAGAAGCCGGTGCCAGTGAGATTAAGATCCTCACCAAAAGCCTGCTCTGCCAAACGGAGCATGCCTTGGACTCAGAGTGAGGGCTTATCCTGACCAGTTGTCCTGTTTGTCTCTGCAAATAATCAAATCGACTTTGGTAGGTTTACTTTGTATTTTCTGCCATTCTTTGTTTGGATGCATTTTTGGTACATTTTACTGGTTTTATACCAACCACATTATACATTTTTGGTTGTACTTAGATGGATTTGCTGCTAAAACACATTGGCAGTTGAGGCTGACTGCTACTATACCACCACTTTGCCACCATACTCATATTCATATCAAGAATGAACTGTTTTATACATTCAGTTGTTTGGGTTGTGTCCCGAAATCCAGCTTCCTTGGCGGGTCGTGGGCCGCACTTAAAGTTAACAAAAAAATACTATTGAGAAAACATGTTTCCAATAAATGAAAAATAATGAGCTGTGATTTTAAAATAAAAGCCCGACAGGACTGTAATAAATAATAATAACTGCCTACACTTGTATTGCGCCTGTGTCACAAGTTTCTCAATGTAAACTGTTGTCAGTGTAGGCAGACTGACCATATACCACATGGCTGTAATGTGTTGTTTATATCCTGATCTCTTATTATGTCAGTGCCCTCTGCTGGACACATGAGGAATTGGAGTGGCTGGAGTGAGAATACTGGTTATTTCCTTAAAAATTCATAACTCCGCACAGGAATGAGCTAGAGACTTACATATTCAGAAATGTGTGCTCTACAAGTCAGAGGCTGGATTAACCAGGGCCGCAAGGCTTGACATGTCTGATTTAGTGTGTGTTAAAATGTTGTCTTGCATATCTGACAGTCGGGAGAGTGCTAATTGCTCTTTGTTTCCAATTCGAGGCATAGACCAAACAACACCGTACTCAGGCACTTCCAACACTTGAGTTTGAAGCCAAAGATATGATGATTTTAGGCCAAATCATTTCCCAATATTTGAGTGAATGTCTATTTGTGCGAGCGCTTTAACACATGAGCACTGCTGGCAGGTTAGGAATTGGCCAAAAACGACAACTTCACGCTTGTAAACAGATTTTTTTTAAGCCCGTGTGAAGGTCCTTGCACTGGGAGAAGCCTCGCTGTCAATACTGTCTGCATAAGATAAAACAGTTTTTCTTTCAGCTCTTGGAACAAAGCCGGCACTGGACTGCGGTCAAGTGTCATGCATACAAATATCCGGAGGCGGCGAGGGCCGGCATAAAAAAAAGAAAAAAAGTGGTTTCTCCAGAGCACGTCACACCATGTCAATAATGAACCTACAGTGGCTGGATTCGACCGGCCGCACATGCACAAAAGGCCGCTCTCCTCATCTACCGCGGAGCCCAGCGAGAAATCCCAGGTCTCCTTTGTCAAACACAACAAATGAAGGAGAATCGGACAGGGCTGAACCGTTGGTGCTCCCGTCTAAGAGGTGGCAGTGAGGAGAAAGCACACTTTAATTAGCCTTCTATCTGTACATCTCTGTTTGGTTCGAATGAGAGGAGCAGGGTGTGGGAGAGGCACAGGTGAAAAGGAGAACTTGTCCACTCTCATGTGCGTTAACAGCTCTTTTACTTTTTCTTTTTGTCACGTGTTTATTTTAGTTTTTGTCGCTCTATTGTTGCTTTTTTTGTTGTATGTTCATCCTCGTTTTCCGTCACTTTGTTCAAGAAGTTTTTAGATTTGGGTAAAGCCAAAACTGGTGCTCGGTTCAGTGGGGGACGTTAAACATTTGATTCAATATTTTACAGTTTTTATTGTAAAGAGAACAGCTGTGTCTAAATAGAGGCATTTTTGTTTGGTATTTATTTTTGTGCATACATAAAATATGCAATGTAAATGAAGTCTATTTGAATAATCGTGTGCAGTAGTATATGGCCTGTATTTGTCATGGTGACTGTCATCCAGAGGGAGGGAAGTGATAAAACTGATGGCTGATGGCGCGTGTGCATTTGATTCTCTGTATCTTACATTAGCCATGCATGAACAGTGTCACGTCCTTTCTGAGCAAGTGCCTAAATGAGCGTCACATTTACGATATCATTTATGTCAGTGGAAGCATATGTTGCTTCCAAAAGCCTTAAAAGTGATCGTTTGTGATCAATGGCCTCCGGTTGCGTTGCTTTAAGACCGTGATGCTAGGGGCAGACATTGTCTGCCATTGCTGCAGTACCTCCATATGTGGGAGGGAAAACAAGCTAGTTTTCCATTAGTTAGCATTGCACTTTAGACACGTTCTAAACTGTATAGTCTGGTGCCTCATTTTTAAAACTTTCTACAGCTTGATATTGCTCCTGTGATAATGCTGAGTTAATTACAATTTAAGGGACCAGGCAGGTTTTCGTAAGAAACAGACTTTGATTGATTGACAGACCGTTAGCATGAGAGCTAACAGCCCGGGCGTGGCTATGACCAAACTACATGCTCGGCGAGGGCCGAGTCTACAGTGATCTCGCCCTTATGCCCTTTTTAGGAACATCCTCTGTCCATAGACATAATAAAAATAGACTCTGTCTCCTCACTCCCCGTTTTCCATAATAACTACGTTCGAGGGGGAAATCGTGGCGGATTTACAGACTCCTCCTACCCTGCTGTGACGGAGCATGTTCCTAAAAAGGGCATAAGGGCGGGATCTTCACTGTAGATTCAGCCCTCACGGAGCACGTAGTTTGGTCGTAGCCGCGCCTGTAACATTAGTTCTAATGCTAATGGACTGTCGGTCAAATTCCGGCCCTCACTAGTATACGAGTGTTTATTACGAAAACCAGCCTTGTTTCTTTAATTGTAAGTAACCCAGCATTATCACAGGAGCAATATCTAGCAGTAGAAAGTCAAAAACAATTAGAAACCATGGCTTTGCCATTGCTTAAAACGTGTGGAAAGTGCGATGCTAACTAATGGAAAACTAGCTTGTTTTGCTGCCCACATATGGAAGCAAGGGCGGATAATGTCGGCCCCTACCGTCATGGTCACGAAGCAGACGGTGGCGCAGTTGGTAGAGCGGGTCGTCTTGCGTTTGGAAGATCGTGGGTTCAAATCCCAGCTCCCACAAATACACACTGTCGTTGTGTCCTTGGGCAAGACACTTCACCCTACTCCAATATCAGCGTACATTGGTGTATGAATGAGAGTTTGAATGGGTGACTGGTTCCTTACTGTAAAGCGCTTTGGGCCCATTAAAGGTAGAAAAGCGCTATGTAAGTTGAGTCCATTTACCATTGAGTGCAACCAGCGGCCATTGGCTCCGTCAGAGCAGGGTAGGAGGAGTCTGTAAATCCGCCATGGTCATTATGGTAAATGGGGAGTGAGCAGAAGCTTTTTTTTTTTACAGTCTATGTTTGTGATGGTTACAAACGTACTGTTATTATTACTATGTAAATGCACTCTCCTCCGATCACTTCCAGAGCTCTTTGAGTTGTTTGTGCGTGTTTTGTAAGTGCCCAAATATGTTGGTCTATTAATCAGCCTTAATGAGTGTGATGTGTTTCAGTAATTTGAATCTTCAGGCACCTGTAATACTGCTGTAATTAGACCCCTGCTGCTGACATGTATTCTCAGGAAAAATGTCACAGGAGCAGGTACTTTGCCACTGAGCACTTCTCAACACAAGTATTTAGGCTCATTCATTCACCTGGACGAAGGAGTAAGGAGTCAATGAGTTATGGAAATGAGTTATTATTTGTTTTGACAGTCTGGAGCAATGAGGGTTCAGTTCAGAATGAAAAGACAGTTTATCTCAAGATCGTTTAACAGGAGGCGTTTGGACGTAATACTGTACATGTTTTTTGACATTTTGTAAATGTTAAGGGGGGGTATTGTGCTTTTGCAGGCAATTGGTAAAAAAAAAATCTCAAGCACATCTTTATCACAGTCTTACACTTTGTTGGTTAGAAAATGCAATATTGATCTAAAACAGCAGAAGAAGAAAAAATCCAGTCGTTTTCCCCTTGCTCCCTTCAGCCTCACAGCTGTTTCAATAAGGAGGGGGAAAAAAATAGACCGGCGGCCTCGTGTTGCTGTTGTAAAGCTCTGGGGGGAGTGTTTTTACTTTGCAGTCTCATTTGCATATATCAAATCCCTAAAACGCCCGTCATGAGTTGTAATCCTCGGCGTCTCTTGTGATTAGGGCACCAGATAACACACCGTAAGGTTAGTCCTCTTTTGTTTCATTGCTTTATTTCTTCTCTCCAGTCATTTCAAAGATATTTTTGTCTAAAATATTTTCAGTACATGAGACAGTTACACAACAGCCGACACTGCTTTCAGTTTCCCCATATTCACTCCATTAAAGAGGCATTCCTCTTCATCACAACACCTCCATAGGACTGAACAGCTCACCAGCCACACCACTGGGGCGTATGCAGCTAGTCCCCAAACCTGCAGAACCCAAAGTGCTCACTGCCTCTTCCTATCTTAATTGCGTAAAAATTCATCAGCTTGTGATATAAAGTTCACTCTGAAGTTCTTAAGGCTTGTCACAAATGGAGCCAAATGAAATATAAATTAGTGTCCTACCACTGGTCTTTTTAAAATACTCTCACTTTTGTTGAGAAAGAATGTTTATTCCCTTAAGATCAGAAAAATAAAACACTTTATACTCAGGGGTACTCCTTAAGTATTAATAATGTATTAACAAGCATTAGTCTTAATAGAACATTAATAATGTGCGTGGGAAGATATTAATAAGCTTCTTATTACATTCTAATCATCTACCATGTTAACAAGCCATGAATATTTTGCTTATTCAGCGCCTTCCCTAACCGTAATACTAACCATAACTCTAAGATAACTAACGCTTATTAAAACCTCATTAATACTTAACAAGCCCCCCTTCATATAAAGCCATACTGGAAAAAGGTACAACTTTAAACTAACGCCTTGTATGATGTTGGCAGAAATTATTTTGGTCATTTAACACATGTCCATGGAGGGCACTGGCAGCTCCTGTATTTAAGAAAAAGCCATTATTCTCTTCTTCATCCAAACATATAAAACAGTACAGTCAATGGAAAGCAGAAGAATAACAGTCAGCGTGTTGATAATAAATGAACCGCATGATGATCATGAAAGTGACTGCAAATGGAATGAGTGGAAATGCTAAGCTTCACATTCATTTTTCTCTCTTTTCCTGTGCGTAAAACACACACAGTTTAAATGTACAGATTTCTCAATAACGTAATCCAAAGTTATTGTGAATTCTTATTAGAGTCGATTTCTTAAAAGTAAAATAGATACATGAATAAACATTTTTAAAAAATTAAAATATTAACAAAAAATTATATCTTAGGTCATACAATGATCTCCTGTAGGACCCAAGTCCAGATATAATAACGACTGTGTGTTAAATTCGTCTGTGGTTTACATGTTAAGGAAAAGAGTCCATATTTTGTCGCCTTATGCTGACAATTTACGTCCTGTCACTGCCTGAACTCCCTCCTATTACGCTACATTTTGCTGGATGGATGTGATTTACTAATGTCTGCTACCAAGAATATCAGTCTATTTGCTCCGGTTTATTTATTTATTTGCTTTTTAAACATTCATTTCGCCGGCAAATGTCAAATCAAAGCATTTGAATTAATTTCAGCAATAATGAGAGAAAATACTGTGACCAGCCGGTGGTCATTAAAATCGGAAAAAAATATACAGTACAACAAATGCATGTCAACAGCATGTAAGGGCATTGTTTTAATTAAGACAGATATGAAACGTATTGCACTTTCACTACTGTGTCCAATTTACAGAGAATTTCAAAAATAAACACAATGTTACCAGGGGACTGGACTTCTCATTGCAATTTTGGTCTTTATTGGTTGATGTGTTATACTCATTGTAAATGTCACATTCTGTAGTGTTTAATCTTAAATATTGTTCCTTATGGGATACACAGCAGGTTTATGCATAAATGTTGTATGAAATGTATGAGATAGAAGAAGTCAGGCAGCCATGACCAAAATAAGTGAAAGCTCTATAAGGCTGGGACACTCACGCCGTCTCAATTTACCATATATGGTAAATGCAGACTGGATTATTCTGGAATCATCTGCATCAAATGTATAGAAGAATTAGCCAAACAGAGATCCTTAATTGTTCAATCCTTGGCCTCCTACTGCAGACCGTCCCAGCCTTTAGCGCTATCGAGCACATGATACAAGCATGACTATAATACTGAATGTCTATCTTGTTCTTGCTTGTCTTAATATTTGATCAAGAAATGATTTGGCAGCAGAGATATGCGGTAATGATAAACTTACTAAACGATCGTGATACAGAAATAATGGGTTGTGTGCTATCCAATAGGAGGAGATAGACAAAGAATTGAAGCAGATTAGAAAAAGCACAAAACAAACATTGAACATAATTTTCATGATAACGTAACAGAACCATAAACAGTCTACAGTTTATTGTCAATTTGTGTAACGCGTAAATTTATACAGTATGCATCGATGTGCACTAAAGTACATTGGATATTGAAATGAGAATAATGACAAAAGGACTGGCTCTAAACCCCATATTACTGTCACTCTGGAGCAAAACTGATGCACTTTGACAATATGGCGTCGGTTGGTGGTTGTTGGCAAAGACAGAATGAGGCATGTACTGAGGTCTTACTGCAATGTTATTGAGGAAACTGTATGTTATCGGTTGTCGCCGAAGTGCACCATCCTTCACTTCCCTTTTCGCAGCGTAACGTACGCCGCCAGTTTGGAATGAAAACGTAAAAAAAAAAAAATATGTATCCAAAACACCGAACATGTCAAAGCAATGTCACAGAGGGATGGATCTCAAAGGAACAGCAGAGGTTGTATAAACATTGTGCTTTTTTCAAATCGACTTAAAAGTCCTCCACTGTCCCGGTTGTGTTGTCGTTTAAACTCTCGTTATATTTCATTATATATAGAAGTGTATATATAGATAAATGTACACGTATATCCGCGCTGAGGTTTGTCTCCTGTTGCAAGCAGAAATTGCGCCTGGAGCTCCTTTGCTTTCTTGCAATCCTCAAGTCTCTTTCTCTTTGATTCAGTTCTTTCACTCGTTGAGCAGTTCCTGATAAAAAGTAGGAAACATTGTCCATGAAAACGACTCCGACGCGCTCCTTCTCATTCATCGTTCTTTGAGTCCTTCAAGGTCCACAGTCATCTTTGGTAGAGTGTCCGACACTTTGGTGTGCCTTTGGAACAGGACTTTGAATTGGGGTTGGGGGGGGGGGGGGGGGGGGGGTATTTGGAAAAGGAAGTCGATGGAGACAAGACATAAGTGTGCATATGGTACGGTTAATTACATGTGGGGGAAAGTGAGACGTGATATGACTCAATCTAATAAGGTTACTGCATGTGAAGACGTTATGAAGTTCTTAAGATCATTAAGATGCTGACCTAAATACAGTTAGAAGTGCGTTTTGGGGAAAAGAGGAGACAAAAGAGACGTATGAGAGTGCACAACGAGGGGGCAGGAGTGCATGGGGGACACGGAGGGTGGATATGGTTCGACAGTGGGAAGAGGGGAAAGCAGGTTGGATGAGACGGAGAGAGTCCATGTTCATATTGTCAGTGCGGCCAGTTCTCATCATCTGGAGAGGAGCGCCAAATAGCAGGAAAGGCCAAAGATCAGCCAGCTGGCCAATGGGAGTGAAGCAGATCCACCAATCAGAACTGGAAAGCAACGGAAAAGAGCTATTTTAAAATCTATGTATAAAACTACACTATAAAACTACAACACATGGATATTTACAAAAGAAATGGTAGAATGACAAATGTTTCAAATGGTCTTTATAGTACCGATATATTAACATTACTGTCTCACCCAGGCAAGAATGTTTGTCAAAGAAACAGGTGAGGTGTATTATGCGAGAAGCGAGATGCTCTCAAAGGAGAAGTTTCCTCTCTTTGTGACACAAACACGCACAGATATGACAGTGTACTGATCAAAGCTGTCATTGATGTTCTATACTTTTATGTACTGGCGCATTACAATCCAACTCACTGCATATTTTAACCTATTTGTATCTCCCTTTGAGAAACTTTTCCTCCATTGTATTTCACTACACAACAGAATAAGAATGGGCACTTGTGCCTCCACATAAAAGGCAGTGATCAACTATGAGCTGCACATAAGCATATGGCATATAAAATAATACATAAAAAACGGTAGGAATTTGCTTGTGCATTGAAATGATTCCTGACTTACAGTAAGACACAAAGTAGTAAAGAGAGAAGTTTTTTCAGCTCCTCTTCTACTTCACACAAACCAGGGCTATCGTTGCTGCTGCTATTCTTACTACTACTAACAAAACAAATTTCCACCGTTATTATTAACACCTTTCCCGACATTTTTTTCCGAATGTAATATCAAAAAGGAGCAAGTTTGATATCTATTTGCACCTGGCTCTGGCTTTACTTTAATCCCGCGTCTAATCCTCATTGCATGTCCACAAGTCCTCCGCAGTTTAGCCCATCCTCTTGACAGATGCGATTGTGTTAGTAATAGTGGTGCAGAGTTTTCATTCGCCTTTGCTGATAATTACCCATCTGTCTCCACTGTACCAAACCTGCAGGACACGCACACACAGCTCACAGCTCAAGAGCTTTCCTGCTTCCTGTTTACACCTTCATCCATAATTCACTCCATCCGCAGCGCCTTTATACGCACATATGGGTGAGAACGCTGCCGTCTCAATATGCACACAAACACTACACAAGAACGACATCTCAAGAAGCAGGTTGGAGAGGATAAAAGTACTATTTAATAATTCATTCATTTATTTTATCTTTGTCTTTTTGACCAGTTTTGAGCGATGAAAAGTGTAAAATGTATGTTTTGTAGCACATGTTGCTCATTGTCTGTGGAAATGGACAGAAATGGTTATTCAAAATGACATTTGCAAAGGTAAATAGTCTGTGATAAACAAACTAGATCAAAAGAAGTGCTGCAGGTGTTACTCTGATATGCTCTTTCATTGTTTAGCCCCTGGACCATTTCTTTCTCTGTTTCTAAATGTAATATTTTCTCACACACTTGCTGCTTTCTCTCTTCCCTGACCTTTTTTCATCTCTTGTGCAAAGCTGTAGGCTACACAATGCTCGCTCAACACATTTGCATGGACATGAGCATCAGTTCCTTGTTACACTTCTGCACCTCACCCTCAAGGCTAACTCGGCCCTAACAAATATTATTTTGACTGCGAAATAAAGTTCTATATTTAGAGAGAGACCTTGGTTATGGGTACATTCATATTCCTCCTAAAAAGAAATGTTTATGGTGAGAAGAGTGTAGCCTCAAATGAACTTCAGGTGAATCGGACATCGCTAGAGCCAGGTCATGTCTTTGTAACTGAGAAACAAATGGAAATATTCTAGTTTAGAGGTAAATGCTCTGTTTCTTTACCACAAAACTGTAAAAATGTAGTTTTGTGCTACTACTACTGTAAGTACCTGCACGTGGAGCTATTCTATAGGAACTGCCTGTACAGAAGATTTATCATGCAGTATTAAGTTTGATGTTTGTGTTTATTTGCACAAAAAGAGCGTAAATGGGATATTTAGCATTTTCTTTGCCTGCTTAAGGATCTGTTATCTCTAAATGCTCTTTAGTGTCCCCCTTGACACTCTATCTTACCTGTCTTACCTGCGCTGGCTACAGTGTTCTCTTGTTTGCACTTCCCCAGCGTAATGGACACATCGTCAATGGCAATGTCGCCCTCGAAACTGGGGCCTCGGATCCCTTCAAAGACGATCTGCATAAGAGAAACAGACACACGTTGTAAGAACAAAGCCTATGGTAATGCACGGTGAGGTTCACATCTGGTGAGGCACAGTGATGTACAGACTCCAATGTACAGGTGAAACTCGGAGAATTAGAATATCGTTCAGAAGTTCATTTATATATGCAATTCCATTTAAAATGTGAAACTAATATATGATATAGACTCATTACATGCAGTGACATATGTCAAGCCTTTATTTGTTATAATTTTGATGATTATGGCTTATGCCCATTTTCTAAATATTCTAATTTCAGGAGATTTTTAATTTGGGGTTTTAACAAGCTGAGCCACAATTATCAACATTATAACAAATAAAGGCTATACATATCTCACGTTGCATGTAATGAGTCTGTCATATGTTAGTTTCACAGTTTAAGTTGACTAACAGAAATGAATACACTTTTTAACAATATTCTAATTTTCAGTGTTTCACCTGTAGAGTCAAAAAGAAGAAACAAGTTGCACTATTCCCATAAAGAGCACTTCATGTGTTCTTAACAGTCAAATAATAACAGCATTTGCCAAATACAAGCTACATTTTACCTTAAAAGATATTCTCGGACGTGTATTAATATTGAGATTTGACCAGGACTGCGTGTCAAAGTCTGTGAGTATGGAGATCATAGAGATCCCTATGCACATCTTAACTCCCATCAAATCATGGGTACGGTGGCGCAGCGGTTAGCGCTCGTGCCTCACATCTCGGAGGTCCCGGGTTCTATTCCCACCTGGACGAGGCCTTTCTGTGTGGAATTTACATGTTCTCCCGTGTCTGCGTAGGTTAGTGGTAAAAACATGTGCAATAGCTTAATCCTCCAGCCTGGCTCCAAATCATGGAGATGGGTCCCCGAGCCCTAGCCTTCGCTGGCAGCTCACTGCTCTTGAGGATGGGTAAAATGCAGGGAACTGATTTCTCTACAGAGACTTCTGTACAGAGATTAATAAAGTTTAACTAAATACATTTGACAACTGGAACGACCTGTCCTTCGTCATGTGTACCATACTCCCAAAGCCCCTAGGCTCTATCCACATGTCTACTGGTCATATTAAATTTGTGCGTCATAACAGAACTCCAAGGGTGAGTTGAACAAACAATATGTAAAGGTAAAACCATCCTTTCTTCAGCAATCACTGCAGACCCCAAAACAAATGAAAATCAACAACTCGTGGGAAAACTTTCCCCGGCAACTTTCCCATTTTAGCCACCAGCCATCTGCTTTTGACTGACAGCCTAATTACTGTAGTGTACTGAGGCACCAAAAGCCCACTGCAACCGGCTAATCAAAAAGCAAGCATATTCGTTCTGCAGTATAAGAAGGGGAAAAGCAAATAAACAAGGAAACTTTGTCGTGCAAAAATAACAACAAAAGTGAGTCCCTCAGCCGTACTTATTAACTTCAGCCTTTGAAAGCGATACAATTCAAGAACTGCCGAAGTTTAGCAGTAATTATTTTTGTTGTTTCTATACTGGAAATGCTTTTTAGTGATTCAAAGAGAGCCGCACAGAGGAAAGGCCCAGGTGTGAGCGTGCTTAAGGAAGTACAGAAAATTAACTCCTAACATTTTGCCAGCAGACTGAACAAGATTATAATAAGATGGTGCGAGTACATGCATGGTTGAGTGGTGTGTATGCATGACCAGCTCCATCTTAAACCGCCATCTGCCGAGTGAGCTGCAGTAACACCCAACAGTTCCACAACGCTGACCAAGGACTGACCAAACCAAGTCCTGCAGTGTGGAATTTGGCGGGGCAAATAGACATTATGAGTGTGAGTCCTGTCTACTGCAATTAGCTACATTTTTCACTTAATTTGGTTCCCTCTTTCCTATCATAAAGCAGACATGAAGCCAAAGTTTTGCCTGTGAATAACTAGAATCAATCTTGCTTACACATATATATATATTTCCGTCGTATTATTTTTTTCTCCTTTCTGGGGAACAGTGTTTTATCTCTATTTCAGACCACCCACCGTCTCCCTGGAGCTGCATCACCCATTTTCTCCCTCTTCTTCATTCTGCCCATCCTTTCTCGGGGAATGGCTTGTTTCCTTACAATCAATAATAATGATTGAGCTGTTTGCTGTTGACAAAGGGAATTACCTGACACAACAGCTGCTTCCACGGTTGTTGTTTTCGGCTATTTACCCTCTCTTAGATCTGTCTGAAATAGAACTGAATGGGCACGCGCTTGGGTGCTACGCAGAAAACTTCTGATGACGTGCAGCTATAGTGTAGTGGTTAAGGCTGCTGCACATACAGTAAGCCACTATTCCACATAGCGCACATAACACACAGACACACACACAAATGCTGCCTTCTGGTGGGGGTTATGGAGTCATTCAGAGGTGCGAAACTGTAATAAAGCAGAAAAGAAACCGCTAAATATGAACCATAAAGGTAAGCTACATGCAAATGGCTATATCCCCTTTAAGAGCAGCAGGTATGATGTTGTGAAATATTAAATACGTATGACCTACCTGTCACTAGTGAGGGCTGTCATACGGACAGCCGTATGACAGCCACAGCCAGAGGCCGGTTCCAAAACCTATACCTGGTCAGACCGGTTTGACCCTGGCCTCCGCTATGGAAAAGCTTTGGCATTGGGCTGATATGCGCCGGCCTTTGGAACAAGGCCTATACAGTACGTGTCGAGGGTTCCAGGAAACTTCTGGAGATGATGTTTGTGAAGGCACTGCTTTGGCTTTGAAGGGATGTGCACTGGTACTATATACTGTATTATATTTTGCAAGGGTTGTGCTACAGTTTCACTAATATCACGGTGAGCAAATTATCATTAAAACACAAATTCATATTAATGGTATTTTCTGGACTACAAGTCACCCTGGAGTCACACCAGCCAAAAAATGCAAAATGAAGAAGAAAACCTTCTGTATACAAGTCACCCTGGAGTATAAGTCGCACCATGGTAACTAGCTCTCAACTTCTTCAAGCTCTTGTTGGCGAACTCGTTCCTTGGCCATCTAGCTTTTAGCCTGCAATTAGATTTTTTTGTTTTCTTCATTGTAGTCAGAGTAACCACCGCTTTTCGTCAGACCCTCATAAGTTTCTCGCTCACTCCAAACTTTCTGCTGCTTGATTAGCGTTTTTCAAAATCTTCAGTGGTCCAGGAGTAGCAGATTCTGGTATAAGAGCCTAGAGTGGCCTCTATAATGCATTGGTTTTATACAGCGCTTTTCTGTACACTCAAAGACGCTTTACATTGCACTATTCGTTCACTCCATACTCGGTGGTGGTAAGCTACTATTGTTGCCACAGCTGCCCTGGGGTAGACTGACGGAAGCGAGGCAACCAGTCTGCGCCGTCGGCCCCTCCAACCACCACCAACCACTCACTCACTCACTACATTCGCTAGGCTTCCTGGTGTTCCTAAACGGTCTCCCATCCAAGTACCAACCAGGCACTTCCCTGCTTAGCTTCCAAGGTTTGACGTGATTGGGCATAGCAAAGGCGGTATGGCCATTCGCCTCTAGCGGCTGTCAGTGTGAAAGCAACAAAAATTGTGGGATTATATATTTTGATGAATAAGTCGCACCTAGGTATAAGTCGCACCCCAAGTCAAACTATGAAAAAAAGTGCGACTCATAGTCTGGAAAATACGATAATAGTGGAAAACAAAACTGATGAGTTTTTCACTTTAATATGAACTTCTCGAGGCTGTATCGTCATTTGTTGCATGCTGCACTCATTATGAAGTGACCAAAAGTCTGATTTAGGACATAGCCTTGTAAGCTTGGTCACAATCTTCTCCCCCGTGGACTCATATTTTTGAAGTGTCCGTTGAGTGACTGCGCAGCGTTGCTTTTTTCATCTCTTCTTCATGTTGGGGGCATGTCCATGGAGGCAGTAAACTTTCTGGCCTGGTGCACAGCTCACTGCCTTCGTGCACTAAAGGCCTTTGAGGTGCTGCCACTCGTCTCTGTATTTCTGCTCCCTTTGTGATCGCTCCAACAAAAGTAATGATGTCTTTGAGAACAGCTTCTGCCCCACTGAAAGGGGAACTCAAGTATAGCCATGGCATCACATGGGTAGAGAAGACACGATGAATATTAAAGTCATTTACCGCCTCTCAGGAGTGATTACGAGCATTTAAGCTGTTTTTTGGGGTAAATTGGGTGCTTCATGTTTATAACAGCAAAATGTGTTTGTGTCACTGCATTCTTTAAGGTGGATATTTTAATTCATAACCTTGCACTCTTCAGTTAAGTTATCTAGTGATTAGACAATGACAAATTGAGCATGTCAGTTTCACAAGCATCAATATTGCATTCTGAGGTACATTTGCTATTTAATGCGACCCTGATTGATTTTCTTCATACATTTATTGACAATCAGACTATGAGGTTGATATAAACCAGGGGTCGCCAACAGGTGGCCCACGGGCCACTTCCAGCCCACGAGATGATTCTATTCCAGCCCGCGACAAAAATTCCCATTCAGAAATAACCAGAATGCTCACTCCAGCCACTGGGGAGCAGCGTAAATTTAAAAAAAAAGGAAAGAATTCCTCACGCGTCCAACAGAGGGCACTGACATAATAAGAGATCAGGATATAAACACATTATAGTCACATGGTAAATGGGCAGTCTGCCACAGGGCGGCTGTGGCTACAACTTACCACCATAGAGTGTGGAGTGAATAAATAATGACTACAGTGTAGCAGAAACTTGTGACACATGGGCTTGTAAAGGGAAATACAAGTGTAAGTTTTTATGAGGCTACAATTCGGCTCATTATTATTTATTTATTGAAAAAGGTTTCCTAAATAGTATTTTCCCAATTAAAACATATTTTACTGGAGCTTTTGTTTGTGGATGCCGGCAATACACGGCCGGTAGATTTTTGGCCCCCGAGGAAATGTACTTGGAGACACCTGATGTAAACAAAAGTGACAGTACAAATGTCCATCAGTCCAGTGTACAGGCTATTTCATACTGTCACTGTGTCAAGGGTTGGATTGTGTGAAAAACCTGGAAGGCTGCCAGGCTGCCTTACAAATTTACATAAAAATGAGTGTGGGGCGGGATGGGGGAAAGTACATAAATAAAACAAAATGTTAACCAGGGCAGTGCTGCAACGCTGTATAAATTAGACTACCATGGCCTTTTGACCAATTAGACTCTTCACTCTGCTATGTGCTGGCTTTCCCCACAGCAACAGGTGCCTATTAAATTAAACAAGCCCTTCCCATAACTGAGCTGAAAAGATCCAACAATCTGGGCTACAGGGATTGGCAACGTGTATTTTACATTTTCTGAAAACACTGGGATGTTGCTCTCTTGTTACACACATTTGTATGACAGCAACTGCTAAATGAAAGAAAAGATGTAATGCTCCCTTGACACGTTCATTCATTAATGTTTGTAGTTCATTCACTAATCTTCTTCCACACTGATAAACGACAGGCTTTCAGTGGGCAGCCCTCTGATGGCGGTCAGAGTTATTATTTATTTTAAGAAATCAAGCCAAACCAAGAA
The DNA here is from genome assembly GCF_951799975.1 of Gobius niger. Taxonomy (NCBI): domain Eukaryota; kingdom Metazoa; phylum Chordata; class Actinopteri; order Gobiiformes; family Gobiidae; genus Gobius; species Gobius niger. Next base: position 24,728,400 of record NC_136855.1, on the reverse strand, counting down.
AAAGGATGGGCAGAATGAGAGAGAGAAGATGAGTGAGGCAGCTCAAGGGAGACAGTGGGCGGGCTGAAAGGGAGATGAAACACTGTCCCCAAAACTGAAGGAAAATAATACTGCAAAAAACAATTTAAACAGACATGAAACTAGTTTTTTATTCAAAGTGTTGGTTGCAATTTGTTTTATCTTAATATGTGATGTTTTGGGGGCTGTATAAACTTGGGCAGATCTGTGGGAAATGGGGACAAGAACGAGAAGAAGAGAAAGAAGACAAAGTGCTACCAACTTTGTACCATAGAGCAAAACATGAATGTAGCTTCACTATTAGCTGCTGAAGCCGAAAACGAAATGGGGGCAGGCTGCGGAACTCCCTTGCTGTAATGGACTTTCCAATGAAACTTCTTTGCCCCTCTTAAAGTGATTATTGAACACAGGGTTGTCATTCTTACCACCGTGAGTTTGTCTTAAAGGAACAGGCCACCTTTTTTACATACTGAGATATGTTCTTACCTGAGCTTAGACGAGTTGATACGTACCTGTCTGGTCTTTGTGCGTGCCCTCAGTCACATGGATACAAAGGGGAACTATATTGTAAGGTGTAATAATACCTTAGATTAGAAACACTTCTACGTCCACACAGTAAAGTCAAAGTGCTCCGAAGTTTTATTACACGTTTTCACGTAACTGTATTTAAATAGGGAAAATGTGGAAGACCTTGGTCGCTTCTAACTTCACCCCAGTTTGGAGCTATAGGAAAATGCTGGGAGAGGCTAAATGCTAACAACGTCTTTGGTCTATTTGCGTGACTGAGCGCACGCACAAAGAACAGACAGTTATGCATAAAGTCGTCTAAGCTCAGGTAACAACATATCTCAGTATGGAAAAACTGTAGCCTGTTCTTTTAACATGGGCAACAACCTCCTATTATTTTTCCTTTCGCTATTTTCATCTTTGCCCTATTCTAAATATAGGAGCTGGCTCCAAACATCCAGTCAAATTGCTGGCATGAACGTGTTTCAGTGAGCCCGCGCTGAGCACTATGGGGGAAGCCACCCTCACTAGGTCTACACTTTGTTCATGTTTTGGTTAGACTGAACTGGTAAAACTCTCTCACAATTAAACAATGAGACAATCAAACTAATAGATAACTGTGTCTTTCCCCATAATTGTCCTTTTTGCTGATGCACTGTCAAAAAAGTTCAGTTGAGTTTGTATTACTTTGTTTTGATAAAGTCACCATGCACATGATGCTCTGCTAAATTACGCAGTGACTGAGTAGGTGATTCGGACACTGCCCGAGTCGCAATATCTAAGCAAAATTGTTTTCCGATTTGTAAAAGTAATATTTTTCCTGACACATCATTTACAGCCAGTGAGTAAAAGCAGAGGGAGAGTGAGTAAACAGGGGGAAGGAGCAGCCAGCCCATAACAAAGTGTGTTTATCAGCTCGCCTCCTCTGGCTGTTGCCTGGATCAAGGCTGTGTGCACTATACATTATTTAACAGCTCTATTTGTTACACCACATTGCTTTGTGTGAAAAGTATACAGTATGTGGAAGTTCCTACTACCGTCATACATAAACATGGTCATTTTGAAGCAACAATGCAATCCAGTCTTCATAGGAATAAGAGCTCAATTTAGGGATTAATCAATACATTTTAATGGGCAAGTCAACAGCCAGAGGAGCTTCTTCTAGGTTCATAAAAAATGAAATAGAAATTGTATCATTCTTGAAATTTGACAATGATCAAAATGATGATAAGTATAATGAATTTGTTTATTGTCTGTATCGCCCGGTCCTGTTTTACCCTTGTCAGTAATGCAATAGGAATTATCTGAAAACACAAAAGGTAAAGAAAACAAACTCGCCAATAATATTCTTTAACATTTCCTCCCCCCCGGCCTCATGGGAAGATGACATGCTCTTACCAGTGAATGTCATCACAAAAGGCCCAATTGTAGGCTATACCTGAATGGACATTATTTAGTTCAGATTAGCCACAATAGATACCTCGAATGTGTCTAGTAAAAGGTTTACTTGGTGAGCTCAGGATGAATACGTTGAATCGCAAAACTCTCAGAATTTCCAGCGGCTTGAAAAATGTTATGAAAATGAAGGTCTCCAGTCAAGTCCTGGCTTGTTACAACTCTGATAGCCAATAGAGGAACTATTACAATGCCGTTAATAGCCATCTATTAATTTGACAACTCATTACAGATGTTAATTTTGGCCTCATAGTTGTCCAAAGTGTACAAGACTGAGAAGACAACACTAAAGTCATCAGACTGGAGAGGTTTCCACGGAAAATTCATTCCTGTCTCCAAATCAGAATATGAAAAGGGGATGAATATTTCACAGTATTAAGTGCTACTGTATATTGGTGCCACAAACATGCACAAATCACATACTTTGCTGGTTCACAACGGCACCTTTGCATCTCCAGCTCTCGCCTCACAGCTCTTCGCTAATACATCTGCAGTGCATGCTTTACATTGCTGTCATTTCTGTGACACTATAATTCCCATTCATTACCAGCTTGTTATGGTGTCTGAAGCGATTAGGCTTTAACTATACAGTCGGCCGGACAGGGATCTCCCAGATGTGTGGCTCCTCTGGTGCACTCTGTGTTATATCTACATCTATGTGCTGTGTATCATTTGTTTGTAAGCATATCATGCAAATCATGTTGCGTTTGATCTCAGCACTACTGCTGGATTATGAGAACCCTCATCATAAATTTTTCTTTCACCACTTTGCTGACCTTGTGGATGAATCTTATGTGGCAGTTTACTGGTCATCATGTGAACAATTCCTAGTATTGAGAATATAGTCAACTATTCCTGTTGAACTTTTGGCCACTTTGCAAATCCTTACTTCATACTGTATGTTGCTATGTCATAAAACAACTGAACATGTCAAAATGAATCAAATGGAAGATTATCTTATGTAGGCTATTAAAATCTTATATTATGTTTGGCTGACTGTTACAGAGAGCAAAGCACAGTGTCTCCATGGAGACGGGCTGGTAATGTCCCGCTCACAGAAAAGTCTATGAATCAGGTGTGAGGAGAGGCGAGCTCGCTCACAGTTTTTAAGGTATTTTTCACAGATAAAAAACACCTGTAACAGAATCGATGCTTGTATTTTTATTATTTTTATACGAAATAATGCTCAGCAATGGTGTTAAGGATTGAATTGTAAACAATCATCACAAATTGAATCAAAAAATACCTTTCGACCAAATATTTGCTTATGCTGCTGTGTTTGTGTTTGTTTTTGTATTGTATTTTTAATTGTTTTTGAAATGGTCTTCATATCATATTTCATTTGTGCGAAACACATGGATTGTCTGGTGAGTCTCCAAGTCATAATCTGTCCTGTCCTTGCTAGAAGTAATATGAACAGAATTTTTTACACAAAAAGAAAGACCCTTTTCCTGCATGGATCTTAAACCCTCAAACTGTGTGCATGTGAGCAAAACTTTTTAGGAAAACTACCTTGCTGTAAGCACATTAAGGCCTTTATTGTCCAAGAGCTCTGAAGGCTCCCTAAACCCAGTCTCCCACTTGCTCCGCTCGGGTCCCCACAGTAATGCTGGAAGACACATGCTTTTGCTGAGGCATAGTTAATGAAGAGCAAATGCAGCTCGGAGCCTTCAGCCCACATTCATCATGGATTCAATTTCCCCCATGCATATAGTACAGAGAGTATCTGGAATCATTACAACACAACTCGCAGGCATCCCCAGCTCATAAATAAACCTGTTAATTGACCTGTCATAGCTAATTGCTGCAGGGGATAGGAGACTGGTGTGGGTTTAAAAAAGTGCTTTATGTGTACGCATGCTCGTTTATGTTGTTACTTTAGATGGATATGTGTACTGGGACTCTGTAAGTTGGACATTATGAACAGTGCCTGGTATTAAAACGGCATTTATCATCACTTTTGAAACAGAATGGAGTGAGTTCAAAAAGAAGAGTCTACCCAGCTGACCTAGATGAACCGAAAGATTTAAAAAAAAAAAAAAAAAAAGAAGTACCGGATAAAGAATGAATTCATTTGATTTTCTCAAGATGAAAAATTGCCCCAGAGCAAAAACAAGGCAAGGATTGAGATTTTATACGGTCATGACCCACCTGAAATATATAATTTTATGACCTCCTTTAGTAATAGTAATAACTGTATCTTTTATTTTGCATGTATACTGTAAAAACCTCTCTCTGATCTAATTTGTGTACAGTTTATAATCATCATACCTTTCCAATGCCAGTACTAGAGGCCAAAAATCACTATTCAGACGAACAAAACCAAAACAAACTGGGAAAAATGCATACAGTACACAAAAGAAAGCCACATAATGTAAAAGTCGTAAAAAAAAAGAAAAAATATCTAAAAAATAGTTCTACATTTAAAATAGTTCTACATTTACACTAGGAAGCAACCAAAAATTGTTTACTCATCTATAATCAGAAAATAAAAAGAGTAAAGGGAAAATCCAATGTGACAATTAAAGTTCTTCAGATTTATCCCAATCTGCATTATCGATATATTGTAGATCGGGGCATCCTAAATCTGTTTGTGGAAGCAAAAAAGCCTATGCCACAGTCAATCTGACATCTGGGCTATGACGGAGAGCTGGTGACAAAAGTAAAAAAAAAAAAATAATAAAATGGACGCTTAATTTGTTTCCAGGAAACATGACCCGCCGTAAATAAGGATGTTGTTCAGTCACCCAGTTGATATGAATCTTTGCTTTTCGGGGCATACCTCACAGTGCACGTCATTTTTCAGATTCTGTGCGGCTATGATTGCTGCTGACATCTGGCAAAATATGAATCTCAATTTCTGTACGCTCATCTATCAATACTTCTCTCTGTAATAAAGAGGTTGAAGTTTTTTTTTTGTTAATTTATAGATACACAAACACTATAAAACATGGTAAATGTTACATGTCACATAATTTACTGCCATGTGTTCATAGTCTTTGTGAAGTCTTACAAGGAAAATATTCAAATTATTATTTTCTTTAAACGTAACGCAATGGTTGACTCCGCCCACATTCGCAGTCCATAATGTCCTGACAAAGTGGGGGACCACGCGCAGATGAACACAGGAGGTGCTGTAACATGCAAGCCTGATGTGTTGTTGACCGCTTGCATTTCCTACACCTCATCTGGCTGCGCTCGGTTGGGGGCGTGGGTATGAATAAACCGCTTGACAGGTCACTGTGGCGGCGACAGGCCATACGGCTTTAGGAAAAAAAAATACAAATTGCACTTCACAGTTTTACAATGACCGGCAGCCCACACACAGTTTTAGACAACAACAAAAAAAGGTGTAAATGACACAAGTTTACAGTAAAATGGCAATAAATAAATAAATAAATTATTGGGAACAGCAGATAATGCTCTTAGATAGCTATGTTGGCTATATTGATCAGCTTAAAACAGTTGGTTTACCATTTAGTCCCACTATTTAAAGAAGAACTAAGTAACTTATTTACCTTAATGAATCTGTTTCGTAGTCCCTCTGGGGGCAACACAAGTGTTACTGGGATGATTGGGGGGTCTTTGATCTCCCCCTGGTGTCTCTGGCCAGAAAACCACAATTGCAACTTTCCCTGCTGCGGGTCGGAACCACCAATACACACTAAGGGGATCACGAAGAAGAAGCTAACAGGCTAACGGGCAAAGCTAACTGTGGGCTAGCACCACTTAAACAGTGTTTACAGCCAAGTTTGAGTGAAAAAAATCATCTCCATTGTGTAATTGGATGTATAATATCTCTCTCTCCCTTTATCTTTTCTAGTATTTACTCTCACGGACAATTAATGAGTAAAAACCGGAACATGCTACGACACCTGCAGTGGCGCTTATGGCCTCTAGGAGCATGTGTTACTTAGTTCTGCTTTAATCAAATGTAATATTATGCTGTTTCTTTCTGTATCATGGGTAACGAATGTAATTTAGCACAGTTTTAAACTACGATTGTGTTATGAGTCTGAAATCTTGTGTCACTATAAGCCTTTTTTCAGATCGTGTTATAACACAAGATCAGACTGTCTCGTATCAAAGCAGTAATCCTTATCGGTCTTACCTGAAAAGGTCCACTGGGGCTGATGTCAAAGAAGGCCTTTCTCCAGTCTGGGCCTTGGTGACCAGTCTTGGACCATAGCACTGTGTCCACCGAGGCGATGCTTCGGACTCTCAACAAAACATTCAGAGTTCCTGTGGAAATCATTAACAGTATAAGAAAGGCGTTTTCATTCAAAGTAATACGCTGTGGATAAAATGGTCGGAGCACAGTTCTGATCCAGAATTCTGTTCCTTTTTTTGAGACAGAAAATGAACATGAACAAACAATAAAAAATAAAAAAAAAGTATTTACTAGTATGTCAATGAGTTAAAGATGCGCTACTTGAGATGGATATCCCAAAACTGCACTTCTGTGTTTATGTCAAATATTCTGACAAACCTTAGCACACACAAATATTGGCTAAGTGGATAAGTAATAGAGAGAGGAGCATATATAGGGAGCCGTAGTGAAGTGATCTGCTCTCACACAGATCTCTAAGGTGAAAGCATGCATTCGTCTTGTTAACGACCCTCAGCCAGAGCCTAATTGGAACATTAACCAACCGCCGTTCATTTCAGCAAATACACAACTGGCTCTAACTTCGGTATAATGTGTTGTCACAGCCCTTTGCAAGAAGCACACGCTATACACATCTATCCACCATCTGTAAACGCTTAAGTTAACACAAACATTACAGAAATGCATATGAGGAAAACTGTCAAATAATTAGTGTGATTGTTAGTGAAAACTTTTGTTCGCACTCGTATGTAGCTTGCAATGCTTCAATCATCATCAACAAATAATGTAATACGCCATAATAATTGTACAGTCCATCAAAGCATTCTCACACAGGATTAATGTAGTTCGTAATAAAAAATCTCATTTCTCCATGTCTGACAATTGATCGTTAAATAAATAAAATCAAATAGAAAATGGCTACTGTATGATAATACTTATTTTGTAGAAAAATCTGGACCAAATTCAGATAATTTAAGGCTACCAATGAAACACATAATCAGAAAAGATATTGCTTCTGGGAAAAAAAATAAAAAATCTTAATCTTAATCCACTTTATGGCTTATCTGTCTGCACATCTACAGGGCTTCTCCCTCCATGCTAAACAAGCTCTGTGCTGTCCACTTTGCCCTCACCGCTCCCACCTACAGCCGCCGGCGAGTTAGAGGGAAGACACTCTGATAAGCAGTCTATTGATTGGGCTCAGCTGAAAGTGTTGGTGAGAGTGTCATTGGGGCCGCAGTAAAAGTACAGCTCAATGTAATTATCTTGGAGTTAAAGGACAGAAATGTGCAGCAGCAACATGCAAGCTGCTATTAGGCTTGCACTTTAATTTTCTTATTTGTGAAATACTCCATGAGACACAAATCTGCATTAGAATAGTTGCTGCTGTGATTTTTTAAATGATATATTCCCAAATATATACAGAGTCTATATCTGTAAGATTCTCCTTCACCTACATTGTTTGTAAAATAAAACAATTTTGTTTTCAACTGCTTCATATAATGATACTATAATGTACGTAATAATAGTCCATGTACGCTCTCAGTTTATTTAAGAACAACCTGTTCATCTCTAAATATCCTTCCACAGTCTGTCAGAAACAAACTGTCCAGCGGGCTTCGTAAGCTTGTGCCAATGGCATTGTGCAAACATGAGTTGCTGCTGCAAAATACCATCCAATGCCAAATATACAAACTAATTAAAACCTGCTTATTGTGGCTGCCAGACAGCCCAATTAAAACAGCAGCACTGCTTCTTGCCCTACAAGGCCTACAGGCTGATTCCATGTACAAAGTAAATATTCCCCCACATCACTAGATTCGAATATTTGAACACTTCAAACTTTAATTTTTTAGTTGTGAAAAACAAATTGATTTGTGTCATTAATACATTTTTAGCCTGATATTTTTAATTTTAGTTTTTAGTTTTATACTGAGTTCTATAAGATTGTACCTATTTGCTCGCCAGCTCTGCATGTTGACAACAAGATGCTCTCGCTTGTCCTCCTCCTCTTCTGTCTTTCATGTCCACTCACATTCTCAGCATATTATTTTGCGTTAGTCTTCCTGTTCTCCTTGGTCTCTTCATTAACCTCATGTGTTTACTTTTAAAGAGCAGGCTGCGCGACTCCTCCTTCCTCTCCGTTGTCTGATCCCTTCTCTTTCTGTCATTAAGAGTCCCCCTGTGTTTCACGGCACAAGTGTGAGATCTGCCAAGGTAAGGCAATTAAGGCGCCGACAGATTGGAGCAGACTGAGAAAACAGCCGAGCGGAGGGAGAGGAGAGCCGGGCAGTACGAGTAACAGATTGAACAAATGCTGTGATACTGGAGCAGCATTGTTAAGTGTGAAATATAGGAAAGACCTCAAACCAAAGAAAAGATTTTTAAAGCTTGTTTTACAGCATGAGTGAAAGAATGCAATAACATGTACCGTATTTATTTTATTTTTGGACTATAAGTCGCTCCGGAGTATAAGTGACACCAGCCAAAAAATGCATAATGAAGAAAAAAAAAACAGATATAAGTCGCTCCGGAGTATACGTAAATGAAGAAGAAAAAAAACATATATAAGTCGCTCCGGAGTATAATTCGCACCAGCCATGGCAACTATCTGAGCATGGAGGTGTAAGTGCACCGTTGACAGGCCTCTCCCGGCATCATGTTGTTCAAGCTCCCATTTGCAAACTTCCCGCTGTGGCCATTGACCTTTTAGCCGCTATTACCTTTTGTTGTTTTTTTCATTGCAGTCAGAGTACCCTCTACTTTTCGCCACTTTCTCACAGGCGTCTTGCTCACTCACAGTTATTTTTTTTATTTTTAGTGGTACAGTAAAGTAAGTGCTTTGTTTGTCATTGTACAACCGTACAGGAGTGATACTGGTGCACAAGGGTAGAGCGCCCACTGGCGGCTGTCGGTGTTAAAATAACAAACATCAAATTATATATATTTTGATATGTATAAGTCGCACCTGAGTATAAGGCGAGACACTGCGGGTGAATAGGGACAATTCTTACCTGAAAATTAAATTTAAAGATATCAATTTGAAACTTTTGCTGTAGATTACTGACATGAATCTGAGAGTGCAGGTTTTCTGTCATTTTATGTTTTCATATAAAAATAAGTTGTTTTATGCCTAAAAATGCCCAAAATTTCCCATATTTTCAACGACAAAATCTGAATAACGGATTGAGGCAGATTCAAGTTTATTTTGTTGCCAAATTTGTTACAAAGACTTTTTCAGAGGGGATTTGGGATATCTTATATATATATCTAAAATAAGCTGTTTTTGAGTGAAAAAAAAGTGAAATTTTGCCTGATTGGTCAATAAATCAGGCTAGGTAATTAGATATTGAAAAATCCCTCTGAGAAAACTTCAAAATATTGTTCAAACCAAGGTTAGAAAATTTGAAGTCTGTAGGGGCTGTGGAGATGTTGTCGCAATAATGAGAGAAAAATGCCTTTTGAGAAAAAGGCCCTTGAAATTATGATTTCCTATGTGAATCTCTGGAGAAACATTGAATCAGTGCAATATTTAAACATGTTATTGTGAAGATAAGATATCATTTTTGTTTCCAATTTGGCCCAAAACCTGAAACTGAAAAAATTGAGTTTTGCCTGTTGTGTCTCCCCTTTAGTCGCACCCCCCGCCAAACTATGAAAAAAAAGGGCGACATATAGTTTTTTTATAGCAAGCTAAAACTAAAAATTTCTACTTTCTGCAAATCTTGAGGATTTGAAGTCCAAGCAGTCCCAATGAGATATAAACACCTATTTTATCACAATGATTTAGACTTTGTATCCTTTTGTAGCCCCAACATTTTTGAGAACTGTTCCTACTCACCCCTATGAATTTAACACTGAGATGTAATTCAGTATTTGTTTGGGTAAAAACTGTAAAAACAATCCTATAATAATAATAATAATAATATATTAAAAAACATGGGACATCATTTATTTCCCACCTATAACAACCCAATTTTCCCCCCTGGAGGTTAAGAACTGACCACTCCCCCTGCAGCCTCACATACTGTATGCTGGGCCACTGTACTCCATTGCTCCTGTGTGTGCAGGTGTGGGGACTACAAGATGTATGCATTCTTGTGGTGTGACAGAGCATATTATGATGAACAGCTCCCCCCAATGACTGATTGTGTCTTGCCACCGCCATAAATCACACCCCCACTGCCCCCTTCCAGCACCAAGCGCAAGCACAAATCCAACTTTGGTAATACTCCTGCACTCTCCCTGCTCTCCTTTCTAGTTTTTTTCTTTTTTTTTCCTCCACTGTACTCTCGCACCTACAGAACTTGCGGAGGACGTGTTCTCGCAAAAAAGGTCAAAGATCACCGCAATTCCAAAAAACCCCAGCAGTACCAGAAGTGAGTGGATATATACCGTTGTCTAATTTCAACACATGTCTGGAGGGCAAGTGGAGCAAAGTTTTGTAGGTTTTTCTATTATTTTTGTGACTACTTCCCAGTACTTACCTATGTGTTTGCCCTTCATGTGGTAGTAGAAGGACGCGCAGTATGGGACGCGGCCAGAACCCTTGGGGCCCCTGACAGAGGTTACATTAAAAAGTGGTGACAGAAGACGGGCTTTGTCCCCTTGTACCCGGGGACGTGACGCTTCGATGTACATGTAGTAGCCTGGAAACAAACGAAGACAGCTCTTGGTTATCTGTGTCAGAGGCGGGTCAGGTTAAAAATAAAACCATGTCAAATATGAAGAGAGGCTTGGACTAGTGGACAGTTTACAAAGTAATTCACATGTTCAGTCATTAAAGAGTAGATTGCATTACTTTTGGGGGGAAATACAACACCATCAGTTTAAAGGGACTGTACAGTGTTTAAAATGTGTATTATCCTCCTCCTACATGTTCCAGCAATGTCCTAATGGGAAGAATGAGCCCAGACCTATTCACCACAACTGCCTCTAAAATCCTGCACAGTCACTGTTACTTCAGGTCCGAAATGCCGTCATGCACAAGCTTAATATAGAACCTGCAGTTACACGTATGACCTGAGGTGGCAGTAGTGAGTATAAAATGGCCATCTTGCATCTAGCCCCTATAAGGCAATGGAAAACACAAGGTAATGCAGTAAATGGCAATCAAATAACTGCTACAGAAATTTTGTTTATTTGTTTTGCTTTTTCTTAAGAGTTTAAAGCCATACAGCAAAACATTTCGCTTAGTGCATTTAACAAAACACAAGCAATTACTTCATCCCCGGTGGTTTTAGTGGTGAAAAATAACAAACATGTGCCTTTACTGTGGGCCACTTGTCTCCATGGAGAAAATGCTGCTTTGCTTTGACTAAAAGTTGCCAAATAAAAGGTGTAAATACATTCGAACCACTACCAAATGCTTGGAATCTTATCTTACATTCGTCAGGCATATTTGGAGGTTAAGTAAATACAGACAAGACGAACTCCTTCTTATTTCGTTTGAATGTCAGTTTTAGGTGCTACACGGTTAATCATCGTTTCCTCCAACTGTTATTTTATTGATGAGCTAAATTCAGCCAAAATGGTGTATGAATTTCCATACACCGCACTGATGTTTTCCCTCACCCTCTTTAGTTCCACTGCGGTCAGTGTCTGGGCCTGTGTTGGCTGAACGTTTCGGATTCTGTGACAGGTGATTCTGCCTGGTCCAATCAAAAACATCGCTTCGATCCTGAGAGAAGCCGCATATCCGCTCGTCCTCAAAACCGCAGACATGATCTGCAACCAAAGAGGCAAACATTTCCATCTGTAATTCAGTTACGGTAGACGTGCTTACATTTCTTCAACTAAAAACTAAAAATAACAATGAGCAATTATTGAACCAAAATATGAGTTATATATATATATGTTTTTCTTGTAATGTTTGTAATTCTTTTTTAATGAATTGGTTCTTTTCCACTGATTGTTCTGTGATTGTTCTAGCTGCGAGCTGGTTCAGAAACACACTGTCGCTGTTCTTGTTGCAGCTGCCACCTTTTCTCAGATCCATCTGGAGAGCAGAGGGATTATCAGACACCCAAATGATAATTGACTCAAGTGAGCATCTTGCACAGGCAGATCCGTGAGTTTCTGGACTTGCACATCCAACAGTGTGTTGCAGATGCATATGGCCACTGCTCCCCGGGACGAGAGCGTGTGTGTGTTCCTTTGTTGAGCAGACCTAATCTATTACCATTCACATGCCGTTCCAATACATGTGCTGCTTTCAATTTGCACTGTTGTTTTCGCAGTCTGCTCCAATCTGCTGTTGTTTTAATTGCCTCACCCCAGAAGAGCCAACTGTCATCCCTGCCAGAAAACGCTGTGTGTCTCTTAATGAAGAAGATAGACAAGATGCAATTGAGTGAAGAAGGAGAGATGGTGAAGGAGACAATGAGAATTGGTCGAGAAAAAGAGCTCAGACTGGCACAGACAGCCTTGACATACAACGGGAGGAAGACAGAGCAAGTTTTTATAGCCTATAATGAAGAGCCTGAACAGAAGATGATGTGAAGGCAGTCTATATAAAAAAAACGTAAGCCTTCTTCCCTCCATGTGTCCTTAACCAGTCTCCTTTCGTCCAATTATGACCACTCTTTCATGACATTTAAAATGTCATGAACAAGCTTCTTCACATATCCTGCCCCTGCTCTGCACTCTCCTGTCTGCTCCATAGCAACCAGATTTAATCAAAAACCAAAGCTGGGCCAGGGCAAAGTTTGTTCTCTTCGCCGTGTTGGTTCTGTTTGAAGGATATGCTCTCAATTAGCATTGAAATTAAACCAGAGGTCTTAATCTCCTTTGTCATCACTTTGAGGTCACAATAACACATGGTTGCAATGTCACAAAGACAGATTCTTACCTGAAGGCCTTGGGTAAGTGTAGGCTGTAAAATAAAGACACATCAATTAAAATCCAATCCACATGCCCTGCGTTATTCAAATGAGAAAAACACTCACGCTCTGAATACTGAATGATGCGGCTGACGTAGACCCCAATGCTGTAGGTCGTGATGGGAACCAGGCGGACCTCGTAGGTCAGTGGAATCCGCAGGTCTGTGATGGCATAGGACAGCAGCACTCCCTTCTCTGGCTCTTTACCCTTTAGGTCAATCTGCTTCGTCCACAGGTTCTGATTGTTCTACGTTTGGACACATACACAAACAAAGTGAACAGGTTAACAAATCAATAAAATGACCGTTATTGGACACTATATTTGTAGACTTTATTGTAAGAGAAATTGTCCAAAGCATTTTACCCATCCTTCAAGAAACGAGTCAAATCAACAAAGAATTGCTTCTCAACTACCTGACTTCATCTTCACCATAGCACCAGCGAGTATACAGCATTTTCCTAACCAGATCCAGCCAAATCATTTTCTATTCTACTTTTTGGTTAAAATATGCACATATACATAAATCTCTCCTGATTAAATGAGTAGCGGTAGATATCGCATGCACAGGGTGGCTTTTGAAAGCGATCGGATCAGTGCACTGAAAATCGGTATTACAAATAACACAACAGCTCAGGCGGACCAGTCGTTGTCTCTCAGCCTGTATTAAGAGAAGTACGGTGTTTTTTTTTGGTGTTTTGTTCGTGGCACTTTTAATGGAGCCATGGCGGTGTTATTCCACCCACAAAGGGAAGGATCCATTAGCTGAGTATCTGCGTGTGATCCAAGCTACTTAAAGACCTGACAGTGAACTCAATCTAATGCATTAGGTCAGCCACTCCACACACCGCTCAGTACACCCACAGCACACCATTATCAGGTAATGCATGCAGAGCTGTGCGCGCCATTTGTACTTAGGCTTGTTCACACCTTTGCAATGAGCAGATCTGGTTTTAGAATATAATAAAAATGCACCAAGCAATTTCTAAATTATGGACAGAAGCAATGATTTTAGATATAATACTTAAAATAATAATTATTACAGACATATTTTGTACTAATAATGCAGTTTATTTTGCTTATTAATTACCGTTTTACTTTACTTTATTAAACAAGACATCATCTGAAAGTTTAAAGTTGACTATTTAATAAACTAAGTATATTAAATCCCTTGTTCCCTTAGTATATTATAGAAGTCTTCTATAATATACTAAGGGAGGGAGAGACACCAGCTGCAAGTCTCCTAGCCCAACTTGTAAAGGCCATCGGACAATCAAGATTTTCTATGCTCTTCCCTGTTGTTTTTTGGCTCAGCAATGATCTGGACAGGGCCCGTATGACTGGCTTTCGTAGGAGCGAGATGACCGGATTATCACTTCCTGGTAAATGTTTTGTGACTGCGGAGTCTGTGCCAGATCTGTGCCAATAATTACAACGGTCAGAAAGCTCCCCTCTGTGTACATATATATTTGATATTGCTGTATTGAATTATTATCTTCTAGCACCAAAGATTTGAGAGTAACGTCATTTTGATTTACTCTATGCTTTACATGTTGTACAGCTAGTAGGTCCTTATTTTGATTCCCGAATGAGGCCTTTCTGTGAAGTTTGAATGTTCTCCCCATGTATGTATAGGTTTCTTTTGGGTACTTTTACCACTAAAAACATGTACAAGAGATGAATCCTCCAGCCAGGTGATACTGACCATCAGCTTGGCTCCACATCTAGAGATGGGTCCCCAGGCGCTGCACTGTGGTCACCAACGGGTCACCCCAGCGGCAGCGAAGGATGGGTCAAAGACAGAGGACAAATTTCCCTACGCTATAAAGTATCAATAAAGTATACCTTAAAGCAGAACTAAGTAACTCATGCCCCTAGAGGCCATGAGTGCCACTGCAGATGTCCTAGCATGCTACGTTTTTTTACTCATTAATTGTCCGTGAGAGTAAATACTACGCTGACAGAGCGGAGGAGGGAGAGAGGGATATTGTACATTGTGCCACAACTCAATTACACAATGGGCTATATGCACAGTGACCCCACGTGATTTCCGCCTGGACAGTCAGCCAGAGGCTGTCCTTCCTGTCTGTCATCTCTTCCCATTAAAAATTAGCAGGTCCCACAGAAATGAAGCAATAGCTTAAGATTTGGTAAAGGACAGCGAGTAAAAGTTCGGATGTGACTGGAGCAGGTTAAAAAATATTACGTGAGACGCAACGACTTCACTGGAGGAAACCTCCGTGTTCATAACGGTGGATGTTTTTGTCTTGAAGCTAACGCGGCTAACAAAATAAAAATTAAAACTAGCGCAAAGTTTTGAACGAGCCTGCGCAAAAAAGAATCGTCCTGTTAGTAGTTTAAATAATATTTACTTGTTTACATGTTATATTATCATTTTTCAACACTAGCCTTTAGCTCTAAGATAAAAGCTCCTACCTTACGACAGCTGGCGTTTCCTTTGGGTGCTGGATTCACAGCGAACATGATGTTTGTAATACGTTGCTGTGACTGTCCATCAGTAACTCGTTGTCCTTAACCAGATCCTGAGCTATCGCTATTTTTGTGTGGGAACCTGCTAATTGTGAACGTAAACGACCAGCGACAGGAAGTGCTGCGTCTGGCTGACTGTCCAGGAAGACGTCACGTGGGGAAACTGTGCATATAGCCTATGGAGATCATTTTTTTCCACACAAACTTGGCTGTAAGTGCTGCTAAAGTGGCGCTAGCTCGCAGTTAGCTTTGCCCGTTAGCCTGTTAGCCTGTTCAAGGATGGTTTTCTGGACAGAGACACAGGGGGAGATGAAAGAGCCCCCCAATCATCCCATTAACACTTGTATTACCCCCAGAGGGACCATGCAAATGATATATTAAGGTTAACAAGTTACTTAGTACTGCTTTAAAGGGACTAGATGTAAGCTACTGCCACCTCAGGTCTTTTACGTAGCTGCAGTTTCTATATTAAGCTTGTCCATGACGGTACTTCGGGCCTGAAGTAACAACTTTTTGAGTGACAGTGCAGGATTTGAGCAGCAGTTGTGGTGAATGGGTCTGGGCTCATTTTACACATTAGGACATTGATGGAGCAAGTGTGTGGTAGAAGATACATGCTTTTAACATTTTTAAACTCTGTCTAGTCTCTTTAACCTTTAACCTTTCCTTCTGCCATTGCATTTGTAATTTCAAGCTGTCAAATTTCATTCAACATTCATATTGTCTGTCCTGTCCTGGATTGTTTACAGATCTTCCTGCACAGTGACATTCAAACCATACGCCGTAATTGCCATTGATTGTACTCTCTCGTCTAAAGCGATCATGTGTATTGACAGGACCACGGCGCCTCACTCTGTGCTTGCCAACAGTGGGATACATTTGGTTCATCTCCAAATACTGTTGATCCCAGTGCCACCCGCACGAGCTGGCAACAAATGCACAAACGTCCCTCCTTCTCAGCCAGGCTCCATGCCACTAATAGTTGCACATTTTACTGCCATTCTGGTTGTACTTGTTTCATTGCCAGTCCGATATATTGCACCTCCTTGCACAAGTTGTAAAACATCCTTGTCACTCTGGGTTTTTTTAAGAACCAAATTCACAGTCTCTGTGTGACATATCTTAGGCTTTATGCCTTTAGGATTATTTTCCTAATTACATCAGGGTTTTTTCCATCACACAAAACACAAACTTTGTTGTATTAAGGAGCAATAAGCAAGAACTTCTATAGTGTCACAGTGAAGGCAGTAGATCTTGAGGCCAGCTATTGTGAACAGCAAGTGTAAAACTCCAATACGCACTTATTCATACAAACATTTAC
Source organism: Gobius niger (assembly GCF_951799975.1). Taxonomy (NCBI): domain Eukaryota; kingdom Metazoa; phylum Chordata; class Actinopteri; order Gobiiformes; family Gobiidae; genus Gobius; species Gobius niger. Next base: position 24,711,622 of record NC_136855.1, on the reverse strand, counting down.
AAATGCTCACAGTGTATGAGCAATGCATGCTAATGAGTGGTAAATCAGGAAGGAAAGGCTAAAGCTTATGTAATATGGATAGTGTTTGTGGAAGCAGGAGCTCGGCAAACTGGGGAATAAGCCTGGAAAGCAGAAAAAATATGGAGAAATTTTAAAGTTGATCATATCACAACGGGCGATTGAACAAGACCTCATTTTGCTAATACATCAAAAACAAAGTATTGTTTTAGAAAATCTGGCCCACCATGTTTATATATGTTTAATTTTAATGAACAAGTGTAGGCTAATTGGTTTGATATTGAAATTAGCCTAGGGAAAATATGAATACTTATAAAAGCATTGATGTATTTTTTTTTTCATCATCAAGCGAACTGAATTTCTTCTTGATCAATAACTTTTCTGAAACATATCGGCCTCCAGGCATCAGATTTGTATGCTGCAGTACGAGGGCATAACATTTTCTCCCATTATCCAGACTTTGGACTTGCCGGTGACCCCGCGTGGCTGGTCTTGGCCTTCAGGTATTCAAACATGACTTCAAACATAAACATTACCGGAAAGTTTGTGCTCACTGGCTGTTCACATTAGCATAATACTCACTAAAAACATGCAGCTTTTAGCCAAACACATACATAATTATTAAAAAAATGCTTTACATAAACATGTCAGCTGCTTCTTTCGATTAGGACCCATTGCCAGTCTCAGCTTTCATGTTCACTGCTGCTGTCTACTCAAATCTAATGAGCAAACTTGCTTTAAGGGCAGTGTGTGACAGAAAGACAAAAGGTTGCTGGTGTGGGATGGGTATAAATGGTAGCCCCCTGCGTTTTTGTTAAAGAAAAAAAAATCATGGTACCACTGGTAAATGTGGGATTTCTATCTCTACACGTTTCTATGCCTGGTGGGTCTTGAGATACGCAATTCTACAAATAAAACTGACAAGCCTATTTTATGGTTCTACATTAGGATCATAAGAAGATATTAAAAAACACTTAATGTACTTAAATTTACAGCACAGTAATAATATGGTAATAGGATGGTGACTATAGGGACAGAGATAACAAGGGATAACGCGTTTTGCTGCGTTACACCAATAATAAAAAAAAACATGTTTACTTGTCATTTACAACCTTGATACGGTGTAAAAGTATCAAGATTGAACCAAGCGCATTTTCCCTAGCTCGGTATTGCTCAAATCTTGAAGCTTCTCAACTGGAGAGCAACAGTGTAATGCCTCATATGAAAGCTAAGACCTACAAAAGTGATCATAACTTTTTTTTCGTCACGTTGTTGCCGTGTTTTTTCACATTTTTGTCACTTTTTTGTCATGTTTTTGTCACTTTTTGTCGCTTTTTTGTTGCATCGTCATTGTCGTCGCTATTTTGATGTTTATTTGTCAAGCTTTAACATTTGGGAAAAGCCAAACTGCGGGTAAATGAGCTCTGGATGAGTTCAGGTGGTGAAGAGGTTCAGATTTATCAGTGGTAAATTGTCTCTACTTATATAGCGTTTGTCTAGCTCCATCAGGAACCAGTCCCCCATTCACACCTTCAACCCCCAATCTTCCATGACACGACCCGCACTAGCAACTGTGCTACTTACCAATGTAAGGTCGTGCAAAGAGGGTTACAGATGGTTGGGGGGCTCAAAATTCAAAACGGCATATGCATAAAAAATATAATCATTTTTTTAGCTTGTATTTCTATTATCATGAGCCGGATTGGAAGGAAAATAAAAACTAGTCTGAAGCACGAGAATCTGAGCTTGTTTTTAAGCGCCTGGGAACTCTTCTCTAACTCCGTCTGTCTAAGTGTCACTTTCGGCTGCGAGGCACATGGACAGTACATTGTCAGCATAAGATGAACTAATGAAGAGCATATTTAAATTGAAATTAAAGTTTGATAAGGGTCATTGGTAAGCAGAGCTGACAGCCAGCTTTCCTCTCTACCAGGTCAGTGCATGCAATGCCTGAGTGAGTGGAGTAGGGATGGTATGAGAGACGACTGGCGGACGCAGAACGCTGTAGAAAGGCAGAAGGTGTGGGCTTGATAGATTGATGTGTAACGTGTGTGCACGGCTATCCCTATCGTTGCCACATACGCCTCCATGAATCGGGGCCAGACTCTGTTTGGACTTGTGTCCGCTCCACTGTCAACAAGGAGACAACGAGACAAAGAAAGTGTGAAAGGGGCGAGAGAGTGAGACAGAAAGCGCGACTGAGAAAATCCTGATTGACAGGCCGCATTTAACTACAAGTGCTGGGTTAATTTTTCTATTATGCTTTGATTAATGGCTCACGTTCATGACGGATATAGCGGTTTAGTGGTGTGAAAGGGAACAAGATGTCATTTATGCGTGTGTAGCCTTTCTGGCGTGACCTGGTGTGATAGCAAGCTTAAGTCGTATACAGAATACATGAATAATGCATGCATATCATTTATTGCTATGTTATTATACAAAACAATAGACTAAACAAATAAGAACACCTTTCCAAATACAACCTCAGACGGTATTTGTCTTTTTAAGTGTCCATGGAGTTTAATCTTTCGTCTCCAGAGTATTTAGCAGTGGAGTAGTTGGTCATTTTTGCATGTGTGGGCTTCCGCGCATGACTTGGCGCGAACAAATGTTTTACTCGAACATAAATAATTCATCATACGCAAGGATTCATGTACAACTCTAATTCATTGTGGGTATTTTTAATTCCTCATATATATGATAATAGGACTGTGTGTTTGTGTCCCATCATGCAGAAAAGGAAGCTGCTGTTGAGACGTGAGGTGCAGCCACTCTCCCTGTGTAAATGGTACAAACAACCGCAAGACCCAGGCGGGTAGAGGTACAGCCAGACAAAAGAACAGATGGAGACGGGATGTGAGGAGGGAGAAAAAAAACTAACTAAAACAGCTATATGTCTTGCTGTACAGATGAAGATGGAAAAAAATATATATATTTGGATTGATACTTGGATTGAAGTAATGGTCAACAATGAGTCACGTAAGCTGCGGAAATGTCCACATATTGAATCTGATTGTCTGAGCACTTTACAGAGGCCGTTTGAAGAGGCACACTGCAAAAAGCAAAAGCAAGAAATAAGTGAAATGCTCTTGAAATAAGTCAAATTGTCCTTAGTTTGTGTAATTCATTTCAACAAATCTGTCCATGGGGCAAGATATTTACACTAAACTTACTTAATGTAATTTAATACAACACTTTTGCTTCAAGTAAATTATGACTTTTTTTTTAAATCTAATTTTGACCGCAATAAGATATTTTTTCTTAATTTAAGTGTAAAAATCTTGCCCCATGGACAGATAAGATATTCACTTATTTCAAGATTACTTTTTGCAGTGCATGTCTATATTTATTTATTTTTACTACATTAGCAAAGGGGCAGGCAACGTTGGGATTATGATTTTAAGAAATATGATTACACAATCCTAGCTCAAATACCTGGTTTTGTGCTCTAAAAATGTGGAAATATGCTTTCAAACGCTTAAAAGATTTTTTTAAGCTGGCGCAACAACCCTCATTTAGTCATATATGATGTTCACCCCTGGCATTTGTGAAAAGTGGTGCTTTACTTTGGGCTACAATTGGGAGGTTTGACAACAAAGAAAATCCTTCAAACCAATTTGCCTACATCTGGTCTATATGGAAACCAGAAAATAACATGAGCAACATAAGTGGTCCTATAAGAGCTGATACTGAGGGGGCTCTCTTTAGATGGCCTGATTAGCCGATCCTCTCTATAACATTGTGTGTTTATGCGTGTGTGTACATCATGTGTGTGTGTGTGTGTGAGTGTATGAGAGTGCACATCTCCGCCGAGACCGTGCATCATTTTGTATGTGCTAAAAAGAGTGTCAGGGCGTTAAGAGGATGAGCTGTGGAAAGTGCTGCTGAAATAGATGGCTTGTGAAATTGAGACAGTATTGCATTCAAATGTTCTCCTACTCCTTTTAATACTCCAGAGAACCAGAGAGTTCGGCTGTTTTTCTTTCATTTGCATCTTATTTATATTTTTCACACTCTTTTATTCACTGCCACGCCATCTGCTTTTTGCTTTTGTTTGGCTGTCTCCGAAGCATACATAAAAAAACAGCAGGTAAAATACACAGCAACTCAATTTGACTTTAACCGAGTTTGAGGAAAATCTTCAGAATGCATTAAATCAATTTCACACACGCACACAAAAAAAAAGCCCTGCAGACGTATTTATTACCACTACTTCAGAAGCATCAAACACAAAGTTATTCTGGCTGCACTTGTAGATTGCCAAAAGAGACATTAGAGAAAATAGTGGAGACAAAAGAAAAAGAAATCCTTTTCAGCACATGCAATCTTATCTTAGAATGGCCACTGCTCATTTCTGTGTGTCTCATGAGTCTTACTTAATAAGGTAAGCAGCCAACTCTTAAAGTAGTGTGGGAATTAGCTATTCATCCGCGCTAAAGCAAGCTGGCAGACCCGGCGTTTCCTTCTGTTCCTCTGTCTCACACAAACGCACACACGAACATGCTCTCTGCTGTATTATTCACTATTCTCCTTCTGGTATTGTGATTTAGGGACACTAATCTATAAATAGATCTGTGAACAACAGAGAGGTGAATTAAGGCCACTCTGTTAATAGGGGTTTCCAATTTAATGTCAAGGGCTTTAGAGGATGCAGGGATTTATGGGCAGTGAGTCCAAGAAGGTCCAAGAACAATGAAAGTAACTGAGAGGAAGGTGGACATGTAACTACAGGTAAATCTAACTCAAGGTTCATACAGGCTTGTACAGTTATACAAAACCATTAAACTTACAGTTCAACAGACAGACAGTACTCAAAGGTCTTGAATATGTTGCATTATATCTTTATATGATGCACCGATCCAATACTGGTATTGTATATCAGAGCCGATGCTGGAAAAAATTCGATATCGGGTATCGGTATCATGTCTGGTACTTCAATGGACTATGGGTAGAACGTACCACATGCGACCATTAGCCACCAGGGGGCAGTAATACAACTATTATCTGAATGTATACAAATATCCAATACCAGTTTTGTCTCTCAACACCTTAAAAACATGCTGTATATATATATTTTGAAGCTAAGAACCCGCAACTGCCTTTAAAATCCTGCACTGTCACTCAAAACGGTGTTAATTCGGGTCCGAGGTGCTGTCATGCGCAAGCTATAGACCCTGCAGTTACGCCTGAGGTGGCAGTAGTGAGTGTAAAAATTACTAACTTGCATCTAGTCCCTTTAAGACAGTGTTTTGGTATCGGTAAACATCGGATATCGGCAGATCCTCAAACCCCAGTATCGGTATCATATTGGTAGCAAAAAAAGCTGGATCAGTGCATCTCTACTTTATGTGCACTATTTTGCAGTATCCAGCACCTATACTGTGAACTTTTGATTTGATGATACGATATAAGAATACAAGCAACCATCCCTGTAGGTTAAGGCTCGCACAACAGCAACAGTGGAAGTCATCTGAGTTTTCAATTTAAGATTTAAAAATACCACCTCAAAAGCCATCCACTTTCTGTCTTTTATTGTGAAACCCCTTTGACAGCAGCAGAAGTCAAGAGCTGCAGGGTTTAAGTCGCGGTTACAATGTCAAGAGTAAAAATGTTATGGCTTTTTGGCAGCCAAAGCAAAAACTCTGCTGCTGGGATGAGATTTTATGTGAAAGGTCTATAGTCTAAGAACAATTCTCACGGTTATGTGGGATATAAGCCGATGGAACAAATAGAGAAGTGTATTAGAGAAAAGGAGGGATAACAAGTTGTGCATGATCAGTAGGGATCAGAGGTAACATACTAAATAATGTATGTTCAATTATAATATACATACAATCACTAGCCGTCATAGTAAAAAGGGTATATGTTTAGATATCGATGTCATTATCTAGATTCTGCAAGTTGTGACGCTCTGTAGTAGATAGAGTAACATGCTCAGCATTGGTGTATTTTAAATCACGGAGCAATGAGGAAAGACGATATGCATAGTTGTAATTCAGCGGAGTACATGGCCATTGATTGACTGCACACACACTTGACTCTGGCTGAGCTCATAAAGCCATGTGTTTACTTAGCACTGCAGACTGAAGTGCATACAGACGGTCCACTCGCGCTTGCTCCAAAATGAGTTCTCAGCCAGCCACTCGGTGATTCAGCATTTGTACATTGACAAGACAGACATTTGCCATGGTCAAAGTCAAGTCGGACAAGATTTTCTCATGGCTTCTCAAGTTTACCTTGCGTACGTTTATCCAGTAGCCGATGATTTGGTCCGTGGCCTCTGGGTCTCTCTGTGTCCACTGCAGATTGTAGGAATAGTTATTTCCTTTCAGGATCCGGACCGGATTTGGAGTGTCAAAGTAGAACTCTGCGTTGTAAGGCTGTGCTGTGGAAATACATGGGCCAAAATGCATTACTCTCTCGCTACCTCCAAAATAAATAAGCAAATATACAAATACATGGGAGATGCTGAGCGTAAGTAGAAGTAGACGTATTCTGCCTTGATGCGTTGACTCACCAGAGACATTAAAAGTGCATGTGGATGTTCCGGCGCTGTTGCTTACTCTGCACTCGTAAGAGCCATTGTTGGTGGGTTCGAGCTTGAATTTGAGTTCTGGGGTTTCCTTCAGATCCGGCATGGGCATTCGAATGAAATCTCCATTTCGGAACCAGCGGATGTCCGTGAGACGAGGAGGGTTCGCACGCAGGACGGTGCATCTCAGAGTGACCATTTGGTAATTCCTAGAGCGCACATCTTGATACACTGGGTCCAAGATTGGGGGATCTGAAACACAATTGAAAAGCTTTTTTACCGCAACATCACATTGTCAAGAATGTATTTATCCGTAAGCTTAGTTAAAGGATTAGTTGTTTGTTGATTTATCTCTCTCTTCAAAGCAGTAGTGTCTGGGATATGGTTCACAGCAAATAATTTCTTCCGCAATTTTGGTGTCAATCTAATCACATCTGTTTATCTGGAGCGCATCACTCAAATGCCGGAGACACTTAAATATCCTCCTAAATCTCCATCTGTCTTTCTCTGACTGACTAATCCATCAGTCACAGAGTTAAGACATGGTTCCTGACTTCTTGTAGAGAAGGTAACACATGTACAGTAATCGTGGGGGCCCAGGCGTCTAAGCAAGGAGATTATTATTATTACTTGGCATTGTTAAAGCACGAATATCTGCCCCCCTTTTATTGCAGCACCCCAGAACTGGTTCAGTGTAGCTGGAATGTATTATCAGCCCATTACTTTTACTTCCTTTTCTATATATGTGCTGCTCAAAAGAATTAAGACAACATTTTTCCTTAAATAGTTTGAGCAGTGTATCTAAATTGAGCTTCCAAAAGCTCTGTATATATTTACCATTGCAAGTTCAATAACAGAACGACTTTGGTCAAATCACAAGAGATACAGGACATATGGCACCTCCTAGTTGTTAGATTTGACGTTGCATATTTACATTTACATATATATGAGGCCACCTGAAATATGACTTAGGAAACAGCATATACTATTCCCTGAATATTTCCAGCTTATCACCACACTTTTCCATTTCTTAGCGCTTCCCTCCCTGATCTGACACTGAACAAAATGTTAATTGCCAGAGGGCCATCTTGCTGTACTGCTAACCTAACATAACCAGCCGTAATTAACCTGTCAGTGCGACGTGTGGTTCCCTGGCTAATAACTGACTAGCTGTTTCTGCCTCTGCCCTGGGGTCAGCCGACGCACAACACAGCCAAATTACTCCGCCACAAATCACAGCCCACGTGCTTCACCCCTGGCTAATCATGAAGATAATAGACAAGATGCTAATGGCAGGAGCAGGATAGTAATGGTGATGAGATCTAATGTTAAGGCCCCCCGAGGAGAGGCTCCGCGACTCCAGTCCCCTATGAATCAGCTTTATCAGACACAGATGTGTAATTATAGACTAATCAATGTTATGTCTGTAAATTAGACTGATAAAGACACGGAAGGATGCGGAGGAAGAAGAGAAGAGAGACGCAGGTGAGAAGGTAAGTAACAAGGACACATCCTGGAAATGCATCTCTTCAATGTAAAATAATACAGTTGAAGTTTTAATTTAGCAATTTGTTTTATATTTTAAGATACATGTAATGCACACAGTACTTCAAGGCTACATCTAGGCTCAAGACCCCCCTTTTTAGTTCAACTTTCAGCTGAGATCTATTTATTTGTTTTAGTCCTATATAGTATTTATCTGAGCATGCCAGGTGGGTGGCTGGGTGGGTGAGTTGGTGCCACACAGGCTTTACGGGCGAGAATGTTTTAAATGTAAAGCACTTTGTGATGCACTTGTGTATGAAAAGCGCTATATAAAAAAAATCTTGTTTTATCATTTCTATCATGTATTTATCTGCAAGATTTCTCAGTCAAGAACAGCAGACAGGACAAGAACAAAAACTAAAACCTCTACAACTGCTACTGCCTTAAAGCAGAACTAAGTAACTCTTGCCCCTAGAGGCCATAAGCACAACTGCAGGTGTCGTAACAAGTTGCGATTTTTAAACTTTTTACTTGTCCGTAAGAGTAAATACTACGCTGACAGAAAAGGCGAAGGGAGAGAGTGATATTATACATCCAATTACACAATGGAAATAATTATTTTCACTAAAACTTGGCTGTAAATACTATTTAAAGTGTCGCTAGCATGCAGTTAGCTTTGCCCGTTCGCTTCTTCTTCGTGATTCCATCGCGCAGAAGTGCCCAAAGTGGGGCCCGCCGAAACAATTCTGTTGGCCCGCCAGAGAGTGACCTACTTTTGAGGTGCGTGTGGTTAAAACTCTCTTCCATTCATTCTCAATGGTAAATATGGATGCAGCACACTTTTGACCACCATCGTCAAATTGGGGGCGCTGTTTCACTCCTTTTGGAAACACTGTTGTGGTGTCTTGGTATTTATCAATTACAGAGCGTTGTAGCATCAACTTTCAGTTTTCCAACTTTTATTGCAAAGGTTGTTAACATCGACAACAGTACATCTAAAAATTGACTTATAAAAGAATTGATGCTGAACTGACACTTTCAAAATAATCTAATGTGTCATTTTCTTTGAGTTAACGAATGAGGTAAAGTTACTGTAGGTGCTGTAGATGCAGGTGTTTGTTTGTTTTTTACATTTTGCACTAAATTGCTACAATTGTTGATTTTGTTCTACTAAAACTAGGCTTTTGCCATAGTTACCATTTATTTTAATATAGCATGTTATTTGCATAGATAGAATCAAATGCAAATGTAATTTGCAGTTATATGTGTTTCGTGCTTGACATCGCCGTGTTTGGCCTGCGGCACTTTTTCATTTTGGCCCAAAAGACAAAAAGACAAAAAAGTGGAGACAAAAAGGTTTGGGCACCCCCTGCCATAGCATGTACTGGTTGCTCCGGTCTGGTGGAAGTCAAGTTGCAATTTTGGTTTTCTGGCCATAGACACCAGGGGAAGATGAAAGACCCCCCAATCATCCCATTAACACTTGTATTACCCCCAGAGGGACTATGAAAAGGATTTATTAAGTTAAACAGTTACTTAGTATTGCTTTAACTATGACCAAATTATTTTTCAAATATTTCAGAACTTCAATCCTCAACCTGATTATAAATATAGAAGAGCATTAATATTTATGTACACATTTTTTTTTTTCTAACACTGTTCCATTTCTATTCTGAACCAGAACCCGTTCGCCGCACATGCAGTTGACACCTGCATCTTAACATCAGACTATGTTACTATTCCATATGTATCGGTGCACTACTCAATACTTACTACCGACGCATACCTTATGCACAAGCTGTCTGGCTGCCTCCAATGTGACAGAGAGATAGATTGGGGGCCACAGGTTAAATCCCACAGGCTGATTAGTGTATGGTCACATATCAGACACACATACGCATAAGTACGTTGATTTGACTTTGAAAACATGAGGACACAGGAGAGACATGCCACGAGGGGCTCCTTTCTTCTGTTTAGCAGCCAGTTTGTTTGTGAGTCTATCTTTTGCTTAATTGTGCTCATTAGTAAGTTAAAAGCATTTGCCAGTTTTACCCTCCTTGGATTCTTTTCCACTGTAATTCAAACTGACAACACTATATTGGGAGCAAAAACTGTTACAATTCATAATCATATAGTTGATAATGACTCAAAAAACATTACATGCCTTTGTTTTAAGAATCTACTGCCTAAAACATCGAATGCATCATAGCCTGTTACATCTGTTATGTGGTAGGAATGGGGTTCTTCAACTTGATAGTCATAAAGTAATGACTGACTGACATAAAACCAGTCAATAAAATGCATAAAAATGTCTTGTAATAATTTGCATTAAGTCAACCCCCTCACAGCTTCATCATCGTGTTTGTTTTCAGATTGCAAGTTCAGAGAGTAGTCCGCCGCAATGTGTCTTAGTCATAAGCCCATAAACCATGTAAAGACACAACAAATCACTCTCATCTACCGCGGCAAAATGGAATCCGTCCAAGAACGCAACACTGACCAAGCCGAACATTTACAGTACACAACAGCAAAATCAATTTACATGAGACTCAGAGAGCGGGGGGGTTGGGGGTGCGAGAGAAACACCTATTTAGGAAGAAAGACAATAAAGAAGACGAATGACAAGGAAAGTGTGGTGTGAAAGAACTATAAGACGGAGTGTGTATGGCGAAGGAAGCAAAAAAAAAAAAAAACGCGTGACAAGACAGAAGGGTCCTCTCATGGCCGGCAACTCGCTGATTGATGATGATGAGAATGGCAATGAGGAAGAACAGTCACTCCGCTCCGAGGGGAAGATGACACCATGGGCATGCAAAGAAGGGATACATGTGAGGTAAAAAAAAAAGAAAAAAGGGAGGGACATATCCACTTAATTATAATCTGGGATGAAAAATGATCTTTTCCTGGGATTGATCAACAGCGCTAAGTGGAGGCATCTGATGGAGTAGATGTGATGAATAAACACAAGAGAATGCATCCATGAGGAAGAGACATATAATCACTTGGGACACAGTGTTCTCCTGGACAAGGGCCGGGTAGCTGCTGGGCTAGCGCTGAGGGATACAGAAGGAACTAAGAGGTTAATATTGGCGGGTCAGGCTCTCAATGGCACAGGAACTATCCATTGTTGTAGAGATGTTCATTTACTGTCCTCTGGGCTGGATTGATTGAGTTGCGGAAGCTTCTTCTTGCTCTTGTAAGACACACAGGCTGGAGGTCTATTTGAACTCTAAAGAGGAGTGGTCAGGGCTGCCTTTGTTCGGGGCTTGGGTGAAACTGGTAGGTGCTCATTCCCACACAGGCCTTTGTCAATGCAAATGAAGACTATTCGAATTAGTGAAAGTGCAATAAGTGGGATTAAGGAAGTTCTGACCACATTTATGGCAAAAAAAAAAAAAAAAAAAAAGAGTGCATGTGCAATGGCAAAAACACAACATTGTGCAGAACTCACTGACATTACCCAAAGCGCAGAGATGGCGTGACGCGACACATTTATCGATTTCGATGCATCCAACCACTACTCCATTGCTTATTTCTTTTTACACAGCTTCCATACTTATTTTGTGTCACCCGCCAAGTTGATACGTTCCTTTTCTTTTGCCTTCTTCACTGTGTTGCTGTCATAACAACCACATTCCAGCTTGTCTAAGATCATTAAAGATTCATACAATCACACAAGACGCAGCTAAGTATTTCAGTTGAACTTCAAAGCCAGTGTTTGATTTTCTGACTGCGAAAAAATAAGTAAGCTGAATATATAGTTGTATCCAGGTAAAGTGAGGCCCTTTTATACCTCATTTTTGAAGTGATATCAAGTAGTGATAAAACAGGATGTGATTATTTGCCTATCTTATCTGTAGAAATGTCTGTCAAGGCTTGGTTGCTACGCAGTCTTATCTTAGGAAGTATGAGCGAGAAGAAGAGAGGTTAAATATCATTGATTCAAACAGTCTCGTTGACAATGTTTGAAAACCTCTAGAATTACTGGAAATATGGGTATACATATATTCAGGTTCAGAGTATTTACTAGCGCAAGCCTCTTTGCTCGATTACCTACACATGCCGTCCACCTGTACGACCTCTTGTTGCCTCTGTCATGCTCTGGGTGAGTGACATTTTCATAGTGATAAAGTTCTGACTTACACTGGACATTTAGCTGCACGTTCATCTCTCGTTTCTTGATGTTGAGTCCATTGTAGGGCGCGGTCTGGCAGCGATACACTCCTATCATGTCTTTGCTCACATTCCTCAGCCTCAAACGCCCATCCGGAGTTTCCACTTGAGACTTCCCATTGGGCATCAGAAGGTCCTTCTCCAGACGGGACCATAGGATCGGAGGCGGCGGCTTACCATCCACCAAACACACCAGATCTGTGTTACCGCCCTCTCGCACACTCACCACCTGTCCACCAGGGGGCAAGGACAGGACAGGGGGAGATACTGGAGAGACAGAAAAAAAAGTCTTTTAATGGAAAGTTAGTGGAAAAATATTTGTTGGAAAAATTGCTACACATTACAGTCAAACAAGCAAACCTTATGAATTTCTTCAATCAACAATTATTACAATTATCCAATACTTAATTTGCAGCAGGGAGTGTTTAATTAACACGATTCGAACTTCTCACATCTGCATTAAAGCTGTACTAAGTACCTCATTCCTCTAGAGGCCATAAGCGTCTCTGCAGGTGTCGTAGCATATTGCGTATTTTTACTCATTAATTGTCCGTGAGAGTAAATACTAATAATACGCTGACAGAAAAGACAAAGGGAAAGAGGGATATTGTACATCCAACTACACAATGGAGATTTTTTTTTCACTCAAACTTGGCTGTATATACTGTTTAAGTGGCGCTAGCCCACAGCTAGCTTTGCCCGTTAGCCTGTTAGCTTCTTCTTCGTGATTCCATTAGTGTGTATTGCAAGGGTGAGACACCAGGGGGAGATGAAAGACCCCCCAATCATCCCATTTATACTTGTATTACCCCTAGAGGGACCACAAAAAGGATTTATTAAGATAAACAAGCTACGTAGTACTGCGTTAACTAGCCTCAGTGCCTGAAATGTTCCGACTTCCAGTGACCCATGCACAAAAACAGTGTCATGGGAAATGACAGTGCACCGCGTGGTTTCAAACTTATAAAAAGATGAGTAATTATCCTGGTGAGCTAAACCTCCTTAATTTTTACAGCACCCCCCGCCCCCCTGATTTTCCCACCCAACCAATCAAAACGTGAGGGCCCTGGACATACATTTTCGAAATATTCAGTAAGTATGCCCACAGAAACATTTGTGTGCCTGTGTAATCACCACTGTTCTGAGAGATGTTCATGTCGACGCGCAGCTCAGGCACTCTGCTGCCGGGGAAATTCGCCACGCAGCTGTACACAGCCAGGTCCCTGAACTTCATGTCCACAATCTCCAGACTGCTGGTGCCCGGGGCCATGTCGGGGTCAGACTTCAGCAGGAGGAGGCTGTCCGTGGTAAAGACCGGAGCTCCGTTCTTGTACCAGGTGTAGTTGACCTTGTCCTGGGGAGTGGCGTCCACGTGACACGAGAGCTTCAGGTCACGGTTCATCTGAATGGACTCGCCGTCTTTGTTAGAGTCAGGAGTGATCTGGAAGGTTAGGTTGCTCATCGCTGGAACAGACAACAGACGGAATGTTTCTGCATTACTTACTGCAAAATAAACACTTTTGTTTTGCTCTCTTAAAATATTTTCTATTGCTATTCTGGGCACATTATCACAGAACAAATGACAGATGAATATTTATAGTCAGTGACATATTTAGTAGTTGTTGTAGTATTTTCGGTCCAACAAATACAAGACACAATAAACCAACAACATCAACATCCTTATAATTTGTGGCCGAGGGGTTGAGGCTAAAGTTAAACTTATTTTGCGTGATTATTTTGTGATCCTATGCGCGTTTCAAGACATTTTACATAATTTAATTTAATCATCCAAGTCGTTGCATAAACTAACCCCTCGTTCAGAAACACATCTAAGTTTTTTATTCGTTGTTGCCTTGTTTTGTTTTTTTCCCAGTACCCCTAAGGCTACATCAACTCTCTCTATGTTCGACCATCTTCTGAATATAAGGTGGACGATGATGATTATGTGCTTTATACACCACCGACAATCACAGGCAGCTATAATAAAGACTTTGCTCTAACCATGTCAACGCACCATTTCAACTTATGATCAGGATCACCAATGTAATCAGTGACACGAGGTGAACATGCAAACTCCCCACAGGACGGCCCTACCCTGTCTGTCTATTTAAACCATGGTACCTACTTTGCTTCAGGCAAATGGGCTAACTGCTACCGTGCTGCCCTTTTGTGTCAAAACAAGGATATATATGACTGGAAGAAAACAAATCAGGAGTGCAGCATGGACAGAGGAGTTTGTAACTTGAGGAGGGAAAGATAACAAAAGAGACCCAACCAAAAAACACACAGTGAAGAGAGTCGACAGAGAAAAACGGTACAGAACACAATCAAAGAAGGAGAGACTAAAGCGCTGTGCATGAGTAAAAAAAAACAGGGAACACAATCGAGGACAAAGACTAACTCTCACACTGTCACATTTAATTTGGGCTATCAAAGACTCGCGCTTCCCCAACACATCTCCATGTTGAATACAAAACAACCCTTGTGTGAGACAGGCACCAGTGACATCCAGAGGAGATTTGCTTTTGGTTTGTTAACAAGCTGCTGAGATGGAGCCATGGATACGTGGTTGTGCCCATGCCTAATATGATCCTGCAGCTTTAAGTCTCAATGGAAAGTCCCGATAACATATGCAAGAGCTGTCTGTCTGTCTATGTGTGTGTGTGTGTGTGTGTGTGTCTGTCTATGTGGGTGTGTGTGTGTGTGTGTGTGTGCGCGCGTGCGTGAGCGTCCTCCCACCTGTTCTTTGCAATGACGCGTTCAGGACCATTAAGCTAACAGGAGAAACCCATTCGGCATATGCTCACGCTACAATGTCTACTAACAGAAGAGACTCTTGCTAATTGCTTCCACTTCAGTCTAACTAATTGGAGTGAATAAAGATGATTAAGGAGGCTAAAAATAACTGGAGGGAGGGAGAAGGGGGAAACCCTGGATTTAATGGTAGGCATTTTGTAAAAAAGAGCAAAAGGAGCACCCAAATCCTGACAGCAGTGTGTGGACTCGCTACACTGACAGATGACATGGCCATGTAAGTAGGACTACAGTGCCTGATTAATCAACACTTTGCATGCATCAATTATAGGGATTGTCAAGTAATCTGTGCACTGAAATATTCCATTGTATATTTATAGTATTCCTTATTTTTTGGCTGAAGAATAATTTTAATTTCAAACTGCCTGGCATTTTTTACTAGCTTTGCACATACTAGCCTATAAAGATGTTTCTGATGTTTCATATCATTAATGTACTTTATGTGCATGCAAAACACCAAATAAGTTTAAATGGATAATAAAAAGGATGTAATGGTATGTATTTCAAAGTGCAAGACACATTTGTTTCAGCAGGGTACTATAAGGCGTGTTAGAAATTTATTATTCATCTTTGTTTTCTGAATACTTACACCTAACAACCATTTGGACATTCTTGCGTGCTGGGTTGCCCACATTGTTGACAGCTGAACAGTTGTAAAAGCCTGCGTCTGCCGGGGTGACGGCCCTCAGGATGAGAGTTTGACCTTTGACCTGGGCACTGAGGGGAAGGGGCCCAGGAGAGCGGGACCATGTGACCGTGGGAGGGGGGAAGCCCGATGTCACCTCACACGTGATGAAGACGTCCTGCCCAGGGTCCACCACCACCGTGTCATTCACTGACATGCGGATCATCGGAGGGGCTGCACATGGAGAAAAAGGAAGACGCAGCGTTATTAAAGCGCAATGATGAAAATGAATAAAGGAAACGTTACATTTTCTTCTGAAAAGCGTGGTGAAAATGCTGCACTAAAGCTACCAGAGTGAATGCAGCGCTCGCGCCAGTGCGTCTTGTTGTATGAATGACCTCACAGCACAAGAACAGGATGACCCCAAATGCAGCTGCACTGGGGAAAAATCCGGTCCCAGACAAAGATCGATTCGACACAAAGTGGTTTCAAAATACAACAAGGGCCAGAGCAGTGGAAGTAAGGGGCAAACGCTACGGCCCATACATAACAGTGGACAAGGAGACCGGAGAGAGGAGCAGGCTTTTAATATGAACTGCCGGTTTTATATGCTCTATGCTCACAGACAAAGGCAGCGTAATTGTCTCCCGCACATGTGGCTAGTAATCACAACACTACAGCGCACACAATGATATGAGAGAAAAGGTGGAAATAATTATGGAAATGTGATTTGAGTCATTCTGGTGAATTATACAATACATTTGAGCTGCAAAGATTCAAAAAGATTTACACATCTTTAGCACCTCATTTCACTGTGATTTCCTCTCTTCACACTGTGACTCTATTGGATCAACAGAGCCTCCGATAAAGGCGTGCAATTCAGAGGCCATTTAACAAACAATAACAGTTAGGATTGGTCTTTTATTCATGCCATATTTCTATTCAAATGTTTGTGTTTGTTCTTCATTCTTTAATGCTTTTATTATCAGGCTGAGACACCTGTCCTAAAAGGAGGAAGAAGGCATCTTCTTATCACCAACAGCTGTGGCAATTGGTACCTTTTTTGTGTTTATTGTGGATTTATCTGTTTCATTTATGAATCTTAATTCTACTATTTATGATCCCAGCCCACACAGTGATAAATCGATAAGGGGCAGGCATGACTTCCTGTAAGGAATGCAGCATCCCTTGAGGCCAAACTATGAGCCAGATCTTGCCTGCCAAGCACTATAATGCGGTCCGTGGCTCATTTTCCACAAAAATACAATTTGGGTGGGATTTTCCACACTTTTGCAGCGCCGCTTGATTAGCAGTGTTTCAGAGTCACCAGCCACAGCGGGGCTCAAGTGAAAGCATGGCTCTGTCAAGCGGTGTAACAGGGCAAAAGTAAGAAAACGGGAGGCTTGGAGTTGGACAGAATGATGAATATCACAAAACAAAAGCACAAGGACCATGTGTGTTGTGTTTTGAAGCCTGCATAGCTAAAGGATTATCACAGAGGAAGGGCAACTCACGGGCCATGTTAGACATTGTGTGTCCCTACCTTCATCATTGCTTTATATTTTAGTCAATATGGCACACAATTGCGCTCACACGGGGCAGCTCATTTGGCCTCTGTGCTCCTTTCATATCTCTTACTGAATCAAATTTGTTGTATTTACTTCACTACATTGACTCTAACTTGATAAAATATCTTATGAATTTAGGAGTACTGTACTGTCTAGGAAGAGGGGTTCAGCCTTAGGAAGGAAAGTATATATTTTTTCTGTGTTTGTGGAGAATAACAAGCCGAACATACATGTCTCCAGAACGAGCGATTCAAAATATATAATTGTGTGCAATTTACAACAATAAACAATTATTGGAATTTGTGGAATATTTGTGGAAAAGTTGAGCAGAAGTAAGCTGAAGTTATAATTGGTGCGGTCCTCTGGTCTAATAGGTTTACTACAATACGGATTCATTGCAACTCAACCTTTGTAAACCAAATATTTTGATTGAAATAATTGTTTCCATCAAAATGCGTCATCAAAGAAAAGATGGCATTCTTTAGAGTCAGGTTCTTAAGTTGTGTTTGGGAGCTGTAGTCTCCTAGCCTGGGAATACCCATGCTGCTGTGTGTGCTCCAATCATTTCAAACTGCACAACAGCCTGGGGACCATGGCCGGATTTTTCACGTGGATTTGGGGACCAATCACAGAACGAGGAGGAACGGCAAGACGATGACGAGCTATTCGATATATGGAAGTTTGTAGTTTGTTTACGGATAGAAAATAAATCAAAATGTGTTTATTTACAGATCCAACATGACAGCTGCGACTTCATCTTTTGATGAAGTTTTAGACCGTGTTCTAAATAGTTTAGCTCAAAAGTTTACAGCAGGTACGTCATATGTCATCTGATACGATGATATGATTGGCTATGGCTACGTGCATATGGACAATCGTAAACCACACCTCTCCTACAAGGAAATGTCAGCACTCCACCATGAGGACCAAAAAGAATAGCTACCCCCTGCCATAGGTTTGAATACCAGCTCCAACAATTTGCTGAAAGTCTATCCCTGCTTCCCAGCCCCTTTCATCCTGCTGTCTTTTCCAATAAAGCCTAGAGGACAAAAAAAAAATCCTCAAAAACCAAAATGTCAAAACAAGACGTAAGAAAACCTTTCAACCTTTACACCTTAAGTGTGTTTTTGTGTCAGAACGTGTTAGAAAAAAATGTGTAAATCTGGAGGACCTCAATGATTTTACAATATAATATACCGCAGATTCTCATGATATTAATTCTACAATTTATCGCAATAATAAAAATATGGTGATATTTTGTGCTGCCCACTGCTGCCCCATCTTACAACTGAAGGCATAGCACTTTTGGAGCACACGATTTGGAAAGATATCAGCGGTGTGTTAAAAAGTGATTTTGCATAAGTTGCCGTCGGGGGTAAATGGGGTGAAGAGGGTAACTTTGAGAAAAATGAGCTTGTGACCAAAATGTCACCTATTTCAATTCCCTAATGGCTCAGAGAAGTGGGGAAATCTAGAGGTTGCCCCCATTCACATCAAGTACAGTCAAAACACCCAGGGGCACCTCGGCTAAGCCCTGACTACATATTCTGAAGCAAGGGATTTTGATCGCTGTATTGTACTGCTTATGTGGGAACCAACACTACTCCTTTTGTCATTTGAATATCATATAGCACACTATATGACACTTCCAGTTAGGCTTTAAGGGACAAACAGGACATGGGAACCGGAAAGGGGGTTAATCCAAAGTGAGTGATTGATTCAACCAGTGGCGGAAGCTATCCATTCCTCTAATAGACTTCTTACTCTTCATCCTTTCACTAATCTCTTTCAGACTGATTGCAATTGACAGAATGGACAATACATATACATTAGCGGTGTGCGTTTGCTGCATGTCTTTAGCATTTAAGCTGCACTACCAGGAGTCGGAGTTAGTAAGAGTGAGTGAGTAAAACCACTGTGTTGATCAGTAATGTGTTAGATACTTTCTATTTGTTCTGATTGACAGAGAAAAAAAATTAAGCACTGAACCATAAGCATGCATTTCAGAAAACAGTAAAGTGTGGTAAAGGTCTAAAGGCCCATGCTGAGCAAAAAAAGTGGTAGGAATAGCTTGAGTGGAGCACGAGAGGAACGGCGGATTTTAAAATTATAGCTTCAATTTCCCAGAGCTGCGTGGGTGACGTTAACGGTGGGATCAGCCAGCGCTCTTCCCAAAGTAATGGGATTTATGTGCAGCGCAGCGGTTTACAACCAGGTAACAAATGCCTCTCTCTCACGCTTAGACACTTCGCTACTCCCCCCGTCCTTTCTCCCTCTGTCATTTTGTCACCTTTATATCTTCAATATCTGTCTTTTTTACCTCCCTCTGCTGCTCTTTCTGCTTCTTGGCGAGTTTTTTTTTTTTTTTTTTTTGGGCCGATGACTTGCTTGTTCCTTTAGTATCATGCTCTATAAATCTGTTGTTTTTCTATGGCTTCATCAGATAAAGGCTAAACTTGGAGGAAATGATGTTGGCAAGAACACAACATGACAAACTTGCTGTGTACTAGAGATGCATTATTTTTCGCAAAACACGCAAATAACCAAAGAAGAAGTCATTGGTGCCTCTTCAGTATCCTCACAATAGTTTGTTGGGTATAATTCAGTCAACATTAACCCCTTAACCCCCTCTTTACCCGAGTGCATTTTCTCCAGCTTCACCCAAATTGAAAAGTTTCTCGACTGGAGCTTACAAGCCTATAATGTGTAACGCCTCATTTAAAAGCTTAGACCTAGAAAACTCATTTAAGCTTCTTCATTGTGTTTTCATGTTTTTTCTTGCCTTTTTGACATGTTTTGGTCACATTTGATCACTTACAAAAAGTCAAAAAACGTGACAAAAAAGCAATGAAAACATGACCAAAAAAAAAAGTGCGAACACTTGACAAAAATATGACAAAAAAGTAGCAAAAACATGACAAAAAAAGCAATGAAAATGTGACAAAAATGCGACCAAAACATGACAAAAAAGCAACAAAAACAAGGAAGAAGCTTAAATGAGTTTTGTAGAACTTAGCTGTCAAATGAGACATTACACTGGCCTATCGACTGTAAGCTGCAGTCAAGAAGCTTTTAGATTTGGGAAAAACTGGAGAAAATGTGCTCGGTTAAGGGGTTAATTATAGTCATTGTAATTATTCATTTATTCGGAAAAAAAACTAATTTGATCAAGGAAACAAAGCAAAGTAAAATCATTGTGCATGCTTTTTATTTTCTATTTGCTGATACCCCAATGACAAGAGGGCATGGAAGAGAAGCTGTTGCTGTGGCTCTATATAAATAACCTCGGTGATAATGGAAGCAGGATGCCCTTCAAACATTGCAAACCTGGAATGTGTCCTTCAGCAACATGGGAAAACATTCCAAAATACTGCAAACCTTCAAAAGAGTGCTCCTCTCTGCTGCACAACGTGTGACTGACAATAGACTCAGTAAATCAGTTCATTAACCCAGAGCTTGCCCAGTCTCTTCACTGCTTCTCTGGTAATTAAAGCAATGGGTTTTAAGCATGGAAAAGGTCAGACCCAAAGTCCACGCGAGTTCAACCAAGACTCTTAAAAAGCCTCCTTCGCTATAACTTTCACAAGAATGATCAAAGGCGCTTTTCAAGAAAATTGATTCTAGCTAGTTGGTTTCGGCTGGATATCCCCACCCTGATCCCGGCGCTGGACAGCTCCCCTGGAAAAGAGCAAGAGCCAAGAGGGAGCCTAAAGCCACAACACACACACACACACACACACACACACACACACACACACACACAACAAGGCATCGGCTTCTGGAACCGAGCCAGTCTAAATGCTATTGTATTGTCTAGGAAGAATTCAATATATTTCCCTCTGATTTTGTCTCTTTCATTAGGCTGAACACATTACATATTTGAGTTACGGGCCGACATAAAAACAGAGGGCACAGCCGCTGACAGCCCGCGCCCAAAGAGATTTTACAGCACACGGGGTTACTGCAGATTGGCCATTGATCCTCAACTTTTCTGAGGGAGAATTTACGCGAAACACATTGTAGCTTGTATTGATCTCATCATATATTTTGCACAGCGGTCATACAATTGTGGCATTATTAGGAAGGTTTACGGAAGTAAGAATCCAAGAAATCAATACATGACAAATTTATAATGCCATCGAATGTAGAGTCAGCTTAAATGTTTTAGTAGTTGTTTTATAGTATCGCAGTGAAGAAAAAATATGGTCACGTAAAGATAACGGCTAAATACAAAAAATAAATTTTTCAGATGTAACTTAGCACTGGATGTTACAGAATTAAGTAAAATGCAAGTCTCTAGCCTCTATATCAAGGGTGTCCAAACTACGGCCCGCGGGTCAACTGCGGCCTGTGGCCCTCTTTTAATTGGCCCACTGCAAATTACAAAATTATAATTAATCTTTTTTTTATGCTTTAATTAAGTATGTATGTAAAATAAATGAAAATCTATTGATAGAAAGCTGTGATGAAGGCTGATTTGTATATACTTTAATGGGACTAGATGCAAGTTGGTATTTTATACTCACTACTGCCACCTCAAGTCTTACACGTAACTGCAATCTATATTAAAGTCATGCATGACGATTAACAACTTTTTGAGTGACAGGACAGGATTTTAGAGGCAGTTGTGGGGATTAGGTCAGGGCTCATTCTACACATTACGACACGGCTGGAACATGTATGGAGAGGAAAAGACATAATTTTAACATGTTTAAACTCCGTATAGTCCCTTTAGGCATATTCAATTAAAAAGCATATTATTATTGAATTTGCTAACTTCAATACAATAGAGGTGAAGTTATATAGATATATGACCTCTACTGAGTGCGGCCCAGTTGTTTGTATATTTTTCTGTATGTGGCCCTCAGTGAAAAAAGCTTGGACACCCCGCTCTACATTAAACGACCATTCATTCACGTTGTAATAAAAACAAGCCACGCCCTCCAGTAGTCCAGCCCTTATGTTGCTTCAGCAAAGGATTTTATTTTCTGGATTTTCTTCTTACTCACTGCAGCCAACAAAACAAACGTCACACCCAAATCCCAGATGGGGATTATGATAGAAAAATCAATCAATCCCCTTGTCCCACTGCGGGGAATCCTCATCCGTGCCACAACCTGCTCGGATCAACGTAAGCACTCGCCGACATACAGCTTGGGGAGAATTACAAAAGACTCTCATTACATTAATATTGTGCAGGACAAAATAAATCTGCATCTCCTCTTGGTCATCTTTTTTTCTCAGGCCCCTACATCTCGGGTTTCCGGCTCCGTCTGACACACGCACATCTTCAGAGAGGGGCTGAGAGGTCCAGACAGATTGGCTGCAGTGGCGAGTAGCGCAGCCTTTGTGCCAGCTCTGCACAAAGACACAAGCAGGAGAGCTGTGTCTGACTGAACCGCGGGGATTCAATTGATCATAGCCACATGGGTCCAGAGACGTGGAGAGAAGTATGACTAAGAGTAATGCCCAAAGGGGGCTTAAAGAGCAGTTTATTCTCCCTATACAACACGGATTACACCGTGAGTAACAAACATCATACAAGTTTTCAACTGGAGTGCGACATATGCATGAAAAATTTACTTTTGAGAAAAGTAGCAACATGCAGGTAAGAGAGACCCCTTTTTATAACACTTATGACACTGGGCAGAGTAATCCTTTGATCTGGAATAAACAAACCAAGGCCAGAAACATATGCCCACATTTCATAAACTTTCACTCTCAGTTGCATGCATTCATGGAACAGTCTTCCTGTGTCTGTCAGGTCCTCTCAGGCTGTTGGACAGTTCAAATCTAGACTGAAAACACACTTCTTCTCCCTTTAATACTAGCTAGTAACTGAGTGTATCTTGGTCTGTTATCATTTTTTTTTTTTTTTTATCTCTGTGTGTCTCTAATTGTTGTTGTGAAGCACTATGACCCACGGAAGTCTTTATTAAATGAGCAGTACAAATAAACTTGAATTGAATTGAACTGAACATGCATTTCTGGAAGGGGTTTATGCTGTTCAATGCTGTTGTACTGAACACAATTATGGTGCAGAAATCCTAAGAACAGATCTGAAGATGGTTTATGACAATCCCCTAAAAATCTCTGTTCAGAAGGAAACAGGAACACACAGATGTTTGAGCCTTTTGAATGAAACATGAAAAGAGAGTTTTGGGTAGGTTTTGGATGAGGGAACAGTCAATTTTACATGATGCATCTTTAAAAGCTGAGACTAAAACATTTTGGATACTTGTGCCTTGCCAATGCTTCAGCAGATTTGTTTACACACTTGGAGTATTTACACAGGTCTCTTTAAGAGAGATAAATGAACACAAGTCTACAAATGTGCTCCTCTGAGTAGAGAGCACACTTGACTCTGTCAGCAGTTGTAAAATTAACAAAATTGGAAGAGTTAGATATTTCAAGTTGGTTTGGAGGGTAGACATAGAGCATAGAATAAAAGAAGAATAGTTTCTTGTGGCACATCAGGCTGCCTCTAACAAAGCTGACAGTGTTGTCAGCAGTAACAACATGGTGGAGGGTAACGCAGTTGCAGTCGGTGGCGTGGAGACGGACAGAGCAGTGTCGAGTGAATTGTAGATAACAGCGACTGTGACAACTGAATTACAGCTGACGGCCCTGAGATGAGCGCTCGGCTACAGAAGAAACAAGACTGACAGGGCTGCACACTGGGAGGAAGGCTACACCGCGCAGAGGGAGTCAGAGGGCAAGGGAAAACACATGAACAAAAGCAAAACAGAGAGATGGGGAGGGGCAGAGGAAAATGAGACAATATCACGAAACCACAAGAACATACATTTAACACTTACTTGTCGCATTAGTGAGGCGGAAGGTAACGGAGCGATCTTCAATGTTGCACACATTGCGCACTGACACTTGACAGGTGTAGTCAGCAAAGTCCTTGGGCCGAAGGTTCTTGAGTTTCAGGACTTTAGTTTCACCCTAAACAGAAGACATACTAGGTTTTACTATAATACAGAAACAAATGACTATAGTCCTCTTTAATGTACGGGCTTGCCGTATTGAGGCTTTGGACAAGACACTATGGGTATTAGGTGGTTGTCACATGGCTTGACATTTGTTCACAATAGCAAAGAGAAAACTCAAAGTCATGTCTTTGAGAAAACAGATGCCCACAGAAGAACTGGGATGGAACCCACAGCCTCATCGCTGAGTGTCAGGTGAGTTAAGAACCAATAGTTTCAAATTCACTCTTTTGGTCTTCCTCAGTGGCACAAATCCAACTTGCCCCTTAATCCAATTTGACAGTGACAATGATGAGAGAATGGAACAAGGATGAACAGCGTGCAGTGCCTCTCGATAAACCCATTTCCCATTGTTTAAACATGCTCTCCCTATCTGTAAAAACATTAGGGATAATGAAATTCCCTGTGACAATTGCCTCCGAGCAACTGTAAATTTAAATAAGAGGTTGTAATAATAAGATTTAAACAGTGCTGTCCACTACCGACTCATGCCACTCACTTTGATACATACACTCCACAAAAGCAATCATATTCCTTTTATGGCTTCAGTGTTGATATCTCAGATGGAGGCTTTTTCAGCTGTCTGCCTGCTGAAGTACTTTAGGTGCCGCTGGCTAACAGTGTCTTGGCTCAGCCTTGGGAAGAGCCATACAGCCAGGCTAATTGAACCCAAGAGGCAGGGCTCTGTAGCTGGCTGATGCTTTGATAAGTGGAGAAAAAGAGCAGCCACAATTGTGCGCTTGCCACAACTGACACAGACGGCTCAAGGACAGTTAAGCTGAGTTTAGGGGGAGTGTGTTTGACTGTGGAGCTTCAGAATAGACAGATGTTGCAGGTTTGTTTAAGAAAGGTATTAAGAAAGGACACTTTTTTCAGTAATGGAAAAGAATACCAAGAAAAATTCAGTGTTGTCAATCAAATAGAAAGGGGAGGAGTAGAACAATCTGTATCAGTGCAGTGCTGAAAAGATGGTGACACATTTGTCATTTGTCAGCTCTCTCGGTTATTTTTCAAAACAATATGTTCACATTATATTCAAAGAAGTCAGAGAACGCATTAGAGAAAGCGATATATCTTTACAGAAATCACAGAGAAGACCTGAATGCCCTCTGCGAATCATTTAACCAGAGAATTTTCTATTCATTCATTTACATGTTATGTTGCTTTAATCAAATTTGATTTCGCACAGGCAAAGTATAGGGCACAGTAAACTACTTCAACATTAATTCATTAAAACATTTTCCACTGACAAAGGCACAAGGTATAAATGAATTCTCAATGCACCAGTGGCCTTCTATATTATAAGTGCTTCTTCAATCCGAGCTACAAGCTGTAAGATAAAGAGCTTTTATGAAGGATATACATTGTTTGAGTGCCGGCGAGCGCTCCTCTCCTTGTATTGTAGTTTTGAAGGCGTACCTGAGTGTATAGCGGCTCATAGATGTCCACTCCGTTGTCCTTGCTCTGTTCGATGAGCATGCTGCCCCGTTTCCAGATGAAGCGAGCAGGAGGGTTGGAGTTGACGGTGCAACGCAGGAACACGGTTTTCTCCTGGTAATAACTGCCACGCACATCACTGATGGTCTGGTGCACCGTCAGGACTGGAGTGTCCAGGTCTGCATACAACAATGGGACTAATCTGAGTGCTCATACACAATTTTTACACAATATACCTTAAAACGTTTATCAACAGTGTAAATTAAACCAGGTGAGTTTTTCCAACAGAGATGTTTTGAAAGGATAAGGGGCATGAGGCAAGTTTAATTCTAATATTCAAACAAGAGGGCAGCTGATATATTTGGGAATTTTTTAATATCGGCTGTCTCTGATCTAATGTTGATAAACGCTGATATCTCCGGAACCGAAAGTGATAGAGAGCTCAACAACACCCTCTTCAGCCTCAAGGGGGACTGAGAAACATCACAATGAAAATAGATCTGAAAAAAGCTTAAACTTTCACTGACTAAGCCTCAGTGAATATGGACATGCTGCAGCTCATTTTGAAGCGCAGACCCTGGAGAATTCAATCGCTGAATTAGTTTTAACCCCCACAAATGTACTCTTGATCGCTGCGAAAAATGCTGCGGTTAGCATCATTGTGCTAAAGCTAGCGGCAGGATGCTAATGCTAACATCAACTAAGCACAAGACACAGACAGAAACTATGATTGGATCATAATCGGAAGAAACAAACTAAAACCACTGCTACAGTGGCCAAGTGTTTGTATTTTATTTTATGAAATAACTGCTCTAACATAACATCATCAGATCACTTTATGTACGTTGTCAATGTTCCCCGCTTCCGGGTCCTAGCAAACCGGCAAATATGCAAGAAAAAAACCATTAAAAAACAACCCTCAATATTTCTGAAACTCAACGGAGAGTTACTGAACCTACTTATTTCTCAGACTCATTAGGCAAAAATGCGGCACCTACTGCTAAAAAAGTAATATTTTCTAAAGTCTGTACTTCTAGGGTTAGCATAGCTTCTGCGCTGTTAGCATTTATCTCTGCTAAACCGGAAGTACTGATTTTGGTAAATATTACTTTTACAGCAGTAGGTACAGCATTTGTGGCTAATGAGCCTGATGAATAAATATGTTCAGTAACTCTCTGTTCAGTTTCAGAAATATTGATTGTGGTAGCCTATTAAAGAGTTTTTGGTAGTTTCGCACATCTGCGAACCCGGAAGTAGAGCTGTGACGTCACCACTTAACAAACGTATAATCCTGTGATCCCTGTTTAATGTTTTTGAGCTGTGTTATCGATTGATGTAATTCATAAATGGTGACATCTCTTTTGCAAGAAAAAAATAAGACTGTTTATATTGATGCTATATTGACACCGGATAAAAGAAGACCATTCACTTTTTCACTCAGAGAAAACCAGAACAGGATTTTTTTAAATAAATCAGCCTCATGCCCCTAAAAAAACGCCCCCTGCTGTCACAGTTCAACACATTTTACAGTTTAGAAGCCTCATATAAGATTAGAAATTTGAGAAAATCATAAAATATCGGCCATGCATATCGGCATCGGCCAATTAAAATCCCAAAATATTGGCCTTACAAAAGCCCATATTGATCGACCTCTAATTCAAACTATGCCAAATATGGACAATGAGTCATTACTAGTAACTCTATTTTGTGGATATCATGTTATCCGATACAACCCATGCTGATTGTAAATTGAACTACTATGTTCAACCTTCTGCATGTCATGGCATCTTGACTGACAGAGGTTACAAGAGTTAACGTTGCCTCAAACCAAAATAAAACAGCAGCATCTTCATATCACACTATAATAGCAAAAGGTCTACCGATATGTAAGTTCTGCTATTCCCTTCCTTTCTTTCTGCATGTTTCCAGCGTTTTTTATCTGCCTTCCCCACTCGCCTAGTTTTTTCCCGGTGCATTTGTTCCCAGCAGTGTCACCGCTGTCCCTCCGGAGGATGGGATTTCTGCCTCTGTCACATTCACGGAGCCTTGCGTGCCGGTTTGCGCCATCTCTCCAGAACCCCCTGCCACCTTCACTACTCATCAGCCTCCCCTCTCTCACCTCTATCTCTCCTGCCAGCCCCTGTGTCACTGTGTAATCCCGATTCTTCACACTCTAATTGAAATGATGTGGCCCCTCAACGTCATGGAAACAATTTCTAGCATTGCCAGGGTAGTGCTGCATGCTTTCCAGCTTTTGTCCCCCCCCCCCCCCCCCGTGTCAGCTCGTTCTTTCGGTCAAGTGTAAAGAACCATGAAATGTAAGGGTGAATTTTAAATGATTATTATTGGAACAAGAACAAAAAAGTTTAAGTGGATAATATGAGTGATAACAGGCTCTTTGACTAAATTGTAAATTCAGCCTTTTTTAACTGAATTACTTTAGGTTGAAGCTGTACTTTAGAGCACTGTAATAACATGGATTTAAACTAGAGATGCACCAATCGAGCTGAACAAGTGAATGGTCCTCTTATTTTCATGGTGAGACCAATAAAGTCAATTATCAATTATATCTAATAAACTAATGGAAAAACTTTTAACAAGGATCACTGGATTTCTGACACTATCCTTGGGAGTTAAATGTTGTTGAAGTTATTCTTTAACAACATTTTAAAACTAAAATACAAACACTTGGCTTCAGCAGTGGCTATTTTATTATACTAGGCTACTTTAGGTGTTTCAATCATAGTTTCTGACCCAGCTTTGATTATTTGGTTATCGATTAATGTACTGATTATTTTCACCACTAATCGATTTATCGCTTGGCTGTGAATGGTGTATGAAAATTTTATATTAAAAAAAAACAATGTATCACATAAAGCTAAAGTGGCACCGCTTGAGGACATCATGATGGAGTGAACTTAAAGTGAATGTTTGTTGGAGGCTCTTGGATGATTGGATGAGACAGATATTTGCGAAATGTTCAATGCACAAAACATTACAGACCCTAACTTTAAAAACAAAGTAGGTTTTCATAAAAAATACACAATTTTACGGTCATTTTTTTCTATTTGAGTCTGTGTTTACTAGAAAACGACTAATAAATTACTAAAATAGTTGGCGACGATTTCAATAATCGATCAGTTGTTTCAGCCCTACTAGCGATAGCATGCTCCTGCTTGCCTTAGCACGCTGTTGCAGGGTTGCCAGGGATCATCAGCCAAACCTGCCCAACATCATCTCAAAAACCGCCCAAAAATGCGGAATATATTATGAGATCCCTGTTTTCCCCCCTTAGCCCCAGAAAACAAGCCTATCGGTCAAACTGGGTCACCCTGTATGCCTTTATTTGCCCTGATATTACGGCTGAAATCAAGATTTTACGTAAATCTTGCTTGAACTATAAAAAAACAACTGGCAACCCTGTGCTGTTGCTAACGGCAGCATTTTGCACAGCGATTAAAAATACATTTGCGGAGGTTAACTAACTTTTGATTGAATTCTCCAAGTTCTGAGCTTCAAAATGATTTACAGCATGCCCATATTCACTTGGATCGGTTAACTTTTTTTAAAGCGGTGAAAACCAAAACTGGTATCGGATATTTGTATATCTTTCAGGGTTCATTTTGTCAGAAGAGTTAGAGATGTTGAAATCTTTACCTTTACATGTTTCAGCCGCCATCTGCAGGCCGTCATGATAAGTACTGTATATTTGTATCCAAAACCGATATTTAAATATGGTGCCTAAGTGTAATAATGAGTTGATTATGGCAATTATGGTGACGTTGATCCGGAGTAAAGACTGCACCACTGTTACAAGAAAGCATGGCATTTTCATTATTCTCTGTTGTCCCAGGTAACTTGTTATTTCCACCATGTTTTTATAGTGCCGTAAAGAATTGTGCCAGCAAAACTATATCTAAAAATAGCACTGTCAAGATCAAAGATTTTCTTCCACTACTGTTGCAAGAACATATTCTGATCACAAAGCCTAAAGCCAAAGTGAAATATCAAGTTATCAGTTTTAGTAGATTATTCTATGTTAAGAGACATTGTACTGGATCAAGCCTTTAACCCAGAACTCCAATACTGTGTAAGGTCCAGGCACTGAAGAAAGGTAGAATAAGTGAAATATCTGCTTTTCAATAGCTTCAATGCAAAAATACCCACTCATTTTTTTCCCAATGTTCTCTACATAAAATTGGCCTGAACAAAGGCAAATACGCTGGATACACAATACACTGAAATGGCCAGGTAAATGTGTTTCATCAGTGACTTCAGTCCGCACACCTGTTTCCATTTATTTTACACACCCCCATAAGAATTTGAACAAAAGTGCAATACAGGACAAATGGAGCACAATGAATCTCCATATTGTGTTGTAGCATCTGGCTTCGGAAAAATGCTTTACCGCGAGCCAACAGTTCTGTACCTGGCAGCCCTGGCGCACACGCTGTATCAACCAGGACCGAGAGCCATGTGTCAGCGCGTGTGCTAAAGAGATCTGGCAATTAGGCAAGAAAATGTGCACGCCGCCCTTTGTATGTTTGCGGTTTGCTTACGAGTGATTGTTTGTGACTGGCACTGTTGCTCCGGATTTGTGTATGATTTTCACAGATCATTTGCCGCGAGGGGAATTTCGGACTGCGTAATGCCAAGATGGATGTTTCTGTATAAATATGAGACAGTTGGACAGGGAGGAGCTGCACTATCTGTTGTCACTGTCTGCCTCCCGACGCTATTGTAGGACACAGAGAGGAGACAAATTGACAGAAGCTGAAGAAGTGCAAGTCCATGGAGAATGCTGGTCACTTTGAGGTACCGAATGTGACTGGCTTAACTGATGAGAAAACATCAAATTCACTTCATAAAACAAATAAAAAAATTGATTGCTTAAAGTACTCCCATTGTGTTCCCCTCCACTCGGTTACATTTCACAATCTCTGCGTTTTAGATTGTGGTAGGGAGTGGGGTGGCTCCAGGGCTCTATGTCATATAACAGTTGCTTTTTATGTCACCTTTGTTTTTAGTTGCTTATAAGCGAAAATCCCTGGATGAGTCAAACTTTATTCGTTTTGAGTAAATGGAGACACCAGATGAGACTGCAAGTGTACAGAAACGCAATATGAAACTTTAATGAAGGCTCTGATTTCCCTGCGGTCATGGCTTTGCACACCCAACATCACCAGCACTCAGCTGTTATTTTGTTGTTGATGGCGGCAACAGGCTTTTAATATGGATCTAATGGGCCTCCAAATTTGGTGCTGCTTGTGGCGCTGTTATCCTCTGCTTAGACACTGTACACTGGTGCTGATACAAAAAAAAAAAAAATCTTATAAGCACCATTCTTATAAGTAAGCCTTGTACATGTTGGAGTCTTTAGGGCTGGAAATAGTTTTGTGTGGTGTGGGCACTTGTCATTTTGTTGCTATGGCAAAGAGATGTGTTATGGTGCTTTAAAAAGTTCAAGATAGACAGGATACAAAAACACTCTTGAACAAAAACCCAATCAAAGTAAAAAAAATAAAAAAAAGTCTCCAAGGTCTCAATTTGCACTGGGATTTCAGGGACAAAATCATCCAGGCCTAGAGCTGCGCTGCATCAGGTGATAGAAACAAGCTTCAGTTTTCAGACAATCAGACTTCTATGATAAATGTGTGAAATCAGTGTTGCAAATAGGTGCGTGTTATTAAGCATCTTTCGAGTCCAACAATGTTCCAATGGTAAAGCTAAAAAACAAAAAATACAGTTTAGCCGAAAATAACATTACAACTTGTTGACCATCAACTCATATCATTGCCGTAGCTGCTGATTTCCCCCACTATATACCCAGAGTAAGCATCGTAATAATGGAAACCGAGATTTACACCGAAGCAATCCATTTTAGTGGTCAGGGTTGAGCGAGTACGTTTTTCTAACAAGTTGACCTCTGCCGGGTGCCTTCCCCTGCAGCAGCGCGGCCCGGACTCCAAATCCTCTTTGATTTCCAATAACATGTCCTGTACTCTAATAGCTCTCCGCGAGTAACGGCCATTAGAAGACCAAAGAGAAGATGACAGGTTCAATTGAGGGTGACATGCACTGGAGGAGAACGGCGCAGGAATAAAGTGTATTGCGGTCCATGTGTATGGGTGACTGAACAGTGTTGAGGGCGTGACCGGAGCTTACATGTGTTCGATAGCAATATGTGTTGGCTATTGGGCTTTGATTACATGATGTTTGTTTATGACACAATCGTCGTCAATTGATTCCAGCCTGAACAACGAAAATGATGCTTCAGTAATGGCTGTCCTAAAGAGCCTGACTTGAAAACTTAAAATTGCTGTCAAAGGTGAAGGACATTTTATAACCCAATAGCTGGCAGAGGTATGATAAGTAAGTAAGTAAATAAGTGCTTTATTTGTCATTGAGCCACGCTGCCATTGTGGGCAGCATGTTTTTGGAGGTCGGGGGAAACCGGAGTGCTGCCTTCAGTCTCCTGAAACGGTGTACCGCCTCCAGGGTTTGTCCCGGTCTCAAAGCGTGGTGTCCTGCACTGGTCAGCTTTTCCACCTCCTCCTTCCTCTTCCTCCTGCGCAGCTCCATCCACTCCACAACAGTCTTTCACCACCTTCTGGGAAGTGCTTGGCAGTCAATATGTTTTAGTCTCCAGTGATTAGCCAGAACGATAGTAGGAGCAGAAGGCATGTGTGGCTTAGCAGTGAGTCTTGCCCGGATACCTCCTCCTTTGTTCCACCTTGTTTCCTGTCGCTTCCTCTTTTAACGTCTCCACTGTGCTGCAGGTGTGGGGGGCTCCTGTTGCCTCTTCAGTGTTTCAGAAGACATTTGTAGCTCTCAAATGTCTTTAGGCAAATTGAGTTGCCTTGTGTATGAAATATGCAGTATAAATAAAGTTGCCTTGCCTTGCCTTTAGCTCATAAGCTAGCTGTTCGTTTACTTTTAAAAAGCTGCTTTCTTCAGGGTCCGTTCTGGACTCTCTGCTGTAAAAAAAAATCCACCAAACCCCACAAAAACATGGCAAAGACCAGCAAAACAATGTGGAACATAAAAACCACAAATGCAGCTTGCAGAAAAAGGGAAAAAAGGCAGCTGTACCGAGAGAGAGGGAAGTTGCTGCTTGTTTACACGTTGCCACAACGCCAGGAGGAACAACAAGCCTCACAGATTTGTAAAAAAGGAGATTTGACCCACTGACAAATGCAGAAACAGTTACATATAGTGCATACATACACACATGTTACTGAATCAATCACAATCAGCAAAAAGTATATTCAGTGATTTTTCATTTAAAAGTCTAATCACACTGGTTCTCTTACATGGGCCTTCTATTAGTAGCATGAACACGCTCACGCAGGCACGCAGCTACCAGCAGCTGAGAAAACCCCACACACAGAGACACAAACACAAGCAGACTCCGCGTTTGATCCAGCTACGGATCTCGTCAATTATTCAGCATTTCGCTCATAGACATTGCCTTAAAGAGGCCATAAAACATGCACGAGGCCCACATTTGGAAATAACAAGAACACTGCCTGGGTTTAAAATGCAACACAGCGAAGTAAAGATTGATTTAGGCAAAAAAATCTTTAAGGTTTATTTTACTAAAGCAACAAACATCTCTGGTTTTCTGCTCTTTTAACCTCCGAGTAATATGTCTGAAACAAAGTGTGCTACTCTATCATGGTTTGAATATTGATAAAGAAAGATTGAACATATGCTGACACAGTCTACACATCTCATTTTATGTACATATACAATTTAGTTTTTTTACAGATACATTTCAGAATCAGAAAATCTTGTGATTTTACAGATTAATAGATTATATATTGTGTTACATTAATTTCCTTTTGTGAGTGTGAGAGAGTCTAAATCAAAATATGATGCCATATGATAGAATACCAAATATATAATAATGAGGGTTGAAACATATATTTCATAGTTCAACCTTTTAACCCCCACTTGCTTTCTCCAGTTGAGCATTACAGTTTAACACCTCATTTGAAAGCTAAGACCTACAAAACTAGGCTTCTTCCTCATTATGAGTGTCACAGTTTCATCCTTTTTGTTTTCATTATTTATTTATTTTATTTATTATACAATTACGTGACAAAAACGTCAACAAAAAGTGACAAAAAAGCAATTAAAACATGATAAAAAATTTGGCAAGAAATGTGACAAAAAAGCAACGAAAACGTGATTACAAAAAACAAGGACTAAGCTTAGATAAGTTTTGTAGGTCTTAGCTTTCAAACGAGGCATTACTCTGGAATCTGGAAACTCCTTTTGGCGGAGAGTTGTTGGTGCCAGAAAACAATCTCCTGCTCACAAGCTCAAGACCGAAGCAGGAAAGGTGCGGCGTTCACCTGCAACCTAACCTCTAGGCCATCCGACAGCACACTACGAAGTTATTCAGTCCAACCTTATAATCAGAGCAACCCAGACCTTCCTCTCCCCAGACGCCTCTACAAAAGAAGTCCTGGTCATTCCCATGCTGAGAGAGACCCAGCATGGCGACAGGACTCCCTAAATTATGTGTATTATGTCCGAAGTGGGCATTGTTTACCATGAAAGCAGCCATGATAAGTTGATAATAATGGGCCGTATTGGTTATTGGTAAGATCATGTTATTACTTTTAATATAAAATGTGTACCCAGAGTATTGCATGTTTCGTGCTTCAATTGTTTTTGTATCTGTGTATATGTGTGTGGTCAAATATTTAACCTAATGAGGAATCTGCAGATGGTTGGCGTTCACTCCCTCAGCCCCCGGGTCTAACCCACGTCTAAATACAAAAACGACCCCACGCGTGCACAGCCTTCTTTAGATGCACATATCCCTTAAAACATGAAACAAAAACACTACCACCTCAGGGCTAAAATAACATGTAACTGTATTTTCACTGCTGCCCCAAAGGGTGAAATAAAGAAAGGGGGTCTTTCCATCTCTCAGTAAGTGGCTTTTGAAGAGGTCTGTGGGGAGCGGACTGGACACAGATTGTTCTGTAACAAGAAGCATGCTCCTGTGGATCTGTGGGGCAATGGAAGAACACTGTGAGGAGCTATGGCCCAAACACAGAAGTGCAGTCTGTGCACATTGTACAAATCTGCACAGTGGAAATGACATGAGAGACAGACACAAGTCATTGACCTGTTGAAAAGTGAATTTGCTTTGCGCACTATGGATAAAGCAAACATATTGACAAACACCATACATACCTTCTTTGTCTGAAGAAGGGCTAAGGCCCGAAACGTCACTAACCTGGTGAGCATTAAATAAGCTTTGGAGCGACTAAGTTGTGCGGATCTTTTATTTATTTGTTTTTCAAACACCATACACACATAACAAACATGCACATAAATGGCCGGTATCATCGTCATTACTGTTTTTCAACTTAAATATCAAAGTGCTTACAGTGTTTTACTTTGTACTGAGCCTACTACTATGGATTTAATGAATTACTGATCAGGCAGACTTTTCTGTCATCCTATTTAATGCTGTGCGTGAGAGAACGTATTGAAGAGCTTATTAAATCCAAAACCTATTGCAATAAAATGTACAAAAATGTGATTAAGAAAATGGTGTATCTTTTTGAAATATGCTTCTGTACAGCTAAATTAGTTTTACAAATGAGATAACGAGTCAAGTGTGAACTTAAATAGCACAGTGTACACTTGATATTATATTTAAGATGCTTATGTTAGTTAATTTAAGAGCTTGTTTTATTATAAAAAAAAAGCACATATCCATATAGTCTATTAATCAACAGACCTCCCATATTAACACAGATAATGAACAAAAGGATCAGAGGTCTAAAGGTTACATCTCAGCAGACTATAACAGTGTCCTGAGGCTCAAAGCATTATGGGAGTCACCTACGAAACAGCTGCGGCCATAAACTAAATGATGTGTCTGTTAATGAGTCACCAGTGCACAAAAGTAATCAATCAGCATTACAGTAACAGATTGTTTTGACGATAATATATATTTATATATTAAACCACAAAGGTGTACAACAGTATCTACGGTTTTCAAATACAAGCGCATGATGCTATTGGTCCCTGCAATACCCTTATGGAGCATTAGGAGTCTCTGAGAACAAATGACTAACAGTTAAAGGGGCAGGGCAGTCACATTACACTGTTATTTACTGTGGCCTCACGGGATCAATTCTACTGGAACAATCCTGACATTTAACTTCTAGAGAGGTTAAAGTTCACGAGGCAGTCGTTGGCTTTTACAGTAACTTCATATTCTTGACATATGTGACTGTGTTAGATATAGATTAAAGTAATTTATAAAGATTATTGCACAAACTTGTCTAGGAGAGATCTGAGAAGTAGGGCTCTCTGACCACCTGCAGTAGTTTAGAAAGTGCTTCACAGCAGTCGACTTGTTAAGCGGCGCTGGAAGGCAGAATTTCCCAACTTGCTTGGGGATCTGATGGTTATTGCCTCCTTGCCAAACTGATTTGTGTGGCACTCACTACCACCTGCTCAGCTTCCTCTGAAAATGTGCTGAGGCGGCACATGCTTAACACAAAATTTAACGCCTTGGGCACATAGTAGACAGAAGATACACTGTTAAGCCATTCTCTGAGTTTTTTTATTCTTTCTCTGACAATTGTGTTTTTTCCCCTCTTCCTTTTTCAAACTTGCACCTTTTTGGCTGTCAACTGGTCCAGGCCATTCATTCATCCACTCCTTATTTGTGTTTGGAGCCCCAGGTGATTAGGAGGCTATCCAATCAACTATTCTATGGCAGTACACATGAAAAGTGGCCAGTGCAGGGTGCACAGAATACCAACAATTCACTCTTTCAACAGAGCAATTTAGATGACGCTATTCACCAGACAAATGGATGGGGATAGCCAAAGACCAAATCAAAATTGATGACGATAAGCATTACAGTTTGTTCTCAACAGAAAGTTCACCGTTTCTCACACCAGGACACATTTTACTAAAAACAGCACACTTTTGATGAGGTTCAATTGCACAAAGCACTGCACACTTAGATCAAAAGTGCACTTTGTTGTGAACACATAAAATCCTGCACACCCTATACTAAGAAGCTGGTTGAACATGTCCTGGATTAGTTCCTCTAACCCGGTTTGACAAACCCAGACATGAAGCTTTTGGATAAGTGGGACTTCAAAGCGTGTTATCACTTGGTTTAGTTAACCCTGGGTTTCTCTGAGGATTTGTGAGCGAGATTTTGTATACTACTCATACTACTATGCAGATGAGAAATGAGCCTTTTTCATGTGTCTAAGTCAACTCAACCTGCGTCAGCCGCATGAGCAGAAAAAGTTAGAACATGATGTCGCTTCTTTTTAAAATCCATAGGCGGTTTCAAATAAAGGACTTCTCTCGCCGCTGCTCAAGGTCCATCCTCCTCTTCCCTCTCTGCTCCTGACCCCCTCCGTACACTGCAGAAGATTCTTTTTTCTGATTGGTCAAAGAGCCGTCTTCTTATCTAAGTTGGGAACTAAACCTGGTCCAGAGCAGGTTATGCGCTAAGGGCATATTACCATGGAGCTCTATCCTTTAGAAAGTTATCCAGCTTTGTAGTAGTAGAGCAGTCAGAGCAGAGATGACACACAAACAGAAAACACTGATTTAAAAAAAAATAAAAATAATTGCATCAGTGAATGCTGAATGTGTTCAAGAGAGTGAGAACATGCCCAGTCCTCAGACAAAGAAAGAATAAGAGTTGGGGAATTATGTACAAACTATCCATTTTATTCAAGGTTTGATCGTTTTTTAGTTTTCAATTCCATATATTTACAAGCTATAGGCAAGCTTTTAACATCGCAATAACATGTTAAATACAATACCGATGTGAGAACTTGTACTTTGAATGCACTTTTACAGGTGTGATGAGGAGCTCATTACTCCCGCCTCCATCATTTAAGTCTCTGCATCTCATCTATTCTTTATGATTTCCTGCCGGTGTAACTCATGTATTAAGACAGTCCTCCAGGGTCGAACTTTCCAGGTGGAAGCTTCTCTCACAGCAGCTAATAAGATCCATGTGTAAATAATTCCTTGCCCACTCACTAACAGGGCTGGTATTATCATTGGGAAGCTGCGGTATTTCTTCTTAAAACACAATAATAGGCTATAACGGTGACAGGGTTACAGAGCATTGCGGCTGCCTTCCTTCGCCTAATATTTTCCTCTATATTGTTCTAATCTTGGATCTTTCCTGCCTTTCATGGCCATCTAATCCACTAGTCTCCGGCACTCTGTCTCCATCCCCATCCTATTTCAATTTCTCTGTGTGCGGATACACAGCCTGTGAGCTGGCCCCAAGGCACCTCCCATACTTTATAATAGTGCCTTCATTACCCAGACCGCTGCAGCCCTCCAGAAATGAAAAAAAAAAAAAAAAGGGGGGGTGAGTATCTCAAAATGTGGATAAAAGTAAGGGAGAAAGAATAGGCAAAATGAAAATGATCAGAATCATAAGTTAATTGCAGGATGACAGTATCAGACTAAGCACATGTGGAGATTGAAAGTGACGGAGTGAAATGAGCGTGTGAATGAAAATATATAGAACAAAAGTGTGGAAGCCGAGCTATAAAGCTGGAGGTTATTGGAGGCTGCTGAAAAATGCCATCCTCATAAAATAATATTAGAATTGGCCTGGCCTTATGGCGGCCATGAATCGAGCCCAGAGGGGTGTGTGGTTAAGGGGGGGGCTGGCTAATTTGACTGCAGTAAAAAGAGAAAAAAAAATTCTAAACTGAAATAAAAAGAAAGGTCAGAGTATAGAAGATCTGCAATGACTATACTGAAGATTGTGAATCATACATAAAGCAAAAGATGCCTATAGTTAAAATGGTCAGAAACAAGGAAAAGTGATAAAATATTAATTAGACCGTGTTATGGTGTTAAGGTATAGTACAAAAATATGTTCTTAACTGAAGCACAGTATGAATATTGCACTGTATGACACAATTGTGATTAACTTGACTCAATATAAAAAAAAAGCCTTAACCCTCACCTGAACAGGGCACATTTTCTCCAGTTTGGGCTTTACCCAAATGTAAAAGGATCAAAATAGCAATTAAAAAGAGGATGAAAACGCAACAAAAATGAGACCGCAAAGCAACAAAAATAGAACAAAAAAGTGACTAAAGAGCGACAAAAACGCTTCAAAAATGTGACATTGCGAGAAAAACTTTACGATCTGTTTTGTAGGCCTCAAAGAAGAACTAAGTAACGTGTTTACCTTAATAAATCCTTTCCGTAATCCCTCTGGGGGGTAATACACGTGTTAATGGGATGATTGGGGGATCTTTCATCTCCCCTGGTGGCCAGAAAACCACAATTACAACTTCGCTGCCTACGGGTCGGAGCCATTAATACACACGAATAGAATCATGAAGAAGAAGCTAACAGGCTAATGGGCAAAGCTAACTGTGGGCTGGCTCCACTTAAAGGGGGGGTATTATGCAAAATCGAGTTTTTCAAGCTTTACATCATGTTACTAAGTCATTCCCTCATTAAAACCATGCCTGAAGTGTTGCCTGGGCACATTCACGTATTTTCGAGTAATCTGTAGAAACTCTGATGGCGGCCATTTTAGGGATAAAACGCCTGATTCCTTCAGGAAACGCCCTCGACCTCCAGGATACGCCTCCGACCTTTCGTCACCAGCCGAGTAACCAACCACTGCTCCTCAGCAGAACCCCCTCCCCCAAGTGTCTAGCCCTAAGATGTAAACAGAGTCATCATGGAGGATTAGCTTCATGTGTTGTGAACCGGAGCCACAGCAGACTTTTACAAAGACACACATCAGTGTTTCTGTTACCTAAACACCCAGGATTAAAACCGGTGACAAGAACAGTTATTTCAGTGTCTGGTTCTGCGCTGGGCCTTGATGATGCACAGAGCCTCCGGAGAAAGCTAATGCTAAGCTAAACCTCGAGTCATCACGTGAAAACGAGAAATATGCACACATAATGTCAATAAAACCACCACACACATAAAGAACCGTTTAACAATGATCACACACGGAGCCTGGCTTGTTGATTTGGAAGTTTATTGCTCACATTTCATCTACAATGGGTCATAGCCGAGTGGTTTTCTCCCGGAGCTAACAAGCTAGCCGCGACAAGCTAACGGGAAAATTCACTGAATACAAGCAGCATATTATGCATTGAAAACGTCCCTAAAACAGGCAACTGCTTGAAGCAGCCTTTATGATGATCACACACGGAGCCTGGCTTGTTGATTTCGTAGTTTATTGCTCACATTTCATCTACAGTGAGTCGTAGCCGAGTGGTTTTCTCCCGGAGCTAACAAGCTAGCCGCGATAAGCTAACGGGAAAATTCACTGAATACAAGCAGCATATTATGCATTGAAAACGTCACTAAAACAGGCAACTGCTTGAAGCAGCCTTTATGATGATCACACACGGAGCCTGGCTTGTTGATTGTGTAGTTTATTGCTCACATTTCATCTACAGTGAGTCGTAGCCGAGTGGTTTCTCCCGGAGCTAAGGCACTATTAGCCGCGACAAGCTAACAACCTTCACCTTCACAACATTCATTGAAAACAGGCAGCATATTATGCACAAATAACGTCAATAAAGCAGCAACTACTCGAAGCAGCCTTTACGATGATCACACAATGAGCCTGGCTTTACACATGTGTGGTTTATTGCAGACTTTTCATCAACAATGAGCTGTAGTCGATTATAACAAGCTAACGGGGTAACCTCGAAAAACCATTGTCCACCTGCACAGATAATGTCCGTCTTTTGAATCGTATGGGCTCCTGCAGATCCTGGTGTCGTCCATGGGGGTATAGTTAGAGATCCATAGGGCATGGCAGATGCAAAGAGATAGCCTCCAAACAGCAGTTATTTTTCAGGCAAGAGCCCCTTCCAAGCGTCCGGTGTGGAAGGTTCGTCTCCAAATAATATCCTGTGTGGCCATTGTTCACAAAGTGATAAACAGTAGCTCCTTCCCAATAATAAAAATTAAAATGCACCGATCGTAGTTTCAATACTGCTGAGACAACGAGCGCAGTGTTGTTGTGATGCCACAGACAGCGTGTGGAGGGGGCGTGTCAGAAAGGGTCAGAGGTTCTTAAAGAGACATAGGCCTATTTCAAGCCATTTGCTACCTCCATTTTGAAAGAGCAATTTTATACAAGGCAGTTATTCTAATTTACTGCATTTACAGACCAACAGAAGGTTTCGTCATCATTGTAGTGTGCTATAGACTGGTGCTATGTGGCTGAAAAAAGCATAATACCCCCTCTTTAAACAGTATTTACAGCCAGGTTCGAGTGAAAAAAAAAATCTCCATTGTGTAATTGGATGTACAATATCCCTCTCTCCCTTTGTCTTTTCTGTCATCGTAGTATTTTCTCTCACGGACAATTAATAAGTAATTAATGAGTAAAAAAAACTTAACATGCTATGACACCTGCAGTGGCGCTTATGGCCTCTATGGGTATGAGTTACTTAGTGCTGCTTTAACTTTCAAATGAGACATTACACAGTTGCTCTAGAGTCGAGAAGCTTTTAGATTTGGGTAATGCGGAACTGGAGAAAATGTGCTCAGTTAAGGTGGGGATTGAGAGGTTAAAGGGAATTCTGAATGAGAACGCAAAGAAGATTACTCAAATAAATCGTATAGTTTTGCATCGTATGTAGCAGGGATCTCCAACCTTTCCAAGTAGCTCCCCAAAGACTTTCTATATTTCTACTGCTTGATGAGTCACATGTTAGATGCATTTTCTTTTCATTGTTAACACTTTGAACACAATCTGCAAACATTTAGGTAAATACTGCCATGTTAAATCAACTTGTGTTGCTATCTTACTCTCCAGGGGGAACTCCAAGTGTCTTCAAAGCACTGCCATTTTTGTTTGCTCATTGGGTAAAAAAAAAGTGGAAGAACTCTGACATGTACATCCAAGTTGCACCTTTAGACTAGCTATCATTCAAAACTGAGACTTGAATGCAATTATCCATCACAGTATGAAATCACAGCTTCGTCTAGTCGGGTTTACTGAAGCATCAGGCTCTTTTCAGACCAGGATCTCTACCTGTGAAACATTACTGCAATTAATGAAATGTATTGCTCCTCTTTTTTTCCGTTTGCTCGTGTTGTATACGGTGCTGCTCTAGTTGAGTGTCAGGTGTTTGCTTTATAGCTTCATCGCCTCAGCTCAGAGGTGTCATGGCAAGATCCGTCTCGTGGAGAAATGCGACCAGCAGGAGAGACGGTATTGTGCAGGATTTATCTCTCCAATCAACCGACCAGCACACAAGGAGGAGGCCCACTGCTGTTCTAAACCAGCGTAATGTATGACAAGGAGCACAGTCCACTCACTCGCTCCCACTCCGAGATGAGACTTGATTTTGTCCTCATCCTCCTCCAACAAAGCGTCAATAATTGGCCCAGCGGGAACACAGGCCAGGAAACTGATGACGGACCCGTCAAAGGAGGCCGACTGAAATCTGATCGGACGTATTGATCCGGTGATATCGCAAAGACAGCTCGGCGTCTTAATTACTGCATTGTCATGGCATCGGAGTTTCAGCTCATTTCAAGCGGCGGCCTTAGGTTGTTTTGCGAAAAGGACAAATATTGATATCGGTGATGTAAAGATTGAAGTTAGCTTTATTGTCAATTCATATGAAAACACACAGAGAGATACATTTGATAAACTCTCCGTTCAAATAGTGTAATGAACAAAATCTGAAAATATGTATCCAATGAATAGTATAACATTGAGGGGTATGGGGGGTGGGGGGCATGGTAAGAGAGTTCAGCTTCCTGACTAGTGAACGA
Organism: Gobius niger; assembly: GCF_951799975.1. Taxonomy (NCBI): domain Eukaryota; kingdom Metazoa; phylum Chordata; class Actinopteri; order Gobiiformes; family Gobiidae; genus Gobius; species Gobius niger. Next base: position 24,669,163 of record NC_136855.1, on the reverse strand, counting down.
AGCTGCTTTTCAGTCAGCTGGACCCGGTCGCATACTCCACAGTCTCCTCTCTGAAAGGTTACCGCATTTTGTTTTGTTTTATTGTTCAGGTTTTTTTTTTTTGCGTACACAGGGAGATATACACACCACGGTATTTCACTACAAGCAGATGCAGGACCACGTTGTATTGCATCTCCTTGCCTCTCTGTTGATGTCAAACGTTTAGTGGTTTTGATCAGTGAAGAATACGCTTATCTTGTCTGTGCAGTAAAATGATATAAAAGCTGCGCCTCACTTGACTATGCATGAGACACTGGCGAAGTGCCATAAAAATCCACAGTCCTCCAGGCCAATTAGAATGACAAAGATAGGGCCTGATGGTGTGGAAATAATTACAAGAACATTTTTCATATACCTGATACCCCATTTAGAAGTTTTCTACCTTTTGTTTTGTTACTATGCAGCTGTTCATTGTTTTACGCCAGGGGTGTCAAACTCATTTTGGGTCGTGGGCCGAAATTTAGCTCCCACGGCGGGTAAGTTAATAATAATGAGCTCTGTGATTTTAAAATAGTGCTGATTTGGTCAAAAGCCTGACAGGACTGTAGCATAATAAATAATACCGGCATATTATGCTTTACAACATGTGTCACAAGTTTCAGCTACACTGTAGTCATTATTCATTTACTCCCCACTCTGTGGTGGTAAGGTGTTATTGTAGCCACAGCTGCCATGTGGCAGACTGACCATCAAAATCATAGCTCCACGCAGGAATGGGCTAGAGTCCTCTTTTTTCAACATGATCAGGAATCTATGCTCTTCAAGTCGTAGGACAGATTAAATCATCTTGCCGGCCGGATCTGGCCCGCGAGCCTGTATCTGACTTATGTGCCATGACAAGACTCTGTAGGAGTCAGCTTAGAGAGTTGTGGGTTTGATTTTCAGCAGATTACGATGAGGCATTTGCTCACATGCCAAGAGAGTAGCAGACAATTATTTTGAATAAATTAATTCATGTATTAATTTGCATTTTACATATTTTAAGTTCCCCTTTATTTATCAATTCAGTTACCATGGCATTGCATGCTCACATGTAGAGACTTCTCTCTCTTTGGTGCACAAGGCCAATATGAAACGTAGATCAACATAGTCTGCACTCCCAAAGTGTCTAACATAGACACAACTTCAAATAGACATTATTTCAAATTACAACAAAAAGAGTAGCCAACATAATGTTCATTAGCCACAATCGTACGCCCACTTATGGACATATGTCCAATCCACTTATGGCTAACTAATCGTAATCCACAATATTATGATCAGTCAACCAAATTTAAACAATCTGCAATCCCATTTCCCCATTTGCCCTTATCAATAAAGAAACACATTCTTGAGCATCATCAGGGAAATTCACACCAGATGTATTTGTTGTTGGAGAAGCAGATGAGTCATTTTTCTGACTGTAATCACAGTCCTTTACGTGTTTTAGGGCACACTTTGTGATGATTCTGACTGATGAGAATAGCTTGGATTCGATGCCTCTGGAGCAGTCTGACACAACTAGACGGTGCCTGAAACGCGGATAGATGAGGCAGTATTGTGACAGTGTAATTGTAGCACGTCATATTAAGCATATGTCAGGGAAGTAATGGCAGACTGACTGTGGTGTGTGCTCATCACCTCCATCTGCTCATCCATCTGCCTGACATACCGCGAAGATACAAGAAAACCCAAACTCTTAAAAACAAGGATGAACTGAGGACCTTTGATTGGACTGGATTAAGATGAGCAACTGTAATTAATGCTACTATCAAGTTAGAGTTTCATCAAAGTTTCTCTGACATACAAATCACATCCTTTATGCTTTTCAGAAACAGTGTATTTGCTGCTTATTTTACAAGTAAGGTCAGACCTAGTGTTCATTATTTTCAATAAATACAGGATGGTAAAAAAAAATCATAAATAAATGAATAACTAAAATGCCAGTGACAGCCTCTATCACACTTTTATCTCACTATGGTGCAATGTGTAATATTTTACTAAACAAATACTAAATTTAACTTGGACACCACCAAAAGTTAATCGTGCTACCAGTTTTGTTAAACCAACCGACATGGTCTCCTGTTACCTTAATTCTCCTTTACAGACGCCCTGGTCATACCCTCTCCACTTTATTGCGGAAGTGGCACCAGCTAATTACAAGGCTGTCTCAACGACTGTCAGGGGCTGTTTTTCACCCCGCTCACACCCCTTCTGTCAGGCTGAATCAATACCACTCAATATGCACTAGAGTGATAGAACTCGCTGTGGTTCTTATAACATACAGCTTAGTGTAACCCCTGCCAATAGTCACAGTTTCAAGAAAAACAATGACCAGGTACTTGCCAATCTCCACCATAAAGGTTACAATTCAGTTGATTGTTTCATTAATAATTAATAATAATTACTTTTGTTGTAGACGTAACAGAGTAACGTTGGCCAAAACATGTTTCAAAAAGTTGAGAAAAGAATGGTAAAATATCAGCTACTGTGTAGTATTGGAGCATGTTGTTTGTAATCTCTAATGTGAGATTTAGCATTGAAAATCTCAAATCTCTATGGGTTTGCTGTTGAAAATTTGAAGCAAGCTCATGAGAAAATCCCGATTTGACTTTCTGTTTGGATGTCACAAAAGCAAAGATGCAATATTCGATAACTGACTTGAATATAGCTTTATGTTCATTCACACACAATAATAATATGCTCATGTACATAGATACATCAATTCAAATAATTGTAATTGAAGATTACAGACCCCTGCACAAGTCAGAAGCTAATCGGGCTCTCAATAAAATAAAACAATATACACATAAACAAATTGGTAAACACATTTTATCAAAATCAGACTTAAAGGTCCTATATCATGCATAATCAACTTTTTGGAGTTTTTAACCATGTTGTAACGCTATTTCCTTATTAAAAAAAAACCCAGAGTGGTTGTTCATTCACGCAGTTCTAAGCAATCCTCCTAGTGTCAAACAGGAAGACACTAGTGTCAAACAGGAAGAGCCCAACGTCTGTAATGTAATGTGTTACGGCCTGATTTTAACTTATAAAACTTTTTGTTTTCTTTATTTCTGTTGTAAGAAAGAAAGAAATTTAAAAAAAAGTGCCTGATGCGTCCTCGCTGCCCCTGCAGAGAAAACAAACGCACTCCCTGAGCGTCTGAACATATGTCATGTTTGCACCAAAGCTGTGAAGAAGGAGCTCTTTCTAACCTACTCTGGACACGCCTGTTCTTTTTTCTTACCTAACGATAATGTAACGGAGAAAATGTGCGTTTACGAGGACAGGACTTTATTCAACCTTCCTAAAGATGAGGCCACTCGCCAAAGTTGGAATTTCTTTCAGTGATCGGTGAGTATCAGCCAAAATAGTGTTTTTCTGTGACTGTCTCTTGATGGATACTTGGTGAACATTCGCCAGAATCAAAGTGGATGTAAACACCTGATGTAGCGGCTAGGACAGAGCGGTGAGTCAATTAAAACGCGTGTTAGCGTGTGTGTTAGCCATTTATGAAGCTGTGTTGCAGATGTCAACTCCTTATTACTGCATTGTGAAGTAACTTCACTTCACTTCGCTGTGGTATTTATATTTCTTACTGCTAATAGTGCATGGGTGGATTCGTTTGGAGAGAGGGGGCGGAGTTCACTGAATTGAAGCATCGTGTTTTCTGGGTTTGCAAAATACCCCCAGAAAACACTTACAGTATATTTCTCACAAAAAGGTACAATATATCATATAAATGCCTATAGTTTACTTTGGGATGGCTAAAATAGCACGATACAGATCCTTTAAAACATAATATATCAGTGCACTGATATTATATTTCCAAAACAAGGCTAACATGGCACAAAATGAGGAAAAGCAAGACTAAAACTGATCTTTGTGTTTTTGCTTAGGTGTTAGGAAAAATATGTACATCTCAGTCACACATTGATTTTGTGATATGTGTATTGTCGTTTCTTGTGATATGGGCATTGTGTCACCTACAATTGCAATAATGATAATTTGGCGACATATTGTAGCCATATCCTGTCGAATAAATCATCATTTCTCTCGATTAATTGCCCCAACATGCCTCCCGTATATCAATATCTGGCTGCGCCGTCGTAAACCTTCCACTTACATCCGCGGCTCCAACAGTAAAGGAGGCTGTTTTCAATACGAGCCCTTGCACAGCCCTCCAGGGTCTCTATCTGACTCATTGTCCAGGCGTAATGGTTCCTAAGGGAAGCACAAAACGACCTCTCACAAAAGAAAAGCTAGGGCCAGAGTGGTGAATAGGACATCATTCTTGCATAATGAACTAAGTAATGGCCGGGACGAAACTGCACAGTGTCAGCGAGAGGATTAAGAAACATGGTTGCTGATATAGCCAGGCACACTTGATCAATGCGGTGATTTTTCAACAAGAGGCACTTAGAGCTACGATCGGACGGATTATGCATTATCGTTGCGTGTCCGTTTCAATACGCCTCAGATGGGTAAATGGCGTCTTAATTAAATGCGCTGTGAATGCATTTTTAAAAGTGTATATAGGGGTGCCATACATTAGCAAAACAAGAGATGCAGCGTGTTTGAGGTACTGAGCTGGGCCCATTTAACGGCATTAGCATACACCACATGGAAATTAGACTGAAAATCAACGGAGCATCTTTGAAGGCTTGACCTATTGCGGCGCCATTATGCAAATAGATGTAATTTGTGCGCAAAGCCATATATGAGTGGCTGGTTTTATTTGAACCTCAATGGTGGTACAAGAAGCAGCTGAGTTAAGATCAAAATCCTGACCTACAATTTGCACACATGCATTGTTTTAAATATTATACTTTTATTATATTCTTTCATTCAACACAGGCCAGCACAAAGGCGTTTTTGACGAAGTAAACATGAGGTTTATATGCATATAGCATTTTACTTATTGGCTCTATTTCTTTAAATGTATTCAATTACTGGCATATACATCCTTCACTTACGCCCATTTGCGTAATATCAGTTAAAATCTTTTTGACTGAGTGGGTATAGTTAATTCTTTCTTGTACTAGGTGGACCTGCTTCAAGGATTCGACTCAAAATGAAGAACAAATGCAAGCATAATGGTACCCTTTCTTTATGTTGTTTACATCACATCAATAGAGAACTTCCTTTATTTCCAATACAATGCTCTTGTATCTCTGTAAGACAAGAACATCTTATTATTGAGGCAAACTTGACAGGATTAAACCATTTTAAGCATTTAATCCACAAATTCTCAGAGGATTGAAGATAAGATTTTATTCTGCAATTCTCTCTCTGTTTCAATTTTTAAGCACATTCTGTCAGTAACACCTAAAACTTGACTAATACAGTGTGCCACGAGGAAAAAATAGAACTACCCTTGCAGTAAAAACATTTTTTTTGTTTGACTTTGCTGATCAAAAGAATGGCATGTTGCGAGTAAGTGCTTTTTCTTGTTCAGTTTGACGTATATTTCCATGGACATAGAGAAGCCATTATCTGTACTCAAGGCTTCTGTGATGTCCTGGTATGTTTCTTCGTCAAGGTGACACCAACAAACTTGTCTTGCAAAGTACATGTCAGATAAGAAGATAATGTGGAAAAAAGACTCTGTGCTCGAGGGCTGTGGTCTCAATCAACATGTTATTGCCCGTGCCATGGCGCAAAGAGGATGTGTTAAGTTTAGAGAAGTGACTTGGAGCATGAAGCCATTTAGTAAATCTTGTCTTTAAAACAAGACAAAAAGGCAAGGCACACACAGTTCTGTATCCGGAAGGGGATCTTGCGTACAACCTATGCCAATGACAGGCAGTACATTTTGTGAAAGCAGACGATTTAGGAGGAATGCACAAAATATTGAGAAATTCATAGGATTAGCCTGGTATGTTCCTAAAAAGCCTATTTAATGGCATGCATGAATGTAACAGATGACCATGAAACAGTCCACTAATATTTAGTAGTCAACACTTTCTACTTTGGGAAACAGCTGCTCACTGTTACCTAGATAGAATGAATCAGGGTGTGTTACTAGCCGTTCTGGAATATGCAACTATGTTATTTCTATGAAATATGTTTTTCCTGTGTTTGCTTAGCACTGCAACATTGTGATTTTGCAAGTTTGTTTTTCCACGCATATGCATTAAGAAATGTGTAATTTGTTTACCCTTGAGCCACACAGTATTGGGTTAATGGAATGGTGGTTTTAGGCCAATATTAAGAGGACTTCTATGATGACTTTCGCTCATCATGCCGCTCTTCTTATTATCCACGCTACTTTATCATTTGCAAGTTAGCTAACTTTGTTTTCAGCTAGCGTTCCGCATATCTACTTCAAATCAATCTAAAAAGTTCCTCTAGACATTACACCATGGCTAAGGTTTAAAGTGGTCATTATAATGTTCACACTGGACCAAAGGCATTGTTTAGTTTTGTTTATTGTAAAAGTGACCGAGAACTCACCTGAGCAGGTGAACACAAAACCGAAAGATTACAAAAAAAATCGAAAGCAGAACTCTAAGATAGAAAGACGGGTCAGTAAAATGTTAAAGGTGCATTATGCAACTTTTTATGCAAGAAAAAAAAGTTGATATTTGTGTGTATTTAACCTTGACCAGTGGCTGTATGAGTGGCCGGCACGGCGCCTTTACTTTCCATCACAGTGGTCTCAAGGGCGCTCTAGGATCAATTGTTTGGAGGGTTTTCACTGCTGACGGAGCCTCACTAGAAAACCTTACAAACAATCGATCCTGGAGCCTTGTAGAGACCACCATGATCGAAAGAAAAGGCGCCATGCTGACCACTCATACAGCCGCTGGGTCACTACAAGGTTAAAAATACACAAATATCAACTTTTTTTCACATGAAAAGTTGCATAATGCACCTTTAAATTAGACGATCTATAATACAAACACTATTTCTTTAACCACTTATTGCTCTTAACAAAGAAATAAATTCAATTTTTAAAAAGAAACAATATTTTAGTTATATTCAAAAACAAACATATAAAATAGAAAGCAATGTGTTTCCATCAACTGAATTCTATGTGTTGAAAGACAGGACATAGTGTACACACATACCATCAGATATAATACATTTTGCATTTAAATAATATGCATAAAGCAAATTAATTCAGCCCGTAGCACCGGATGGAAATCTCCTTGCGTCCCTTTTATTCCCATCATTTCAAATATAAAAGAGATGAATTTAATCAAAAATATGTATTCATGGGCTCCAGGACAATGGCACCTCACCTTTTCATATCCCTCTCTGACTGTATCTATAAAACATCTCCCCTGCTGCAAAATGACATCTGATAGAGGGAAATTATTTATTAGTTTCACATAACAATGGTTTTCCTGTCGCTGCGCTGCATAGTCACTCACAACCTTACGCTCTTTTAGGCAAATTTTTCCACCAAACTCTACCAGCGTGTTAAAGACCTTACTTCCAAAAGGCAAATGTGCGAATCCATTATGATGATAAAGTGTCTCCATCGCATTACTGCTGAGGAGCTGATGAAACAGTGTTAATCTGATTGCAGTGGAGCTGTTAATAATCAAAATGTACTCGCAGATTAAATGAGAATATTGAGGTGCACATGCCATCGGAGTGGGTGACATTGTGGATGTGGATTAGAACAGGTTTTTATATAATAGGCGGTAAAAGTAATAAAAATTATTCAAGAGGACACATCTGTTGTTCAAAATGCACGATGAGGTTTAATTGTGTTTTCAAATGAGTTGAATAAGGATACAAATCTGTTTCCAAATTAAAGTCAGTGCATTTTAAACCAGCCCAAAGGAAGCTGGTCTACTAATATTGTGATTAAAATTGGCCAATGGTTTATGCCTTGTGATCAGGCTATGGCTTTGAGTGATTATATTGTGGGCACGATCTTGTGTTTCTGATCTTGCGCTCTGTGAAATCTTCAGCTTCATACCTGGCACAGTAAGTGGGCTGGACAGGGGCAGGACAGCCTCCCATGGCGATGTTATGCACAGCAGTGGTCCCTCTCCAAGCTTTTCCTTCTACACTGAAATGTTTTCTGCTACAGTGTGTGGCGGTTGGGCTGGGTGGCGTACCTGCTTGTGCTTTGATCAAGTTTCTGCGGTGTGGAGTTTGCCCCGCTCTCTTTAATATTAGCCATAGTATTAGCCGTAGAACTGGACCATTGATATATTCTCTCTCTCAGGACAGTGTTTAACTCACAGTGGGATGAATGGTTTGTAGTTTGTCCTGCAAAAGCAAAAGGTGCTTGAGGGTATACGTCCAATGTGACACCCTTAGGCTAGTAGTGAAAGCACTGGCGCACTATTGTTTGTGTGTAAGATTCCAACTTCGTCTTGAACAATGCCGTTGTGCGTCAGGCATAAGATCAGCCACCTAAAGTTAAAACCGTGGTAACTAAAACATGGAAACATATGTCGCTTTCAGGTTTTCCCATTGTGTGGGCAAGCGCAGTCACACAAAGTCACACAACGAACCCCAGTTTGATCCAGTGGAATGCTGGGAAAATCGGGAGAGTTGGGACATTTCCCAGTGGGCCGCGGTACTTTTGGGCCATCAGGGGAAAAATAATAATGATAACAATAATATGGGACTTTCACAGTTGTATTAGGTGTTGAAATCAGAAAAAGAAAAAAAACATTTTCATTAATTGCGCTGTAGATAGGAGATGCCATTGGACGCTGAACTGACTTAAGTAACACCCCTGTGAGTTAGTTTAAGTTGGTGCAGTCCAGCGGAGATGACACAGAGGTGTCTGTGTGAGTAAATAAGCGGATAGAAAAAAGGCAAGTGAGGAAATAATAAACAAATAATCAAAAAGAAAGAAAGGCAGTAGTGGCAATAATGAATAAAAAGTGCATAGATATTATATTTTTCATTTGCATAAGTCAAAGCTAACTGTGGAGATGTGTCAGGCCCAGATGTGAAAAGATGTGGCCCATGTGAAAAGAGTCTAATTATCAAAGCTAAACGCTCTACAAGGTGAGTTAAAACTCCGGGGGTTTATGTCATAAAACGCCTAGGTAAAATGAGGCCCCAGCACGCCCCTGGTTTGATCTGCCGTATATGTTTGTTGTGCAACTTTTGTTATCTATATTGACAAATGAAGCACAATATAGGCCTACTCTTAATATTAAGAGTTGGTCTGCTCTGAGTTGTTGCACAGCACTATGAATACATAAAAACACTGATTTATTGATCCATGTCAGGTAACTTAAGCTGAGCCTAAATGGTTTTAAAATCCTTCCTTTGCACTAAACAATCATCAAAGCAAAAGTATAATGTAGCATAATGTAAAAGAACGATACTGGATCTGCTCATATGGAGTTACATAAGGCTTGTGGGAGCTGACCCTGACCACATTAAACTTACGGATCCTCAGCACTTGGCGCCATATATCACTCAAGTGGAACACTGTAAAACCACTTTGCAGACATTTCTATTTCTGCTGTCTCGTTGCTCTCATTTTACCATGATAAATGTAACCAGTCAAATAGGATGACTCATTAAAGCAAGAATTGTATTCTCCTAAATGTAAAAATGTCTGATGTTCAGTCCAATAGCTCTAAATGAAATCTTAATTTTAATTATTAAAGCTCCAAAGATTAAGATGTGAAAGTACTAAAAAAAAATAAAAAAAAACATTATCTTCCCCCCCAGTCTATGTCCACTGGCTTCTTGCCAATGTATTGAAAAGTCCAGTATGACTGTAACAACACAACAACATAAATTGACACTAAGTGGTTTTGAAATTTGAAAAACAACATTTGAATAAACATAAACCAAGAAAATAAACCAGAAACAATGACCAACCAGCCTCTCCTGACTGTAACTGTACTGGGAGCAGGACGTCTCCAGTTCGTCTCCAGTTCGTCTCCATGGAGATGTTGACTAAAGGCCTATATGATATTCAAATAGGTTAAATGCATCCCAATCCATTCTTTGATTATCCATTGCAAAAAAAAAAGTATTTTCTGGGTCTAGCTGGTCATGTTTTGTATAATTCAAAATGTTATGCAGTGTACCTTTAAATATATAAGGAATTCAACTAAAGAGAAAACACTTGATGTGTTTTGATTATCCAAAGGATGGCACTGATTAAATCTCAAGTGCACAGCATGAGGAAAAGAACTACTGGGTTAACCTTCATGTGCCATTTGAAACTGCTTAAATAATGAGCAAGTGAAAGGTCTAATTGAAAACAGAATATCTATGGACTGAATCTGTAGACAAGGACAAGAAGTCTGAATGGGTCATATGCTTGAGTTTAGGGCCACTCAACCCTTTTTGTTGGTTAAAAAATGCTCTTCAAATTTCAGTATATTTGACCATCAGATAAACATAGAGCCAGTTTATGGGTTCAAGGACATATTCTAGTAGACAAATAAAACAGAAAACTGGTACATTTGCTGAGTTTGTGTGTGTATTGCATTTTATGATTGTATCTTATTACTATTGACAAATGTTCCATGATTCTTAAAAGTGGTTTAATTTACTAAACAACCAGAGATTTGGGTAAGAATAAAGTGACGGTGCTTTTCACTTTAGCATAGATTACCAAATGTAGGCATTACATTGATCTTAAAACAGAATGACCTCTTTACGGTGCATCACTAAAATGTTTAGCTCTTGTGCAGACAAGGATTTAATTGAGAAGAGCTTCTGTTGAATCCGTCATTCCAGCTTCTTTCTATTTCTGTTTGAGGCTAAATTCGGATAAGATTTAACAATAGCTGTGTACGGTCAGGGAGAATACTTTTTGTATGTGAAGATGATGTAAACACTACAAAGGTTGCCTCTTCTGAAAAAAAACTCCTGCATGGATACTCTGAGACATAATAAAAGTGGAGAGAAAGCTGATAAGAAAAATCCTACTGAGACCGGACCCAGCGAAAGAAGAAAAACAAAAACAGATGCGGAAGTAATGAAGTCCCATACTCAAACAGAAACATAAATGAAAAATATATTGAAAGAGAAACAGCGTAATAAGATATAACACCAGGAGAGGCCCAGAGTCAGAAAGAGAATGGGACATTGAGTTTGTCAGTAAGAAAGTGGATATTCAACCATTGTACAAGTTCCCTCTCCTAGTACTTCTGTTTCTGTGGTAATGTTTACTTTTCAGGAGGCCTTTTAACCAATAAGTTTGTTTCATTTTTCCAAGCAAGATAAAATATTCAAAACGTTTATCAGTAAAAGTGGTATAACTAGAAGTATTATATGCGAACGACTCCTCATGTAACACTGATAAGATGCTACTATTCAGTTTATTACTATATTCATACTTCCAAAATATGTGGAATTTTAGAGTATGTAAGATTGTGTTGTATTGTCCGCCCACGGAAGTGCAATCAACCATTTCTGTCCAATGTGACAGCATCAAAGGGAAGTCCAGTGGTGCATAAATCAAATGTATACTAAGGAAGAATATGTCTGTGTATGTATGTCAAATATCAGTCCATGCAGTGCCCATGCACGTATACATTTAGCATACATGTCCATTTGTCTGCAGCTCAGACTGGTGTCGCCCTGAAGCACTGAGTTGTTGTCGTGATAGAAAACTCTGGCCTGAAGGGACAGGGGGAAATGCCAACTAGCCCACTGTATATTTCTATGTGCATCACCGCTGTCAAAATCCCCACATGAAAACCACATTTGAATGAAGACTTGGAGTGATCAGTGCTAAGACTATATGGCATTAGTTAAAATGATGGATGCTACGAAAGGACCATTTGTAAATTATGGTTTCAATCTTGCCTCAAGGTGTAAGGTGTTCATAAATAAACTTGATCCATGTAAAGCAGTGTAGCAGGAATAGAGATTCTGCAATTTGCTTTAAATTGCTAACCAAAAAAGTACCTTTTACATAGCACAAAATATGAAGTCACTTACCTGGATTTATCCAACGCTGAAACCTAATTATATTCTGTATCATTGTTTCATACATTTCAAGTCTTCTCTGGGTATCTGAACCAAGTCCATCCCATCAGTAGAGGCTACTTGAAGTTAAACCCTGCTAGCTCACTAACCCACTGTCTCGGTGGTCATAGTGTCAGGTCAGAGCTTACCGGGTCCGCACAATGCACAAGTGGAACTACAAATGGAGGCTTAGGCTGGGGGGACATGTTGATAGGAAGTTGATTGAGAGCAATGTTTGTGGCTTTGAGAGCTTCCTGTTAAAGTGGAGTTAGGGTAAGGGCGAAAAGTTGTCCTTCATTCTGTTTCGTAAAAGGTTTTGTGAGGTAGATGTTTGAATCAATTTGGCAGTAGTGAGTGAGTGGTACAAAGGACTTGCGTCAATTGAGCAAAATCCAGGTTGAAAATGAATGTGAATTTTCAAAATACGTTTTTCGCTGTTGAATAGTAAATCTAGGCAATGCACCGCTCTATTATATTTTTTCAATTCTTTTCTCCTTTTTATATGACGCTGTTGCTCAGCTCTGGGCTCCGCATTCACCACTTTGATTTGTGAGGATGTGTATTTTTGTGCACAATATGCTCTTATAAATTGTAGTATGCATGTCCATGGATTAATGCATATGTATGTTACATACAAGAAAGGGCTGTGAAGGGTGTATGTGATAAAGTAATGCTGTGGGAATAGTAGGAGCCCAGTAGACCTCCTGCTTTATCATGTAACATACACTTGTTTAAACCAATTTCCTTGCTCTGCCTTCTTCAGCACTTGGTGAATGAGCTCACACAGGTAGCCAAATCTCTGACTCATAACATATGTTGGCTTATTTTCATGTAATGTATGGCGTCTAAACAGCAATTGAATATATTGGGAATGGTGACACATGCAGCTGGTGTTCAATTAAAGCTATGGAAACATCAAAATAGATCCTTCACAATAAATGCTGCTCTTGTCACTCTTCCACTTAGCGTTCGCCTCACTACAATCGACCCTTGCTTCTATCTTCATCCTTGGTAGCTCCAGCTAATTGTTACATCGCTCTTGCTCTAAAGTCGCCCGTGTTGTAGAAGGCATGGCTGATTGCCGCTGGTGCTAGCGCAGCATGGGGGAAGTGGAATTGAACAAGCATTGACTGTCAGAGCTGGTTAGCCTCACAGCGCTCCTGTCACTGCCGCACGCCCAGTGCAACCTGTTTACTACACAGACGCCCTCAATGACTACCTCCACAGCAGGGGCCAGAACACTGCCTGACATCTGAGAAGGATAAAAGGGGAAACAGAAATTGTGTACAAAACAAAAGTCTGGCTACTGATGGGAGCATGTGCCTTAAAGATGGCCTGATAAGCTCAGTTATTACTAACCAAATGTTTTAAGTTTGTCACATCGTTGAAGACCATTTGGAGGGACATAAACTGCTGTGTCCTTGGGCAAGAAGTTTCTGTACCTTGCCAATGTGACTGTGGTGTGTGAGGGTGCATTGGACAATTTAATTCATGCATGATATGTGGGATGAGTAAACACACTTCAGCAGTCCAAAGATGTTGCACTTGGGAAATGAATGCGGTTGTGAAAAGTCTTTGTAACTTTGTAACCAAAGAAAATGTAAATGCTATGACTTGAACAGATGATAGAAAGTCGTCTTAGTAGTTGTAGTAGTATTTCCACATGAGTGCAAGTGACCCCAGCCAAAGCTTTGACCGGACCCTGGCTCACAGAGACAGTGGGGCAGTGAAACAAGCAGTGGCACGGGGCCCCTACAACAGCACTGCTTCTCAACCATCGAATGTTTGTCACATGACCATGCCCAGATCAGCCTCATCTGTGGTACCATTCAGGGTTTTAAGAGATTTGTAGCTTAGAAACAGAATCTCTTTACAAAATCTTCCTGAAGAAATAAACATGAGATATTGACACTGACCTTGGCTGCATAAAACATGATTAAAAGCGTTTTAACACAAGTGATGGAACATGAATCAAGGGCACGGCTTTTCCTCACAACATTTCTATGGCTGTTTAATGAATTAGAGCAGCCTCACAAATACAGTGATAAAGCAGTTTTGGCTTTACTGAGCATTGCACTTTGTCTTGTTAATCCTTTCCAATGTCATCGGGATGTAGCTTTTAATTTGATTGCAGCCATTTCTAAAAATGTTCTGAATTTCTCCCTGATGTCCTGTGATGACATTGGTGCATGCTAAATCTTGACGTGGGAGAAATTACTGCTGTTTTTATAATTGCAGGTAATGGCAAAAAAGAGGCCCATAATATAAATTAGCAAGTCAATGATGTTCTTTTGTTTCTGCACTTAATAATGGATTCAATTTCATCTGGGACAGGCTAAAAAGAGCAACAAATAAAGGTTGTCTCTTAATTATGGGCTGACAGGTTATTAGCATGCTATCACGGGGATATGCAGTCTGCCTCAGTGTACAGATGCAACACAAGTTAGTTGAGAAACAGCGGGTTAGGGAGCCCGTACCACCTGGACTAACTGTTTCAAAACACTCTGTCTCCCCAGACTTCACTATATGCCAGGAATATGTGACTTCTCATTCTCTTCTTTTCTCTGGATTCATTTAGGTTTAGGAGTATGACATATGCATGTAAATGAGGCTATATGTGGCTGATGCACCTCAAACAAATGAGTTTGGCATTGGTGTCTGGCCACAGTGGAAAGCAGGCAATTAACCAGGATTTAATCACATTCCACGACATTGCTAGACATGCACCGATCCAGCTTTTTTGCTACCGATACCGATACTGGGGTTTGAGAATCTGCTGATATTTACCGATACCAAGAGACTTTCTGAAAAGTGGCTTTCTCTGAGTGACTCTTTTCTCCATTTTCTCCATCAATTAAGTCATATTTTATTATCATGATGTTACAGATCCATTATATCTATTGATAAACCAATGGATGAACAAGGATCACTGGACTTTTCTGCACTAATTATCCTTGGGTTACATTAATATACTATATATATAACTACTCACATGAAGTGATCTGATCATTCCAATTGTGAGTTAATAATCCGTTTTTTCTTAAACTAAAATACAAACACTTGGCTTCAGCAGTGGTTATTTTATTGTATTAGGCTATCATAGTTTCTGACCCAGCCTTGATTAGTTTTTGTTAGCATTAGCTTTAGCATGGCGATCAAAAATACATTTGCGGAGGTTAAAACTAAATCAGCTTCAGAATCCAGATTCTCCAGGTTCTTAGCTTTAAAACGATATACAGCATGCGCATATTCACCTAGATTTAGGTGGTGAAAGTTGTGTTTTTAAGACGAGAGCCAAAACTGGTGTCGGTTCAGTATCGGATAATTGTAGCCGGTACCCGATATCGGATTTTTTTGCGGAACAGTGCATCCCTAGATATTGTGCATGTGGCCATCCTGATGCTTGATGTTTGTCTCCTCGCATCATCATGATTTTTGAGGCAACTACAAAATAAAACAAAACAGCTTCCAAACTTCTTTTTAAGAAGATGAATGCATAAAATCCAAATGATCAAAATTGTTTGTGACAGAAGATTTTTCATTGCCAAGGCAGAAATTTGCCAGCGTATAGCAAGTCTGCTAGTTATAATGTCAAATCCTGATTGTCGCCGTCAAATCCTACAGGCAAAATAAACAAATAAATTGAGTTTTTGATCTCTCCTCTTTCCTTTCATTACCAAAGCTCTTTATATGAGTCATCACATACTCCTGGAAACCATTCCCACCTGAAATCTCATCACCTCATCTTTCTTCTCTCCTTCTAC
Organism: Gobius niger; assembly: GCF_951799975.1. Lineage (NCBI taxonomy): Eukaryota > Metazoa > Chordata > Actinopteri > Gobiiformes > Gobiidae > Gobius > Gobius niger. The sequence continues at coordinate 24,653,456 of NC_136855.1, read as the reverse complement.
AATAATCCATTTTGAACATTTTGCAGGTGGGAAGAGTGTTATAGTGAATGTGCTGGGGTCTCGGAGGTGGAAGGAGTACTTTTGGTTAGGTTTTTTTTTTTTAGCCACCTCCCTTGCCCACTTACACTGCACATCTACACGGATGGACTTGATGGCAGCCACCCCAACCCCGTTGTCGGCCTTGCAGTAGTAGCGGCCGCCCTGCACTCTCTGGATGCCCTCGATCCGCAGCGTCTCATTGTATATAGAGGTCTCCTGGAACTTGTCTGACGCGCTGCCCGCCGTCTTTGTCCACCGAACCTAAGGAGACAACAAGAGAGCGGTGATAGAGCAAAATAAGTTTGGAAAAACATGCATTAGTGTTGGAACATCGAAATGCCATTACTGAAGTTAAACAGGAAAATATAGCCACTACTTTCAAGCTGGTACAACCTTTGCATAACCTGTCTTTCTACTGAACCTGAAGAAAATTGCAGTACATTTTTGTTTCATGGGTGTCTGTTGGAAATTCTGATTCATATTTCTGCAAGGTAATTGTATTATTTCTCAAGAGGAACAGTTGACAATGATTCCAAAGCTATAAAGAAAACACAATGAAACACTTTTAACAAATCAACCTGGATAATTTGTTGCGAACCAGCGGTATAACCTTAAGCAACATGAGCTGAATTCCAATTGTTGCTCTCTGAAAGGCTGTCAAAACAAGCTTTAATTTAAGGTGTGTGTTCTCTCAAGTACGGGTGCCAGCAGAGAAGTGTCTCGCTAAAACGAAAGGACTAAATTGCACCATTTATTAGGCTAAATAGTGCACTGCCTGAGATAAACGCTATAGTCTTTCCGTGTCTACATTACGCAGCGAATTAAGTGATTGGACGATAACAAGGCAGTCTGTCAGACCAGACAAGAAAAGCCTCACTTCACGGGTCATTAATTCGTCAGGTCAAAATTACAAATGCGGTTATGTCTCCTTTTCATCCCGGTGATAAAAATCTCTGCATGGGTGATCTGAAGTTAATGACATCAAAGCAAATTATGTGCTGCTCCGGACCATTAATACGACTTTTGACAAACTCTATATGGCTTCTCCACGCTTCAATTATCCAATCACGCGGCACGTGCACAAACACACTCTTGAAACGCTCATTGGGACGTGATTCAGGCTCTCTTTGTGCACTTGTGTGGCAGCGATAGCGGTGGGTCCGTATGGTTGCAGTCCATTAATCCCTATTAACCCTTGTGTCTGTTATCAAGCTCGACAAGCATATCTGGTAGGGAGGTCAACTGTTATAATGGGCCAAAGTCACCGATATGGCGTATGCAAATGCCAAGCCCCCGGTATAGTGCTGGTGAGGTTATCAGGCGGCGTATTCTCTAAGAGCGTGTTTGTTAGAAAGCAGGTTGTATGGATTAGCGGATTAGCGGCGCTTGTGTAAATGTCCCGTGTCTGTTTATTCAGCTTCTGTTTGTGGGAGGGATTTGAACAAGGCACAGTGCCATTGATCAAAACGAGCCAAGGTGAGCAATCAACCGCATCGCTGTCTTTCCATGGTTTACTGACTCGGGAGAGCACGAGCGTATGTAGAGGTGTTTCAGAGAAAAGTGAACTGCACCGCTTTTATAAGGATTACGACATTGCGCAGAAATCATAATTGTACGTAATTCTAAATAGTAACATTTTAAACTCAAAAAGCAAATCCAAAGAACTTTGTTACTTCTCAATATGGAGATATTATAGGCCTATAGAACACTGAGACCCCTGTGGTGTGTGGTCTAGATCAGTGGTCTCAGTAGCTCATTTCTAAAATGTTAAAGCGGAACCAAGTAAATTTTGCCTCTAGAGGCCATACGCACATTGCGTTTTTTTTACTAATTAATTTTTTCGTGAAAGTAAATACTACGCTGACCTAAAGAGGGATATTGTACATTGTGCCACAACTCAATGACACAATGGAGATATTTTTTTTCACTCAAACTTGGCTGTAAATAGTGTTTTGCCCGCAGCTAGCTTTGCCCATTAGCCTGTTAGCTTCTTCTTTGTGATTCCAGTAGTGTCTATTGTGCCTCTGACCCGGTGCATGGAAAGTTGCAAGAGTGGTTTTCTGGCCAGACACACCAAGGGGAGATGAAAAAAAAAACAATCATCCCACCAACACTTGTATTACCCCCAGAGGGATGATGAGAAGGATTTGTAAAGTTAAACAAGTTACTTAGTTCTGCTTTAAAATGAATTTATTTTTTGACCCTGAATATATTTTATTAAAGTGCAGTACTTTATGATAGACTGCTTTTAATTGAAACATTGATTAGCGCCGACTGTCGAAAAAAACACAAAAAATGGCCTTGCAACTCACCCTCATTAGACAACAGTCCATTCCATGAAAAAGGAGCTGTTTCCATTTCTCGGACAGAATATACAAGCGTTTACCAAAATTACACCATCTGTGTTTCCAAACAGCTCGAAGCCTACGTGACAATACTTCCACAAATAATTCATTATTAAATGTACTAAGGACATCATACTTTCAGCTTAGAATCAAAGAAATGTATCTGTTTGTCAAGACTGCATCTGAACGTGGCAGCTCAGCAAACAACATCCTTTGTTCCTCAAAACAATCAACATGCAACCTTGAACTTTTATTTGTACTTTGCATTCATGTTTTGTCATTCATTATGTAAAAAAGGAATAATGAAAAGTAGAGTATAGTGCAAGCTAACCATACAATAGATTTACTGATATCCGTGGACACTGGGACCTTAATTTTTAGCGCAAAAAGAAACTCGCCAAGCCCTGAAAGCCATTATATGCAACGGCCAGTATCAATCCTAATGCCAGTATCTTTTTGAATCGAAATCTCAATTCTTTCTGATGTGTTTCTAAGTCTAAGTGGATGCAGCTTTTACCACGACGAGCCAAATTAATAATTATTTGAGTATTTGTTATCCTTTTGTTACAAAGATCTTCCATCGTGGTGTTATGCATTCTGTCAGGTAGGCATGGTAACAACAGACAAGCATCCATAACAGCTTGATGTACCAATGACAAGTCTCAAAATGGTCTAAATTACAGGATAGAGCATGAAATCTCACCGTGAAAAGACACCCTTGAGTTGTCTACACGGGATGTGTCTAAAGAACAGTTGTTTGTAAAAGCATGATGATTGCCATGGAGAGTGAAAAACGAAGAAAAGTGACAGCACTGCATAATGTCGGCACAACGCTGAGTACTGTTGCGATAAGAATAGTGACAAAGAGACTGTGTTGGTTTGAGGATATGTGGGTGAAGGGCGCTGCACCAGGTAAAAATAATCGTATATGTATGAGGCAAAAATATACAGATTTTTTTCTTCTTTTTTTTTTGAAAGAGAAAATAAGCGGGAATGATATATGCGGTATTGCTGGCAGAGGTGTGACAGGGGCAGAGGGAACAGAGCATCAAGCGAGAAGTGGCTTCACTGAGGAGTCAAAAGCAGAGCTAGTGATATTTCCTATAAATGTGTGCGCGATGCAGATGACAGGCTGTCGGTGACACCACCTGTAACACTTCACTTTGACCTCAACTCACTGCCCCATTCTTCTCAGTAATGCACTTGTCTTTTTACCCACCCCACATCCCCGGAAAATTGCTCTGGTTATTTCCCCCGGACACTACTTTTACTCCTATGCTGCAAACGCCACTTTCTGTCCAACACCGACTTTATTTTATTTGAAAGTGCAGGGGAAAATGTAAACAGTTGTCATTAGAAACCGTGTCTGCGTGTGCGAAGGTACATTTGTGGAGCTGGTGCTGGTAATGCTGTAATAGCGCTCGCATTTGGTTCGAAGTGGGATATGAAAGGCAAATGCTCGGGACTCCCCTGGGACCGAGTGTGGCATAAAACGGAGCAGGTTTTGCTCAGCGAGAGTACACTGAGTGAGCTGGCTGTCTGGTTGCAACACAAAAGGAAAAGAGAAAGGAGAATGTAGAATTGATTTGCCAAGAAAGTTTTAATGGAAGTTAGAGGCCTCTTGATATAGGAGTGTGGTCAAACAGTGCTTTTAGTATGTGGTCATCAGAGAGTGCCTTTATGCCTGTTTCTGACCACACGCTGTATCTATTACTGGAAATGACTTTTACATTATGCAGACCAAAAGTTTTAAGTGGCAATAAATTAAGACTCGCTATTTATTGCAACGTTATTTCCAAGTCCTTTCAATAGTTGCAATTACATTATTCTGTCCAGAAAGTGGTTTTGCTTGTGTTTTTCGACAACATCCCTGTTTTGTTACTTTATAGACTACATAGTAACACCTGTTCTGTAGACATCTAAGCAGCACAGTGTAGCCCTTGTCAAAGTCACTCCAGTCTTTTCTCTTCATGTTTAAAACAGGCCCACTACCTGCATAATATATTCCTCCCACTGCAAGTGCCATAGCATAATATAATCAGTGTTATTCATCTCACCTTCACTTGTCATAATGTTTTTAAAAAAGTTTTTTTTTTTTTGTGTGGAGATAATGAATAATGTCACTTTCTCAGATGCTCTTCATTTATCTCAAAACATGGCGATGAGCGTTTAATATGCATTTGCTGAAACATTTGTTTGCACTTCTCTCTTTACATTACATTTAACCCTCGAAATGTTATGCTGCATTAACAGCGCAAGACATTACATTTATAAAAGCAGGGGAAAAAAATGTTGTTCATGTTAATTCTGCATCGACGGGTAGTTCTTAACAAAAAAATGGTCTCATAGTTATTAGAACTTAATGTCCCTATTTAATCACATTTCACACACACGATGCTTTTTGTACTAAAACAAAATGGCAGCTGGGTTTCAGAAATGGCACAAAGTTTTATTTACAAACATATTTTAAAGAGCAAAATTCTTGGTTGATGTAATTCCCACAGATTCACAAATAAATCTGTTCACTACTGTTTACAGTGTGTGCCATAGGACAAGCCTGGATAGAAAGAGAATGTTGCGCTACGCTTAATTTGTAAACCCATAGTTACAGGAACAGCTTTTGGGATAGATTGGGGGGAAAAACACATTAAATTAAAGTTCCTCTTCTCTTTGGATATTTCCCAAGTGGGATGTCTCTCCGTATGCGCCTGTCTCCCTCTCTTAACTCTCTTTACTCTTTACCTCTGCCCATTTTCCGGCCTCTGTACAAGCTCAGTGCCGCCTCTCTCTGACCTGCCTGTGAGCCTGAGAGTGACATATCACAACAGGACTGAGCAGACTCGGTCCAGTGGCTGCAGGAGCCCTCTGCCCCGCTGTTTAAGCTGCACACTGTCAGCGCTGCACTACACAGCACCAGGGACCAGAGCCTGGAATTAGCATTTAGCCCAGAAAAAAAGGGGGTTGCAGAGGTTGTTTACATCTTCCAGAGTGTGTTAATATGTCAGTTGTATTTAGAGCAGCTGACAAAAGGATGGATGTGAATAAAATGGAATAGAGCAGCGAGATGGCGCAGCAGAGGGCTCGGGTTCAATCCCGGCCAGACGGGGGCTTTCTGTGGGGAGTTTGCATCTTCTCCCCGTGCCAGCGTAGGCTTCCCCGACTACTATAAACATGTACAATAGGTGAATCCTCCAGTCAAGGGGTTCTGACCATTGGCCTGGCCCCACATTTGGAGATGGGTCCTTGGGTGGATCAATGAACCATGCATGTGTGGCTTTGCATGTAAATATGATCATACATGTTTTTGGACTTCTGATGCATTCAATGACTGAAGGATACAAATTGATTTACTATTTGTGATTCAGATTAATGAGAAAAATATGACATAATGTTGTGAAAGATTAGATCTTTTAGTGCTAGGGGCCTCCGGTGAGAAGCTCAGATCTCTAAGGAACTATCTGAAAAAGAATGGCCTATATTAAATATAAAGAATAATTTAAAATGCCGCATTGCACATGTAGTTTATTGCATATCTTTACTGTCTTAATTGTGCATGTAACAAAATAAATGATTTAATCTGGTGTTACGCACCAAATAAAAATAATAATGATAATGTAAGGCTGGACAATTAAAGGAATAGGCCACCAGTTTTCCATACTGAGATATTTTCTTACCTGGTTTACTGTAGGAGCACTTCGACATCCCCACAATAAAGTCGAAGTGCTCCTAAGGTATTATCACGCCTTACAATATAGTGCCCCTTTTTATCCGCTTAGAAATCATTTAATTTTGTGCAACTATACTTACATAACTTTTTCCCTCTTTCGCCTTTTTTCCCTATTTGCCATTAGAGCTTGGTCTCTTCTAAGGCCCCCCCCCCCATTTGGGTCCATGAGGAGAGGAGGAGAGGCTAAATGCTAACAACATGTTTGGTGTTTTTCTGTGACTGAGCTCACGCATAAAGACCAGACAGGTACGCATCAACTCGTCTAAGCTCAGAACATATCCCAATATGCAAAAACGGTGGCCTATTCCTTTAATCTAATTTTAATATAATCGTGATTTTAATAAAGGCCGATCTCAATAATCGTGTGTCTTTATTCGACAGGATAATTGGCCAATCCTTGGCCGATGCTGCTGCGCTTGTCAGGTCAAGCCCAGGGAATACTCGAACAAACAAACAAACAAACAAACATATAGGAAGGTGCATGCAAGAGCAATAGAAGAGGATCTGGTGAATTTAAGTGTAAAATCAGCTACAAACTCGTCTAATGGGCAAAACAAACACAGGAAGAGCTGCCAAATGACCAGGACATCACTGTGTTTGGACCATGTGGATTTTTGAGGCTGCAGCTGAAAAAAGAGTGAATTAGCTGGACTTTTAACAGTAAATTGTAAGAGTCTGAACCGTCTTTTCTACTTAAATCGAGATCAATCAATAAAGGGGAAAATAATCATGATTATTGTTTTTTTTTTACCAACATCGTACAGCCCTACATGTATCTGATGTTTTTTCGTGACTTCCTGGTTGTCTAATTTTTTCAGTGTTGCATTCAGGGGAGTCTGGTTATTTTGTATCCCTTATAAACATTGTTCTCAAATTCTTCTCCCCCTGTTCTTGATGTGAAGCAAATGTTATACCATTTTTTTTACCCATCCAAATGCCTCACTTACTGTGAATAGGCTTAAGATGGTAATCCTGTTATCAGTGAATAGTACTTGGCACCGACACGCAGCTCTCGGTGGTATACACAATGCAGAGGCGCCCCGAACGCAACACACTGCCGAAACCACAGAGCCAAACAAAACCCATTAAAAATATTACATTTCTGCACAAACAAAATATGATTGAATGAACGGGGAGCGGATGACATACAGTAGATTGCGTTTTGCTCGGAAATAGCCTTGTAATTATCTGTCAGTTTGAGAACAGATGGGGCTATCAATTATGCAGCAGAAGAAGACAAAAAAGTGGGCACACATGTAAAAGCATTTCAATCATTAACACAGGTCTGCTCCGTACGCCGGGTCACACGGGTTCAAGCGCGCTGGAGTGAAAGGAATAGGTCATGAGCTCTTCTACGGAAAATAATATTTCAGGGGACAGCGGGAAAGATTAATGACAGCAAGTTGACATTTATAATTATAAATGCTCACAACAGTATATCTATCCTCACAAATTCAAAACAAGGAAGAGAGATGAAGATCAAAATGAGGAATTATTTTACATAAACAATGAATTTCAATGTCAGAAGTCAAATTCATATTGGCTGTTATTGGAGATACATCTATGGATATTTAGAAAAAGCTCATAGATGGTTTTGACTGTTGCATCGGCTCCAGCAGGTGCAGACTGTTGTAGCACTATTGGGCAAGACACTTCCCCGGCATCTCCTGAGTGAATGTTGTGGCATATATCGGCGGCATCACTTCTGTCAGTCTGCCTCTGGAAAATTGCACAGTAGCACTTTGAGAAGCTTGTCAACTCAGGCTTGTAAAGCACAGTACAAGTGTAAGCCATCGTCACTATTTTTTATCCAGAGCGAGGCGAGAAAGACTGCCTCTTTGACGGTGGCAGAAATGTGCAAATCCTACAGTTCTGATATTAATTTTAAATGCAATTATCTTTCGCGTGCATACAGCAGTCTTGAGCTGATTTGAATTTCGACTGTATTGGAGCTGAAGCAGCGTTGTCACTGACCTGTTTTTCTTTCTCAAGAGTGCAGCCTCGTGCAGCCGTCAGAACAGAGATCACACAGGGAAAGTTCAATAAAACTGACTCATTGATATTGAAGCCGCCATCCCTCTCCCTAACCTTGTCATACAATATGAATGCCTTTATCACTCTTCTGTCTGTGTAATATAAGAGCAGGCCGCTGATAGAGTTACAGGAGGAAGTCATCAGCCTTAAGGACTACAATATTGTCGTGATTGGAATTAGCTTTAACAATGTTTATTGTTGTTCTGGCCAAATAGACCCCTCTACTTGATTTTTTTGTCTTTTTGTTTAGTTCAGATAATGTTAATCTATTGCCAGTCCATTTTAAATCCAAATAAGAGGGTCGTCATTTTGTCACCTGCAGTGTCAGGCCTACCATAAACACACAGTGGATGTGTTAATCGGGAGAGGCTAACTAGCACAAGGTAGTGAAAGTGAATAGTGTGGGCAATTCGAGCCGCCTCTTTAGACAACAGATGATGTCATCTGCTGATTGGTGAGGAAGAGAAAACCAACATAATCAAATTTGTTTTGCGGCTGCACATTTTCTGCAAGTGAATTGCTATTTAAGCCGTGGTGAACATTAAGTGCAATTTTATTCCACCAAAGTGGTCTCTCTCATTTCAGATATGCAGACTTTGAAGATTTCTGATTGCTGTGGAGCAATCAAGAATGATTTGTGATGTTGATTTAACTGCAAAATAAAATCATGGCGCAGTTGTAGCTTTTGGACATTATTTGGCTTTCAGATATTATTTTTTTTGACATAGTTCAGAGATTAAATCAGAGATTAATGATACTCTACACAGTATTTTTTTGTCTTTTTCTTTTTGGTGAGATCCTTTTTAAAGCCTCATATAATTATTGTGTCATTATACATAATCAAAGCAAAAATATTTGGCTAAAATCTCCATGCAGCAATACAAAGTGTAATCACTTTATTAGATCTTTTCAAATGTACAGTATTATTTATAGACCGTTTCCCTCCTTGCGTTACCACGGCAGCAGACACTCCCGAGACACTCCGCCAGTATTGCCCAATATACAGTCATACAGTCCTTTAATAATATTGAGTCCTTTTGTTTTGCTATATGTTCTTGTTAGATTTTGTTTTCCTGCCGTTTCCCCTTTGGTGCGTCTTGAGCGTTCAAGGACAGAATATTGCGGAAAAAAGAAACCCATTCTCTAAGTATTTTGTGTATAGTGCTCTGCGTTTGAGCAGAAGTGACACAAAATGCAAGTGTTGGACAAGCGATCGCTCTGAAACGGACGGAATTAAGTGGAAAACATTAAACACCTTTTAAAGAAGTCGTCCTTCCCTCCAGCTACTGCTGTACTTGGATGTAAACTATACTTGCTTGTATAATCACGGTCAACAAAACATACAATACAATCGTAATCCTTTCAATCGACCACTGTGGTTCTAAGTTATTGGCTCCATTCCTTCATTATGCTTTGACTTCACCACACAGTCAAGGTTAAATCTCTTGTCTAAAATGCATAAAGCAGATGCTGGATGTGCTTCTCGGATTCCTCCATCAACATATGTCCCTGTCTCCTCTCCTTTATCATGTCCTCTTTAGCTATTTTTATCCTCCCTGCTGTGCTGCCTTCAATCCTCTGCCAAGTTTGATTATCTGCAGGGAAACTCTTTTGGGGGGGCTGGGGACGACAAACTGTTTAGCTCAGAGATGGACGCCTCTTGCCAGTCTCCTGCATGGTCTTTTATACACTCGTGTCCATATTACAGGTGGAGAGGGGTCAAAAGCGTGACCTTGTTTGCATCCAAGCCACCGCCACCCGATCGGCCTCGCTCTCTCTCTCAGCCCCGGCCATCGATCGATCCACTCACCCCTCAAGGACGGAAATCCAAAACCATATTCCAGACCGCAGCTCTCATCTCTCCCCCCTCCCACTCGGGGCCCGGGCTCTTTACTTTTCCCTTGTACGGCTCTCTCCAATGGAATTCATCACGCACAAACTGGTCTCAAGGTTGCAATGACCAGCAGAGCCATGAATAAATAATAAGGAGGTAGGAATCACTTTCAGAAAAACCATTTACTCCCCTATTGTGTTCTTGCAGGAGTTGGAGCGTGTGTGGCTGAATGTGTGTGCTTGTTTGGAACAAGGGAGAGCTTTGTTAACTAAAAGCCCACTGTTCCTGAGTAAACTTGAAAAGATCCTATACAAACTCCTTCCAAGTGACCTCTGGCACTTTTATACCTTTGCTTTGCTAATGCCTATTTGAAAGGCTGCTTTTGGAAACTTCACATTTCCTTTGCAGATGCAAAAAAAAAAAAGAAAATCACTCATCACATAGAGTGTGTTTGCCACAGATGTTCTGTCTCACTGCTTTCTCCCCGAACACGGAAATTTTCAATCGAATATGTGTCTGAAATAAGTTGCTTACTTTGATGGTACTTATTAGTTTTATTAGCAAAAGTTGTATTCACTGCAGTGAAGCAGCAGGTTTTGTGTTGTAGAAGTAGTGGGGTGTGATGCAGTGCTAATATAAAACTTAATTACCGCAGTAAGGTTGTACCTCTTTGTTACAACCCAGCTCTGCCAGGGTGGAGGGACGTAACAAAAGACCAAGATGTAAAAGGTTAAATAAAGTTGTAATTTAATTTTTTTTTTAAAAGTAATGTTAAAAGGTAAATTTAACAAAGGGGCAGCAAAATACTCAAACAAAGGGGGATATTTACAATGTATACAAATTGACAAGTAAAATGAAGTTTAATAAACTTACGGAAACCAAAATGTGCACAAAACAAAGTTGCTGAAATGAACTAAATCAATTGCTTAAAAACTAACAAGTGTTTCAAAACACAGTGTGTCACATAGGCCTAAAACAAAACGTGTGACACAGAAAAACACACACAGGAGACACAACTTAATTGAAAAAAAGTGTATCTGAAGACAGAAGTAACGAGGAGACGCAGAACTCAGGCCCCCTCCGAAACGAGCAGATTGGTAAGAGGTCTTATGCCAAATCGGATGTGCGTCAGCATCCGCCATGACAAGAAGCCTCCGAATTGGGCTGTCAGTTAGGAAGGAGTTAGGAAAAGGAGCATCGATGCTAACTATCCTAGCCACTTTAGCATAGGGACCGCTGGTGCTATCTAACCGGTGATTAGGAGCTATGTGCCATCCCATATGCCACTGCGCCGCCAATCCCCCCACCCCCCTCGGCCCCACCCTCAAGTGATTCATGCGCAACCACTGTTGATTGACAGGCGCATATTTAATAAAAAAAAAAATGAAATAAGATTGCACAAGCCAAACTTTATAAAAGTGACAAAATACCTGTTAGAGTCATCACAGCACAGTCACATGTCACTGTTGTGACGGTAAATGGCTTAAATGAAGGTAGTTTGTGCTTTTGTGCATTTGATTTAATTTAGTAGAAACTTAAGCTGCATGGCTAATTTGCATACTGTAGCTTTAAGAAACAGCTGTTGAGATAAAATGAGGCTAAAGGGAAATGTGATGGCTCATCCATCTGGATTTTCTTTTTTTTTCCTCCTTCAATGTATTATTTGGACACTATGTTGTTGCATATGCAATACAGTAGGTGGCGGCATGCGCTTCTGTTTGCCTGTCGTCAGCCAAAAGAAAGAAGAAGAAGAACATCAGCTGTTGGTGATGTCCCTTCCCCTTCCCCTGGGTAAGGACGGTCAAATTGGGCTAATACTGCTGAAACAAAAGTTCACTAACTGCATAAAGATCTAACAGTTGACCCAATGAAAGGTTAAGGATCAGAAGCTAGGTTAGGACATAGAGGCTATAATTTGATGGTTTCGGACGCAGCCTCAGACTGGCCCCAAAGGCCAGCAGCCCCGAATGATGCCAAGTGTGACCTTTTAGGAGTGGCTGGCACAGGTGGCTTCAATGAGATGGCCAGGTGTAGAGCTGCCCCACCAATCACTGAGCTTCAGATCCAAATACCAATCACCAGCCAGGACTCCCTATAGTGTCCACCAATCCCATGCCAGGACCACGGAAGCAAATTTAGATGGTGGGAAAAACAGAATTAGGCCAAACAACTGCATTCAATTAAAGGGAAGTCTGAAGGTCTGGGGCCAAAACACTCTGGTTCTTCACGCTCAATATTATTGATTACTTTTTAACTCTTATTCTTTATTATAATAACATTTTAAATCCTGCAAAACTGGATAAGAAAGTGTGAATGCTGATAAATGGTGTGGCAACTCAGGAAAGGCAGAATAATGAATAGCTTGACAGCACACTTTACTGCCCTCACTGGGAAAATGTCTACTCTATTTGTCAAAGGTTAAGTGCTTTACTTGTTATTATACAACTGCATAATGAAGTAATGAGTAAATCAGATATTTCAACCTGAGCTGCTGTAACTCCTCCCAGAATGTTTCTGGAGGTTGGGGAAACCAGAGTACCAGAGGAAACCTATCCAGACACGGGGAGAACAAGAAAACTCCACAAGGCTGCTTGTTGCATCTTGAAATAAGATCTTGAGATTTCTTGTCCGGATAATCTATTTCACAGGATAAGATTGTACAATTGTCTGTAACGTTTTAATTTGCTTCAAAGGAAACATAAATAATATGTCCAGGAAAAAAAAAGCATAGGGGCAGCATAAGAAAAGATTTACAAGGAAGAAAATGGTTATATATTCCTATAGATGAGTCAGTGTCAGAGCTTCTCCCAATCCAATCAGAGCAGCCAAAGGTAAACAATCAGTCTTTATAAGGGATCGACCAAATCCTCAGTCAGACATCTTGGCTAAAGCAGTTATTTATGTGTCTGGCTTCACAGGGATAAATTGGTGAGGGAGGCACAGATTAAACTTTTGAGACATTAAATTAAAAAGTAACAAACACTATAAAGGTTTTTGGTGTCAATCTAGGCCTCCAAGAAAACGCAAAGAGGGGGGAGAAAAACGTCTGCCATTCAAAACTCATGCATGAAATTCCTATGATCTTAAATACACCCATCAAAATGTAGGACAACTCACTTCCAATGCTCACAAACTAGACACAGATGAAAGATTGTGCTACGAAACAGCTTATGCGGTTTAATAAAATATGAGCATGTGATTTAAAAAAAAAAAAAAATTGTTAAGACTCATTGCAGTGGGCGTGTTTCAATAAATATAATAAAACCACCGCCTGGGCTTGTGTTGTTTTGTGCGACGGGTAGCGGGGAGGGTTATGAGGACATTGGTGCCAAACTGGAGTACATGTATAAATAATAAGTCGGCAGGCAGAAGACTAAACCTCCAGAGTGCAAGCCAACACCTCCAGGCCAATAGTAACTTCTCTGACAGCGTGGAGGAAAAAAAAAAAAGACAAAGTTCAGTTTGTCTCCGAAACGGAATATATTACAAGACTCAAATGAGCACAATGTTTCAAACTTTGTTAAACTGGCACAATTTCATCAAAACTTCATCAGAATCGGCTATGAAGGAGTAAATGGAATCACAGCCAACACAATGTATTTTTTTTTTCTGCATTCAGCTCTTCTATCTAAGGACTAACAAGTGAATATTCTGTGTTTTGTTAGAGACCGGGCACTCTTCCAAATACACAGCACCATAAATCAGTTTTACTTTTTGAGTATACATGCATGTAATCACAATATGCCAGGTTGTACACGCAACACCGTGCCAATATGAACCTGCAAACTTCCAAAACCGTTGGATAACGCTCTAACCACTGTCCTACTGTCCCATTCTCTTCAACAACAGAAACATCACAAAACAGAAAAGTGCACTATTAAATGGATTTGATTCCTCAAATGATTCCTTGAGCAAGACCCTTAACCCTGAACCTGAATACCGAGCACGACGTTTGTCATTACCTAAATCTAAAAGCTTCTTGAACCAAATGTCAAAACAGCGATGAAAACAAGGATGAAAATACAACCAAAAAAAGTCATCAAAAAAAAGCAACAAAAGAGCGCCTAAAAAAAAAAAAAAAAAGCAACAAAAATGACTAAAACATCTATAATAGAAAACGCAATCTCAATGGCCGCCGCCTGGGCGCCGCCATGTTTATTTCCCATACCGACTTTGAAGCTAAGCAGGGACGGGCCTGGTTAGGACTGGGATGGGAGACCGTTTGGGAACACCAGGAAGCCTGGCGACAGTCGTGAGTTTGTGCGTGGTTGGTGCTGGGGGCTGATCCGCCGTCACAACAACGCGAGTGCACGAGATCTGACTGCCGTGCGTGTGCGCGCATCCAAACAGGGCGATGTGTGTGTGTGTGTGTGTGTGCGCGTGCGCGCGCGTTTGGGTGTGTGTGTGCGTGTGTGCGTCCGTGCGTGAATGTGTGCGCGCGTGCATCCAAACAGGGCGGTGTGTGCGCGTGCGTGCGCGCGTGTGTGTGCGTGCGTGTGTGCGCGTGTATGTGTGCGCGCGCGCATCCAAACAGGCCGATGTGTGCCATCGTCACTCACCCTAAACTGCAGCTGTAGACGCTCCGCACAGGTACAGATACATCCTCCAAAACACATCTGCGTGTCTTTGTTTAAGTTTCTCCTGCAGTGACCGAGGCTGTGGTTCATTATGGATCCAGTGCTGCGTTATGTCAGAGACGCAGACAAATGCGTAAGATCCAATCCTGGCCACATTCCGTCTCCAAAAAAAAGTACACGCAAAACATTGCCCAAAACCTGCTCAAACACGAGGCTCCAATCAAACGCGCTGCTCCGACTGATTTATCCTCCGTGTGAGTAAAAGCGAAAATGAAACTACCCCTTAACGAGCGCATGGCCTGCACTGCGTAGTTTTTTTCTTTTTTTTTACTTTGCTGCTGGACCATTTGTTTTCTATTTTGCTTTCACGTATTGTGAGCCCAGAGGTACATTTTATTCTAAAGCAGCTTTGAAAGCATTGCCAATTTTATTGTAAGGTTATAAATACTGTCTAACAACAATCAATCAATCAATCTAAAGGCTATTTCATTTCAAAACCTACTTATTATTTTTTTGATTGTACACTACCGTGATGCACCAAACCACGGGTCCTGCACCGTGAACCAAACCGTTAGAGCTGAACCCTTAATATTTATCCATAATTATCCCACTGTCTCTTGAATTCTATTCCCTGAGTTTAGCCAACATATTGTCGTTGTAGTTTATAAGAAAGGAGTACGGCTGCATCAAACACTCCAATTGCAATTTGTTTGACATTATTTTTTGCATTCATTATTTTACACATTTGTAGTGGCCATAGTTTTTGAACTGGGTTGGGAACCACTGCTCTACAGCTGAACTGTGTGACGGGTTGGACATTTCTTTGTAATCACTCATAATCTCAGAATATCAAATGTGGAGCCTAGCGAGGCCTGGCCGAAGGCCGGGTCTCAGCTAGTGACTAATAAAACCTAAAACACGACAAAAAAAAAAATACAAAAACCAGAAAGTTAGCAGTTAGCTTTCAAGTGAGGCGTTACTTTGGCATAGAGGCTCCAGTCGAGAAGCTTTAAGGCCCTGTCCATACGAAGTCAAGCTGAGGACCAAACACAAAGATATTTTATCAATCCAGTGTATCGTCCATACGAGCCCGGCATTTTGGGGGTCTGTAAACAAACATTTTCCAAACTAGGTCCCAGAGAGGAAAGATCTCAAAACGCTGTTTACGCCTTTGTTGTCTGCAACTTTTGCTAAAACAATGACATCACAGCACCAGAGTGGTGTCTGTGATCCATAATCTACTGACCTTATAATGACTTTTACTCATGGATCTATGATGGTTTTACTCCGCTCCTCTTTGCTCCACTGCAGTCCACAAGCCACAGGTGACAAGTAAAAAAACATGGCCGAGTCAGTCTGTGTTTTTGGACTGACAGTAAAAGTCACTGACAGGTTTTTCTGCTTTAGTCCCATTACTTCTGAAGAATTAACTCCTCATCTCTTCTGTAGATCGTAAATCCTTGAATCAATTTCATTTTCACTGTGTACATTCCACATAAGTTCACTGCACATCTTGTTCTATTATCTATGTTAGCGTCACAGTGCCTCACACAGGCCTGGAAGATGAATTGCGCCGTTTTCACAGACCTGAGTCAACCCATGTGGACGCACACATTTACTAAGCTGGCTTCGTGCTTACAAAGAAAGTTTCTGAAAATATAAGAGTCTTAGATTTGGGTAAAACTGAACTTGAGAAAATGTGCTCGGTTCAGGTGGGGGTTAAAAGGTTGATTAACAAACATCTGTAGTTTTCAAAGCTGCCTCGACACTTTGCCCTTGCGAACAGCCCGAATGACAGAAAGCAGGTATGTATGTGCAAGAAGTGGAGAGTGAAGGCGAGATGTGGGCAACTCAGATCGGGTTATCAATACTGCCATGGAGCGCGATGGAAACTCTGTCCTCCCAAAGAGACCAGAGCGCACCGCTGCACAGAGCTGCATATGCTCACACACAGAGGTCACAGCCCACTCCCACCTCACTCCTGCTCTGAAGTTATATGAAGTGCAGTGCGTCGTTCAATACTGGACTGATTATATTGGAAAACGTCTTATCAGGGTCTTCAAACTACAGCAATCAGAATTCATATTTCTATTTATCCATTTAGTCTTTTTCTTCTGCAAAAAGGGGCTGTCCAACCACGGAAGAAATGATCAAGCAATTGATTTGATAGTATGCCACTTATGAAATCGCTGCTTCATTAACCTCTAACCCCCACTTGACAAAACTCAAGAAAGAAGTTTTGATTAATTTTGTACGTGTTAGCTTTCAAATTTAGCGTTACAGCACGAAGCTGTTTTTTGCATTTTTTAGAACATTACACTTGCTTTTTTTCTCCCGCAACCCTTGAACGCCTCAGCCTCCGGTGCCTGCTTTGCTTTTTAATCACAAGGAGGCAAAAAATCCAACGGCTCCCTGTAGATGTTGGATTATTAAACAAACGGACATTTCATGAGGATTTCAGCTGCATCAGAGCAGGTCGGTCAGATGTTTGTCAGTTTACGATCTTTTTATAAACTTCTGTGATAATGCTAAACTCTGTGTTAGCCGCTAACTGTTGCTGCATCTGCTGCTTCAAACATGTGCAATCTCTGTCTGCACACGTTTGGGTTTACATGGTGCGGGACAGGTGAGGGTGTCTAAGCTCAGGTATGAACATATCACAGTATGGAAGAACTGTGTGGCCTCAGTCACGCAAAAAGACCAAAGATGTTGTCAGCATTTGGCCTCTCCCAGCATATTCCTATAGCTCCAAACGGGGTGAAGTTAGAAGCAACCAAGCTCTTCCACGGGGCACGTACAAAGACCAGACAGGTTCGTATGAACTCGTCTAAGCTCAGGTAAGAACATATCTCAGTACGGAGAAACGGTGGCCTGTTCCTTTAAGAGGTTAAATATTTGGTTGAGACTTGCTGGTCTGAGGTGTAGGTATTGCATCTATAATTGCTCAGGAACAACATCATATCCTTATTTTTCTAGTTACTTTTCTGTTTGTGCTTCTCATAGTGTGGTTATATTACCATAGATTTCGAAGTATAGAATGTAATAGTTTAGTTTTCATGAAGAAGCTTTTTGACTTTCTTATTCAGTGCTGCTCCACCCTGTAACCAGTAGAAATCATGCATTCTCTTTCAAACATGAAATCGATACAGATTCATTCTTGAACTGCCCTAAACCCTGCTATCTTGTTTTCCTTCTGAAAACTACCAAATGAGGAAAACCATCTTGTTGGTTTCCATAAATGTTCCATGAATAATGTTGGATTTACTTGAAGCCATATTTTGCTGTCACTGTATATCCATGTAAGACTGAGCTGCAGTGCTCCTCTGTGCAGACCCAAGAGGAGCACTCTCTCTTGCCGCGTGTGCTCCAGTGGATTTGTCTTGTTTTGCCGGCTCCTGACACCTCTCACTGTGTACATGAACACACACATATAGGACAGGCGGTATATGTGGCCCGACGCGCTGTAAGCTATTTGTGTACGTTCTGCGCAATTATTTCGGTCTTATCATGATGTCAAATTCGCTGCCACAGAGCAAGCAAGCATTGGACATCGAAAGGAGAATTAACTTGTTTTATTATCATTTCCCCCCAGAGCTACAGGTAAATTAGACTTGTGGATAGCACTGTGCAAGGGGAGATTACTTATTTCATATTTTTCTTTTGTGTTATATGCACCGTCTGTGTCTTGTCTTTGCAGTCTGTGTATTTCTGCTAATAAAAAGAGGAAAGTGTAACTATATCTTGGCTTTATGATGAGACAATATAATGTTTTCTGTGAGTGGACAGTGAATTAAAGAAGCGATGCAAATGTTGACGACTGAGGAAAGCATTATAGGCCCATTCCCGATTTTAATAAGGTCAGGGCATTAGCTTTAATGACTTATCTTTGCTTGAGAAGTGCTTGTACAAAAACAGAAGTAAAAAAACAATTGCCAATATAGTCATAGACCTCAGGGCTCCAGACGCTCTGTTTTATTCATGTTGACATGATGCCAGTGGACATGCACCCACCACGAACACTGCTTTTCTCACTTCACACTTCTCCGCAGCCGCACACACACAACAATGCACGCGCACGCTGT
This sequence comes from Gobius niger, assembly GCF_951799975.1. Taxonomy (NCBI): domain Eukaryota; kingdom Metazoa; phylum Chordata; class Actinopteri; order Gobiiformes; family Gobiidae; genus Gobius; species Gobius niger. The sequence goes on along the minus strand of NC_136855.1, from coordinate 24,634,818 downwards.
CAAGCTCCTCAGTTCATTTTACATCAGACGGACAAACACAAGAGACACAGGAGCGAGGAGTTCAGGCCAGGAAACCACGCATCTGTTTTCCAGCATTTCTTTAACTGTGCACACAAATTCTCCCGTCAATAATGATCAGCTTTAATGTTGTGATTCATTTTTCTTTACCCCCACCTTAACCAAGTGCATTTTCTCCCGTTCAGCGTTACCCAAATCTAAAAGCACACAGACTAACAGGCCAGAGTAACACCTCATCTGAAGGCTAAGACCTACAAAACTCAGCTAAATGGATGAATTTACCTCGCGCTTGTCACATTTTTGTCACTCTCCTGTGGCTTTTTAGTTGCAATTTTTAGTCATTTTTTCAACACTTTTTTCAACACCTTTTCATCACTTTTCCATCATGTTTGTGCCACTTTTTCATAATAATCACTCTTTTGTCGCTCTTTTGTTCTGTTTTCTTCCTCGTTTTTGTCACTATTTTGCCGCTTTTTTCAATAAGCTTAGCCAAACTGGAGAAAATGTGCTCGGTTCAGGTGGGAGTTAAGAGGTTAAAGATGCAACATTATGATGTGAACACTTTGTTGCCTTACGGTATTCAGGAAAGTAAATAATAATAATTCATACAAAGCGCCCGAGCTTGTCCTCTGCTGGCATCCAGGGAGTGGAGAAGACTAAATAAAGCTTTGAACAACATTTGCCGGCTAATAGTAAGAAATAATTTGTAGAGGAGGCACTTTGAGCTGAAAACATCAGAAAGAGAGTAACAGAGTTTTTGAGAATAGAGACTGAGTACTATGCTACTGGCAAAATATACCATGGACTGATTAACCCAAAGTTGAATAGTCTGGGAGGAACACACAATGTCAAGTGTGGAGGAAAAATGGAACAGCACATCAACATCAAAACCTTATCCCCACAGTGAAGTATGGAGCAGGAGCATCATGGTGTGGGGCTGTTTTGTTACCTCAGGGCCTGGACAATGTGCTATCATCTATGGAAAAATTAATTCACAAGTTTCACACATATTTTGCAGAAAAAACATTCACAACATGCATGGATTAAGTAAGTGAACCCCTGTATTAAATAGCTGCTGATCCTCCTTTTTCAGCAATAACTGCTTTTCTGTAGTTGCAGATTAGACGTTCACAGCGACCAAAATGAATCTTGGACCATTCCTCTTTACAAAACTGCTGCAGTTCAGCGAGATTCAGACGGTGTACTTACTTACTCCTCCCTGTCCTGTGAGTGTTTACATGTTATGGCCAATAAAAATATGATAACATGTAAATGGTTGGGTGGTATTACTTTAGGCAGACACTGTTCTGTCATTCTTATGATTTTAATAGACCACATTTAGTGACCAATTTAGGCAGAAAAAGAAAGGAATTCCAAACGGTGTACTTACTTTTCCTTCCCACTGTAATTACAAGCTCAAGTTTAACCAAATATCTTCAAGCATACAATGATTTACAAATTGTTTATAAAGACATATTGCTAAACCTTTTTAAAAATTAAACTACATTGAAAAAAGTCAGAACGGGACGGAAACAGAGCAGTGAAATGAACCACAAACAGAACTAACGACCTGTGAACAAAACAGCTCACGGCCCAGGACCAAACATACGACGTGCAAACCTCGCCTCAAGTCTTCTCTGTTTCTGTGATGTGCATCTGAGAGTAACACGTCTTTGTGTCAAATTTACAGAGGTGTTCATGCATTATAACAGCACCAGCCGTGTGACAAGACCTGCGGCTCTGCGATGTATGTGAGAGAGTGGTAAACGCAGAGGCGCTATCTGGCAACCGCAGCACAAAGTCTGTGGGAGCCTCTCTCATCTAGACACATCAGGAATAAAGGAGTGCTCAGCAGCGGTGAAGTATTTCTGTTTATTCTTGTCTTTTTTTGACAACTTTAATCCCTGTTGATTCTGGTTCTAATGTATGAGCTATAATGAGGAAAATTATTTATTGCTAACTTGAGACTCGCCACATGTTCCAAGACACAAATAAGACGCTTGGCATAAACAAATAAACACAATGTCACAAAATGTCACAAATATACACATAGTTCAAGCTCAAACACATACTTTAACACATTTATCCAGGCTTGAAACAGGTCAGTGATTTTGACAGTGCTACTGCAATCCATTATTCATTCATTCTTTTCACACACTCTCGTATTCACAGCTGTCCTGGGGCTGACAGGCCGAAATGTGGCTGCCAATAAGCACCAATCCTCATCCACCTACAGTGTTTACGTACACTTTATAAATAGACAAATTTGCTTTTTTTCTCACTGTCTGACATGAAACCAGAATTAACTTGTATGTTTTTAGCAATTTTACAAAGCCAAAAGTTTACATACATTGCCTTTAAACTGTTTAACTTGGGAGAAATATTTTGGATTTCCTTCCACAAGTTTCTCACAATATTTTGCAGGTATTCTGGTCCATTCATCCAAACAGAACTGTTGTAACTGTGCCACATTTGTAGTAGCCTTGTGTACACATGCCTTTTCAGCTCTGCCCATACATTTTCAACTGGATTGAGATCATGGCTGATGTCTTGAGATGTTGCTCCAATATTTCCACATAGTGTTCTTTCTTCATGATGTTATCTATTTGTGTGCATCAGTCCCTCCCACAGCAAAACAACCCCACAGCATGATGCTGCCACCCCTGTATGTCACAGTTGGGATGGTGTTCTCAGGCTGGAAAGATTCCCCCTTTTTCCTCCAAATGTGACAATGGTCATTATGTTTATTTTAGTCTTTAGTCTTTATACTTTTTTATTTGCAAACTCCAATCTGCCTTTTTTGTTTCTTTTGGAGTATGAGCTTCATCCTGAGTTCCCTCTCAGCCCATGTTGGTACAGTACTTGTTTCACTCTGGATGATAAAAAACTTTTACCAGGTTCAGCATCTTCACCTGGTATTTTGCATTTGTTCTTGGGTTGATGTTCACATTTCAGACACAGCACGTTTACCCCTGGGACAGAGAACTTCTTTCTGATCTGTATGATGGCTGGACATTTCTATCATTGTTTGAACCACTGTCTTGAAAGTGTCTTGAAATTGCACCCAAGGATGAAAGAGACTTGTTCTTCCAAGGTCATGACATCTTAATCTGGGCTTTCCCAAATCATTTAAAGGCATAGTAATGCTAGCGTATGTTGACTTTGTAGAACATAACTAAAGATTATGTTGAAAATGCTATCCCTCTATCTCTCTCTTCTCTAATTGACCTAAAAAAAATTAAAAGTTAATTCTGGTTTCATGTCAGACAGTGAGAAAAAAATGCAAATGTGTCTTTTTATGAAGTATATGTAAACATATGGTTCCTGTTGTATATCCCTCACTAACATTGGCCTGTGAGGTGCCCAATGACACAACAGCTTTAATGAACCTTTTGGTGAGCCTCCCTCAACCAAAATGTGTATTATTGAGGTTACAAATGAAGATGATTTATATTAACTTAAAAAATCCTAGAGCCATCTGGGCCAATTTGGAAGGAATCGTCTAGGGCCAATATTTTGCAGTTTGGATAATGTATTTCAGACACCCCCTAATGAAGACAAAAGCTCTATCTCCGGATTCGGCCGACTAGTGTGTTGTTTTGCCGACTGATATTTTCAAAATAAGAACCATCTTCATGTATTGTTGTAGGATCATCACAACCAAATGCATCTTCTTGCTAATCCATTTCCCTTCCTTCATCACACAAACAACCATTAATATTGATCATTATCTTTTTACCCTTACCCGTGATATTAGAATGAAAACAGCCTGATTTCTCTTCAAAGTCACTCCCACATGTGACAGTGCTTAAAATCGGGCTGCTTTTTCCTCATGTTGCTGTGCGTCGGTGCATGGCAAAAGCAGGCTCTGAGCTTACCTGTGGTCGCGGGTGTCCTTTCACTATGCACTGCAGCACTAGTGTGTCTCCTTCTTTGATGGTGTAGATCCTCTCACTGATGTTATCATCCTTGACGTTACACGCTGCGCCTGAGTGCACGATCTGGGCATTGGCAGGGGCTGAAACACAGCACAGGTAGCCGTGAGGACAGACCAGAGAGGTCAGAATAAATTACATATTTATTAAGGCTGTTCTCCAGGTAACATCACATGGTTTGCATCATTTAGCCCACAGTCTCCACATCACACTGAATACAGTAAATGTTTGACTGTATTGCTCCAAATAGATGATGCAATACGTTCCTGGCACAGAGATACCTGAGCACCTCTATGTCCTCATCTGACATCATCTGCCACAGGATCCCTTTCTGTGTTTGGGAAATCGAGCCACTCACAAAGAAAGAATAATGCCACAGGGCTCACCTCAGGCTCACCTCGGGACATGAGGTCAAAGTTACAGCCTGACGAAAGCAACATTTGGAAACAGTTTAGTCATATTGACTAGCATTACACAGTTTTATAATTGGATTGTGATCAGTGCATGATTCCTCATCTTTATGTTTTTTTAAGATAAAGGATCCAGGAACTACATTTCGAACAATCTGGCAAAGGTTTGAGAAGGGTTTAATTGGATGTTCCGTAACTGTTTCGGTCTCTTCCACCAAACCATCAAAGCAATCCAAAAGTGTTCACGTAACTACTGACTTACAAATCAAACACTGGTTGATTAGGAAATGCATATCTTAGAAAAGCAAAATTGACTGTTTTATTTTATTTTATTAGCATAAGTTTATTTTGGCACTATGTATGTATATATATTATAAGAGAAGCAATTTGTGAAAAATTACAGACCACGCAGGCACGCATTTAGAATAATGAATGCTGAACGCAGGTATTGTAACAGTTCAAAATGCATTGGGGCAGTAGCTAAAAGTTTATGCTCAAGTCATTATTGTGGAGAAATCATCATGTGATTATCAGGGGGCCAAAGCCACTGTTGTCAAGTGTGAATCTCCCACACCGGGTGAACTTGTAATTACAAGTTTTTTCAAATCTACTCTGGTGCTTTTAAAGGTTGAATGTTCAGTCATACTGTACTTGATGTCACAGAACAAAATGTCTTACATTTACTATGCACACACTGTGGAGGCTTTTCAATTTCCAGCAGAAATGGTCCAATAAAGGACACTGGAATGTCACAGTATAATTAAAGTATATTACATTAAAGGGGCTAGGCATTAATTAAAAAATAAGAAAAAAATTCATACTGCAGAAAAAATCAAAAAGATAAGGTATGCTGAAACAAATGAAGCATCCATGACAACAGTTTAACATAATCGTTCCAAATACATACAAAGATTGGAGATATCTGAAGAGCACGAACACTATTGACCCCTTGTAGACACAAGACTCAAGAGGGCTTGACCTGCTGCTCCATCCAAGAGATGCGTGTGCAACACACCTCCTGCACAGTAATGCGATTAGCATTGATTTACAGCACAACCACATCCATGTTCTAAAAGTGTTTCCCCAAACAGAGAGAGAAAGTGGGATGCCACATAACCTGTGACTTGGACACACACTGCGGCGCCAAGCAAGGTCTATCACTGAAAATACATGTCAAAACGGAGGAAAAGGGATGTGATTGTGTCTCGGTATGTTTCGTTATGTGGGACAAGTGTTAAATAGCTCCAGGTATTGGGATGCGGACTGCGCCTGTCCACTTCCATTTGTGAGTTTGAGTTCCTTGTGTCCTCTTCTAAGAGACAGGGCAAAGGGGGAAAAGGAAATCGCGGATGTGGGAGGTGACAAGAAAATATGCAAACACACTATAAAAGCATCTAAAAAAACAATAATATGCATATAAAGCACATTTGTCAGAAGAGTCGTTAAAAGTGTTGAAACTGATTTACTTCTTTAGATGTCGTTGCTCAGTTTGATGTTTTGTTTTGTTTTCACGTATTGTGGAACAGCGCACTTAATCATTGAGTATTAATATCGTTCCAAAACAGCAAACACACACGCAGCCACACAACGCTGTCAACACACACATAAGCATCCTTCAATTCTGGGGACTTTCCTGCCTCACAAGGAATTATATAAAATTATTTTATATGGTGTGCCACACTCACTGGCAGACCCCACAAAAAGTCACCACCTGAATTTTGAACATAATGAGGCCAAATATTGATTCCGGCTGACCATTTACAGTATATACTGAATAGCCAGGCTATTTCATCAACTGACTTTTAATCTTTCCTGATCACACAAACCTGTTCCATGATGACAATGCCAGGATTGTTGCATCATCAATGCAAGATGTTGGTGAAAAATTATTGCAACGCTGGCCAGAAATCAATCTTGTGACATAAGATCATCAAAACAATGCCATGGCAAAGCTTCAGCTGTGTGCGACAAATAGGGATGCACCCATCCGATACTGCTATCGGATATCGGAGCCGGTACTGGAAAAAATGCGATATCGAGTATTGGCTACAAATATCTGATAATGAAGCGATACCAGTTTTGGCTCTCAACACCTTAAAAACACAACTTTTACCGCCTACATGTAAGTGAATATGGACGTGCTGTAGAATTCAATCGCTGGTTTAGTTTTAACCTCCGCAAATGTATTTTTGATTGCCGCACAAAATGCTGCGCTAGCAATAGCATGCTAAAGCTAGCAGATAGCATGCTAAAGCTAGCAGATGCATGCCAATGCGCACAAAAACTAATCAAGGCTGGGTCAGAAACTATGATAGAAATACCTAAAGAAGCCAAATACAATAAAATAACCACAGCTGAAGCCATGTGTTTGTATTTTAGTTCAAAGGGACTAGATGCAAGTTGGTCATTTTTATACTCACTACTGCCACCCCAGGTCTTACACGTGACTGCAGGTATTATGCCTGACAGCCCTTTGGACCCGAATTAACACCTTTTTGAGTGACATTGCAGGATTTTAGAGGCAGTTGTGGTGAATATGTCTGGGCTTATTCTACACACTTGCTGGAACATGTAGGGGGAGGAAAATACTGAATTTTAACACTTTTAAACTAAGAAATATCTGATCTAGCATATTTGGAATGATCAGATCACTTCATGTGAGTTGTTTATATTAATGTGACCTGAAGCCAGTCATATACCCAGGATAATTAGCAAAGAAAAGTCCGGTGATCCCTGTTAAATGTTTATCCAAGAGTTTATCAATAGATATAATTGATCATTGATCATCATGACAATAAAATATGACTTTATTGATCTTAAAATGGAGAAAAGAGTCAATTAAATGCTTCACTCAAAGAAAGCCACTTTTAAGAAAGTCTCTTGGTATCGGTAAATATCGGATATCGACAGATACTCAAACCCCAGTATCGGTATCGGTAGCAAAACAGCTGGATTGGTGCCTCTCTATAGCAACAATATTGTTTGTATACTTTATTGTCCCCGTAGGGAAATTTGTCCCCCGTAGGGAAATTTATTGCTTACATAAAGGTAAGACCTCTTTTCTATATTGCCCTCACAGCAGCCTCCAGAATCCCCTTCCCCACTAAGAGCGGAGTGTGTAGCACAGCATATCCAGAGGTGTGTGGCGCTAACTCGTGGAGACAGAGAGCTGATATAAATGGTGAATAATTGTGTGCTTACAGCTTATTGGCGTGTCTGCATTAGTTTGGGTCTCCGGGGAGGGGGAGGTCGGACCGTGCGCCTTCTCTGCCTGCTCTTGCCTCAGGCGCCGTGTGCTCCTTCTACTGTCTGCGCAACTGAGGCAGAGAGCAGTGAGGGGGTAGAAGAAAGCAAAAAGGAAGAACCAAGATCCAAACCATGAATGTGTATGTGTGTGTGTGAGGGAGTGAGAGATAGAGAGAAATGCCACAGACAAGCAGATTCAAAGTAAGGTAAATGTAGCAAAAGTGTCAAAAAGGGCAAGTGGGAATTATCAAGTCAGTAAACAGGTCAAGTAGAAAAGTGGTATTACGAGGGGGGGGAGCAAAACTCAGGGATTTTTGCAAAAAGAAAGGGTTATATAGCAGCAAATTGCCCTTGACTGACAGTTAGCCATTGGGGAGGAAGGTGGGTTTAAGCAACAGCAAAGAGAAGCAAAACCAATGAATGATGCAAACAACGCAACAGTTTTCGAGTTATTACGCTTCAGAGGGAGTATGCCCAGCCAGGAGCCAGGAGAATCCCACCAGCAACAACAACGACAACAAAGGTAAGCAAAGCACATGCAAATAAGCAGCGGAAATGCACTATTTATACTGGACCGTCAAGAAGGAAAATGAAATGTTGAGCCGTTTTCACTGGTATGTGCCAAGTGTATTATGGTAACTTTTAATTCATTTAATTACAGCACGGATTCATTGTTTCTCTTTAGATTTATATGGGAAATTGTTTGTGAAGGCTCTCATTCATCCAGGGAGTATCCATCGTAGAAAAGGTTCGTTTTGGTAAAGTTGACCGCTCCAGTCTTGGTATTATTAGTCTTTTATGACCGAAAGAGCAAGGATGATGCTTCTGTGACTTGAAGCAAAACGTACTCAACTTTGCCAAAACCCAGTCCATTTGAGGATTTAACCTTTTCTACGATATATGAGAAATTGTAACAACTTCAAGGGCCGTTCTTTAATAATGCATTTTTCTCACATTGTAGCGACAGCAGTAGCGCCCACAAACACCATATTTCCCAGTGTTGTATATCACAACATTTTGAAGACTTCTCAGAGGATTTTTTCCTATTTCCTGGCCTGATTCAATGTTACAGCAATAAGTAACTTGTTTACCTTATTAAATCCTTTCCGTAGTCCCTCTGGGGGTAATACAAGTGTTAATAGGATGATAGGGGGTCTGTCCTCTCCCCCTGGTGTCTCTGGCAACTTTCCTGTCACGGGTCAGCACACTAATATACACTAATAGAATCACGAATAAGAAGCTAACAGGCTAACGGGCAAAGCCAACAGTGGGCTAGCACCACTTACACAGTATTTACAGCCAGGTTTGAGTGAAAAAAAATGATCTCCATTGTCTAATTGGATGTACAATATCCCTCTCTCCCTTTGTCTTTTCTGGCAGCATATTTACTCTCACGGACAAATAATGAGTAAATAAACGCAACATGCTACAACACCGGCGGTTGCGCTTATGGCCTCTAGGGGCATTTCATTTATTTATTTTTTCATGGCAAACAGGAAACGCTTTAAATTGATATCTCTATTCTTTTTTATTTTTCACCTGTAGTGTCTTGCCTCAGCACTGATATAATATTTGGGGTTTGGGTGTGAAAATTGTCAGGACTCTTTCACTAGACAATGAAGGCAACATCCAACATTCCAGGTGTGATCATCATAGTGATCCTAGTGCAATAATTCTTAAAGCTTAGCCACATTAAGTGACCCGATCTGGCCCTGCTTTGATTAGTTAAAGCTGGCAATGGCAATGAGTGCTGCTAAGCACGGTGATTAGAAATCCGTTTTTAAAATGTAAAACTAATGGAACGACTTTGAGAGGTTCCAAGCTTTTAACTTGTCTGTCCATATACTGAGATTAAGTCGGTGAAAATTAAGTCGAGACGGTCATGATTTTCTTGAGTCAAAGCCAATATTGATCCCATGTGTCGTTACTGATGCAATCACACGGGGATGATGATCATCCCTTTTCAAGGAAATGTACAGATTTTCACAATTCCAACAGTGAGAAACTAAAATGGAATTAGCCTTTAGAAAGACATGTATTTTTGGTTCAATAAAATCCATAATAAAAGGAATGACTCAAAATATATATCCATTGCACAGCATAACATGAATATCTATTTGATGTTTCAGTGTATAATAACTGTGCAAGAAGTATTGAATGCAGAATGTTTTAATAAAATTAATGACTTGTAAAAATCTTGGCAGAACCCGTGGGAGAAATATGTCTGCGCACCTCCTCTCAAAAGCGTCGTGTCCTGCTCAGAGCCCCATTTCTCCCGCTCGTCTAAAGCCTCCTCATCACTCATAGCCGCCGCTGCCCGGACACCAATCTATCTGACTGTGACAATCCATTGATCACCGCGGCGCGCGAGGATGCTGATTGAAAGTGTTGTCTATGCATTATTGGAAACTTTCTGAAACATTCGATGAGCATTAGTCGTAAGTGAAACATAACTATCGGCAAATGCCCAGACTGATTAATTGATTTGTCACCGCCCGCCATGTTTGTTTTTGTTCCGGAGACAGGGCATCTCTCTCCAGAACTAATGACGAGACACGAGGAGCGAGCGTCAAAATGCACTGATAGTTTGACAGAGTGCTGGTCGTCGTCATGCGTGTGATTCCTGTGGTATAACGTCGCACGTGTCACACTGTGGCTCGCTCGGTTTGTATCCACAGGACTTCTCCATATACAGTCCAGGAATCCCGTCCCGAACATCCACTCACATCCCCACATGATTGATATGCGTAGTTACTTTATCAGTGCGGCTCATGCATGCTGATGGGCCTTGTCTCAATCCACTTCATTCACAAGAGGACATATAGCTTCGGCTCCGCCCCTGCTTCCACCAACTCAACATAAAACAAAAAAAAACTCAGGACAAAAGCAAAACAAAATCCGACTTTACCGATTAACTGCAATAGAGGGAAGTGTTGACCCTGACGTACACACACACACGCACACACACGGCCTCTGCTTTATGACCAAACTCAGATGACTTTATCCCCTCTGAGATTTATCAGGAGTTTGTGCGGCAGCAGACAGGACTGAGGAGATCAAATGGTGCATGTCGCGACCCCATTCGTTTCATTTTAGCTTGATAGGAGCTCCAGATATCAAAAACATGTCCCGAGTATTGATTTAACTTTTGACCTCAGCATTACATGGCAGGATTTTTTTTTTTTTTTCCTTTTTTGGAAAAGAAATAACCGCTGTGTAACCTTTCGACTGCAATCAAGATGGAATTGCGGTGTCACTTCCTGGAATGATTGAATAAATACTAAAGGCAGGATATCACAATGTGTTTTGACGGAATAAAAAAAAAGCAGCAATAAACTTACACGTGTTTCGTTTCGGCGTTGCTCTAATTTCATTCTGGTGTAGAGCTACTCAGTGTTACTTGCTTGAGGCAGAGTTAAATGGTAATAAGGAAAAGAAATTGTAAAAAAAGAAAAAAAAGAAGAAGAAGGCCCCCTGATTTGCATGCACACTAATGTCCTCCTAATAGACTTAACAACAAGAGTGCTTTGTTACACCAGCCCAATTACAAGCGAGCATGTCAAACTGCACCCACGACTCAGGTCCCAGTTAATGAGAGGAGGGGGGAGGGGTGGGGGCACGTAAAGATAAAAAAAATAATAATATCAATGTTGGGTCGAGATTTCTGTGGCAAAAGATTAAAAAATGGAATAAAGAATACTGTCATTAAAGCCCAGAAATAATATCTGTGTTCAAAGCTTTGTGGAGTTTTGAAGGGCACAGTATAGGGAGAAGAAAGGTGTGGATATGTGGACTTTAATGAAATGTGCATAGTAAATTTAAAGTTTAAGCTTGATGGAAAAGTTTGTTTTCGTCAGCTTTTCTCCCCTCATTCTGCCTGCTCCAGTGGACTGTGCACTTGGTCTTCTCTGTGACTTTCACTCCTCTGACATCTTGTAACAGCACAGTCTGTTCCAATTATAGACTTTGTCATATTTGGTATTATATTATTTTTTATATTTGATACAGTGGAAATCAGCCTGGATTTATTGTTGAACTTTGACCGTAACTTTGAGTTCCTTCTGCAAAAAGGGAGACAGCACTCAGACATTAACTTTCAACATTTTGCCATACTATGGACCATAAACATACATATATTTAATTAATATTTTATGTGAAAGATACACACACAATCATGAAGTGAAATACAATTTTATATTCAATTCTCACCATAAAGGCCAGATTTGTGCAGTGTACAACTAATAGTTGTTCTGTGGACAGTTTCCCCCACCTGAGCTGTAGCTCTCTGCAGTTCATCCAGGGTCATCATAGGCTTCTTGGTAACAGCTGTGGTCAGAGCTGTCCTTGTTCGGTCAGTAAGTTTAGGAGGACGGCCGGGTCTTGGTAAGTTTGCAGTGATGTCATACTCTTTCCATTCCTGGATGGTGTATTTAACTGTACTTTGAGAGGTGTTCAAAGCTTTGGAAATTTTTTCATAACCTAACCCAGCTTTATACTTCTCAATAACTTTATCCTGGACCTGTCTGGTGTGTTTTTGGACTTGATGATGCCGTGTGCTCCACAATAGTCTCTAAACAGACCTCTGAGACCATCACAGAGCAGCTGTATTTGAACTGACATTAGATTACACACAGGCAGACTAAACATCATTGATCATTCAGAAATCATCAGGCAACGTCTGAAGGCAATTGTTTGCACTAAAAGGAAAGGGGGCCTGTACTTTTGCACATCACACTTTTCAGTTTTGTTTTGTTTGTTTTTCTAAAAAAAAAAAAATCTAAATTATGTATTCATTTCATTTCACTTCATGATTGTGTGTCTTTCACATACAATTTCAATTCAATATATTTATGTTTATGGTCTATACAATATGGCAAAATGTGGAAAAGTTAAAGGGGGGCCATACTTATGCATGCAGTGGTATGTGTCTAAGAATGGGTAAAGTTAAACTGTTTTACTGTCAATAGGGTCTGTTTTGTTCTTTGCTTGGAGTGAACTGTCTAATCGTTGCTTTTTTTGTAGCATTTAGTTTAACGTGACCACACTGACTGGACATCAAATACTGCTTTGGTTGAAGAAATATCACAATAAATGTTTGAGACTGTTTGAATCACCTTATTTAGAAACAAGGTCAGACTGTGACAATGTATTTGAATTTGTTTTAGTCTGAACAAAACGTGAAACCCTGGTTGTTTCGAAGTCTCATCATGAAGTTCAAGGTTTTTGTACATTATTTGTATCAGTCATAATTCAAACTCCGAGAGGTGGTATGTGCAATTTCACTTCTCACTTCTCTCTCTTTACAGCTCATGCCGTCCAAAGCACCTCAGGTGTGGCATACGGTGAGTGAGAGTCTTCTTTTATATTCAGGCTGCATGGATGCGATGATGAGAGACAAGGAGGGCTTTGTGCTGTAGTCTGTCTGATTACACGCACTGATGCTGATGTGGATATCACAAGGAAACTCAGGACAAGTGCAGGTCTGAGATGAGCTGAATGTTTATAGTCAAACTGAACCAAGGGTCATCTCCGACACAATAATAATTGATAAGATCTCTTGGGAAAAATCTGCTCTATGCTCTGGTATGCACTCCACAACATCCACATCTCTACAGAGTCAAGAAGAAGTCAACTTTCCATTTTTAGCTGTGATCTTAACCTGCAGCTTTATTGTCAGCACAAGTACAAGCTCAAACACTCCTTCAGAGCAGCATAACTTGGAACACTTGACACGGCCACAGTCTGTATGAACAAAAGAGAGAAAACCCTGTTCGTTTGTATGTGTGTGTGGCAGAGCACCTGGGACTCCGGTGTGCGCACAACATATCCTTGGAAACCACAGCCAAGCAGTCGGCAATGCACACCGTGGTCATGCCAGGTGAAGAGGCAGAAAGGAGGGAGGAAGCTAGAAAGGAAAGGACGTCAATAAGAAGAGAAAGTGCGGAGAGAAATGGTTGAATAAAAAGGTCAAAGTGAGCAGGGGAGATGGGGGGGGTGATAGAGTGACGGAGAGTGAAGCAGACACTAGCGAAAGCGGCGAACACGGACGTTATATACTCTGTTCCCTTTAACGTGCGCACCAATAAAGCGGGGAAAATTGAAAAATCTAAATTGATTGATTGAGAGGAAGCGGAAAGTTAACAGAGATGCTGAGGCAGAGGAAAAGATGAAGACGGGGACAGATGGAGAAAGGTGCGGAATAGAAAGGCTCTAACAAGCGAGATGTGTAAATCAAAGGAAATGCATAACAGATAAAGGATATTAGGAACTACTGGGGAGCGAGGAGTTGATGACACGAAAGAGGCGAGAAAGATGAGGTGGAAGAAATGATTTGAAATGAACTTCAAGAAAACTTTCTCTGGTGACTTCAGGTAACAGCAGCATCGGAAACCTGCCATTTATATTTTCATGATTTATTTCACGAAAACAAAAGTTAGAGACAAACAGCGTATTATATTCTATGGCAACTCTATGTGTGTCTTCCTGCACTGAATAAAGGGAATTAAACCAGTTTGACCCTCCAGCAGTTTTCTGCTCTCTAGAAGTGTCTTCCTATCTCGAACAGATCAATATTTCTCATTTGATATTATCCCTGCACAATCAGCAAATAAACTGTAAAGGGGTGATATATTCTCTGTTGCCTTAAGCGGTGTTAGCTGCTGCAAAATCTTCCACAAAGACGGTCCATTATTGCAGTAGTTATGGACCTGGAAAATTCCACGCATTATAGAAGAAACGTTAAAATGAATTGAAAATGGACGGGGATTTTGTAAACTTCTTTTGTGTCAATAGTGAATTCGTAGTGTGTATTTTCCCCGTTTAAAGCCGATTGTGCAGGAGCTTAGAGCATGATAAATGATGAGTTATGGGGCTGCCCTGGACAAGCCCTCGGTGCAAGAGGAGCAGCAGGCCACATGCTAAAGCTGACAGGGACAGCTGGTCTGGGGGTAACCTGGATACTCTGTTGTGCACAGGTGCCAAATGACCGGGCAGCCAACCCCAGAGGCTTTGTTGTACTCAAGACTGGATTATTCATTCTTAATCACATTTCTTTGTGATTTTATCCTCTATTCATCACTTTATGAAAAACGTATAGACTCTGCACCCATGTTTTTTTCTGCTTGAGTGAGTTTACGAGCAACTTTCAGGGAACAAAGTCAAGGTAAGCGAACAATAGCCTGCTACTTCACAATCCTGCAGGTAAATTGTGGTATTTTTCACAGGTTTATTGTCCGGAAGAAGTGTGATTAATCCTGTGTCTGTGTCTTGCGGGACGTGGGTTTGCATTGCTGATACCCATGCCCTTCACAAGGATTTAAAGAAAGGCATCTGTGCTAATTAGAGTAATCGATATAGGCGCACTTCTGTTTAAAATGAGCTGCTAGTCCATACGCTGTATGAGAGCTCAGGAGTGAAAGGGAAGGAGCTGTGAGCACAGCTGTGAGGAGAGATATGATCATAAATGAGCCAGATGTTGCCCAAACAGCTTTAATCAGTTTGGACCAAAAAGAAATAACAATTCATAATGTTAGCACTCCCAGGTACAGGGCCTTTAAAGTCTACTGTGTAACTTAAGTCACACATATCATTCAGTTGAATACGACAGTCACTGCGAGAGGAGATATACATTCCCTGTGGAAGTATACATTTTTCTCTTCGTTCACACTGTTTCACACTTTTAGGGATCGTGGTGAGAACATCGCAGACTCCTGAGATACTCTCACAATTAGAAAACATTATTATCACTTCCTATAGATAATCTATGAGCACGTTGGGCAACATGGCCCCTTACTAAGACCATATATATAAGGGACCTGCTATAACTTTTTGTCCGCCTGTTGTGATTCATGGCTATACTAATGAGAGCAGGAGCCAATATAGAAGCTTGGAACGTGTGATCATCAAGTCGGCTTTTTTCACCTTTGCTGGTAACCTAGCAACCTGAGACAGGCCATCGTTACTTTAATCTTTATTTAACAGACAATGCACGTGGTGCGCTGTATGCTGTACTGCGCAAAGACATCAGACAGAGATGTACCTGATTATAGTTATAATTTGAATATAGAAAGAGTCCATTGTCAATAGTTACAGAAAATAGTATCTGTGCAAATGCAATGATTGAATCACTACAAATGCTTTGCAGGACCAATATTGAATAATATTGAGTGCAATATTTTGTTGTTAATTAGCATCATAAAAGTGCTTGTTGTTGTTGGCTTTGTAAAACCCGCCCAGATCCTGTGGATCTGAGCTCAAAAGTATTACCAGCCTTTCACGATGAATTTTTTGTGAGACAAAAAAATTCAGATCTCTCAGCAATCCAGGTTTCAAATTTTGTCAATTCAGTTTTCTGACTGGATCGAGATCTTTTGACATTGGAAAGAAAATGTCCTGCCACCAAGCAAACTTGCCGACTGAGTCTTCATCTGCAATAAACTAATAAAGATATTGTATAAAAATATATGTATTATTGTATAACTGCAACAATAGAAAAGAAAATGGTGATGGTTTTAAATTCTGCCACGACACTTTCAACAAAGTAAAGGCAGGATTTGTAATCGGTCCAAAAAGGATGGCAGCCAATGACTCATCAACAGTGTGTTATTTTACATCAAATGAATTATTAAGCAGCTGAGAACAGTGAAGAAAGGCTCAGAGGACAGT
Source organism: Gobius niger (assembly GCF_951799975.1). NCBI lineage: Eukaryota > Metazoa > Chordata > Actinopteri > Gobiiformes > Gobiidae > Gobius > Gobius niger. The sequence continues at coordinate 24,618,545 of NC_136855.1, read as the reverse complement.
GAGGTGAAAAGCAATCAGAAAGTGAGCTCACAATGACTCAAAAATTAAACAACAAACCAAAATAAATGTGAGTCCGAATAAGCTGAATATTTCTTTTATTTATATATATCACTTTGTGTGACTGAACCAGGGCCTGGACAAAACGTTCCCAATAAAATCCTCGATATTGCGAGCAGAACAGACAGTGCTGCTGTGAATCCACAGTAAGTTCGCATGACTCTCGCTAGACTTTATTTGAGGAGTGTAGCCATGGTTTAGAGGCCTCTTTAAGGAGCCTACACATTTAACGCCTTGTTTCACACCGAAATCGAGCTGAGAAAAAAGTAAACAACATGGAGGTTTAGAGAAGTTAAGTGGGAAAGAGGTGCAGATACAGAGCAGCACTGTATGGGAGCTGTATGGTCTGCTGAATATCTTTGTATTGTATGAAGGTACATAGAATGACATAAAATATTTGAAACATTTCTTCTGCAGATGGCTAAATTTACTGCAAGCTTCGGATTATGGCCATGCGGGTGCACATTATAACCTCATAAACGCTTTCCTTTCAGGTTTTCCGGAGCAGACATGTGCTCGCGAGCACATAAAATGCACAAGGACCCTTTGAGCTCCCTGTGTTGTCATTCCAACTCCTCTGTAGTTTCACTCTGGGCTCGGGAAAAAAGCAGCAAAATAAGACAACAGCCGTTTGAAGTGTGCTCTCCCCTGTTTTGTCAGAAAGCTTTGACAGGGCGAGAGAACGAGGAGCGCACGGAGAGCAGGGTAAGATGGCTCCTAATTGGCTGTGTGAAGCAGGCGAGGACAAGGCCAAGTGCAGTAAGATATCGAGTGTTTTTGCATAGATGAGATTCATCTTATGTTTAAATTACACTCACCAAATCCACTGCGTTCTCTTAGTGAGACCAAATGAGTTATGTTCTGTGAAATGATGTTTGTAGCCATTCTTTTAAAGGGCTTCAGTGTCCTTGTAAGACACAAGGAGAGTTTTACACTGGCCCAATGAAAGCAGAATGAAATATGTTGCTTTAGAGAGAAGCAGAAGGCTGGAGCCTCAACCATTGTTGCAGCTATTGTCTTAAGAAGAATGTATAAAAAGCCTTTCTATAATACTTGTATTACTCTTAAAATGCAGCTGTTGAGGCAGTGCTATAATGAAGGACAGAGCTGTAAGAAACATTTTCAAAATACAGCTACTGTTTGAAACACACAACGCTGCCCCTCCAAGGTTATACGCATTATAGTAATAAACTATTGTAAAGCAATACAGATACTTTCAATCAGTTTTCTATCAGACCTCAGGGGCATGCTGGGTCATCGGGTGAGTCGAGGCGTTTGGACTATCGGAATAAAAAACTCACAGTTGTGCGATCCCAGGCCTAAAGGCTTTAACTGCGCGGCTGTTGCAGATGTAAATGAATTCCCGCAAGCGTATTAGTCATGTAAATCTATCCAAAAAAACGACTGAAGTGTCAGAATCAGAAAAACACATTTGCATCAAACTTTTCAGTCATTGTGGCAGGGAGATACCATTTGACGTTGAGCTAACTCAGAGGGGTGTTTAAGTAGAACAGCTCCACTTTAATTCAACTTGGTGCAGTCCAATCCAGCGGAGACAAGTGTCTGCACGTGTAAAGAGGGGAAAAAGCAGTGAGAGGTTGAAAAGTGGACGAATAATAAATATTTTGGTCTGCCTAACTTGGCACTACACCTGAGCTACAATTCCATACGCAAATGGGCCGGTCTTTAAATTCCCGGGCCGAAATGAGGTCCCAGCCCGCCCCTGCCAGACCAAGCAGTTTTTACAGAAGGTAGAGGTGAACAAAGTCAATCAATAATATCACACTCAAATGCTCGATTGAAGTATTGAACCAAATGATTACTTAATCCATTCAAAATGATTAAGAGTGCCACTATCAATTTATCCTGGAAAAGCATCACTGTTAAAATTCCAGTAAACACTATCCAAGTTATATCGTTTTAACCAAGCCAAATAAATGTGTTCATAGAAAAACTTTCTGATATATTTGCAAAGGAAGGAACAAAAGAGATATGGTGATACGTAAAGCTTCTGTTAACGCTCTTCTACTTTGGGATTTCTATGGTTTGCTTTCCTCTTGTTTATGTGCTAAAGTTGCAAAGATAGGGTCTCAGATTCACTTTCGCTTATTACACCTCAAACAGAAGATGAAAGAACGAAAAACAAAAGTTACAAACCAAAGAATAAAAGGGTCAGCGAGAACAGAAATAAATGGGAACAATAAAACAAAATAAGTGCGAGGAGGGGGGGTGGTGAGCAAACCGTACAAAGTTCCTTTTGACAATGAAAGACGGTGCCGCTGTGAAGACAAGCAGAAAGGAGAAAACAGCAAAGACATCGGGAGAAAGTAAGAGTCGCTGAGTGAAATGCCACCCGGCCCGTCACATATCTCTACAATATTAATTACACTGTGCCACGCTTCTAAATAATGGAACAACCCTATTTAACCAGACTGAATAATTTAGCAGCTCCTCGGCCCAGTGTATATAACAGAATCAATAAGAACCCGGCACAGGTAATGACATTCCAGAGGGAACCTGCAGGACTTAAGCTTTAGGTTAGAGTCCCCTCCACATACAAGCAGCAATTATACAGCCTGGGTCTTTAGACGGTGAACGTTGGTGTTGTTAACCAAAATAATTACTGCTCCATGAAATATTAATATCATAAGAAACAGTCATTGCATACTGACTTCGACTTATGCCCTGTCGCTAGAACGCATGGAACACACACAAATAAGTGCGCTTGAATGAGAATTTCAACATAGCCAATAACAATGAAGAGAAATTTGCCAGTAAAGACCAATTAGAGTCATCACAAGCTAGCACTGTCAACAGTACTTAGTGGGAACAAAAAGAAAGACATCCACACTCATAGATGGTTTTTGGTGATGTGATGATGGAGGGCCGACTTGTGACTAAAGCGGAAGCACATTCGTGGACTCGACTGGTCCTGTGTATCATTTATGCCATCCGATGAGTCACCTCCAGTCTGACGATTTCCTCCGAACACGTCACACAAATGCACTCACATGCACCTTTTGAAGCCTCATTAGTGCCCCCTCCCCGCACCCACACTCTCAGGGGAGTCGGCCCGGGAGCAGCAGGAAGTCAGGGTTAGTGTCCTGGCCATTAGGAACGCAAATGAACCATGACTGTCTCTTATTATGTTGTAAAGACTAAGTTGCATATATATTCCTGAGAAATCTTGTGTTTATGGTGTGCATTAACTGTACAGCATCCCTGCAGTGATTTTCTGTCCAAGCCTCAGCGCCAATAGTGCCCATATGAATCAATGCAATTATCTTTGTGGATAGAAAGTAGTTTTTCATCGTCAACACAATTTAGGGTTATGGATCGGACTGGCCAGAGACCTTATGTGCCCTGCAAAGATACAGGGACTGGGAGTGTCTTTTGTTCAGGACTTTGCTTCGTTCACTGGGCACATCCAAGAGACGCGAGGGTCTCTCTACAAGGAAGAGTGAACTGATAAATGATTTAGCTTCCATTTTCAATATTGGGAGTGTATTTTACTGTTTAACATCTCAATTAACTTCTTAACCCCCACTTTAATCGAGCACACTATCTCCAGTTCAGCTTTACCCAAATCAAGGCGCATACCAGGCCAAGGAAATGCCTAATTTGAAAGCTAAGACTTAAAAAACTCATCTAAGATTTTCCTTGTGTTGTTGCCACGTTGTTGTCACTTTTTCACCACTTTTTGTTACGTTTTTGTAACTTCTTTTTTTACATCCTTGAAGCTATTTGTTACCTTCTTTGTTGATTTTGGGGTGTGTTTTTTTTGCTTTTTGTCACTTTTTGTTGCTTTTTCATCACTTTTTTGGTATGTTTTTTGATAACGTTTTGCTGCTTTTTTGTTGTTTTTTTTGTCATGTTTTTTTCATCCATTTTTCATCACTTTATTGTTGTTTTTTGTCACGGTTTTATCGATTTTCCGTCCGTTTTTTTAATGCTTTTTTGTTGTTTTTCCATGTTTTTGACGATTTTTCGTCGGTTTTTCGTGACTTTTAAGTTGCTTTTTTATTGTTTTTTGTTGTCACATTTTTGTTGTTGTTTTTTGTTGCTTTTTCATCCATTTTTTTATTTTTATGTTGATTTTTCATAAAAAAATTTTTTTTTTTGCTTTTTCATCACTTTTTTGTTGGTTTTTTGTCACGTTTTTGACGCTTTTTTATTGTTATTTTTGTTGCGTTTTCATCCTTGTTTACGTCTTGCTTGGCCGCTATTTTGGCTCTCATGCTCGGTTAAGGTGGGGGTTAAGAGGTTAAAGGTCATCATGTACCCCAAAATCAACGACGGAAAAATGCATCCATACATTTGCCGACATGTGACACGAGTATTTGTGCATCGTCATGCACAGCTCCGGTTAATCCTCCTTGCTGGGCTAGTATGTTGTCCAGTATTCACTTCAGTCTGCTGTCCAAGTCCCCTATCAGTATACAAAGTCAAAAAAAAAAAAAGCCCCTGTCCTTCAAATTAAATGGGCCTCATTGTTCGGAGCATGAATCTGCTCTTGTCCTCGCCGAGTGCAGGTGTGAGGAGGTGTTGATGCAAATGTCTCGGGTGTGTGTGCGTGTATGTGTGTGTGTGTGTATGTGTGTGTGTGTGTGTGTGCGCGTGTGTGTGTGTGTGTGTGTGTACTGTAAGTGTCGGCCGCGCACCATAACCCCCTTGCAATTAATCAACCCTGCCATCCCCCCCATGCCCCGGGAAATGGATGTAAGCAAAAAGTTAAAAGACTTAATTCATAAATAAATCACACTGTAAATAATAGTTGCTTGTGTTGCCGGTGACAGTCGACAAGGCTGTAAGTTAGCCCAGGGAGCCGGCAGATTTACACATCTACGCAGCGAACATGCACAATGAGGGGGCGCCACCGAGGGCAATAAATATGCATTACACAGGGCAGATAGAGGGAACAACAGGTATGAAAAGCTACAAATGAAAAATGGCGCGGGGGAATCGACGAGTGGAAGGGAGAGCAGAATGTGCGGGAAATACGTGGGGGAAATCGTGAAATAAATAATGTGGGAGATGTGTTGCAGCCGAAGAAAAAGGTAAAAGTTGAAAGTGAGAGAATAGAGTTACTTTTATTTTGTTCTGTGGGTTTTTTTAAAGATGACCTGTACGCATAATACTGCCACTACCACTGCCAGTATTATTCCTTCCGCTGCTACAACTATTTATTAAACATATTCTAGCCCAGAGAGCGGTGGCCCTGAAGGTTAACTCACACCAACAAATTCAGAAACAAAAGCAAATTAAAATTACAAACACACTGAAACGTACTAAAACATGCAGGAGTGCTACTGGGATACACTGGTTCTTTCAAAAGATGTTGCTTTGGTGTTCTTGAGTGCAGGGATGAGTATATTTCACTTTAAAAAGATACACAACTGAGGCACTTAAGAAAAATAAACAGTTAAAAGACTATTGTAGCATGGCCATTTGGTTAAAACCTTGCCGACGCCAGAGGTCACGGAACACGGAGCCCATGACCGTCAGTCCCCTCAGTTGAGCAGCTGCGTGGGCTCTCGGTTGCAGAGCGGTGACTACAGCCCAGATGAACAGAAAGAGAAAGAGCCCTCAACTCCTTGACACTTATATAAAAGGTAAGAAAAAATGGCCAAGGAATGACTGAAATACGACTCGCTAAAGTTCAAAAACCAAGAAGAAAGACCATGATTGTTAAATATATATGCCAATTGTTAGCCGCTAAAGTACTGTTTCAAAAAATGGCCAGATAATGTTAATAACAGGATTCAAAATTTGAATCCTGTTATTAACATTATCTGGCCATTTTTTGAAACAGTACTTTTTTCCAAAAAAAAAGTACTGTTTCTGTCTCGGGTGTGTGTGCGTGTATGTGTGGCTGATAATGTGGCTGATAATCAGCCACGTGATTATCATTTAATGATAATCACGTGGCTGATGGTGCGACTTTTGGAGTGAGAGCATGTGAACATGGACTGAACTGAAGTAAAATCAGCTGAAACTATTTATTTATGTATTATTTTGTAAGGAAATAACAAAAATAACAACGGCATAAGACAAACCAGATACATTGCTTTAGTGTTATACGCTTGTTAAAGGAGCTAGATGCAAGTTAGTCATTTTATGCTCACTACTGCCACCTCAGGTCTTATGTGTAACTGCACCTTCTTAAACTCGTGTATGACGGCACTTCGGACCCGAATGAACACCTTTCTGAGTGACAGTGCAGGATTTTAGAGGCATTTGTGGTGAACAGATCTGAGCTCATTCTACACATTAGGACATGGCTGGAACATGTAGGGGGATGAAAATACTTGGTTTTATTAACAAGTTTAAACTCTGTATAGTCCCTTTAAGTGGTGACGTCACAGCTCTACTTCCGAGTTCGCAGATGTGCCAGAAACTACAAAAAACTCTTTAATACCACAATCAATATTTCTAAAAAACAACGGAGAGTTATTTTATTTTTTCAGGCCCATTAGCCAAAAATGCTGTACCTACTGCTATAAAAGTAATATTTACCAAAATCGGTACTTCCGGTTTAGCAGAGATAAATGCTAACGGCGCAGCAGCTACGCTAGCCCTGGAAGTACTGACATTAGTAAATATTACTTTTTCAGCAGTAGATGCGGAATTTTTGGTTAATGAGTCTGAGAAACTAGTAGGTTCAGTAACTCTCCGTTGAGTTTCAGAAATATTGATTGTTATTTTTCAGAGTTTTTATGGGGGTTTTTCGCGCATATTTGCCAGTTTGCTAGGACCCGGAACCGGAAGTCGTGACGTCGCACTTAACAAATGTATAGCAAAACTGCTAATTTGCAACACTTCCATAGGAGGCTACACATTTCACAAAACACAATGCAGTATCAAAAACACAATGCAATGCAGTACATAGTACAATATTTTAAAAGGTAGTGTACATTTCATATAGCATTACCATGTGTGCAGCTTTGACTTGAATTTAGCCACTGTTTCAGACCTGAAAATGTATAAGGTTTTTGAAAGTAAAAAAGATTATGTCTATGAATGATGTCACAGTGATGCCATCTCGTAAATTATTTGTCAAATACCTTGACTGCCTGCTTGTACAATGAAACAACCGGCTTGAGTGTGGACGGGGAGGTTTGTGACCAAGATGCGGCGCAATAAGACAGATGTGAGAAAATCATTGCGTGTATAACGGGGCGGCCTGATGGGACAGACCCCTTCTGATAAAACGAAAACAATTCAAGTTGGATATACTTGGACATTAAAGGTTGTTGTCAAGAACTATAGAGCATGCGTGAAAACGGCCTTCACATTTTCATCAACTGTTGTTGTCCAACCTTAGCTTTCAGAGAACTCTGAGGTCAAAGGTATGAAACATTCCAAGAAAGTAAGAACTGGCAAGAAGCAAAAGGGCTGAAATCCAGAAGCGCTCAGAGCACACAAGTCAAAATGCAAAGTGCTTTTTATGTGAAGTAAAAGTGAACATCTTTGTTATAACTATAATACATGGGTCTACTGTCTGTTCATGTGTCGTTTCATCTTGACATCAGTCCCTTCTAGCTTCTCCTTCCACTTTCCAGTTTTAACTTTAAAAGGCCAAAATAACAATGTATTGAATTTGTTGCTCAAGACTGAGTTATTATGTGTGTAATAGTATGCCATTTTGCTTATTGTAGAGAGCTATATGCACATTTTTGCTGTAAGTTTTGCACAGTTTCCCCCCCTGCAGCCTAGCGTTGGAGGACACTCAAACACTCAAACACAAAGTACAGAGAGCCAACACGGCGAAGCAATGAAATATTCAGATGTAGAAAGATAATGACACGCACATTGCACACTCCGGCGACTTACTGCGGCGTGTGTTTCATAGACTGACATGAATACTCGCTGCCAGTGGGTGAGCCGGGCCCTATGTACTTATTACACCTCCTCCGCTCTTTCACTTTCTCTCCTCTTTTTCATAATGGGGGATCATCCTCCAACTCCGATTCTCTCCCCAACTCATCTGGAAAGCCGGGCCATCACCATCAGTGCGGTCATTACTTGTGGGATAAAACGCGTTTGTGCACACCACCTTGAGCAATAACAATCATGTCCATAAGTTGCCCGCCTTTGCTGACCGTATAAATTGGCCGATTCAAATGCGAAGTAATGACTCTTAATGCCTCCACGGTAACAAAAGCAATTTGTCAGCGTTTAAGCAGCACTCGGGAGAACGATCGAGGGCAATTTCTTCACAGTCATGTATATTCTAGTAACATGCGGGCGATGAGAAAAGTGGATGTAAATACAATATTGCGCAAAAAAGCATGAAATGAGTCGACTGTGACCACTTCAAGAGAGAGCGTGTGGTGCAGCGCTTCAGATCCATCTATTAATAAGGCTTGTCTTTCGCGGAGACTCAGGGGAGCAGAGCGTCTCCCAGCGGACAGCAGAGCAACCAATCAGCGTGACCCCGATGCGAGTCCTGACACAAGAGGAGCAAGAAGCACTGAGCACACATCATTTAGACACGACTGGCCCGAGCAGGTGGACAACACAACATTCAGATGAGATATTTTGGTATTGGTCATGAGAGCATTCATAAACTCTTTTGTACTTTCTTCAAGATAGCGGCATGTCTTTGATCTGAAGGCACAAAGACATGACATTATAGTGCAATGGTTCACTGCCGTTTTTGTATTGCATACCTCTTTGGGCCTTTCATTTATATTTGAGTACCCTATACCTCAAGGAGCAGCTGATTATTGAAAAAGGAAAACTCTTATTATTGATGGATTGGATGTTTGTAGTGTGTTTGTGTATATTTGGAAGGATGGACATTTTATATTGTATTGATTCAGACTTCAGATGGAAACTAAAAGCATGTAGAGCATCTTTTAAAAAAAATTGCTCATTGTCCCTGATAAATAAACGAATAAACTAAAATGAACGGGCACCATGTAACGGGCACCATGTAACAGGCACCATGTAACGGGCACCATGTAACGGGCACCATGTAACGGCCGCCCTGGTACATTTGGCGGGCCTACACGAACGTACCAAGTAAAATTCCTAGTTGAACCTGTTCATAACAATGGCAATAAAACCTATTCTGATTGTTCTTCTACTTGCTAATACTTGTAAGACAATTACAGAAGTATACATTTTTGAGTAGCCTGCACTCAACACTGGTAGCAACTACCAAACACCGTGAGCCTCTATACTATAGAGAGTGGCCTTCATTCCTCTGTTATTACACACATAATGAAGTCCCGTTTGGCCACAATAATTAGCTGAGTTGCTCTGCTTCCATTGTCTTGTCTCTAAATAGGGTCAGGCCAACAATGACAATACAGGTTTACCCTGAAAAGCATCGCACAAATCCAATCAGGCGGCCTTCTCTTACAGCTCTTCAAGCCCAGCTCAATTCCTCTTGACTCTCTCATGAATAGCAACAAGAAAGAGGTGACCTGCAAAGAACTGATTGAATTCATCCCTAGCGGTGGACCAGCTGCAAACAGGGGGAAAGTCTGAGGAATGTAAGTCTAGTCAAAACCGGGGAGCCGTACTGTATGCCTGCCACTAACCTATATTCAGAGTGCAGTGGTACATTTCCTCTTGCAAGAGATGCTTTGTTCAAGTTGCCCACAAGCCTTTCCATACTTTGGGTTAACCCTATAGAGTAGCACGCTTTTTTGTTTGTTTGTTTGTTTCTACAGAATCAAAAACAGGCTTTAATATATTAATTATTTTAAGATGATCTGACACTGACCGAAAAGAGAAAGAGAACAGCCTCCCCTCTGCACACCAAAACCCTGCCTTAGGCTAAAGCTATTACTACAGTATGAGAGCAAAAGAAGAGAGTGATCAGCTGGTAGAAAAACAACATCTGCTCTATATGTGAACACCGAGGTCTGACCTTGTGCGCCTTTGGATTGAGAATATAAGTTTGAAGATTGAACTGATTTTGTGGCACAGATTGATATACAATAAGCTGTAAACGTATATATGCTGCCAAAGGACACAACAACAGTCAGTATGCGAGGCTGGCACCTGCGTGGGAATCAGACTAACAACTTTTGGGTTAACTGGCAAGCAATATTTTTTCCCTTGCCTGTCCCATGTTAAGTCGATACATAAATTAACAGGATTTGAAAGTTATCCAGACACGGGGCTTAGGAGATCATTAATCTTATGGGTTAATTAAAGTATGTATCCACTTCTGCCATTAAACCCTCCATTGTTTCATTTCCCATGAGCCCTTGCAAACAAAGGTCTCATAGGCAGTTCCATATAACCACTGTCAAGATTACTTTACAGGCTTTGGTCAAGGGTAGCGCTCATGTTAAAGTTAACTTTTTCTCCGTTGCGATGTAGGTCATCCATTGAGGAAATATGATGTGTGTGTGAGAACGTGTTACTGTGTGCATGGGGCCCCGGTTTTACTCCATTTGGCGTCGCTGAGTGTATAAGCACAGCAGCCCAATGAATAATGAGGCTATTACTACCACAGCAGACCACGGAGCGCCACCTGTACTCATTCAATAATGTGTGTGTCCCTGTGTGCAGCGCCGGGCAGGTGTGTGTTATCAGCCTGTGTAATCCCAGTCAATATGTCTGATGGACCCTGGCCCTATGCTTTCTGGAGCATTGCGGCTAATTCGATATTCACTTTATAGAATGTGTCCCGTGGTGAGTTACAGCTGTTTGTGTGCGCGTTCGCATATTAAAATGAGAATGCAGAGCGGTGATGGAATCAGCGGCCATCCTTCAGAACTCTTTCAGTGTGTCAAGGCTTTGTGTGTTGGTAAGAAACTGTAACATTTGTCTATTCATAAAAAGATTGAAGTGCAGACATTCATTTCATTACAGGTGTCATTACTGGTAAAAAAAAAAACAGCAAAAAAAAAAAAAACAGCACCCATCCATCCATCCATTTTCTTCCGCTTTATCCGGGGCCGGGTCGCGGGGGCAGCAGTCTCAGCAGAGATGCCCAAACTTCCCGATCCACACACACCTCCTCCAGCTGTTCTGGGGGGACCCCGAGGCGACACCAGGCCAGCTCGGAGACATAGTCCCACCACCGTGTCCTGGGTCTTCCACGAGGCCTTGTCCCACTAGGACATCCCCCAAAAGACCTGAGAGCTTACAGCCCATTTGAAAGCTAAGGTCTGAGCTCTTTCCTTGTTATGTTTTCCTCACGTTTTTTTCTTTTCTTACATTTGTCACATTTTCGTCACGTTTTCGTAGCTTTTTCATCACTTTGTTGTCACGTTTTTTGCTAAAATTTTGCCACATTTGCGTCACGTTTTTGTCACTTTTTCATCGCCTTTTTCGCCACATTCTTTTGTCAGGTTTTCGTCACACTCTCGGCACGTTTTCATCGCTTTTTCGCCACGTTTCTCGTTGTTTATCCGTCACATTTTCGTCACATTTTTTTGTTACGTTTTTGTTGCGTTTTCAAGAAGCCAAAAAATGTGGGGGAAATGTTTAAAGCGGCAACAAAAACAAGGAAGAAGCTCAGGTGAGTTTTGTAGGCCTTCAAATGATCCGTTACATTGGCCTATAGGCTTTAAGCTCTCAGGTCAAGACGCTTTAAGATCTGGATAAAGCCGAACTGGAGAAAATGTGCTCGGTTAAAGTGGGGGTTAAGAGGCTAACACTTAAGGTCCTCCTCCAATTTCCAACCACAAAAACCTCAGTGCCATATAACTGGAATTTTCTACAGTGTGGCTTTAAAAAAAAGTCATGTAGCAGCCAAATACATCACCATTTTGACGATCAACTAGTGTGATGTTATTTGGCTGGTTCAACTTCATTAATACATGTTTGTTATACACGTCTTGTCATGGTGTGAAAGCCCAAATACCCAAAAGACGGAGGCAAAGAGAGAAAGAAACACCTTCAAAATCAATGAAACCTAAAGAGGTGGATCACGATTAGGCTTAATGAAGTCACTTTTACACGTAGTTTAGAGAAAAGTCATGGAGTACGATGGATAAAACTCAAATCCTGTAACCCTGTACTGAAGGGTTTTTTAAGTGAGGGGGCCTGACAGGCAGCACATTTCTGACCCTGTCACCTCACACAGCCTCTGGTAATGGCTGCTGTGCGATCCGTCCCCCGGGGGCGAGATGCCCTCAGCCCCTCCTCGGAGACTACACGCGTTCAGCTCAGAGCAGTAAGAAGACAGACCAACACTAATCCAGCTTCAAACCTCAGAATTACCGACCGACAGCCCTGCGTTTTACTTCAGTGGGCGGGCAACTGTTTAACTTACATTTGACATGGGGCAATAGGATCATACATGTCTCAAAGTCAAACCCAAAAGTAATGCATGAGTTTTAGCATACTGAAACTTTATTTTAATTATTCATCATTCCGTCAGTTCCCGTTAATGTCGCTGACAATATTAATACATGAATTGGTGCGTGTGTTTCGAGCTCCCGGTTTGCACCAGCGCGGCGGCAGCATTGACACTGTGAAATCAGATCCTTTACAGACAGATGAGGGAAATGTGGGCCAGGGGCAGGAGTGACATGACAAATCCATGTTCTGATAAAGGACTTTGAGCTGACCTTCTCTGGCAGCTCTTGTCATTCGGGCAGACAGAGTGCTCCACTGTGGACTTCTTTATAGATGACATCTTTGTATTTACTCTCATCACTCCATGACGGATTGACCGCTCACAGTGACCACTTTGTTCAAACTTAGCCCAAAGTCACTTTCTTTTATCGGCAACAGACAAAACAACAGCCATGGCACAGTTGCATACGCATGATCTGGTATTATTCATTTTATTTGAGTTAAATTGAGTTTTGTTGCTGGTAATGCACATGTTGTACAGACTCAAATATAAAGTCAACAAAACTGCAGGAAAATGCAACTTTTGTGTAAATGTGTAAATGTTTCTAAATGTCATGTGGTAAGTTGTTGACAATCCTGATGTGGACAGTTCATGGAAGTGCCGACATTTACACTATAAAGGTCTGCGGTATTTCATCCTTAAAAAGTCGGTCTAATCAATAAAGTTTTCACTTTGACTCTCTCCTTTCTGTTCAAAGCTCCTCTCCTAAACCGTGCAGAGTAATAAAACAGACCGGTTTTCACTTTTGTGGAAATGTGCCGCGCAGACACAGCGCCCCCCTCGTATCTTCAGGGCCAGTGCAGTAAACACAGTTTAAAGTCAAATAAACAGGTTTAAGGTGTCGTTCTTGAGCCACATTCTTTATCCAGATGATAGAAAACCAAAGATCCCAACAAAAACCCATTTACAAATGTATTTTACTATTTAAACACGATATCGACAACTGATAAAAGATTTCTTTTTACCATGAAACCGATTCAAATCATAGGAAAACCCTACATCATCATCAGCAAAGGAACTTGTTTTATATAGTTTATTGCCTTTTCTTATTTTATTTTATTTCTGCCTGTTGCCTCCCCTGACCACACGACACTAAGGAATTTTCACCAATGGTGACGAGATCTACAGCACATACAAAATGGCAGTGTACTACGACATGCCTTTTTCAAGCTCATACTAAAAATTAGAAACGCCCATCGCTTACACCATGTCCTTGGGCTCAACTTTGATGTAAGTTCTCGACAACTCAAGTTTTTGATCAAGATCTGTAGAGGCACTTCATCCCCGTGGCCCGATGCTCCTCACAAGTATCAAATGCAGCGGACAGAATTCAAAGGCAGACAAACAACCCTACCTGCCCCTATCAAGTCGATATGCCCCTCTGTGCATGAGAGGGCACATGGTTTGGGAGTGGTACAACACAAACGAATACATCAGTGTCCCACAGTCACATATGCAAATGCGATGGAGCAGCTGAGCGACAGGTACAAGAGAATAAAAGAACTATGAATCTCTGAACGTCATAAAATATTGATCCACACAAAAGCTTTTTTGCTCAATGTCAAAAATATTAGTGACAGTGCACCTTTAAAGATAAGTGCCTTTATCAAATACACTTAGCCCTGTCAGGTTGCTGTCACTGTGATATAGACACATGGGCATATCAGCCGCGGATAAATATAACATTGTGAATATGATGATAGTTTATATTACTTGTCACGGCCAAGGACAGAAGCTAAAAGTAAAAAGTTAACCCGGCGTGTGTCTCATAGGGAGAAAATCCCCGCTAAGCCAAAACACATTCATCAACAGTTTGGCAGGGAGCCGATATCATGCCCAAGCACATTCATATTGCATCAAAATTTTTCAATTTAATTTGGCATCAGTAAAAACATATTTTCTTGGGCAGGGACTCAGGAAGAGAACGCTGCCAAAACAAAAAAGCAGCAATTAGAAAAGTGAGCCTCATAAGGGAGGGATTCCGATAGGCAAATACTTCTTGACATATCACACTAGTACTGCATGTAAACACGTAACTTTTGTGATGGGATGTATCAACACGGGTTAATTGCGGATAACTGAAATCATCACTGAATTCGCAACACATTTTTCCGCTCTTTTACATCTCCGGCCCTCAGCTGAGTACGACCAGTAAATTCCTTATAGGAGATGAGCGCGGAGAAATTACAGCAGTTAATATGGTTGACAATGGTCTCGCTATTTTGCATGCTGAGACCCATCAAAAGCACTCTATTCATGACTGCTGTGCACAATTCAGTTCACTGTAGTATCCCATAATTATCGCAATTTGGATGGTTCAAACGCAGCGCATGAAAGGGTTGGGAACAAACCATACTTTGTCGATGCGGAGATATGATAACTGCGGGGACGTTGAATCAAAGAGCGGTGCTGGATTGCCAACCGGTCACTGTGTAAAGAATTCACTCTTTTTCTCTAATACTTTCCCCTATGTTTATCTACTAATGTCTGCAGTTTGGCCATGGGACACTGCACTCAAATGTGCTCAGGTAAAACAGATTAAAGAAAAGGATTGAATGTTGGATGTCAAATATTAAAACTCAAGAAAATCAGTTAAAGTGCACATTGGACTACTCACAGGCTAATTCTCAGTGGACAGGTTGCACTTTTAAATCAGCGGTTCCGAAACTGTGGGTCAAGGACCAGAGGTGAGAGAATGGGACCATTT
The DNA here is from genome assembly GCF_951799975.1 of Gobius niger. Lineage (NCBI taxonomy): Eukaryota > Metazoa > Chordata > Actinopteri > Gobiiformes > Gobiidae > Gobius > Gobius niger. Next base: position 24,603,450 of record NC_136855.1, on the reverse strand, counting down.
GCCATATACCATTTTAAAGTGTTGGGAAATAGACTATAGTAGTCCTAAATCCCAGTCTCATAGTGGCTTAGTGTTTAGTGGTTCTCACACAGAGGGTCAGGGCCTGCATTTAGATAATTATTTTCCACTTCTGCCCTGCACTACTGCACAGTGGAACCGCTCTTTGTGGTATAACCATGGGATGTGTACTGTAGGGCTCTGGATAACATTTTGCTAATATTGTACCCAACTTTCTTTAGTTTGATCATTTTTGTTTCACTTCCTTATTGGACACCGACAGTCAAACCATTTTAAACTGTTGCCGTGCCAACCATTTTATAGATACAGACGGCATCTCATCATAGAGAGGGCGTGCCTTTATAAAATCTTTTGGGAAACACAATTTTTCACTCCTTTTAGCCATTTTCTGGTGGAATATAAACTTATATCTCACACATAAATGAAGTCAAGTCTAAATCGGGTGTATCAATAGCATGATGATGATAACATGAAGCATCATGCTAGTGTTCTCCGTTATTTATGTATTTATGGGCTATTGAACCACTTTGCTCCATGTCTTTGTATCTTCATTTAGTACAAAACTGCATCAATTGTTAAAGTAGTTTTTGAATAATTGGAGAAAGTAAAGATTTTTCTCTTCTTTGTTTTCCCCCTTAACTGTTTCAAACATGACCATATACGGGCGATTCCAGAGATGCCGTCTGTATCTGTGTCAGTGGCAAATGATGGAGTCAAACCATAGTCGAACTGCTTTGGAACTTTACTTTTATCTGTCACTTCCTGTCAGAAGCTTAAAATCCACTTAAAATTCAAACGAAAATAACTTTTCTGCTCAACATTTCTTCATTAAAATTGCACTGAAATCAAATGCTAATTATGCCACTGATGAATTGGCAACTGATCCTTGTAACTAAGTCAGACTTTCAAAAGCATTAAAACCTGTCATATGCACTTTAGTCTCTTAACCCGCCACTTGGGTAAAGCTGAACTTGAGAAAATGCGCTCAGTTAAGGGGTTAAGGAAAATTGTACTAAAACTACCGTGTGGGGGTGGGTGATATGCCAAAACATTCATAAAATGACAACTGTCTGCTTCTTCTGAGAGCATAAACTTAAATCCACCCGTCCTTCACTCATGAGTGCATGATGAGATTGGCCAAAAGGAGGAGTGACGTTAAAAATGGCATGATAGTACAGAGCACTCAACAAAATAACAGACTGTCACAGAGATCAGATCGCGCTTTGACTTTTATTTTCATACCGCACAGCCTTAGCACCTTAAAATTTGTTCACACAATACATAAAAGGCAACTGTCCAGGGTCCAGAATGTGCTGATTGCTCAGATACACATTTGAGCCATAGCCATTTGTTGAATATAGAGCAGTTTGTGTCTGGACAAAACACAGCAACTTCCTAAAATACATTCTTATCAGTAACATTAAACATTTTGGTGGCTGCCTTGACTATATTTACTGTTTAGCATGTATTCAGACTTAGTGTGACATTTCCAGTGACCGGGTCCGTTCTAGGTCCCTCTTTCCTTCACTTGGTACTTTCTCTCCCTCTTCACTCCTTGCCCTGTGGTCCTCCTCCTCGCGCACTTCAATAATTCACCTGCCCCTGAGAACAGGCTGTGTTTGCATAGTGGGGTGCTCCGGGCGTGAACATAGAGGGCATACGAGCAAGATTGAAAAACAAAGACAAATGAAGTCAAAATAGAATGAGAATGAGATGTGCGGAGAAACAAGGAGCAGGAAAAACTCCGCGAGAAAACCTGTAAAGCTGGGGAATGAGGAAGGGAGAATTGTAGCAAAATGTAAACAGACATGGACCTAATGTGTAGTACAGAAGGCGTGCTCAAAAATGTAACCTCAGGTGGAAAAGATTTGCAAAAATGAAGAAAAAAATGAGAAAAAAAGGCCAAAAAAATTGACAAAAGTTGCAAAAAACTAAGAAAAAATGGGGAGAAAAGGCAAAAAAAAATGAAGAAAAAATTAGGGAATAAATTGGGAAAAATTGAGCAAACATTCAGACAAAATACTGGGGAAAAATTGGGAGGAAAAAATAATTTATTTGAGCTGAAACAAATAGTCACTTACTTTAAAGCAACCCTTGGATCAACATCATGAAAACTGCTTTTTTTCAGTACCTGCTTTCGAGACTTTCATTTTTTCGATACCAGTAGATCCTAAACTTTTTTTCCCCCCGATACCAGACTGGTATATCGTTTATCGGTACCCAGCCCTACTCTGCAACTCTCACCCAGTTTGCATAGTCACAGTAAAGAGTTGTTATTATTGCAAATAAATGAAGACGAGGCAGCTAGTCTGTTCTCCCTTCTGTGTTAGATTCTCCCAAAGTGGTTTGTCCCTCTTGTTTCTTCTCATTTCTCAGCCTCTCCAGATCCCTCACGTCTCTGGGGGGGAGCCTTTCTTCTTTTAGCTGCTCTGCTCTGTATATGGCCCTGGCCTTTTCAATGTCACTCTGTGTCTTCTCCTTTTTAACACAAACCTTTCCTTCCTCTGTGCTGCCGACTCTGCTCCTCTGTCTCCTTAAAAGCCAACTTCACAATGAATACTATTGTGCAGTTAAGCTTTTAGCAGCCCTCGGTTTAACGCACTTCAGTGATGCCTGCCTTAACAATCTTGTTAAAAATGTAAATGGGTTACTTTTTCTTATCACAGCTGTGGCTAAGTTAGATGTCAAAATATTTCCAGTGCTACAGATGGTTTCCCTGACAGCACTGAAGAGATACAACGTTCTGTTTAAACATTAGGCCTTCATTACAAAAGATGGATGTTTGGCGGGAATTAGCTGCAGTAATGTGTGTCTGAGTTACAGCCATTATGGTGATTGAGAGAGAATAACCTTGAAATTGCTACTCTTTTCCTCCTTCCCTTATGTTTATATAAGCTCTCAGTCCACCTCCCTTCTCTCTTTAGAAACTATCCATTATTAATCTACTAATTGAGCAGAATTTAATTCAATGGCACAGTCTAAACAGAATGCGCACACAATTGGACATACACGTACGTTGTTTGAGTTTCTTTTGTGGTCAGGTAGTTAAATGGGGAGCTGTCCGTGGTGCTGAAAGGTAAAACGACTGCAAGCCAAATCTTAGCAGTATGAGGAAGCACCAAAAAAGGTATTATTTAGAGTCAGGGTTTCAATGTAAAAAAGTTTAGTTTTAAGTCCTCACCATTGTCTTCAACTTGTGGTTCTGATTTAACACCCAATGAATTCATTAACTACTTAATATATCGATATATAGATATATAGATTTTTAGAATGTACTAGAATTATACAATAATAACAATAATAATAATAATAATAATAATAATAATAATAATAATAATAATAATAATAATAATGCATTGGTTTTATATAGTGCTTTTCTGGACAAGACGCTTTACATTGCATTATTCGTTCACTCCATACTCGGCGATAAAGCTACTACTATTACTATATAAACTGTGATCAAGTTCAGGAGAGCTTTTGAGCATTATAACTATTTAAAGTATGCATTTGATGTACAGTGGGTGGGAAATTTCTGCCTAAATTGGTCATAAATTGTGGTCTCATCTTTATTACAATCACAAGAGTGTGATTTTAATAAAGTGTCTGCTTAATAAAGTGATTTTAATAAAGTGTCTGCTTAAACATTTTATCATATTTTTATTGGCAATAACGTGTAAAAAAAATCACAGGACAGCGTGGAAAAAGTAAGTGAACCCATGAATCTCACTGAACTGCAACAGTTTTGTAAAGAGGAGTGTCCCCAGATTCATCCTGATCGTTGTGAGCATCTAATCTGCAACTACAGGAAATGCAGTTATTGTTGCCAAACAAGGGTAAAAAAAAAACTGAAATATTTATAAAGTGCTTTTTCACCAGCTATTTAATACAAGCATTCACTTACTTATTACACATTGTCCTGTGAATGTTTACATGTTATGTCCATTAAAAATACGATAACATGTAATTGTTTGGGTGGTATTCGTTTAAGCAGATACTCACTCTTCTTGCATTCACATACATTTTCCTCCCATAGTATATTGTACTTACCGTGAAAATAAACGACTTGCTCTGACCTTGAGACGACGTCGCAACTTTTTCTCTCTCAACCATGACAAAGGCCATGAAATCAATACAATGACTGAGTATTATGTGATGTACCGTTGTATATGTATCAGGTGACAATGCAGCCCATTGTATTTCTGTCTTACTAACAAGGACCGGTGTCTCCATCCACCCACCAGCTCCTCACGCAGCTCTCTCCAACAACCTTACTGGCCTCATTTCCTCCGCCAGCCGACCTGTCTCCTGGCTCCCCTCCCCAATATGAGCTCTCCCTTCTTCTCCCCCCCCTGCCTCCCCGTGACAGTGCGCACCATGTCCTATATAGGCGCTAAGTGGAGAGGTGGGTGGATGCTTGCCACTGGATCGGCAAATGATAGTCGGAAAAGATGACAGGGAGAGAAGGATTTGCAGAAGACGGGTTGAAGTGGAAGCTATATCCGAATGTTAGTGATGGGATGAGCGGCGGGTTTAGGATGCAGAGAATTGGGTACATTTGATTGGATGGCGGCAAAATGGACAGCTAGGAAAGGAAAGAGGATCAAGAGAGCAGCGGCGAGTCAAGAGGGGAAGGCAGCGAGAACATCTCTTCTGACAGGTACAAGTTTAGTCGCGGGGTAAAGTCGTGGCGAGACAGCCCGGGAGAGAAGAGGGATGTGGATGGGTGGCAGGTAAATTGCTATTCTGACAACATAGGGACTTTTCCAACAAATCCGCGAGATCACAGGCTCTTTTCTTGTGAAGTTTAAGGGGGCAGACCCGGATACAATTTCTAACATTTTAAGTGCGGTGAGGGGGGCATTTTAAGGCCACCAGGAGAGCGAGAGAAAGTCTGAGGGATTGCGGAGGCAAGAAGATGTGAGATCTCTGAGCGGCATGAAGCGCTAAATTATTGAGGCAAAACGTGTGTAGGAGCTGGAGATGGATTCACCGGCGCTGATCCCATCGCGCTGTCAGGAAGTTTAGTTGGACATGAGTGACACGCGCAGCTGCGGTTGTTTGCTTGTTGTTTGGGGTTTGGGACGTATACCACAAGGGGGAGGAGAGCAAGTGTGAGGGAAGAGTGGAAAGGAAATGCAAATTGCTGCAGTCTCATGTGGTTTTGGTGGCTTTGTTTTTATACAGCATAGTTGTAATTTCCTTGGTAAGAGTCTACACCATCACCAATGATTTTAGCGAGCTGATACAGTCACATTTTTACCTGAAACAAAATGCGCAGGGATGTTCAAAAGAGTTACAATTTAGCAATGTGCCTGGCATAAGGACTCCACAAACTCTAACTAGGTGGCTATCTTCCAAGTGGCGCTGCTGTTGCCCTCTGTGCCTTGCGAGTGGGAGTCGCTTGTAAAAAAAAAAGAGGTCGACTGAGGCGTGGTTTATTACAAGCAGCACTGAGAGCGGTGCTCTGATGGCAGCCTCATATTCATTTCCTCGTCCTTTAGCATTTCAGGCTCTCACAGGTGAAACTAAAAACTTTATTAACCCCATGGTGAGCTAAACAATGCCGGTTCTACTGTGGCGTGGATCGGCACTCGCTCGGCCGTAATCACGACCAAAACAAATGCACATGTTCATCCCCCACTTCTCCACAACCCCTCTCCCTCACCCCTTCCCGGCCGCAGAATCTGGTTGGGCGCAAAATTAAACACAAGATCGGGCACTGAATTGCATAACTGTTGCCAATATTGCTACTGCAACATGGGCAATTTTGTTCTTGTTGTTGGACAAATACAATTTTCTCATCTTAAAAGGTTCAACCACCCTCAACATGAATTCTCTAACATCTGTCAAATTACATAATCCCATTCGTATATTACAGCGGACACACTTGTTTTGTTTGTTTGTAGAGATTGTGGAGTTTGTCTTCTGCACCTGTCGCTCAACCAGTGCCCCAGGGCGACCTGTGAGGAGCAGTGGGAAACCGCAGCTCCAGGTCATCTCTTGGTTTTAGCTGATATTGTGCTCACTCCGTTCAGCTAATTTTATACACTTGAACCCAGCTATCATAAGCCACAAACATTCAGTGCCGTTTTCAGGAAATTACTGTAACACTGTACGTCAGCGTTCTCGCCGCTCTTCACAACTGTCCTGTCGTCGTCATGAATAAGTTACACGCCAAATGTTCCCTCCGCTCTCTCACGCGCTCACACACAAGTCACTTAAACACACGCAGTGACAAGCCGTTAGAGCTGCTCTCAAGGCTCCCAGCCAAATTATATGCAGGTACATTCACATCTAACTAATGGTTCCATTTTACCATCTTCATGAATGCAACTGTGGAGGCTGCTGTGTGATAATGCCTGACAGTGCTACAGTCAAGTCAGGCTGGCAGATCACTCCTCCCACGGGACATCGAGACTGTATTTGATAGCAGCAACACATCTCACATACAGCACACTGGGACAGAGGCAACAACAGGCTTTAAACAAGTTACTAAGTGAAAGAAGTATTTAAGGAAGGCATAGCAGTGATCCCAGTCCATGTGGGGTCTGTCTTTTTCAATTTTTGTTTTGTGTTATCCGGGCTTCCCCATCTACCGAAACCTAGAGCTGGCCTCAAGATGATTTTGAGAAATATGATTAAATGGTAAATGGTCCCAATTTATAGAGCCCCTTCACACCTACATTAGGCACTCAAAGACCCAAGAGTGAGATAGTATTAAAAAAGAAAATCCTTTTACAAACTCCAGACACTAGTTTTAGATCCATTTGCACAACAATATCTGTAAAACGTAGGACTGGGTACCGTTAATATATTTGCAATACTGGTACTTTAAGTTTTGTCACTTCTTTGAAGCGTCTTTGTGGCTTTTGTATTGTGTTATTGTTGCTTTTCCAGCCTGTTTTCGTCTCTATTTTTGATGCTTATTTCTGTCAAGAAGCTTTTATATTTGGGTAAAGCCAAACTGGAGAAACTGTTAATGATACTTGGCTTACCATCACTTTTTCCAATACCTACACCAAAACATATGTCATATAGAGCCATTAAACATAACAACAATGTCTTGTGCCCCTAGAGGCCATAAGCGCCACAGCAGGTGTCGTAGCATTTTCTTGTCCATGAGAGTAAATACTACGCTGCCAGAAAAGACAAAGGGAGAGAGGGATATTGTACATCCAATTACACAATAGAGAGAATTTTTTTCACGCACACGTGGCTGTAAATACTGTTTAAGAGGCGCTAGCCCACAGTTGGCTTTGCCCGTTAGCCTGTTAGCTTCTTCTTCGTGATCCAATTAGTGTGTATTGGGTCTCCGGATCAGTGCAGGGAAAGTTGCAAGTGTGGTTTTCTGGCCAGAGACACCAGGGGGAGATGAAAGACCCCTCCGATCATCCCATCAACACTTGTTGAGAGACTACGGAAAGGATTTATTAAAGTAAACAAGTCACTTACTACTGCTTTAATGTATTCTGTACAATAAATACAATACATAGGGCACACTGAATTGTGTCTTGGTGGGTAATTATTTGGTGTTTTTAAAATGTTTTTTAACTTTCTGTGAAGCACTTTGGTCCTCCTGGTGTTGTAAAGGGCTATATAAATAAACTTGATTGATTGATTGATTGATTGATTGATTGATTGATTGATTGATTGATTGATTGATTGATTGATTGATTGATTGATTGATTCATTGATTCATTGATTGATTGATTGATTGATTGATTCATTCATTCATTGATTCATTCATTCATTCATTCATTCATTCATTCATTCATTCATTCATTCATTCATTTAAGTTGAATCAAACAAGTAACTTCCTCTAATGCTGTACCAGAACAGGCCTCAAAACTTGGTATCTAAAGATATACTTTAGTTTTTTTGCTACCTGCTTACTTTTATTTTTTTTTTATTCCAGCAGTACCTAAACTTTATTTTTTTCCCCAATACCATACTGTTAAAACAAGGTCTCCCAGCAAACTTGCCTTCCTCTGCTGTAGGCTAAAACCTCCTCTTAGCTAATCTTCATTTCTGATGTCCTCCAGACAGATTACCCTGAGGCACTGTTTGAAGGATGGCTCAAAAACTGAAGTCTTATACAAAAGTATAATGCATGCTTGCAATAGCTGTGTGGATCCTTTGTGGAGGCTAAATTCCAACCACTGGTATTTTTTTTCAAGTCCACATTTACAGTGTCACATATTTGTACATGTGCTTGTTTGACACTGACTAACGCCTCCCGCCGCACCGAGAGGAGAGTGGGTGAGAGTGAGGTAATAATCTAAGAGTTCAGTAGAAGGTGAGTGCACGAGAGCGCTGCAGCGGCTGAACGTCGAGGCTGTGTGTGGGCTCCGGCGCGTGAGCAAGTAATTAACATGAACAGAACATCCCAGGTTTTAAGAGAAAACGGTGCAAAAGGAAGGAGGCTCGCTTGGTGAAAGGTAAGACGAATTTGGCCATGACACGACTACACCAGGATGCTGCGTACTTTTGTGCAGACACACGTAAGGAGACCCTGCTGGGCTGTGGCCTCAAATGAACATCAATTTCAAGACGAAATGAAAAACAAATGAGTACTGCATAAAATTTAGAAGTGATTCCCACAATGTGTTTAACCTCTTAACCCCCACATGAACCGAGCATATTTTCTTCAGTTTGACTTTAACCAAAACTAAAAGCTTCTTGAACAAAGCGTCAAACTAGCAACAAAAACGAGGATTAAAACTTGATAAGGTGCCAAAATAGCAACAATAACACAACAAAAACACGTCAAAAAAGCGATGAAGAAGCCACAAACAATGACAAAAATGTGACATAAAAACGGTGACAACGCGACAAAAACGTTCAGATCAGTATTGTAGGTCTTAGCTCTCAAATGAGGTGTTACACGGGCCTACAGGCTGTAAACGTTCCAGTCGAGAAGCTTTTAGATTTGGGTATAGCCGAACTGGGGGGGCTTAGTTAAAGCAGTACTAAATAACTTGTTTACCTTAATAAATCCTTTCCGTAGTCCCTCTGGGGGTAATACAAGTGTTAATGGGATAACTGGGGTATCTTTCATCTCCCCCTGGTGTCTCTGGCCAGAAAACCGACCCGGAGGCCCCAATACACACTAATGGAATCACGAAGAAGCTCACAAGCTAACGGGCAAAGCTAGCTGCGGGCTAGCTCCACTTAAACAGTATTTACAGCCAGATTTGCGTGAAAAAAAATCTCTCTCTTGTGTAATTGGATGTACAATATCCCTCTCTCCCTTTGTCTTTTCTGGCAGTGTAGTATTTACTCTTAAGGAGTAAAAAAACGACACCTGCAGTGACGCTTATGGCCTCAAAGAGCATGAGTTATTTAGTTCTGCTTTAAGGCGGGGGGTAAGAGGTTCATGCATAGCAGAATTTGACTCTTTAAAACTATGTGAAGAATATTACACTCCTTTCGAAGATCCTGTTAAATAATATACTATGCTTCCCGAAGTTTTAAGTATTGAACATAGCTGTCGGATACGTGCATCTGCTGCTGGAGAATAAAGCCAAAGGATCTACATAGTGCGATGTGACTGCACCTGAAAAACCCGCTTAGGTGCCAAAGAAAGTCGTGTTTCCCATAATAACTTGTTAAGCTTGGCCAATCTGAATTCTTTTGATAATTCCATTAAGTTTAAATTGATCGCCTAATATTACACTGAGGCGAGCCGCACCTTTCCACACGCTGCCCGTGCCCGCCTTGCCCTCTCATTGAAAGGTATAGTCCTTGGGTAATAAATCTGACCTCCCAAGTTGTGATTCTGTGAGCACTGTTATCCTTTCGCCCTGTAGGCAGCGGGGCCAGTGTAAAACGCGGTCAACACATCGCTCCAGACACAGGCCTATGCCTCCGCCGATGACCCATAGGTTAATAGAATTGTTACCGACCTGCAATATCAAGGCTTTGTGCGAGAAGAACAGGAATTTGCGGCAAAGGAGATGAAGAGAGAAAACGACTGTACAGAAGGCATTAGAGACGAGGCTGCGCTGAATCACTGTAACGTTTAAATTGTTTGGCCTTGCTCCCAGCGTGACCCCAATGATATTATGGCTGCCCTCAAGACAACAAAATCAACCAGACGACACAGTATTGTACACAATGATTAAAGCCTGATTCAAACTGACGGACAAGAGGCACAGAGCGGTAAAGTCAAATCGTGGTTAATTGTAGCTGTCTACTATAGTTTTCCAGCGTAGATTGTTTTCACAGGTGCGATATCCTTCATTGGACCATGGACTGGAGCTAATAGCAATAGCACCGTGATCTTAGGAGCTCCGAACAGTGTAGCAGTTCAATATTTCTAAACGGTTCATTTGTGTGTTTCGCTAATGATGTGAAATTCAAAATCCCACGTAATACCCCGAGCTTTGGAAAGATTAAGCCCGTTATTATGCCAACTTTTGAATCTTAATCAAGGTCAATTGCTCAATTAATAAGTGAAATTGATAAGAGTTTAGAGAGCTCAAATCGAGGACGTGAAATCTATACAACAATAAACAGCAAGTAGCCTGGGTGCTTGTACGGCGTGTACTTAAGGGAGGTCATGAGTAAAGTAAAGTATAGTAATCTTAACTACAATCGGACATGGTACTACCACAACTACCTCAGTGCTGCAATTGCCATTATATTTAGCGATTTATGTTTTCAGTTCATAATCTACATTAACATTTGAGAGGAGACTAAAATATGATCTGCTAAACACACAGTATGGAAAAACCCAGGCCATTTTTGATATGTGTGTGCCTAAACTGCAAGGGTGGCAGCTTATATGCGCGATTAATCATTATTGTTATTTGCTCATGCAGCGCTAACGCAAACAAGATCTTACTTAGCCAATAAGTTGAAAAGCAGTCATGGAATCATTTACGTGAAAAGCATCATTCGCTCGTACTTCACAAACACTGGAAATAAAAGTGTCTACTCTGCTTTGACCCATGCAAACGTGCACTTGAAGATGAAAAACAATGTTGTGTGGCGTGTGGGCAGAGCGGTAGGTGTCCATCTGTGGGAGGTAAAGCACTATCAAACACATCTCAGATTAATGCTTCAAGTCTCTTCCTATCACCGTCTCTCTCCCCTCTCTCCCTCTTCCTCTCCTCGTTGCCCCAGAGCCGCCCATAAATTATGAATGCTTATTAGAAAAGGGCAATATTCAGCATCCAAAATAAACTCAGCAGCGGGAAGACATAAAAGAGACAAACAAAAAAAAAAAGTGCTGACGTGAATGAGCAGAGGAGGAAGGGGGGAGAGTTAAAGTCACGGGGGAACTTGGTGCACACAGTGGCCAGGGTCGGTAAACCTGGAAATGTCGTCTTTCTAGGTCAGTGCCTTTCAACCTGCGAGAGGCTGCCAGCGACTGCAGCAGGATGGCTCCGAGCATTAAGGATCCTCAAATGTTGGGCATTTCTGAACTGAATTCCCAAGCGTGCAACCCTCCTTAGGCAACATCTTCAAAGTTATGTTAAGTTTAAGTGCAATTAAGGCATATTAAACTTTTCTTTTTTTTTTCCATAACTTTTTGGATCTTCGTACCACTTTGTTGTGTGGCCAGTGGCGACGCCGGAACTCTCTCAGACTTTTAAAGCACAACCAAATTATGACTTGTATTTAAGTTAAATTAATTTGCCCATTAAGTCTAAATAGCTCTGATTTCAGACAGATTTCTTTCTCACATTCCCATATACACACCAGTAATCTTCTTCTATGTAGGATGCATTTAGAAGAAGTAAAAACCGTATAGAGGGGAGTAATACACGGACTAACTGTTCAACCAACGAAGAGGGATGTTGAGAAAAATATGAAACCAATTCCCTGAAGCGAGCTTTTTTCAAACTTTTCACAAATGAATAGTCACGTTGTGTTCCTATGAAGGTGTAAGTACAAGCTTAGATTTGAGTTCATTATTCCCGGCTCACAAATCAGTAATGAAGCATCATATTGCGGAACTGATGCCGTCTTGGAGTTGCAGCTAATGGTTCGGTGTGACTTTGTGAGCGATCAATAATTTGGTGTCCCTGTGAACTGTGTTGCTTGGCAGAGTGTGACGCAGCACAGAAAAAGAAGTTGAAGAGACACTTTTCTGGTACAACTTGTTTGTATTGATGTTGGAACTGTCGGAAATCCGTCAGAGGATAAGTCACATCCTCTGAGGCTGTCTGTTTTAGAACTCTGGGAATTTGTGAGAATAAGCGTTCAGCCCGTAGAACAACAGAGGTATAGGAAGAGGGACATCTGCGGCTAAAAGGTACAGCATTCTAAAAATAACCATAGGCTGAAAGTGCAGTGGGTCAAGAAGTGCAAGACACAAATCTAAAACAAATACGAAACTAGCACTTTTAACTGTTGCAATTAGCAGATCCCAAACCTGCCATTATTCAGGTAATCTAATGTTATTTGCTATTATTTATATGTATAAATGAAGCCAATGCTAACTTCCTGTAATGGCAATGCTCCTACACTAGATTGTGATCTGCACTGTGAACTGAATCTTAACCTTACTCTTACTTACTCTCCGTCTTAATCTGAGTCACTGTGATTTCTTTGGCTTCAGAGTTACACTTTAGGTCAGACACCGTCAGTGACAGTAACATGACGCTAAAACATGACGCTACAAGTGCAATTTTCATTTTGAACAAAAAGGCTGAGGCCTCATTGCTCTTCAGCCCGACAGGTGAAGAAGGAAGTCATGGAGGCTCCGCGTTAGACAGATCTTTCATACTTCTGCTGGATGTATGAATAAAACATTGAAATTTCAGTATATTTTAGTAACTCATTTGTGTGAAAATCTATTATTTATAACAAAACTGAAGGAAAAAAATCATGTCAATTGTATCTGCTGTAGAGTGATTTGTCCCAGTTCCTCTGACTTGTGGTGCAGCAGGACTGATGTGGACAGGCCCATGTTACAGAAGAAGTTCATGAGGTTCATTCCTTTGACACCGGTTACTATAGTAACTATTGCCCTACTAAAAGTAGATCTACCACAGTCCTGTCCACGTCTGTCATGGTCCAACATGACTCACCATGACTCAGAGGAACTGGGACACACATGACCCTACATCAGATAATATTATGGATATTTTTTCAACCTTTATTTGCATCAATCATGTGATTTTCAAAAAGTGTGTTTAATTATAATTTCCATTTCATGTTGAATTGATTCACTACATACTTTAGTTCCAGAATATACAGCACATGTTTAAAGTTCTGGCTAAAGCATAACCTCCATGACTTCCTTCTTCACCTGTTTGTCTGTGAGCCTTTTTACTGAAAATAAAGGCCACAATGTATTTAGCGTCATGTTACTGTCACTCATGGTTTCTGATGTGAAGTCTAACTTTGAAGAAGGTTCCTCCAGGTGTCACATTGCATCCAAATGCCCGGACCATAACAGCAGGTCCTAAGGGCTCAGGTATTTTAAGGGGTTGCAGCGTCGTCATAGCAAGTTGCTATTTTTATTTATTAACTGTTATTAAGTGTCTGTGAGAGTAAATACTACACTGACAGAAAAGGGCAAAGGGATAGAGGGATATTGTACATCCAATTACGCAATAGAAATAATTTCTTTCACTCAAACTTGGCTTTAAATACTATTTAAAGTGGCGCTAGCCCGCAGTTAGCTTTGCCCGTTAGCCTGTTAGCTTCTTTTTCGTGATTCTATTAGTGTGTATTGGTTGCTCCTGTCTGGTGGCTGTCAAGTTGCAATTTTGGTTTTCTGGCCAGAGACACCAAGGGGAGATGAAAGACCCTCCACTCATCCCATTAACACTTGTATTACCCCCAGCGGAACTACGAAAAGGATTCATTAAGGTAAACAAGTTACATAGCATTGCTTTAAAGATGTACACCCCATTAGTAAAACAGACAGTTCTGAGCATCAAGAACCAGGCCCTAATATGAACTGCTCAAGTATAAGTTATTGATCAAATCCGCTTTGCTGTACATATACTGTATATAGAGAGGTAGGGATGGCCTTACTATCATTATGGTAAATTGATACTAAACACCAGTCTTTTTACTGCAATTTTGAGTACCCAAAGTACAATGTGTGATAAGTCCACGCACTCTACTAAAAGAAGAGGCGGCCCACTCTGTTCTAAAATTAAATGAAAAAAATTAAAAAAGCAATAAATCAATTATCAAACAGCATCTATCACATCAAACTGTTATCTTTCATCTGCTTTTGAGGCTAATTTGCAGACCATTCAATCTTTTGGACTGACACGAGATGGGAGCTATTTGACAGCTTATCAAAACTCACACAAGCACAATCGATGGCGAGGCGCTGCAAGAGAAACAGTGACGGATCTACAAGTCCCTGCTGAGCAAGCAAACTGTTGCGGTGGGAAGAAAAGTGAGGCGGACGCACAAACACTTCCCACATGCCAACAAACAGGCGCACTCGCAGCTTTGGACATAACACACATGCATTTTTTTTTTCTTTCCTCCATTTTCACTCCCTTCCCGCGTCTTGTCTCTCTCTCTCTCTCGCTCTCTCGCTAACACACACAGATGAGAGCCACCACCTGCACATGGAGTCCTAAGTAAACACACACACACACACAGTTTTCAAATGGACCCGGGGGCGGCCACAGTAAATGAAGCTCACAGCCATAAAGCGCTGACATCAATCTAGCAACACTCGCAACGCTTCGGCTCCCGATGGACACCAAGTCGCATCTGCCTACTCCTGCAAGTGCTAAACAAGTTTAAAAAAAAAAAAGAAAAATTGCACTTATATGTAAACTGTTAAAAACAACCATAATGTCCTGGTTGTTTTCCAGCATGGCACAAAAAATTGTAAAGCGATTTGTTCTTCCCGAATAACCCCCCTGATTGCCGCTGATTTGCCAACATAAAACAGTTACTCCGCAGGTACGCACAGCTGAGCACTACTTTCACAAGCGTCGCAGGAGAAATGTGGATCTAACATACTCACGCAGAGCAGGGACTCCCTCAGCAGTGACAAAAAAAAAAAAAAAGGCAACTTTGCAAAAGAAGACACTAGAGTAAACTCCAGCTATGTGCGCCCCACCAATGCAACATCTGATGAGAATTTGTGACAGAGCCCGCGAGGCACACATGCATAAATTATCAATTCCAATCAGCTTATTATGTTTTTTTTAGGTCGTTGTTTGAGAAAGAAATCAGTGTGTGTCAATGAGGACAAACCTGTGACTGTAATTTCTCTCTCATTCACTATGGATACATTCACGAATTACTAAGTTATGCATCTATTTGGACAGTCAAAGGAAGCCAGAGGGAACACACAGGCATTCAAAACATGCAGGACATTTTGAGTACAACGAACAAATACCAGAATAAGATTACATATTTGCCAGGATGATATCAGACACAACTCAAACACTTATGCAAAATATGCAGTGTCCTATAACAATAATTCATTTCCTAAATGTCAAATGCACTGGGTGTAAAACTGTAATGAGCTGAGCCTCGTACTGGAAATCCTGGGAAACAGATCAAGAAAATCCCCAACGTGAAATAAAGATGATCCCGGATAAGCCATGTCATGCTATAAAAAAAAATGATGTAAAGCCTGTTTTATAGAATAGGCCATGTTTGACATGTCCTATAAAACAGATCATGCTCAAATTGTGTACCTGCTGACCTTATCCAGCACTGTCACAGTACAAAGCCACCTTTGTGTCAGAATAATACCCGAAATAGAAGGGAAAGGCGAGGCAGTAAATATCGATGTAATGATCGGCTCAAAAGCATAGATACATAACATAATACAAAGTCAATGGCAGTGTATGGAGTTACAGGCTGATTAGCACATGACGGAATCGGATCTTTTGTACGGCTCTGAAACATGAACAGTAATGGATATCATTGTGAAGATCTGTTTCTTTCTTTTTGATGCAGTTTTCCCACAAATACCACAGAATGAATATAAGAAACATGGTAGCGGGAAAGCAAAAAATTGTTTGGCATTCGAGTTGTGCCTCTCTGCAGCTAGTTCACAGATAATATCATTTTATCAATCGACCCTCTCAAAAGAAATCAACATTAAAATGAACCTGGCTTCTTTTTTTTTCCTCAAACAAATAGATTAATAAATGAATAAACCCCTTCACTTGAGTGCATGCTGAGCCAATGCGAGTGTGCCCTAGTGCGACAGTGGGACCCATGCGATTGCTTATGACAAGAAGCACTCTTCCCCACTACCACTAAACAAAGCTTGTTTTCTATGGCTGCCACATGGCTTTAGCCGTCAAAATCGCAGGATCAGAGCTGACAGATCATTTTGTGTGTTTACCTAGCCCAGAGGGACAGTACACATATCTGGCCAAACGCTTGCATCAGAAAGAAAGTGAACCACAGCGCAGCGTAAATCAATGAGTCTTGAGAGCAAACAGCCATGGTCTATGTCCTTAAAAAGTTATGTTTGGAAGTGCAAGGAAATAAACACTTTTGGTGAAGCACAGTATTTCAACATTCTTGAAAAAGGTCGGACGTTGTGTAATGCCTTGAAGATCGGGATCAATTGTAATACTAGCAGTAATGATGGCGGCAAAAACAGAAACAGTCGTTACTCTCAATGTGTAATTACATATAATACTTTAATCTGATTTGTGTTACTTTTGCCTCTGGTTCTGCATTGCATTATTCTCATTCAAAACTTTGAATGCAGCAAAATGCCGCTGTCTGTGAAATGTCCCCTGAATTCTGACGATGACTTTGTTTTTGTCTCCTTTTCCCTGTGCGTTCATAATTCTGCCATGAAGATTTATACGAACCTGGGAGTGGAATAGAATTAGATTTACACTAGGTGGGTTCCTCTCTCCCGTATTGTTGGATGTTTTCCAGCCACCGCCTGTGACTTTCGAAGAATTAATACCCCCCTTTCAAGTTAATTTGCTGTCGATCCTCCCTGAAGCTATTCTCTCACTACTTTAAATGCCAGTTATTACAGACACTCTTATTAGCATGTGGTAGTGAAACTCATATATGCCACTGAGAAGCCTTTTAATTAAGGCTACGGGCTAATAATTGAACAAATTAACATTGTAGCTCGATCGAGTATAGCCGCCGCTTTGATGTGGAGTGCTATTAGAGGACCATTAGTAAATTTGATTTTCTTACCATAAACTCCTTGGGCCCTGACATGCGAGCAAATGCAGCAGAATAACAAAATCCAGAAAAACCCCATGTTCAGCTCAGTTGCATCATAACCTAAAAGAGGGCACAAGCAGAAATAAGTTAGTACACGGCCAGGAAAAATGTTTTTCTGTGCCAGTAGATTTCAACATTTTAAGCCCTGACAATAATATTACAAAGCAATTTAGCCTGGGCACGCAGCCTACTGTATATCCTCATTCAACCCAAAGGCCAGGTAATTCAATCAAAAATCATGGATTAAGGGGGGGGCTTACAAGAAGCCTGTGTAGTCGAGAGAGATTGACGGGATTGGACTTGTCTGTGGCAAAGTGTGACAAAGGTCCCATTGGTTCTCTGAATTTGGAGCAGGTAGCGAGAACATAGGACAAAACACACATGGATTAGTTTGAGCATTTGCAGGGATTATAAGGAACAAGTGGGGTCACCGGAGACACTCACTGCCTGCAAGGACAACCTGGATGAACACATTAATTTTTACAAGTTTTGATAGTGAGTTTGCCACTGCCTATCTGGGTTAATGAAGGACTGCTTTTTCCACAATGGATATTCTTGATTAACTCAGAAGTCTCCTCTGCACTTCTCTCTGTCCATCTTTGGCATCTACATTTTTGTACAGTTATAAAAGTGTTCCCTGAAAGTTTGCCAAACATCATAAAATAATGAAAACCTTCCGATTTGACTGAGCTGTTCAATTATCTTACGCTCAAATAAATTCATAAATTAATTTCATAATTATATTGTTGTTTTGCCGCGTTTGACTTGATGCTCTAAAGTCAATAAAACTTCAAAACTCCCAGTTACAGAGCAAAGATGCATGTGCCACAGTGGACAGTCGGAGCGTATGTCTTTATGTTACTGTAATGCAATAGGCAACATTATAAGTGAGCGAGAGGGAATCGTCAGATAAGGACATTGTGGACAGGTTTATAGCCATAGCTTACCTTGCTGCCAGGTCCCGTCTTTCTGGTCAGTGCGGACGCCGCGCTGTGCGCACTCCTCCGGATTTTCCGAATGCAATTTCTCCGCACCTCACCGTCACAGAAGGATTTTTTTTTAAAGTTAAAAATCCCTCTTTAGATCCTGTATAAGCCCTGCAGTGTCCGCAGAAAATGTCACAGAGTTTGTAATGCTCCAAAGCCGCTCAATGCTTGTCCAATATGCTGAACTTTTTTTTCTCCCTTTTACGCACGGAAAGAATGCACTGTTGGAGACTCTTTCCTCAAGAAAACAAAGCTTAAAAACTAAAAAACAGTTAGAACCATCCTGGCCCCTTCAGTGGATTTAAACTCTGTTGTGCCTTTTTTTTTTCTCAGCCTCAGACAGGAATCACTGCTCCACAGTGGAACCCCAGCGTTAACACAATCATGTGCTCTGAAAACGAGCCTCCCCTTTTCCTCCTCTCGTTCAATCAGCGCTGTGTCTGTGGACTCCGAGTGATTGTGGCCAAGTGGAATATGTGCGCAGACTGAGAACGACCGCCCCTGTCTGTGAACGGAGAGAGAGGAGTAGAGATAGGAGGAGGAGACTGGCATACTGAAATACACACAGATGAGCCTAGGATTCGCACTTTGGAGCCGAACAGGTTGTTGAAAGAGCCGTATTCCTTTGTTCTTGTAGTTTAGCCTTCAAACCACCCAAACAAGTGGGATTCGCACAATGCCTGAAATGGTTTCCTTGTGCGTAATGAGGGAACTCGAGACTTCTCGCTGGATGTGCAATCGCGTGTGCATAAAGTTAGTTCCGTAAGGTCAAGCACCTGGATCACTGATTTAGACAGGGACAGGAATTTCAATGACTCTGACTTGGCACTCATTTGAATATCCTCTCTTTGCGCAACAGGATGTCTTCCAGTGCCAAGGGTTCCCGCACTTTGTTTGGACTTCTTTTATCTTGTAGAGCCTTGTGCAGACTTAATACCCCCGACCAACACCAAGCTGCCAATTAAAGGCGCGATACTTTGTCTAATTCCTAATGGAGCAGCCCTTAACTGCACCTCCCCCTCCCGCAGGACCAATTATTTATGACAGGCAAAATAGTTTCGTGAGCCCCCACGTGTTTAGTTCCATACAGTTGCGAGCGCTTTCAATTCATGGTCTATCTCTTCTCATCCCCACTTGCTCGACTGTGGAGCTGTTCCGGTGCCGCAAGTGATGCAGTGGTCAACAAAGCCGCTAGAGGGAGTGTTTCAGTTGTAATCTGACTTGGTATGTGAGAAACATGAGGGACACAAACCCTTGAGATACGCATGAGCCCCATTACGAGGGTGCAATATGACAGTAATGAGATACGTTTTACTGTATATACTGCAGGCAATGTCTTTTTCTCTCTCCCTCTCTTTTTTTTTTATAGAGCATGAAGGTTACACAAACTTACAATCAGCATCTTGCACATTGTATATTAGGATTGTGTGCCTGACTTAGTTGTACATTTGTCTGTAATGTGCATGTCACAGTCAACAATACACTCATATGTACTTGGATGAGAACTTGTCAACAGTAAAACAGTCCAGTCACATTTACACAATCTGCAAACAATCACCATGTTAAAAGAGCAAAGAAGGGAGGAAGCATATTATGGTAGCAGAAATACCCAGAAGAAACCTACGCATGAATAGGCAGGCCTTATCATGCCGCCCATGCCTTCGCATACAGGGTGTGAATCTCTGAAAACACTTGCTGTAATGATGAGTACAGTCATGAGTGCTATTGGGCTCCTGTTAGTGTGGCCTTGGCCCTAACCTTAGTCTGGCCTTACTTCAAAGACCTTGTGAACAGAAAGCCTCTTTGTTCCAGGTTCATCTGGAGGTGCACTTTAACCCAAGTGCTGTTTAAGTGACACAATGTACAGTGAGAGCACGGGCAAATCAATACCTGATGAAAGAGACATGTTTCTCTGGTTTGGGACCTGTTTATATTTGAAGTATACTAACTATTAGATTTATAGGTAGCAATTGGAACAAAAATTGAATATACTGAAGTGTTTGTGCTAACACCAAGCCCAGATAAATGAAAAAGGAAGGGACAGACAATAATGAAAAAGATACAAAATGATGTTCTAATATATTAGAGGTTCAATTGTTCATTTTTCTATTTTATGTTCTGCCGCAGCAGACTGTTGTTTTAGGAGCCAGCAATGCACTGCAGAGTGTAATGCTATCTGAGGAGCTTGGTTAAATCATTTCTGGTACCACGCTCAGTAATTGATGTTCCCATCAGTGTAATTCAATCACAGCTCAAATGCTGTATATCAGCACCATGCACTTCCCCACATAGAAATAGCTAAATGGACAGAAAAGATACACAGGAGACCAGCAATAACTTCATTGTTTGCTTGTGAGTGAGTGTGTGGCTGACAGCTAGCCATCCACGCTGACAGACAATGAAAGTCAAGTATTTTTTTATTTAAATAGAGACGCCATAAACAGGATCAGTCGTGACAGCTCAACATGTCAGCATGACGAGGCCTGAGAGGGACCCACTCGTACCTGCGAGACAGAAGTGACAGGCGACAGGAGACAAGCCCAGAGCGCACAGGACAGACCCGCAGCAGCAGGAGGGTGTAAAGAGGAGAAACAATTATCACCTGTTGCTTTATGAACACATACACTGTTAATAAGTTCTATAATAAGTATATAGTTCCTTCAATTAGCATCCCTCACCAGCTCTGCAACCAATACCTGCTCTGTACAAGTCTCCTCATGAAAGGGCTCATGAGCAGATTACATTGATTGCCAGGTACCACAGGATATTGCTGCTTGCAAACTCATGATGGGTTGTTTATTTAGTCTTGGCATCAACCATTACAATAAATACATTTAATGATAAAACACAGATTCTTTGTGGTGAAGTCAAATCATGCAGTTCAACAAATATGAAATGTAAAGTAAATTTATTTGCTAACTCTTCCAATACCAACTGCTAGTAATGCATAAACTATCTTGTCCTCAGGCAAGACTCACATTGCCCATATAAGCACCATATATAATATTGAATACTGATTTTAACTGGTGAGTAAACCATTGATGTGCATAATATTAATAATAATATAACCGTAAATAAAACATGTTATCATTACCACAGTCTATACATTGTTCAATAATGCAATTGGCAGGAGTCACAAATGAAATCAAGCCATCTCGATCACACGGTATTGCTCACTGCAGACTCCCAGAGGGCACTAATAAATTGGCAGTCATCTTCAGCACGGCACAGCAGGGCAGTGGTTAGCACTCATGCTTCACAGCCAGAGTTAGGTCCTGGGTTCAATCCCCGACGTACAAGGCCTTTCTGTAACTGTTTCCGAAAGGCGCTATACAGACATGGTCACAAACCTTTCCTTTCCAAAACTCCTTTCCTTTCCAAAACCATTGTTGAAATATACATTTATAACTTACAAAGGTGATGCCCTGAAATACAAACATCCTGATCAAATTAATATATAAAAAAGGTTATCGATGACTTACAGTAATCTAATGCCGCCTTGCATATAGCGTCATTATCTCATATGTTATGCAGAATCCGCAGCTCCATAATAAACTGTCATTCACCAGTTTCACTTCGGACAATGGCCATCGGACCACACTGACCAGTGTTCCTCTCAGGGGTGCCCAAAGTGCGGCCCAGGGACCAAATGTGCCTCTCAGACCAATCTTTGGTGGCCCTCAGGTTTCTTGTTGAATTGGCACACATCACCAGAGATGGTACTTTTCATAATAAACAATTCTCAAAAACTAACACTTTTGGTTTTAAGCTTCCGAGCCTAAATAAAAGGTGTGGGGCAAGGGTTAAAACTCTGCTAAGCTCACTCAGTTGAAATTTTCACTGTATTTCACTGCAGTGACCCTCCACACTGTATACACTTTGATATGAGGCACTCAATATAAAGATATATAAATATAAAGTTCCGAAACCCCTGCTCTACATACAGTATGTTATCAGTTCACTACAACACTCACCACAAGAAAGCAGATTCAGTTGGCGTACCATGACGAGATGTTATGTGTGTTGGTGCATTTTCTCCTTCCCCATCAACCCAAAACATGCATAATTGGATGATTCCCCAGCAAGGTGCACACGGAACAGACCTTAGCTCAGAATCTGTAGGTTAGTAGGTAGGTCCCTGTCTTCTACATAGTGTCCAGACAGGTTCCCCAGTGGATGCAAAACACAGTTTCCTTATGGAACAGTTAAAAACCTGGGGCTGTCACTTCCCTAAATGGCTTGACGTGTTTTATAGTGTGTATGAATCTTGCATCACCCAAACATGAGCAAGTTAAGTAAGAAAAATTCAGATTAAGTGTGCCACAGTCAGACAAGCAGGCAGAGGAAGCGTGACGGTCCATTATAGTTTGACACCAGCTGTTCTGTCAGCCTCTCCCTCTCTCTCACATGCACGCTCACGCGTCCGAAGAAAGGGTCATTTTTCAAGCGCGTAATTGGCGGCCAGGCACGTTGCCCTTGGGATTCGATAATTCATAACCTCCTCCCATCTGATATCGGAATGTGTACGGGAATGGCCAGAGACACGGGGCAGTGTGTGTAGAGGAGGTGGCAGCATCATTAGAGAGAAGAGGTAATGGTTCTTATTGATTCCACCCCGCCGGGCCCCTCTTTATACAACCATTTCATGTTTAAAACAACACTGATCCTCATTACCCAACCAACACTGCTGCAGCACCCTTACCAGGAAGTAAGGGAAAGGTGAGGAGGAGAAAAAGAGAACCAAAAGAAAACAAAAAATGGGCACAGCTTGGGTTGACAAAATACCTTACTCACACAGTATGAGTAATTACCATCATCTTTTATTGCACTACTGGTTAAAAGATCTTACTACTTATTGTCTTGCAGTATGTATTAGGGCAAAATAAATTACTTCAATACCTTGGATGCTTGGATCTGCCAAATTATTCACATCACTACTATACTCATATTGCCACTGACACTCTGCTCTGTCTTTATGTTCGGCCATGACAATGTTTCCAGTTTGCTCTGACTCTTTTTCTTCAGGAGACAATTTGCTGCAGCGAATTGATTCATTCACATGAGCTGGTCAATTTGGTTGAAGGTTAGGGCTATGAAATGTTCACGTTGTTCGGCGCAGTCACAGGAAAAAGACTTCACTCACCTTTTCCTCCAGTTACTCTATAGATCAGTGTTTCTCAACTGGTGGGTCACGGAAACATTATGAGTGAGTCGCAGGGCTTTCCCGGGGGACATTATCTGTGAGGAAATACCGTTTTGTTTTTTAGAACAAACTTATCTTCCAGGGGTTGGAGACAGGGGCTGTTGGTCACATTGCTTTTTATAGCCACACTAGAGGGCGCTGTATGGTGCTGATATGTATAATATGTGTATTGTTATTTCCCATCTCTTCCAATAATAATTTTCTCATTTGGACTGAAGACATGAGGACAGGGCACATTTAAATTGTTTTTATGCCTTTGCCCCAAACTTCAATGTTGGGGTTATTTCGGTAATGAGAGCTTTCCTTTACTTAGTGCCTTAAACACAAGTCACTCACCTGAAAGACACAGATGTTAGCTTCCATTTGAGCCATTTTAGAGCTAGCGTGCTAAAGCCGTTGTTAGCTCGCTTACACTGTTGGTTAAGTGGACACTCTGGGTTATTGGTCACAAAAACTGAGGGGTTATTTGTCACATGGGGTATAACATGGTGGGACTAATATGTTTAATATGTTTTTTCTGATCACTTTATTTTAAAGCAATACTAAGTCACTTGTTCTCCTTAACAACACCTTTTCGTAGTCCCTCTGGGGGTAATACAAGTGTTAATGGGATGATTGGAGGGTCTTTCATCTCCCCTGTGTCTCTGGCCAGAAAACCACAATTGCAACTTGACTGCCACCGGACCAGAGCAACCAATACACACTAATAGAATGACGAAGAAGAAGCTCACAGGCAAAGCTAACTGCGGGCTAGCACCACTTTAAACAGTAGGTTATTGTTTAAGTTTTTTAAGTTTGAGTGATTTTTTTTTCCCCATTATGTAATTGGATGTACAATATCCCTCTCTCCCTTCGCCTTTTCTGTCAGCGTAGTATTTACTACAGACAATTAATAGGCTACGTTAAAAAAATCACAACATCACCACGACACCTGCAGTTGCACTTATGGCCTCTAGGAGCAAGAGTTGCTTCATTCTGCTTTAACATTAGCTTTTATAGAGGCCGAATATGTTAATGAATTTGTACATTTTTACACCTCATACAGCATTTTGCAAAAAAATCAACAATTAGATCAAATGAGTGTCATGAACACATCTGGCATATTTTGTCCTTTTATCTCAAAAAGCCAAAAAAGTTACAAAGGTTTATCAAATGTCAAGTTAACATAAAAAAAAACAATGGTGAAAACCAACCCTCACCTTGTGACAACTTGCCCCGCACATGGGGCACATTGTCACAGTCGATTTTGTTGTGTTTGATAGTTAATAACTATTTAATGCAATATGATAGAATAAACAGAGCAAGGTCTTCTTCAAGTCAAGGGTTCAAGTTTTCATTTAAAGCAGGTGTGACTCCTGTGGGATTTTCTGTTGATGAGGAGCAAACTCTGGGAAAAAAGTGTGACAAATACCCCCGGTCTCCCCAAATCATATGGGTAAAGGCTTGTTGCCATAAGTGATGGTTGTGGTCGACGCCACACCAGATGAGAAACACTGGTCTAGATTGTGTGCAAACTGAAAACTGCTTGCCTGATCATTTAAATACATAATTCATACATATTATGTTTTTGCTGGTACCTCAAGAAGTAACATGGTTGTTTTCCTGTCAGCAACTTCCCAAAGCTCCAACTGGAAATGGTAATTTCCAGAGTGAGTCCCTGCAGGTGTGACTCCTTGCTGTAGAATTTGAGATTTGCTAAACATCTTCTTCTACAAGGTAATAAAATGTGCAAATTTGCTTCAAATTGTTTCAAACCCGGCGCTTCAAGTGGAGTGACATAATTTGCAGATTCATTTTTCACAGCTTTGCTCTCAGTAACTGATTCTTTATCACACAGCACTAACAAGCAGCCATTGCATCAGGGCCTCACTTAGCGGCTCACCAGAAACTGAGCAAACTCTTATGCACAATTAGTGTATTGTAAAGTGTATTTGTGTAGCACCAGACAGATGTGCTTTGCCAAAGGAAAGTGAAAGAAAAGAAAAGATTGGTATTACACAGTTGTATTTTTATTATTATAACAATGTCAAGTACAAAAAGCCTGGAATAAAAACAAAACTGTCTTGGATATGTGTTGCTTTTTCTCAACTTGAGTGGCTTCTCAAAGCACTACAGTTGGCCATTATTCCCTCCACATGCTGTGATGCAGCTTGCTCTACCTGCCCACCATTCATTCACTCAGTCACACATTGCAGTCACACAGAGAAGGTGGGTGAAGTGCATTTCCCAAAGACATCGCTAATTACAGTCTGCACTTGCGGGAGCCAGGTTTTGAATGGGAAACCTTCTACAATCTCTACCATCTAAGCCACATACATTACATTATAAAATCATGATTTCGAAAAGAGCAGTAGTCAAGCCTGGTTGTCCATATGTTGTGTTCCTTGCATGAAAAAATGTGTGTCAGAGGTTGCTAGCGAACACAGACTCGACCACAAATGCCTCTATTGATGGTAGTCAAGTCAATGGCATCTGCACAATTGTCCTCCCACAGTCAATTAGCAGCGAGGAGAAAGGAGGGCCATCTCAGAGAAAGTCTAAGCTGCACCTGGCCCAGTGCCCAGAGTCTGCGGACCCTCAGTGTCTCCCTTCAAACAAACCTTTTAGAAAGGAGTAACGAGAATTCAAGACCTGACTGAGAAAGACACAAGAAAGTCAAAAAACTAAAGATTTGCTACTTTACAAAAGACTTTCAATTTGGAAGGCTTTTAACCTGTTACCCGCCATCTTAGGGTTAGGGTTAGCAATTGTGCATATCCAAATCTCAAAGCATATTGACATGAAACCTTACAGCCAGTGTGAAACCTCATTCGAAGCCAAGACCTTCTAGTTTCTAAAACTATGAGTCTGTGTGAGTGAAACACGACTTACAAAGGGAGGAAAATGTATGTGAACACTTTGGAATTTTTCTTATTTCTGCCTAAATTGGTCATAAAACTTGGTCTGATCTTCATCAAAATTACAAGAATGAGTAAACAGTGTCTGCTTTAACTAATACCACCCAAACATTTTATCATATTTTTAATGGCCATAACATGGAAACATGCACAGGAAAGCATGGAATAAGTAAGTGAACCCAGGAATTTTGCTGAACTGCAGCAGTTTAGTAAAGAGGAATGGTCCAAGATTCATCTTGATCGTTGTGCACGTTTAATCTGCAACTACAGAAAACATCTGGATGAAGTTATTGCTGCCAAAAAAAAAGCTATTTAATACAAGGGTTCACTTTCTTATTCAACACTGTTGTGAATTATTGCAAAATATTTTGACAAACTTGTGAATTAATTTTTCTGTTGATGACAGCACGTTGTCCAGGCCCTGAGGCAACAAAACGGCCCCTCACCATGATGCTCCTGCAGACTTCACAGTGGGCGTAGGGTTTTGATGTTGGTGTGTGCATTTTTCCTCCACACACGACGTTGTGTGTTCTTCCCAGACAATTAAACTTTGGTTTTCATTCACAAGTTTATCAAGATATTTTGCAGAAAGATTTAAGACATTCACAACAGCGTGGAATAAGTAAGTGGTCCCTTGTATTAAATAGCTGCTGATTGTCCTTTTGTTGCAACAACACATCGATAAGGATGAATCTTGGACCATTCCTCTTTACTAAACTGCTGCAGTTCAGCGAGATTCCTGGGTTCACTTACTTATTCCATGCTTTCCTTTGAATGTTTCCATGTAATGGCCATTAAAAATATGACATCATGCAATTGTTTGGGTGGTATGAACAGGTTAAAGGTTTGTTGAAGGAATTGAAAATAAAATAAATAAATAAAAATGTTTCAGGACATATAGTGTTGCAGGTGACAGGAGCTATAACGTTGGGCCTTAACCACCAGCCAACATTAAATTGAATAATTTCCCTTGTTTTCTTTTAATAAAAACAAAGACTCATTGACAACCCCAAGAAAAAATGCCTTGTACCTAATACAAATGTAGCGTTTCCTGATAATCAACACAATAGCAATCACTGTAATGTTATGGATCCTTTTAGCTGCTTCAGTTCCTATGGTGCTAGCCTAATTCATTTTTGTCCTCAAAATGATGGCCCCCACCATTAGCTTATTGCGGGAAAAATCGCACACAACACTAATTAAGTCAAAGGAAGCAAATTAACAGAGAAACATTTTAGACCGGAAAGAATGGAGCGTTGATATGAATAGACTCCATGTAAAGTACCTAGAAGATTGTAGCAAGCACATGTTAATTGAGCGCTACAATAAATAAGCACGAATCAGATGAGGGGCTCGCTGTTCTGGCACTGATCAGCTATGTGAGAGTGATGAGAATCGACTCCGAGTCCCAATTTCCAATAGCAATCTCAGTGTGACATCTCTCTTCCCAATTAGGGTCTGCCGCCGCGAGACGAGATGAATCCGGAGGGAACTGCGGGTGCTTTGAATAAGTTGTTGTGTTGTTGTTATAGCGTCTGTGTTTCTGCCCATGACCTGTGAATGATGGGAATGCTGCCGAGCCCACGGACATGGTGTGCTCGCAACAATTGTAGGGAAAGCAGAGAAAATAAAATTGAGAGGGAACTCATATATTTCAGCGGTAAAAAATTCAGTTTAATGAGGGAGTGTTAAAATGTGAGTATATGTTTTATGACAAATTGTTGAACTTAAATGTTGAAGATGGTAAGATGGTCTTAATAAACCAGAATAATGTTGTCATTGTTGTCGTTGTTGTTGTTGTTGTTGTTGTCACAGCCTGGTCCACCAGACTTAAGGCAAATAGCTATTCTGTACATATATTTTTGATATTGCTCTACTGAGTATATTGAGTGTTAATGTTTCTTGCTTTGAAAGTTGCACATTTTTATTATGAGCTTTACGTTTGGTAGAACTGGCTGTAATGATTGTCCCATGTTAACACAAAACGCTCAAATGTTTGCCTGTGGTTCTCTATTGGTTAGTTTGTAACCAAGCCAAAAACTTTGCTGAAGGTTCTCCAAAGGTACAGTAAAACATAACATTCCCAATACATTATTAGAACCAAATATTCACAGGTTCTGCAGAAATTATTCCCTGTTAACAGCATCTCCTGCTCGTTTCGTTTTGCTATTTTAAAAGAATCTGCAACTCATGTTGTACTTTTAGAAATGAATGAATTCTGAAATAACCACTGCACTTGGACACTTGGAGCCCATATTCTTAGGATTTGTACAAAAATACAAATGGATACAGCATAACTGCATATTTAATATTTATTACAAATGAGAGCCTTTGATATGTTATGTTTAAATGTAAAGTGAAACGTTGATTTGCTTTATTAGGCAATACTGTCGGCTACATGTAGCTGCTGAGAGGTTAGCATAACCTTGCCTGGAACTGAATTCTCATTTGTGAGTTTACAGACTTGAGAATCCATCTTGTGCGGCTCCCACTGATCTGTTTGAATCTGAAACAAAACGTGGTTTGGACTAAATGGATACAAATTAACAACATGGCGACGATAGAAAAACACTATAGGGCAAGTTGACAGATTCTCTGACATTTTTATTATTTATTTATCCTTCACCTGGCGATGTTTTTGGGCGTATACATATTTCATTTCAATCTACAGTCCCTAATTCAGGACGAAAACACAATAATGACATAAGCATATCCCGTGCACTCGCACCAATGGGCGAGGAAAGCCCATCTCTTTGGTCCTCATGGTGGGGAGCTGACATGGCTGTAATACCACCCCCTGGTGGCCAGTGGTGCCTCCGAGAGACACTTGGTAAACAGGATTGTAATGGTGACTTCACACCTCCCTAGCATCTGCCGATAGTATATGAGCAATTTCTAACTAAGTGTCTGAGAATGACTTGCCCTATGCTGCTACATACTTTACACACATAACATTTGTCACAACTAAATATTGATGCTTGATCCAACTACCAAATGTTGCTCCAAAAATGCATCCTATCCCTGAACAATTTAAGCCTGAGTGGGATTTATATCAGCGCTAATGTAATTGGCATTGTAATATCAAATTGGCTCTTGCCAGGTGAAGGTTACCAGGCAATAAATGAAAATGCATATTTTAAAAAGATCTATTCTATTTTGGGGATGCACGTACCTCTGACATGCAGCTCCTGCCTTGTTCAGTGAGGCCACTTCCAATCCTCCGCAATGCCACACAACACATGCAAGATGTGTGGACCAGGCCCGTGCAGAGCTGGGCGAGCTCCCAGCAGTGCAGCGTGGCAGTCATCAAAAGGCTGGTTAGTCAGTCACTACTGAGAGAATCTGGTTGGCATAGAAGTGACATGGGTTAAAGCGATTGTTGCTTCATGAGAAGTGGCGCACTGTATGCAATGGAGCACGGTGGTGCTGGGCTCGAACTAAATTGAACATGGGATATTATGGCTTTGAAGAGCTGCACTTTATTGGTCTTTAAGGCCTTCCCTTTTATGGCATGCCTGTCTTTCACTCACGCAAACACTTCTCTGTTATCACCAGTGGATTGAACTCTATCAATTTGAACTGAGAGTTAGTTCAATGTCAAAATGGTAACTCCCTGTTAGATCGAGGGCATGAATGAAAGCACGATGCAAAACTTCTGTCTGATTTACCTCACACCTCAGTCATTTGAAAGATTCAAAACCGCTTGTGAAACTACGGTGAAACTAAGATGTAAAAAGTGACATTTTACAATGACACTTTTTGTCTCACTCCCATTTCTTCAATTCAAACGTTTTGGACCACATGCCTTTAAAAGGCCAAATCTGTGCATGGATGTGGTGGGGTTGTTGAGCTACATAAGCAGGGCCTCTCCCATCACTGCTGAGGTGGGACACAGTAACACAATCATTTTTGACTTCTTAAAAAATTCTGAGGGTTATGGAACAAAAAGTCTGATTAAACCAACGTCAGGAGAACAGTCAAAAATATAATAGGATTTTATAAAGCTGCGCTGAAATTAATTGAAATATTGTCTCTGTTATAAGCCAAGGGACCAATGTGTCCCAAACGTATTATCGCAGTACATAAGTGTGGGATGACTCATAATACAGCTGTTATTAAGACAATATAGACGAGCTAATTAGCACATAGCTCTATGTGTTGGAAAACACTCCACAGGTGGAGGGCTTCCCATAATTGAGTAGCCTAGTCTTTCACATCAGGATGCATGTCGAATTGTTAGCCTATAGTTTGAGTAAAGCCACTGTCTTGGTACTATTATGTTGTTCATATACGAGCAATTGCTGTTGTTTACTTCTGCAATTTTTACCAGATGTTTTGGTGAATTGTAGGCAACAGCTGATGCATCTAGGCCTCTAACTGTGGTTCATAGAATTACCGGTCTGTTACAGTGAAGGGAAGCAATGCCCTGTTTGTGAACATTATTTTTGCCTCAAACAATTATTTATTTAAAACTTTAAATTGCCTACGACAGCCCCTGGATGTGACGAGAGCACAGGTTTCATCAGAGGTTCTCATTTGTGGGTAAAATAGCCTCTTTCCCCTGCCTCACATAGGGCCAAAGTGTGAGGTTGACAGAAAGCAGAGGACTTAGGTCAGAATAACAGGCTTGATTGAAGAAATGTTGCTAACCTTTCTGAGCTTGGTTTCCAAGGTAACTTAAAAAAACAAAAAACAAACACTCAATAGGGCTGTATCAGCGCTGGTCAATGATACATTGCTGTTTTCAATAATTGATTTAATATTACTGTTAATAAAAAAGTTGCAAAGTTTTGTGATTCATAATTTGCATTACAGCAGTCCAAATGGCACATACCCTTGTATTTATCTTTCTTTGTATACACTGCCTGGGTTGATTACAAGAAGCCTACGACTCAAGGCCACTAGATCATTAAATCAACAGGAGACTAAATTAGCCAATGGCAAGCCACTTGCACAAGTCTCCATCAAATGTGGCAAATACCAAGGAGACGCTTTGTCCCCACTGCTGTTCTGCATAGGTCTGAAGCCCCTTAACCAAATAATCAACAAGACAGGCTTTGGATACACACTCAGGAACGGGGCCATCAGTCATCTCCTCTACGTGGATGACATCAAGCTGTACGCTAACCTCAGAATCCCACAAGCAAATGGCAACCAATAAACAGCTAAGCCCTGCCAGTAATCAGAACCCTGCAGGAATAATAAGCTGGTCAAAGGATGAGATATTGACCACAGATGTTAAGACAATCCAGCACATAACTGCAGGGTGTAAGATGCTGCAGGAAAAGCTTGCATGGAGTGCCATAACCCATAGTGTACAGGAACATCTGTGCAAAGTATGGGCTGGAAGGTGGTGGTAGAGAATGACCGATCCAGACGAACAGAATGGTAATGGTGAACCAACCAGACATTTTGGTGGTGGACAAAAAGCTGAGGAAAGCCATTGTGGTTGACATAGCAATACCGAGAGATTGTAGCATCGAGAAAAAGGAACATAAGAAACGGGAGTGGAAAAGAAAATGTAATGAAGAAAATATTGCAATTCACAAATAATTGTGTGAATTCAAAAAACAAGACATGGCAAGACCCAAAATTTGATACTCATTTGACATACATCACTTTGCTACATTTATTAGACAACAAAGTTTATTGACCTGTGCTACAGAGTCCCGACACACCTCTTGGTCTGAACGGTTTCCTGTAAGCCTAACTATATTGCTTTGTCGAATAACACGCATCAGTCTCCATAACTGCATTTGCTTCAGCGTCTTCTTAATCTGTCCACACCAAACACCTCAGCCCCTCAGCAGTAACGCAATATCAGGACAATTAGTAATTAGACACTATACAAGGATGTGGTCCATTACATTTAGATTTTGGTCTGCGTCTGTGGCCGTCTAATGGTGCCGAGTGTCACTGGGAAATTGTATCACAGTTGGGGTAATGGAATCAAGGGGAGACAAGGGAGGGGTCTGAGGGATTAGGTTGTCAGCGGCTTCCACAACGATCAGTGCAGAAAGCTATATCAAACATCGTAGAATTATATGAAATTATACAACAACAACAAAAAAAATGTAGAAAATGAACCACAGCCAATATCAGTGGCTTTGAAAGTACGCGGTTTACACTTTAATGTGCAATTACAACCACAGCCAAAAATGCAATGAATGTTCAAAATTCTATAAAATATGTTTCCTAGCTCTAAAAAAAATCCCTTTATTTTTCACTCATCGTACTCGTGTTCGTTTTTCCCCAGTGGTTAGACCATAGCCGGTAGATGAAGAAAATTTAATGAATAGTCACAAAGATCTTTCAGACAGAAAGGCAACTGTACACGAGTCTTCATTTTACCCTTATAGCCTGGCAGCCACTATTTTCTGTTCAACATTTCTGTTTGTAAAATGAATTGCAGAATACTCTTTCAAATATGCCATATAATTCAGAAGGAGCTCTAAGACTTAACAAACCTCTGACAAAGAATAAAGTGTGTGGTCGTGGCGGGTTAGGCTAATAGATTATAATATGCCATAAAGCAACTCCTCTGACTGCTACAAAACACAAATGCAAAATATTCACATACAGTAGGAATAATCAAAGACGTATTATAATGTAGCCTGTAAAAATCCAGACTCACCGTTGTACCAGCATGTGAGTCTGGTAAGTCTCTGAATTTTGAATCACAAAACTCATCTACTGCCATTGTGTTTTTGGTCATTTACCGCTGAAATCTTGCCTCTCCCAGCGCCGCCCATAGATTGTTATCGAGGGGTCTTCTCATAGAATTATATACATCTTCTGCATATAAAGTGAGACACCGCCCGCGAACAACACGTGACCGCAAATAAACGATTCTGATTGCATGGATCTGTTTGAGTTTGGCAGAAGCGGGAACAGCGAGCTCCCTGCCCAACTGAGGCTGACCTATAGCAGCTGTTGGGACGATGCATTTAATTGGGAGATAATCCAATTTATCACAAATCCAGCTGATTGTACATTGGACTGTACATTACTGTACTCACCAAACTTGGATTCTAATTGAGAAAATTGAGAAACAAAAATCAATAATGTTAAGCCCCCAGATAGTGTTCCCTGTTGTCTTTTATTACAGCACAGACTGAGATTACAGGTCAAAAGATGAACTGAGAGCTCACATAAACATTAAAGCTGATAAAACAGGAATACTGATAAACAGAATTACGACATTGTACTTTAAAACCATGTTGGGAAAAAGTACAATAATAGCACTCTTGCTACTAGTAGCATTAATATCGAACACTGAGGTTTTATTTTTAGAAACCAAGTAATAAAATTGGATTTCTGGATGTTCTTGTGGAGTAACCCTTAATTTAAAGCTTGGTGCCTGTGCCCTCTGCCCAGAGACTTCTCATTTCATCTATAGTTCATCTGTAAAGCCTCTCCTTTTCACCGGTTTATCTTTCTTTGATCAAAACGGCGACTAACTGAAGAGAAGTGTGCAGTCAGCTCCTTCCTTAAAGGTCAGGCTGCAGAAAAATCTCCACCTGACGATAATGGCGAGGCCAGGAGTGGATCTCACACCAACCCCACTCATTTTCTTTAGCCAGACCAAATGTCAGACACACACCACTTGAATTTTTTAACACATTGTGAGTCTCTGACATAAGGATTTCACTATGCTGCAGTGGAAGTCTAGGGATTGTCTTTTTGATATGTGAAGAGCAAAAGCACTTCCATACTTCCATGGAAGGTTGTTTGTCATCAAATTTCACAGGTCATGAACTTTATGTTATGTCTTTTGTACACTAAAATTATACCTTGAATTATACCTTGAATCAAGGCATGAGTTATCGATCCTGGATGAGGTGAGAGGCAGATGTTTTCTATTGGCCTGTCTCTTCTGTAGGTGAGATTTATATGGCGCAATATTTGTGCCAATATGAAGAGTTAGTTTTGCACGTGAAGCTGTTTTGTCCTCGCAATGTCCATCTCTGCATTCTCGCATCCTCTCAAGATGCTTCTGCGCACTCGCATTCTTTCTGCGCTCTCAAAACACTTCTGTGCTCTCAGATCTGAGAACTGAGGTTGTGGATTTTTACATTGAGAGGCAGTTCTCAGATCTGAGAGCGCAGACACTGAGGCCGTCTCCACACGTAGCAGATGTATCTCATAAAACAAAGATATTTTACTTCGATTTGGCCTGTCATCCACATCAAACCACACATTTCTGTCCTTAAAAACGAAAGTGAAGATTTTGGAAAGCTTTGGTGTGAATGTGGACATAAATGCCCAGAGTTTTAGTATGTTATTGTACATGTTTGTGTTGTTAAAGACTTATTACTGCGGTAATAACTTTGGGGATCCGTAATAAAGATAGTATAAAGTTTTAAGTGGCCGGACGTCACTGCCTACGAAATTCAGAAACAGCACAGGTCCCTCAAAACGGTGTTGGTTTTAACAATTGTTCATTCGTGTCTTGCTTGTTTGTTTTTACAAGCAGAGAAGATTACGGAAAACGGCAAAATGCATTTGGTTTATCAAATATGTCTCAAAAATGGTTAGGTAGAACTTGGGACACCTTTGTGGAGAGATTTGAACAGTTAATGTACTTGACAACACATACAGACGGTTAGGAATGTTTTTAAACTAGGCTGTATGGACTCTAGTTCTTTTCAAGATGGAGGGTGGTTTCATAAATAACCTGCTATGTGTGGACAAGGCCTGAATGTGAGAGCGCAGAAGCATTTTGAGACAGAGTGAGGAAAAAGAGGAAGCGTGAGAACAGAACTTTACTTTTCCGGGTCACTTTTCTGGGCGATTTTGACAGAAAATTTGAAAATTAGATGCACACAATTAAGTCTACAATATACTAAAGGAGGAAAAAATACATTCCACTCCATTATTAGAAAAAAAATCTGGTATAAAGTCCTTAATGTTGGCACAAATACTACTCCATAGATGTAAGGCTGAAGAATGCAGAGAATGAGGCTTTCATACAATCTGAGCATTTTGACAGGACACTGCACTTACACAGTTCCGGTTTGACTCACAGGATCGATTGCTCATGGGATGTTGGTTGTGATTTTTCTTCTTTTTTTTTCTTTTTTAAATTACTTTGGGGGGAAAATACTGGCAATTTAATGCCTGATAAGGAACAAAAATAATAAAATTGTTTTAAACTGGAAAAAATAGCCTACATTTTAATATAATTTTTTAAATCCTAAATCTCTTATGACACAAAAAAACCTTTCACATCTTTCACCTGAAGCAGCCTGTGAAAAGATTAATGGCAGCATCCTGTATGTATATGGTTGTGTAAATAAGGCTAATTAAAATGTGTACACCATCATTTTTCCCTTAGTTTCAACACTATTTACATTGCATGATTCTCACCAAAGGCTTAAACTAAGCATGAACACATTCACAATTATGTAGGAAACAAAAAAGGGTGAAATAATCCAAGTATGTTTTTTGCTTTGAATTCTTAAAAAATGACACCCTTTATTCATGACATTTTCCAAAGTCCTGCTGTGAACATTTTTTTCTGGTGACTACATTGTGACACTCATTGGTGCTTCACAGCTAGAAGGTCCTGGGTTCGATTTTGTGTGGAGTTTGCATGTTCTCCCCATGTCTGCATAGGTTTCCGCCAGGTACTCCAGGATGAATGAGAGTGTGTAAGGGTGTGCGAGTGTGGGACAACGGATGTAAATTAGCCCATTGCTACAATCTGGTGTGCCGTGTTCATTAACATGCACCGACCTTCTTAAACCAATAAAAAAGGCAGTTATTTTGAAGAATCTTTTTCACCTTCTTTTTGTTTTAACCATAATTCCATATGTATGATGAATAAAGGAGAAGATCCGATCTGACTTAAAGTAAAAGTTCTTTATTTTGTTCATGGAAATGCCTCGTATCAGACCTGATCCTTGAGGAGCACTCATTTGTTGGACCCAGCGATGCACTCACCTTTCAAGACCTAATGCCTTCACTGAGAATCTACTACAGTATGTAAATAGTATTGAATTTTTTTGTATGTATGACAATGTAGCTATTTTCATTCATATGCAGTACAAGAATGTCATGTCATATGAAATTATGAAATACAAAATGTGCAAGACATTTTTCAGATATATTTATATGTAATCTTCAGAAAGAAATTTAAATTGATAATGTATCGCCAAATGTAATTTTCTTTCCCCTGTACACCTGCAATGTCTAAGAGTAGAGTGGTTGTGCTTCTAGAGGTTGGCATTAGCTTTAAATAGGATATTGACCTGAACAGCACAAGCACCATTCCATAGATATCGCTTAAGCAAAATATGATCCTAATCCGCTCTAGGAAGCAGCTTGTGTGAATAAGTAAATGTGGGGTGTAATTACATATATGCTTTTACACTTGTGGCTCATCATCAATCCTAATACTACTAGTGTATCAGCAGTGCCTGGAAAGCCCTGTGTGACACATCAGAGAGCCAGGCTGATCTGCTGTTTACACTGATGCTCTGCATTTACGGCATCTGAGATCATTTCCCCCCTTTAATCTGAGCTTCAAACCTAGTAAGAGCAAACACATCTCCCATGGGCACTCATGCTGTATAAAATGGATATTTAGGCAGGGCATTTTCAGAAGGGAAGACTGAACGGAGCGGGGAAATGTAGAGATGTCACCGCACAGAAAAAACAAGCAATTAATGAGACAATAGCCAATAAAAAGAGGATGTGTGTTACCGATTTGAGTGCCTCAAGGCGCTGAGAGAGTGGCAGGCTGTCCTGTATTTGTTGAGCTCTAAGCAGATTACTTAGCACCGGCCACAACATTTTATCCCCAAATCCCTCTCGAACACTAGTCAGCCTTTGGCAAAGAAAGATCTCCTGCGCCTTCTTGCAACCGTGAGTGCAGGCTTGGCGCTCCATTCAGTGTCAGGATATCAAGACAAAATAAAAGACAACAGGGAACAAGAGATACCAACAAACAAAACAAAGTGAGGAGTCAGAGAGGCCTGCGGGGCTGAGATACAACTCAAGTTTTCTTTTCACAGACAACAAACTCCAGGCTGAACAAGGAGATGTAATCACATCCTCCTCATATGTGTAATGAGTGTAAATGTGTTAGGTGCAGTATGTTTGATATAGGCTTATTGCCAACTGTGGTAGTTACACAACAATAAACAGTTAACATCCATACTGAAAAGCCCCAGTCCACATTACTGTACCGATTGTGATTGAAAACACAACAAAGCTGTAATTCTGTGAGGAATTTATTCTTATTTAGTAAATAAAAAGGAAAGCGAAAGGTGAAAGCAAAAATAAAATAAAATTATAAAGTTCCCACAGTCATCATCCCAAATTGGTACGTAACAACCAAAGAGGTAAATCTACACTAACGTGAAAGTAACTCTGTAACTTGAAAAGCTTAAATAAGATTCCATTTACATAAAGATTTGATAAGAACATATCGCTACTGTTTGATGAATGAGGCAAAAAGATATCTATAAAGTAATGACTTTATCAAATGTAAGCTTTCAGCTTCTGTTCAGTACAGACAGAGTCTCCCTCTAAAGCAGTGCAAGAGGGAGATGCCAGGGAAAAGTAAAAGAGGCAAACAGTAGAAATGATACGGGCGTGGTTTGGAAAAGGGTGGAAAGAGAAGATAATTGAAGGTGAAATCTATTCTTATTTTTGAAAAGCAAATGAGTCCAAGCCATAATCACTGAAATGAAAAGATAATTCACTTCAGTTCAGAAGCGATCAACAGTCAGGTAGCACAGACATTAGTGCTGTCTAAGCACAACTTTTCGGGTATAGTCTTTAAGTTTATGCATAACAAACAACAAACACTGTGTACATAAGGAGCTATAGAACCTGAAACAAAGTGAGGAAGACACAAATCTTTTAATGACTACTAAAAGTCTCGCTTGATCAAGTCTCTGCAGTGAAGACAGTGATGATTTCCAATCGTATTGTCCAGTGTGTAGGCTTCGGTGCAGAAAAACTCCTGTTAACCTGAGGTGCTGATTACGGTTAGTCCTCTGAAGAGCTGTAGGAACTGTCCACAGGTAAGACACTGATTGAAAGTGAGACTAGCAGAGTTTGCTTGGCACAGAGCAAACACAGCCCTGTTTGAGGTAAAGAGCACAGTCTTGCTGTGATTTTCATTCTCTTATTTTCTGTGAGGTAAATGGTACAGTCTTAAGTGACTACTGGGAAACATGTATAAATTCTTCTTCATTTAGCTTTGTCACTCACTCTTAAAGTCAGAAACTCTTCAAAATCTGAAGCTCTTTTGCTTTGAATGTTCTTTGATTCTTGGGTTTGATTTATCCAAAAGGCATCTTGGCCGCAAGGAAACACAAGCAGAAACAGGTGCAGAGGTAATAATTTGTTTGAAAAGAAATGTATCCGGAAAACACAAAGAATCTTTATAAGTGCCAAGATGCCCTCTGAACATGATAAAAAAGAGACTGCTCAAGAGCATTCTTCACCGATGCGCTGGCATGAGCGGCCCACCTTACGATCCAGC
This sequence comes from Gobius niger, assembly GCF_951799975.1. Taxonomy (NCBI): domain Eukaryota; kingdom Metazoa; phylum Chordata; class Actinopteri; order Gobiiformes; family Gobiidae; genus Gobius; species Gobius niger. The sequence continues at coordinate 24,564,693 of NC_136855.1, read as the reverse complement.
TTGACCATCTTGAGAACAGCCTCCTGACGACCACGGCCCAAGTGGTCGAACATGCACTCGTGTTGTTCTGGGAGACGGTGGAGCATACAGAAGACATAGCCTGGAAAGAGGTGAGAATAGAAAGGGAAACAGGTGAGTGTCATCTGCTTAGACACATAAGTCATTCTGAGAGTCATATTTTTGAGTCATCTCTACCAAATTTACAGCATATTGTTACAGACTTTCACACAAGGCCACTGCACACTCATTTTGGGTAACTGCAAATTCATGTTTTACAATGAATATGATGGTTTCCGCTTTAATTATTTAATGAGAAAAGGATAAAAGCCTCTTGCGCCCGGACACATCAGCACTGGTACCTTGTTTGAAAGCTGATTTCTCGTCGCATATCTGTGTCCACACCTCAATTCCTGCATATGTTGGTCAGATAAGTCTGTCTATAAATATCCTTTAATACATGGCCTGAATTCTGCTCTCACACCCGCACAGTACAAATTGACCAAAATGACATACTCAATTCTTCCTTTTACCTTGCTTACAAATTGAAACGCTTTATAGTTCAAGCCATTATCAGAGCTGCTTAGCAAACATCGAGACACTTGGTAGAACCATTATCAAAGTAATCCACAATTACTGATAAAGTCAGAAATCACTATAATTGCTGCCATTTCCCTTTTCGGTCCAGAAAAGTATAAGCATTTAAGCATCCAGGCACAAAGAGCCATCTTTTACCAAGTGCCTTGTGGAAAAGAGAAAGTCAATTTCCAATTTGAAAATGATGGCCTGGGTTAAAACAGATGGTCTTCAAGCAATGAAGGGCTGAGACTTTTTAAGTACTTTAATTTGTATGCAAACAAGCTGATTACCAAGGCAAGTATTGGTTTAAACTGCATTAGTGTTTGTTATAATTGACTCATGGTTTATGTGCAATGTTTGTGTGCTCCCCAAGGTTCTTTCAGGCGTCAATATTTCAACAACAAACATGCAGTTCTCTGCTATCACAGCACCTACACAGAAACAATTAAACGTGTGCATTATTAGACATACCACATCTACAAGAACCCAACTCCTGTTGGACTAGCTCCAGTTTGGCTTGGCAGCGATGGCAACGTTTACGATTCCGTTGTTTTGGGCCAGTACGAGATGAAGCTGATGAAGAGCACAAAAAAGCCAATGATGATGAGGCTTCCTCTTCCTCTGACACGTCACCCACTCTCGCTCGCTTTGCAGGTGAGACGTCACTCTCTGAGTCTGAGGCTGTAGCAACACCAAGAAACAAAGCAACAACACTATGAAGCATCGCTTACAAAGAATGTCAAGAATTTATCATTACAGTCAAGATATCTTTTATTGTAAACGTTTATGAGGCAAATGGAGAAGCTGTAATTTTGCAGTTAGTGGTCTTTGTCAGTAAATTAAATAACAAAGGCCTGCATTTTCATATAGTTTAGGTGCATTATTTAGGTTCTTTTTCCAGCAAAGTACTCTACCTCTATTCAGTCTTTGATGATGATTTTTTGTATTTCTTTAGCTAACCTTATTATAATAAATTTAAATCATTTACCCCACTTGTCCAAAGTACTCATCGTTAACAGTTAAACCTAACGTCCTTTTAATACAGGGACGTAAAATTTGATTTAGTAGAGTTCGCTCTTGACAGAAGACAAATGATGGCGGCTGGAACCAAAAAGCCTCTTTGTGTTTAATAAAAGGCAGTTTGAAGATGAATGTTTCTCTTGCATTAGATTACGCTCACCCCTGTACCTGAGAATGGGGAGGCATACAGAGCGTTGTACTGGCCAGCTGGATTTTAAACTCAGCTTTCTCATCAATCCTGCTGAGTTTTTTTCCCTAGTCCGGCCGAATGCAGATCAGCACTCAATAAATCTCTGAGAACTAGGCCAAGCGGAGCAGCCCTATCCCCCTGGCCTGCATCGATCCCAGTGCTGTATGTGTGTGAGCTTGTGTATCGCTACATGCCTTCATCTCCCCCATGTTCGTTATCCTGCTAAATCACAGCTTCTAATGTACACAAGCAAAAACTCACTCAACAACAATCAGCAGGATCTTTTGAAAGTCGAACAATTATTTTGTAAACAGTAGAGTGAGTCCGGTCAAAAGGGGCACTGCAGAAATCCATGTGTACCAGCTTTAAATGATGCTGCGTGTGCATGTGCACTTGGCTTTAAGGGATCAACATGTTCACAGTGTTTCAAAGCTGTGCCGACACTGCAGATGTCCTGAGTCATGTGCAGGATGGAGGGAAAGAAACCTGTGTGTTTGGTGTAAAACTGAGGTTGAGTTAGGTTTCCTCAACTAAACAACAATGTGCATAAAAAACAAGGAAATGGAAATTAGCTAATGATTCTGCAGGAATAGGAAAACACTAGAGACATAATTCACAAACCTAATTTATATCAACTAAACAACTAACTAAATACAGTTTAAACTAGAGACTGACTTGTAGGGAATTTGAAGTCAGCTACATAAATGATGCCATGTGCTTTTAATTTGTAGTTTATTTTGTAGTATTTTAAGATTTTAGACAACTCATCACATTGTTCTGATTTACAAAGATAAATGTGATCAAATATATGATTATGCACACCACCAACAAAACAAGCCACCAGAAAACTAACTCTTGCAAACCTTTCAGGACAATTCAGGATCCCTTTCTGTAAAATGTTATTAGTATTTACAATAATTTAAGGTGCGAAAAAAATTCAAATCTGGTTTATTGATGTTAGTTTGGATACTGTATTATGATATCTGGCTTAATTTCATTAAAATGTGCTGTTTTCAATCAAAAGAATGATGTTTTTTAGAAAATATTGTGTCAAAATCATCTTGCGACCCCCACTTTGGGAACCACTGGTCTAGAGCACAGTAATATTGTTAATGGGTATAAAAACAAGAAACATTCAAGCTTTCAGACAAGTATAGCATGTCCAGCTTTGATATCTGCCATAACTCAATAATAATAAATAATGGTTGAAAATAAACCAAAACTAAATAGACAAGACTGTAGTGAACCTCAAATTTAACCAGTTCTTTACTTGGACTAAACAAGCGCAAGTACAACGAGTGTGTGAGCTACTGCAGAGGGTATTTTCCTAATACTTTGCCTCAAAACAAATGATACATACAAATATTGTTCACTGACCTGATTCTAAAGATCGTTTTGTGGGAGTGCAAAGTGCACTGTAGTCGCTGCCTGTGCTGGATACTTCTGTTAAAGAGATACAAATTCAGAGAAAAACAGATTTATGGTAAGAAAGTTGGGAGTCAGAGAGAGGACCTAACAAGAGAATGAAGAAAATGTCAACGTCAAGTGAATAAAAATACAGGGCTAAAATGATATTCTTTTCAAAAGAGTTCTAAATGTCAAGTTATTTCTTTCATACAGGTTTGACAAAATGAAATGTCACTGTAAAAAGTATCTTTTAAATCAAATAGAGTAAAAGCAGACAGGATCCTACAGAGAGGTGCATGTCTACACAGACAGGCAGCCTAATTCATTGTAATTGTATCAAAATTGCAGTTTGAATGGATGTAATTAGCAAATAGAGAAGACTGCAGTTATTTAGGCCATACAATCCAAGTTCTTAACAAACAAAATGTCCTGTTTTCATGGGGTCTTATTAAAGCAGTACTAAGTAACTCATGCCCCTGAAGGCCATACGTGCCACTGCAGGTGTTGCAGGTAATGCAGCAATTTGCGTTTGTTTACTCATTAATTGTCGGTCAGAGTAAATACTACGCTGACAGAAAACACAAAGGGAGAGAGGGATATTGTACATCCAATTACTCTATGGAGATGATTTTCACTCAAACATGGCTGTAAATACTGTTTAAGTGGCGCCAGCCCGCAGTTTGCTTCTTCTTCGTGATTCCATTAGTGTGTATTGGTGGCTCCGACCCGGTAGCCTGGCATCCAGAATGACACCCCTTTGTATATTTTATACACGGGGGATATCAGCTGGCTGTTGCCGCTCCTGCCAAACTCAAACGGAGCCGTGCAATCAGAATCATTTATTTGCGATCACGTGTTGTTCTTGAGCAGCGTCACGCTTGGGATGCTTAAGTCCCCTCGATAACATTTTATCAGGAGAGCCGAGGTTTTTTTTTTTCCAATCAGCGGTAAATTACCAAAAACACATCGGCAGTAGGTGAGCTTTGTGATTCATAATTCTGTTTGAATATTAACGCAAAACCGCTAATAACGCCCTGACTGCCCTTCGCTAATTGATTTATTCCCCTTCCTGTTTGTTTCCATACATAATGCGGTAGAAATCAAGTTGATGGGGAGACTTACCAGACTCACACACTAGTACAGCGCTGAGACTGGATTTTTCCAGGCTACCGACCCGCAGGCAGCGAAGTTGCAATTGTGGTTTTCTGACCAGAGACACCAGGGGGAGATGAAAGACTCCCCAATCATCCCATTAACCCTTGTATTACCCCCAGAGGGACTACGGAAAGGATTTATTAAGGTAAACAAGTTACTTAGTAACAAACCCTTTAATTTCAACCTCGTCAACCATGGTCTGAAATTAATGTTAATTGGTTTAGCAGTTCATAATACGTGCAGCCCTATCAAAGCAAAAGTGCCTTTTCTTTGTTTCCGTGTTTAGTAACTACAATATGGTTGTGTCCTGGATTGACCTCCACAAATAACCTTGTCGCTGTAAAGCTATGAAGGATGCCCTGGCAATTGTAGGTGTCCTCTTAAAACCTTCACTTCAGAATATCCTTTGCAGTCATTTGCTCTGTCTGTGCCATGAGGACAAATATAGCCAGGACAGGGGCACTGCAGCTGCTCCTCCCTCATTTAACAAAAACAATGAACAGTTTTTACAGCTTTATAAATCGGTTAATCGTTCTCCATTAACATCTTGAGTAAAAATGGTGTGCTACAAATAGACGTGCCTTACCATACCGAGTTTCTTTGTGAGGACAACTATCAGTTCAAATAAAATTGAAGTTTAAGATTCATAGCAGTAAACAGATTTTAACATTCCTGTTTTTTACATCTTCAACAGCCCCATATTTTATTGAAACCTGCACAAAAGCAAAGGGCGTTACCAGTTTGCGCAGGTCCTGGAGTAGGGTTCTCTGGTGTGTTGGGTATTGAGGTAAGGGCTGGAGATAAGCTGTTGTTTGCATCATTACAGAAGATATCAGGTTGGCCGCAACTGGAGCTCGAAGAACTCTTGGTGGCACAGTCTTCATCTGGCTGTTTCTTTTGGATATCTGGTGATAACAACTATGCATTAACGATACAATTCAAAATGGACAAGCTTAAAACGAGAACTAAAAGGAACATTTACCTGCAAAACATTTGGAACAGAGATTCATAGTTTTGCTCGACCTTTGGGAAAAAGACACACAAAAAAATCATTTGATCATCATGTTTTACCAAAGAAGGTATAGCTCCATTGACCTGGTTTTCTTTAAGTCACAGGTTATTAAAATACACAATTTCTAAACTCTCAAATAGTAACAACAGTTTGTTATGCCAGGTCACAGAAGCTTTTTAGATTTGAGGGGCACTAGACTTTGGCAGCAAATTGGCTGTGCCTCTCGTCTCGAAGTCCTACTCCTATTTCCTCTCGGCTCGGCCCTCACTGTCTGAGCAGTGAGCGTGACGGGCACTGCTATCAGTCACATCCTATTTATTTTGGGTGCCTCGTCGCACACCTTTGTCCCCATTTTTACATGTAGGATCAGCTGCAGTCGACCCGAGGACTCTCAGTCCACTGCTGCTGTGGGTACACTCTTGGGTACAGAAGCAGAAAGAGAACGAAGAGAGAGCAGACACCTCATCAGGCGCAGGCAGGAAGGAAGGAAGCCAATCAGGATAAACATCACTTCCCGTTGTCAAGATGTCCAATTAAGGGAAATTAAAAGGTTAATGAAATAAAGTTAAGGTGAGATGATGTGAGAATAACATACAGACTCCAATCACCAAGAGCTTGTAGGCACCTAAGTGATCAAGGAGACAGAAATACCACAGACATTGCTCAGTGAGTGTGAGCTTTTGTGTTAAGAAAACAAAGATCTGTAAACAGGCTTTGCCATTTAAGTTTCTATGTATTCATCTGTTAGGAGTGTATACTAATGAATTTGAAACACAACAGATAATGGCCAGTGGATGAATTAAATCTTTTGTTCCAGATTTGCAGAAAAGAATCATTTCACTTCAAGGAATAAAATTATGAGGAATTATGGGCCTGACAAAAAATAATGTTAATCATTGATTCCAGTCCAGAGGTAAAAAATTATTGCATTTGCTGGTTGCAAACTACTTAATTTGGGGCAACAGTGGTGCAGATAGTGGAGAGGGCCGTCTTGTGACCAGAGGGTCGGCAGTTCAAGGTTCAAATCCCACGGGCACACACTGTAGTTGTGTCCTTGGGCAAGACACTTCACCCACCTTGCCTCCAGTGTCTGCGTACATTGTGTATGAATGAGAGTGTGAATGGGTGAGTGGTTCTTTGATGTAAATTGAATGCCTAAGCAGGTAGAAAGGCGCTATATAAATTTAAACCATTTAATTTAAGGGACTATACAGAGTTTAAAAATGTTAAAATGATGTATTTTCCTCCCCCTACATGTTCCAGCATGTTCTTAATGTGTAGAATGAGCTCAGACCTGTTCACCACAACTGCCTCTAAAATCCTGCACTGTCACTCAGAAAGGTGTTAATTCGCTCCTTAGTCATGCACGAGCTTAAAGGAATAGGCCACCGTTTTTACATACTAAGATATGTTCTTACCTCACTTTAGACGTGTTAATATATCCCCGTCTGGTCTTTGTCCGTGCGCTCTGCCAGGCAAACGGAGCACATACGCAGCCTCTCCTACATGTCACATAGCTCCGAAAAAGCTCACGATAGAAGCTACCAAGCTCTTCCACGTGTTCCCTATTTAAATAAAGTTACGTGGAGTGTTTTCATGCGAAGTATATTTACACAGAAATGTAGCATGTCGATTTTATAAGCAAATAAAAAGGGGGACTATATTGTGAGGCGTAATGATACGAGGAGTAAAACGTCCGCGCAGTAACTCCTAAAGGTTATTGACGGAAGTGAGCGGGGGAAGTCTTTAGGAGTTACTGCGCGGACGCTGTGCTCCTCGTATCATTACGCCTCACAATATAGTCCCCCTTTTTATTTGCTTATAAAATCGACATGCTACATTTCTGGGTAAATATACTTCGCATGAAAACACTTCACGCAACTTTATTTAAATAGGGAACACGTGGAAGAGCTTGGTAGCTTCTATCGTGAGCTTTTTCAGAGCTATGTGACATGTGGGAGAGGCTGCGTATGTGCTCCGTTTGCGTGCCAGAGCGCGCGGACAAAGACCAGACGGGGATATATTAACTCGACTAAAATGAGCTAAGAACATATCTTAGTATGTAAAAACGGCGGCCTATTCCTTTAATATAGAAGCTGCAGTTACACATAAGACCTGAGGTGGCAGTAGTGAGTATGAAAATGACCAACTTGCCTCTAGCCCTTTTAAACGTGTGTTTTTTATGAAAATCAAGTAAAAAGTCATTTCAAAGAAAGTAGCTTTGGCAGTAAAGGCCAAGCAAGAAAAAGCTAAAAGCCACTCAATTTGTTCTTTTCTTTCTCAATACGACTCAAAGAGCACTTTATGACAATAATGGGGGCTGCACTCCGGAGCAATCGAAAAGGACATAACAGGATTAATTTAACAACTCCTGCTAAATGCCAAGTGCAATTACAGCTAATGAGGCACAGAGAATATCAAACATAAGGTGGTGTGAAAGATATAAGAATCAAAAATAGAAAAGAGGCTTAATTTGTATCAGCAGCAAGCACTGGAGTGTGTGATGCGGACGGAAAATCACATGTGGTTTGATCATGCTTGTTAACCACTGAATAAGTTATGAAAGATATGGAAGACAAACACCAACTTCAAACTTTGCCTACCTAACAAGCTGAAACACAGTAATTTACTGTGAATGTGCAGGGGATTAGGAACACAACATTTTTATATGCTAGTATGTAGACCAGGGGTGCCCGAAGTGCGGCCAAGGGGCCAAACGCAGCCAATCGGACCAATTTGTGTTGGCCCTCAGGCGTCTTGTTGAACTGGCACACACTGCACGAGATGGCACTTTTTTTTTTACTTAGCCTCAGTGCTTAATTTGATCTCCTGTTTGGGGGAATGCATTCCCCCAATTAAATTTTTTTCAGGGTAAAGGATCCGGGAAATATTTTGGAGGATCCGGCAAAAAAGTATCTGATATAATGGTGTCTAATGAGAGTGTTCCGGCAAATGTTTTGGCCTGTTCCCCCCATCCATCACATCAGACCAAAAGTTCTAATTTACAAATTAAGCACTGCTTAGCCTACTAAATAAAAGTGTGGGGAACAGTTAAGACCTTTCTTAAAACGGCATTTACACTTCACTATGAGGCCCTTGATGAAAAAAAGTTTTGGACACCCCTGATGTAGACTCTCACATCACATTTTTTTCCCATTGGTGCATGTTTTGTCTGGAAACTGTCTGTACTAAACTTGTGCTGCCTTGGGAATCTAATTGTGCAGTCATAGAGAAACCATTTTATGTTCAGTCGTTTCTTGAAGCCAGGCTAAATAGGAGGACAGACACTTACTCAATAGATGTAAACATTATGCAAAATATGATAGAAAGCTACGTGGTGGCGGACTAACATGCACAGTTCCTCTTTACGAATTGTGTGGCGGATTTTCATTGTCATCGCTGTTTTGTGAAAGTTAAAGTGCCCCCACAACATTTCAAGAGTCTGTCATGACTTTCTCATAACCGGACAGTTGCGCACTCATTTCAGAGCTGCCATCGGGGATTCACGGGCCAGCTGCTCTTAGCTCGCAGCTACAGCTACAAACAATGGGGAGGGGGTAATAATAACAAGGAAAGCGGCTCATCCTTGTTGAGCTGCTAGGCTAGCAGATAGCCAGCTTGCTTGCTAGCTTTCCCGAGAATAAGAAAGCAAATGAAAGCAAGTCACTGAACACATCGTTGTGCTTACCCCCAGAACCCACAGGGACAGCGCGGGGGTATAATGTTTACGTTTGCCGGAGGCTTGCTGCCCTCGCTCCCCGTGTCCCCCATGTCGCTGTGTGGCCAGACACTCTTGAGGCTCGCCGTGAAGCAGGTGAATCCGGGGATAGACTATGGCCTCGTTTTGCGTTTAAGATCCTTTAACTCGGATAGCAAGAGGCAGACATAAGCTGTAAAGGTGTCGTCCGACGTTTCTGGGAGTAAAAGACAGACTGTCGCGGAGGCAGTCGCTCTAAAATACGGTTTTGCACGACGCAGAGTAGAGCCGTGAAGCCGCCCGCCTCAGCCACGGCCGGGGGAATCCAGGGCCGATCAGCTGGAGCTCGGAAGCGACCACTGCAGCGGTAGGGGTGTGGGGAACGAATAGTCTCTCTATTCAGGAAAAGAATGTGCGCAGTGCTCTATAAACTAGCGTGTGTATTCAAAGATTGACTAAAACGAGTATTCATTCATGAAAATGGACAATTGCACGATTGACTTGAAGGAAATTGTATACTGGTATGATCCAATTAGTAGCCCGAGTGACAGTCGGATTTCCTTTAGAACAGCGTCAGGCCCGGGGGCCAAATCTGGCCCTCCAGCATGAACCTCTGGCCCTTGAGATGATTTTGAGAAAATATTTTTTCACAATTCAGAGATGCAAAGCCTTTTATAGTACTAAAAAGTATTCTTAGCAGACCACCAAATTAGGTCATATGATGTACAACACGTTTGTGGTGCTTTACTTCGGGCTTCTATTTGGGGGTTGGCCTCTAGTCTTTTGATGATGAAGAAATCGACCCTCCAACCAAACTTTAAAAATCCTATATAAATCAAGTAAGAATCCTATTTCACTCCTACAGGGTTACAAAAATCCTAAGATATAAATCCATTAATATTTATTTAACACATTGATTTACCTACTAGTAAAATTATTCAATGTAGTTTTAAAACAACAAACGGTTCCCTTATGGAAGAAGGTAACTGAAGCTCAAACCAAAATGGGCTGAGCAGAGCAGCAGTCCTCCCTTGACTCTCAAAATCAGACACCTTCTGAGGCCTATGGCCTGGGTCGATAAGCAAGGGCTTGTTTGAAAGCTTGAATTTCCATAGTTTCCAATTCCAAAACTAAAATTTTGGAAAACATCACAGATCCCCGAGTGCACATAGTAAAATACTGATAAGTAATACAGTAAAGTAATAGGCCAGTACAATGTTGATATGGGGGAACAAAAACCTTCCAGCCCAGCCTTGCTTTGAAGAGTACTGCAATATCCACAACAAGGCTGGTGAAGCTGCAAAGGACTCCCTAAGGAAGGGGTGTCCAAACTTTTTTCATGGGGGGCCACATATTGAAGCGTACACGGGTGAAGGGCCATAGATCGAAGGTTAGTGCCATGAAACCTTTGACAAGCAGAGGTTTAAAATGTGCCCCACACCGTAATTTATGCTTAAAATCTTCGTGCCAGCTCTTTGTAAAAGGTTCATACTGTCTTCTTAGCTTATTATAGTTGTGTTCTTTTAGTAAGACAGAAGGTTTAGTTTACCTGCTTTAGTTTTGATCACTTCCTGTGATCATCCTCAATGCCAGCTCTGTCTCACAATAAAATGTGAGACAGAGCACATTTTATTGGTTAGTTAGGTTTGAAAAAACTAGGTTAGTTGTTTCTAACCTAACAACTAACCTAGTTGTTAGGTTAGAATTGTGTCGAATTATTAAATTTCAAATAAAAAGGACCATCTCTGATATTTACTGATTCAGAAAAAAGGCCAAGGGCCAACAAAAAATTGGTCTGAGGGCCGCATTTGGCCCCCGGGCCGCACTTTGGACACCCCTGCCCTAGGAGAACCACACCACTTCATGACATCAGCACAGAGCAGTTTGACTTCTTGAGAAAAAGACTAAACATACAGGATTAGTCTAATATTTATTTAGTTATTTATTTAACTTGGAAAGTCCCAGAGATACTGAGTCCTCAGAGATGATCTTACATCTTTTAGTTGTTGGGGAAACTGGAGCACTCAGAGGAAAATTATGCAGGGAGAACTTCCCACCAGGCCTGGATCGAACCTGGGACCTTGCAGTAACACAAGAGCGCTAACTGCTTCACTGCGCCAATATGCCTTTCACCAGGTATAAGCAAAACAGATGTACAGGTGACCAGAAAATCATTTATTTCTGTAATTCAACTTAAAATGTGAAACTAATATATGATATAGACTCATGACATGCAAAGTGACAAATGTCAAGCCTTTATTTGTTATAATTTTGATGATTATGGCTTACAGTCCATTTTCAAAGGATTCTAATTTTATGAGATTTTTAATTTGGGGATTTTACAAGCTGAGCCATAATAATGAAAATTGTAACAAATGATGACTATACATATCTCACTTAGCATGTAATGAGTCTATCATATATTAGTTTCACAGTTTACGTTGAATAACAGAAATGAATGCACTTTTTAACAATATTCAAATTTTCTGAGTTTCACCATATGCAAATAATATTTTTGAGTTTGTGAACTCCAATCCAGCTTGCAGTGCATTGGCAGATAGCATAACAGTTGACTTGGCACAATATTTTTGTGTCATATGTTGTGTCATAAACATATTTTCCAGATTTGATTGTGCTCTTAATGAAATGTGATTTTTTAATTCATTTTTTTTTTTCGCTTAGAAGCCGAGGTCATCCAGTCAATAGTCATAGGAAAAAAATGTGATTTGTGTTTGATATTTCTACTTCTACAATTGCTCACTAAAGGCTATTGAAACATCGTATAACATAACACCTACTAAGAACTCTGTATAGTTTATAATTGAGATAGGGCAGCTAAGTATATAGTGGAAATTTGATGTTTCAATGTTGATGTTTTGATAATAGCATTGGTAATATCTCTGTAATTATTGGACCTATTCACATGAAACAAATACTTTCACATAATGTCTCATCTGTCAACTCAAATGATCTAAGGCAATATTATCTTCTCATAATTATGTTTTTGTCCCAAAACGTAGACTCAGTATAAAGAGCTTTAAACCAAGATGTTGAAAGGTTTGGGAAACTGATCTTTAAAACCAATCTTACCTTTTAACTTCTCTATAGACGCAGTTTGTGTGTTATTGACTGTGTAAAGTGTGCAGCCTTAAAACGTAGGAGTGAATCAGTTGTATAAGTGTAAAAGTAGTTACATTGATTTTAATAAGAGAGCTTTTTTGCTCAATCAATAGTTGTGCTTCGTTGAATAAAAAAAATACATATATATTATTCAATCCCTGGCTCAGTTTTAGCCTTTCATTATATTTAGCTCCATAAATGTGTAGTAACAATGCCAAAAACATCTTTGCCAGTCAGCTGGAAGATCAAATGTTACTCAAGCAGTAGTGGCTATTGTTTAGACATACAAATGACAGAATCACAGCAAACCCTTGCATTTGTAATTATTCTTAATTATGTGATTCCCTCCACCTCTTTGCTGATCTTTTTCAATATTTTACAGATATCACCAGCCCAGCTCCCACAGTGCTTTTGAAGAAAGCCACCCTTGCACCAGGGTCCTCCATCTACATCTCGTGATCAAAGAGGTACTAAACAGACAGAAACTGCAGCGGCTCTAGAAGATGAAACAGCACAATTAGTAAGCACTACTTTATAACATGCACAAGTACAACAAGTATACACTTCACACACACCGCAGCCGTGCATGCAATATGAGATGAGATGTTCTATTACAGTTTTCCCTTTGCAAAGAAATGTATAACTTTCCAAATGAAGTGCATCCGTAAAGTATTCCACTGCACGTTTGCCACATTTTGTTGAATACAGGCTCATTACAAAATGGATTAGATTTGTTTTTGGTATGTTTTTTCATCAATGTACAATACCCCAAAATGGCAAGGTGAAAAACGTTTTAAAATGTTTTGCAAATGTATTAAAAATAAAACTCTGAAATATTACACTAAAAACTGATCTCAGGTGCATCCTTTTTTCTACTGAGATGTTGCTACAACATGACTGGAGTCCACCTTTGGTAAATTCAATTGACTGGACTTGGTTTGGAGAGGCACATACCAGTCTTTAAGATCCCACAGCTGACAGTACATGTCAGAGTGTCTGTAGACCAATGAAAGAGGCACAGATTATTTTTTATACATTTGTTAAACATTCTTTTTTTACTTTTTCATGTTGTGTATTGTGTGCAGATGAGGGAAAATAAAGTGGAATCCATTTTGGAATGAGGCTGTAACCTAACAAAATGTTGGAAAAGTGCTAGTGGTGTGAATACTTCCCAGATGCACTTTAGCTGGGGATAAAGTATAGGAGCAAACATAAAAATGAAATTCCACACAATGATAACATTGTTTTAAAGTAGAATAAAAGTTAAGGCTTCAAACATGCTCAGGTAAAACCAAGCAAACTGTGAAATTGAGGGAATATTCTTGAAGTAGCAGCAGCTCAGCACTGCTTATTCAAGTGTGCCCTCCAATGGAGGAAAACAGGTCATGTTGACAAAGCGCATGCTCTCAAGATAGGGCATGGTTTTTCTTCTGTATTTTGACTGTACCGAACCATTCACAGTGACATTTCCCCTGAGTCAAGTAGAAAGAGACTTTTTCCATTCAAGCTTGAAACCACTGTGCTCCTGAGCTAAACTGAACATCAAAGGGCAGGCTATGTCAAAGTGGTTTCAACGTTTTCCACTACAAACTTTTTTACATTAACAATACTGGACTTTATGAAATTCATCTCTGTTCATTGCTAACACATGATAATGTAGTTTTTTGGAAAGGTTGCCGAATGATTGTGAAATTCTAATCCGAACCCTGATTTGGAAACTGATTAGAAAAGCCTAGTAATGTGATGATAATGAAATGCAGATGAGTTCCCATCAGAGCTGTCTATCCATTAATGAGCTGATGTGAGTGCACTGTCTGAGCTTTATGAACTTGCACGTGCGCTCCACACACACACACACACACACACACACACACATGAGCGCACAACCTCGTGCACGCTGAGCTGTGTGTAAATGTACAGACTGCGCATATGTCACTGTGTAAATTTCTTTCATCAGAATATTTAACATATTAATGGTATCCAATCAAGACTAATGTGGAGTTTGATTAAGACATGCCATAATCATTAATTGTCGGCAAAAAAGGCATGATAATGATTTCACTTGTGAACTTTTGAGATCGTATAATGTAAGGGCGTTTTTATCGGAAAGGTACTGTATGTAATCCTCCACTCTCATTTAGACACAACTGCAATTCATAATGTTACACAAATGTTAGCGAGATAGTATTGGGTCTGTGTGTTAATAAACATGTAGTTTAATGTCACCAAGCCACACCACCACATCATACAGAGAAGAAAAGAAGAATTAATGATCCATGTGCTTAGTGATATACTCTCTCATGATTGCTTTCCTGCTTTAGCAAAGTTGAAGTAAAATGCTTCACATAAACCAACATATGCATATGAAAAATACTGTGGACAAAGACAAGTAGCACTGTTGATTAAGCTTCCACATAAGCCATTACTCATTATACATTTCCATTCATTAAACTGAAACGAAACTAACATCACTCAGTCCAGTTCATCAGTGCATAAAAAATCAAAACAAGTCTAATTGTGGCACACGCTGATGAGAATGCACTCATAGGACTATGATAAAATTGTGTATGGGTTAGGAGTGCTGTTAGTGCTGTTAGTGCAGCTTACTGGTCTGGCCCCATATGAAAAGAAATATGTGGAAAATGTTTCTTTCATCTTAGGACACAAGCACATTACAGAGTGATGAAACAAAATGTAACTGCTTATTACGGCTCAGCAAAGTTTCAACACCAGTAGATATTGGTGGAAGTGTTTTTTGTTTGATTATACATATTTCAAAATATGGCTCCCTGATAATTATTCATGTTCAGTGTGTAGCTTGTAAACGTGTTATTTTGTCATGCAGGTAACATATCTCGTATACATTTAATTTTATTTTTTGCATATTTCTGTGTTAAGCCCTCTCATATATATGTACATCGTGAGAGCTGATTGTAACACATACTCCTGAGTTTGGTTTTACAGTGAGTAAAATAAGTATTGGTGCATTTTTATCAGAAATATATATTTCTAAATGTGCCATTGACTTGAAATGTTGCCAAGTAAATTGATTAAAAAGGCTTCACTTGAGAATGACTAAAATACCAATAAAATGCACAATGATGGTTAAGTTAACATTTTGGATTGTTATGTTTATTATGATGTTTTGGATCTGAAACTGCAAAAGAAATTGTTCAATGGTCTTGATCTATTTTCAAATCTAGACTCTGAAGTGGAATCCGACTGGCCAGAAGGGCTGAGGCAGCAACAAACAGGAACATTTTTGGTAAAAATTTACTTATACAAAACAATTTTAAATGGCACACAAGCTTATACCAGTTTCCCAGTGTAAAATTAATTATTCAGTCATTTGTTCATTTATTTACTTATTGCTTAAAGTCTCACACCCCTGGGCCAATGTCTGGATATGATTCGGCATGGAAAATGTATTGTATTCCAAATTTACATTTTATGAAAAATAGATCAAATCAGATTGTAAGCATGGCAATGTCAGGACGGGTTCTACACACTTAAGGATGTGAACATTTCCAGACCAGGGCGGATCGAGAGGGGTGGCACAAAGGTCTTGCCACCCCAGCTGCCACCCCATTGTCATGTGGTCATCTGCTCTAGAAGCTACTTGAGTGCTTACAGAGGCTCACTCTCAGTTAGTAGTTCACTTTTTGACAGGACAAAGAATTAAACAACTTTATAACAAAATAAGGAGCCAGGTGCCAACTCCTGTGGCTCCCAAGTTGATGTTTTTTTTTAATTATTATTATTTATTTATTTTTTACAAAAGTATACAAGAGTTAGAAACCTCCTACTTATATTATGGACAATGCTACTATTTTTGTTTAATTTTGGGGCTGCTCAGCCTGCATCTCAACGGGAAAATTGCCTTGTGATCAAGCAAAAACCTTCGCTATAAACATTCGACATTGTAAAATGTGTTGCCACCCCAGAAATTATCCCTGACCCTGCTTGCCACCCCGTGATTTTTTTCAAGATCCGCCCCTGTTTCCCAAATGAGGGGTTTAGGTTTGTAAATTGGCTACAGGTGGAAGAAGAGGGAACAAATAACAGAAACATTTCAGACGCGTAGGCCTATGTGAGAACGCTGTGCTGCGACATATAGTGTTTTGCTGACATCTAGCGGGCACTATGGCTAACTGTCTTTTTATATTCATCAAGGCCAGTCAGTGAGAGCGATCGGGTCACCAGGTTAAATAATAGTAATAATCATAATACATAAATAAATAATGCATTATCATTATTTTAAATATTGCTGAATTATAATAATAGTGTACACTATCATTGTGCTTTAAAAGCCATCTTTGAAGAGCTTCTCAAATATTCACTTGGTGGTGGTAAGCTACCGTTGCAGCCACTGCCGCCCTGGGGAAGACTGACGGAAGTGAGGCTGCCAACCTGTACCGTCGGCCCTCAAACCACCACACAGTACATTCACAGAGAAGTATGTGAATGTGTCTACAAGTGTCTTCTTACCCAAGGACACAAGAGTCTGCACCAGTGGAAGTCACTTGGTTATTGGATAGGTCCCCCTACCATTCAAGCCATTGTCTGCTAATTGCTTATCAGCAATGATCTATGAACCATATTAATTAATTTATTTTAATGTATTAAGTACAAACAGACTGCGGTCCCTATGCTAAAAATGCAACTGCCAATTTCAACATAGTTCAACATAGTAGCTATAATACAATACATTAAGATAAAAGTCTATCGACCAAACATTTTTACCAATAATGTTCTCCAGGAATAAAATATTCTTCTGCCAACCGGCAACGCAAAACACTTTGGAGACAGTTCATTCTGTTTTCTCAGGTGGGACTACCTCCAAAAGCAGCTGCAGATGCATGGTGATGGGTCCTGGAATGCAGACAAGTTGAGGTCAGTGTTATTTTTTTGTTTTTGTACTGTTATTTAAAATAAGCTTAAGAAACCGACTCATCATGTTGTGTGCCCAGGTGATCTTTTTGTAGACAAAGATGTAATAGGGGATAATTCCAGAGAGCATAAAAGCCAAGCAATAGACAATTTCAATCTCGGGTTCATCAATAATGGGAGCCAGCACCAGGAAGAAGGACATTAATGTCAATAGCACTGCCAAAACAACCGGCACCTTCGGATAAGCACATACACATTACTGATCTGTCTTAAAATGATGTTCTCATGTAATAGGACACTGATGATCAACCTTGAATGGTCGGTGAAGTTCTTTTCTTGTGAAACGCATCACAATGAGAGCCAAAGCTGTCAGTCCATTGAACAACCATTGAGCAAAGCTGAAGTAGTTGATGAGTGTGTTTATGTCTGCAGGAATTATGTAAATTATTGACAGAATGCCCTGTAATACAGAAGATAAAAAGGTGATTAATTGGATTTACATACTGGCAATATGTTCGACTTACAGTAAAAATCAGAGCAGGTTCAGGTGTGCAGCGTCTGACGCTTATGTAGGATAAGATTTTAACCATATGGCCCTCTCTTCCTGCTACATATGCCAGTCTGTAAAGTCATATTATGAAAACACGATACAATATGACGATAAACTTCATACATGCTTTTCAGTCACATGAATTTTGTTATTATGGCTTCCATTTTGAATAGCAAAGTAGAATTATGCAGTATTTCATGTAACAATATCTATACTCAGGATGAAAATGAAAGACAACTGACTGACAGTGGCATTTTTATGTACTCATAATCATTGCTCAAGAAGATAACAGTAAAAACACGGCCCCAGAGACACACATTTATGTGAAGAAACGAGTGAGTGTTTAAGATGTTAGCATGCTACCGGTTGTTACTGAGCTGTTACTGTAGTATTTCCTCAGTGTTCATAGATGTGAGCCACACATGTGTTAATCGTGTTGAAGCCATTGACAGTTGATTGCTGACAGTTGCTAACCAGTAGCATGCTAACGTCTTGAGCAGCTTAAACACTGACTCAGATTGAGACTCTGTTGACATGACAAACTGTAAAAATCATACAGAAAGGTTTTCTGTTTCCTCTTTGATGTGTTAATTTAGTCTGAGGAGTGAAGCGGATCTTTAGTAAATCCTGCTGTAGCTCGACAGACAGAGCTGCTACGTCTGTGCCACATTTGCTGGTTTTATCACATAAACGTGCGCCTCTGGGGCCGTGTTTTTACTGTTATCTTCGTGAGCAATGATTATGGGTACATAAAAATGCCAATGTCAGTCAGTTGTCTTTCATTTTTCATCCCAAGTAGAGATATTGTTACATGTTGTAGTACTGCATAATTCTACTTCGGTATTCAAAATGGCCACCGAAACAATGCGTGATGTCATTGGAAACGCATGTATACTGTGTAAAGTACCTGCCAGCAGTAAAGAGGCTTCCATTGGCAGCACCAAATGTAGAAAAGATGACAAAAAGCGGGACAATCCAAGACAGAGGGTAAAACACTCTGTTCCCAAAAGTCTAAAATAAAAATAATTAATTTACAGACAACAGGAACAATATGTTCATTGTAATGCTGATTAACACCAGTAAGAACATCTCACCACGGCAACAGCAGGAGACAGCAGTATCTCTGTGGGCGTCATGACAGTAAAGTAAGCCACATTTACAATCACATAGAAAACTGTCACTAAAGGAATAGCAATCATAATGGCCAGGGGCAGATTCCTGCAGGAAAATAACATCTGTAAAACTAGATTTTACAAACACAAATGTATTTTTTTGTAAAATGAATTTTATGTTGTACCTATGGGGGTCTTTCAACTCTTCTGTAATGAAGTTCAGTGAGCCCCTAAAAATAAATAGAAGCAAACTTTGTGAGATTAGCTCATGAGATGCTTATTAAAGAGGGGGTATTATGCTTTTTTCAATCACATAGCACCAGTCTATAGCACACTACAATGACCCTTCTGTTGGTCTGTAAATGCAGTAAATTAGAATAACTGCCTTGTATAAAATTGCTCTTTCAAAATGGCTGTAGCGAATGTCTTGAAATAGCCCTCTGTCTCTTTAAGAACCTCTGACCCTTTCCGACACGCCCCCTCCACACACTGTCTGTGGCATCAGTGGGGAGGGGGTTCTGCTGAGGAGCAGTGGTTGGTTACTTGGCTGGTGACGAAAGCTCGGAGGTGTCTCCAGAAGGTGTGGGCGTCTCCAGGAGGACTAAGGCAAACCTATCCCTAAAATGGCTGCCATCAGAGTTTTTACAGATTACTCAAAAATACGTGAATGTGCCAAGGCAACACTTCAGGCATGTTTTTAATGAGGGAATGACATAATAACATGATGTAAAGCTTGAAAAAGTCAATTTTGCATAATACCCCCCCTTTAATAATATTCCATAACAATCAAAATAGAAACATGTCAAAAAAGAATATTCAATAAGCTTAAATGTGTACACGGACTAAACAGCAAAACAATAGATAAAAGACTGACACTAAAATAGTGTAGTTACCAGCCATCATAGGCCCAGAGTCCGCCATAAAATGCAAGACCGATTGAACTGAAAGATACTGACGAGGTCTCAAATGCATTTGAAAAATTTTCTATCCTTCCTGGGGCACATGTAAAAAGTAAAAACACTGTTCGGCATTGTTTATTTTTTCATCTTGAAAGTGCAAAGACGCCTTCCTACCTTGGGCCAGCAAAACCATGCCGGCCACAGCTATGATAAGAAGGATCAGTAGTTTGGCTGCAGTGAAGAAGTTTTGCACATAACTCGCCAATTTGACGCTTAAACAGTTGACTGCGACAATCATGACTGAAAAGATGCAACAATCAAATGTGAGTCCAAAGAAAAAAACAGTTAACCAAACAGTACCATATAGGTCATTGTATTGCTGAATTTATGCCAGGTATATCTAAAATCATGTAATTGCCAAACATTAAGTCACATTTTAAAAGCTAAACTTACAAATAGCAGCCGCAGCCATGCATTTAGTGATCAGCACTGGAGGACTGCACCCGGGGTAGAAAGGAGTGGAGGCGTATTCTGCAAAACTCAGGCAGATAATGGAAAAGGAAGAGGGCTTCAGAACCATGACTGTGGTCCAGGAATATAGGAATCCCACAATAGAACCAAAACTCTCCATGAGATAGGCGTACTCTGACCCAGATTTGGTGATCATGGTGCCAAGTTCAGCATAACACAGTGCACCTGTTAGGAGAGATCGTTTTACATTCATTGCTTTGTTAAATATTTGATTGATTGTAATTTATTCCTTAATTTGTTATGGAAACTGATAAAACAGTAATCAAAAGCTACACATGTTTTCACAAAATGTTCATAAATCATAAAGGTTACAACAAAGATAAATATTCCAATAGCATTGAGTTTCCTCGTACTCCTAGTTGTAAGACATTACATCCACAAACTTTGTACAAGATTGTGATTCGTTTCATTGATATATTTGCAGAGCCCAACATCACACCAGGAGCCACAATGTAAGACTTCACAAAATTATGCTGATTTGATCAAACATAAAAATGGTGTTAATTGCAGTTGACTGAGTGTACAGGAAGCAAAAATACATGTTTCAGCAGTTGACCATAAGTGTTTTGTAGTTGCAAGTGCATTTCAGGGCACATGGTAATATTTCCACATCTTCCATCATAAAACGCCTTGTTTATGACCTTCATCAAATGTGATTGTAGCTTTTTTTGTACCATTGCACAACTTGCTGTGTTGTAACTTTGTTTGACGATGGAGCGATAGAAAGTAACTAAAGAATGAGACAGAAATTCCAAAGTGAGTGCACACTATAATATGTAAACCAGCTTAAACCCTGTGATTGAATTGATTGATTGACCTTTGGCGACCCCAGCTGTGCTGCTCTGTCTGTGACCTGTGGACTCCTCGTCCCTCCAAACTGAAGTGTCATGCATCCTTCAGCCCCAAGCAAAGACCGAGCAGTAGCTTTACACTCTATACCTGTCAGTCCTGGGAACATCTATAGCTGCTCTGTCTGTGGGAGAGGCTTTCCGTCAGTGTTCTCCCCACATCCAAAGACAATTATTGACTTTCCTGTCGACGGGAGCTTTTCTTTTGCCAATCAGTTTGTTTTATTATTAAATAGATATTTTTTTCATTAGCTTGAGTCAGGGTTAGAAAAAAGAAATGAAATACTGGTACTTTCATCTTTATGTTAAATTTGTAATATGAGTCTTTTATTTTAGTTTGGTGAAATCAACAGTTCTTTTTGGATCTTGCTTGCCAGATAACTATAGTGTTCTCACCCAGCATGGACAAGACTCCACAGGCTACCCAAATCAGTAGACATGGCCCCACTGCTCCAGAGTGCAACAGCACAGATTTAGGAGAGATGAAGATGCCTGAACCAACCATTGTCCCCACAATGAGACAGATTCCACTGAACAGACCAACCTGCGTCAGGACATAAGGTACAAAATCTATTAAGACTGCACTTAGAACTAAACCCATGCATAGGATGAATGTGAGCGACATATGGCTCTTATACTGACTAACTAGCATTTATATAAGTATATTTATTTGTCTATAAAAACCAAGGTTTAGAGAAGGAGAACAAAAGACCTGACGCTGCACTCCAAAAGAGAAAACTACCTGTTCAGCAATCCCACTGTGCCCAGAGTTAAACACCATCACATTAAAAGAAGTATACTCACGTCTTGGTGGAGCACAGTGGCTTTTGCAGGTTTCTTGTCTATGGCTTCAGATGCAACAAACCCACTGTTTGCACCATTCATGGATAAATCAGGCTGGTTCATGTCTTTGTCCATCTCTGATATCTGACCAAGCGTTTCACTTTCAACATGGGCTACTGTAACAACCCGAAAAAGACAAGTTCAAATTTTATAAAATGATTCCCTCGTTCTGTTCATACAATCATTTATTATGAAGCAAGATAAGATAGCCTTTATTGATCTCGCAATGGAGAAACGTACTTGTTACATTCAGCTCTTAGAAACACTCCAGGTGTGCAGATAGGCAGAAAATGTGAGAACAATAAACAAAAAACAATTAAATAGTAAAATAGTGGTATCTTATGTACAATGACTACCAAGGACTGTGTGGAGACAAAAGTAATAAGCAAAAAACAAGCAAATTTGCACAAACTATTATCAGCAATTTTGGGCAAAGTCACCAATCCACAGATAAGGATGAAACCGAGAATAATCAAACACTGGACTAAAAAATTACAGATTTTACAACATTAATGCACAGATGCATGTAGAAAGCATTAGTTAAAGGAGAATCTGCAAATATAACTTACCAATGAGGCCAATCTAAAACAAGTTTGAATATCGCCAAAGCGTCCAGTCTGTGATAATAATCCGCTGAAAATCACATGGCGCTAAAGTTATATATTAAGAGAAGAAAGTGACCCATAGATTTACAACAGGGAGAAAGGGGGGCACCGTCAGGTCCAACTCTTGTATTTGTAGAATGTTGTGCTTAAGTTTGGGCCACATGGGGAATGACTTGCTCCCCACTTTTTGATCAGGAAATATGGTATATGAACAACACCCAGAAAACTTGAGAAAACTTGCCTACCTCTCTTTTACAACATACTGGCACAGTGGACTTTGGCATTTGGCAGCACAATACAGGCACCATTTGAAAAGAAGTATGTATTAATTTTTGTCTATACCAGAACATAATCAGAATATATACTTGAACAATATTTTTCTCAGTCTCTTAATGATGCCACCACATTATAGATTCATTTTTCATATTGGATTTAAGTTTTTTTTTCTGGTGGGACAATGCTTTTAGGATACGTAGCTGCCAGCAGGGGGAACCCACAACGAGGACACAACATTTTGACATTGCTTTTTTACATCCATTGCAGCACACATATAAAGTAACAAATAACAACAGAAACATGCCATGCTGCGACTGTTGCGTTGATAGTGAAGGCTCTCATTCATCCAGGAAGTATTCATCGTTGTGAAGCTTTAAATCGTCGACTGGGCTGGGTGTCCTCAACTCAACCTAACCCAGTCCACGACGATTTAAAGGAATAGGCCACCGTTTTTGCATACTGAGATTATGCTCTTACCTGAGCTTAGACGAGTTGATGTGTAACTGTCTGGTCTTTACACGTTTACACAATTTTGTGTGACTATAGAGTTTGGGGAATTCCACTGTTACCATGGAGATCTGCCATCTTTGCATACATTTGAGTCCATGAGGAGAGGCTAAATGTTAACATGTTCAGTGTTTTTGACTAAGCTCACGCGTAAAGACTAGACAGGTACGTATCAACTCGTCTAAGCTCAGGTAAGAACATAATCTCAGTTTGCAAAAACGGCAGCCTGTTCTTTAAAGCTTCACTACGATGAGCAATGATGGTTGAACGAATAAAACGCAACTTCAGTTTTGTGTTAAACAAGTCAGGGATGATGAACAAGCATTATGTTCAGGCGATGTCCAGATGCCTATTTACATCCAAACAACTTTTTCATATACAATAGTTTCATATTCAAAATATGGGGGGGGGGGGCAATCATATTAATATTCACATGCCACAATTCATGGATAAATATTGTTTATTTACTTTTCTTGCGTCTTTTACAAGCTTCTCAAAAGAAAAAAAAGTGAATAGCACTATTCGAAACATGCTGTAACCCACTGTAAATGTAAAATGTTGTACAAGTAACATGCATTTCCTGAATTCCAGGATCAAACAAAACAAAGGGTCACTCATTTTTCTCCGGTGGGACGACCTCCAACAGCAGCTGCAGATGCATGGTGATGGGCCCTGAGGACAAAGTTAAGGTCAGTGCTAAATGAAAACACTACTACTGTCATTGTTGTTCATTTTCATACTCATGATATTATGTGTCCAGGTGAATTTCTTGTAGACAAAGAGGAAATAGACGATTAGTCCACTAAGAATGAATATTGTGCAGTAGAGGTATTCGAGCTCTGGTTTATCAATGATGGGAGCCAGCACCAGGTAGAAGGACACAAGCGTCGTGACCACCGCCAATATGACCGGCACCTTCAGGTAAGCACACAGTCATATACACATTACTAACTTGTTCTAAAATGGCATAGTGTCATTTAATATGAAGATAATGTCCAACCTTGACTGGCCTTGGAAGTTCTTTTCTTGTGAAACGCATCACAATGAGAGAAAAAGCAGTCAGTCCATAGAAGAACCATTGTGCAAAGCTGAAGTAGTTGATGAGTGTGTTTATGTCTGCGGGGATTATGTAAATTAGAGCCAAAAAACCCTGTAATGCAAAATGAAAAAATAAAAGAAAGATGAAAGTGACTCTACTGAAATAATTGAAAATAGGTCGAACTTACATTAAATATCAGAGCAGGTGCAGGTGTGTAGCGTTTGGGGCTGATGTAGGATAAGATTTTAACCATGTGGCCCTCTCTTCCTGCTACATATGCCAGTCTGTAAGAAAAACGCGCTTCAACGTCAGACTGTAGAGGGAAATTAGGCGACATCACAATGCTATGAAGTGGATCGTAGTACCTGCCAGCCGTAAAGCAGCTTCCATTGGCAGCACCAAATGTAGAGAAGACGACAAAAAGGGGGACAATCCACGCCACAGGGTTAAAAACTCTGTCCCCAAAAGTCTAGCAAGCAAAGATTAAATTAGCTTTTGCCATACAATATGTGAATGTGTTTTAAAGCCGACGGATAAATGGAACTCACCACGGCAACAGCAGGAGACAGCAGTACCTCAGTGGGCGTCATGACAGTAAAGTAAGCCACATTTACCAATACATAGCAAACTGTCACTAAAGGAATACCAATAATAATAGCCAGGGGAAGATTCCTGCAGGAAAATAACATCTGTAAAATTTGCAGAATTAAGGTTATTGATTTTTCCTCCAGTCAAGGGTTTTGTTCTGTTTGTTTGTTTTTTACCTGAAAGGGTCTTTCAGCTCCTCTGTAATGAAGTTCAGTTGGTTCCTAAAAAGACATTGGAGAGCATTAGACTGGCATTTTCACTATAATATAATTAAAAATGATTTACCAGCCATCATATGCCCAGAGCCCATTGTAAAATGCGAGACCGATAGAACCAAAAGATACAGACGAGGTTTCAAATGCATTGGAAAAGTTTTTTGTCTCTCCTGGGAACATACCACAACAAGCAACAACACAACAAAAGTTACTGTTTGTTATTGTATTTTGCATCTTTCAAGGGCAAGGACTCCTACCTTGGGCCAGCAAAACCATGCCGGCCACAGCTATAACTACGATGATCAGTAGTTTGGCTGCAGTGAAGAAGTTTTGCACATAACTCGCCCATTTGACGCTTAAGCAGTTGACTGCGACAATAATGACTGAAAAGATGCAACAATCAACCGTGAGCACAAAGAACTGGAAGATTATAGAACTGCTGCACCTATCTTGTATGATAACGGTCTAAATTGGGGAATAATAACAACTCACACGTAGCAGCCGCAGCCATGCATTTAGTGATCAGCACTGGAGGACTGCACCCGGGGTAGAAAGGAGTGGAGGCGTATTCTGCAAAACTCAGGCAGATAATGGCAAAGGACGAGGGCTTCAGAACCATGACTGTGGTCCAGGAGTATAGGAATCCCACAATAGAACCAAAACTCTCAATTAGATATGAGTACTCTGCCCCAGACTTGGTGATCATGGTGCCAAGTTCAGCGTAACACAGTGCACCTGTTTGAAGAGGGAGCAACAAACCGTAACACACTGTATCATTAGTCTGTATTGTTTTTTTTTCATACCAGTGACATTGTGTTGATTTGTTTTATTGCTATAATTGTGTCCGTGGAGTTTAATTCTAGTTGTTTTTCTGGTGTTTGTTTTACTCATTTACTCATTTTACGGGATTGCAATTGCTTAAATGATGTTTACAACAAGTAAATGATCTTGTGAACAGTGTTGACTCACTTTACTGGCAAGTAGAATTTGTTTCCATTGCTAAAGTGTTTGGTAATATGTTACATCAAGGGTATCCCGGGGTAGTCATGACACAAGGTAACATTTCAACATTCCATAATAAAACGCCCAGTTTATGCCCCTCATCAAATTATATTATCGTAGGCTGACAGTACAATTATGCATCTTCTGTACTATGCGTTAGTTAAGATGTGTTTTTATCAGTTAGATCTGTAATGGCTTTGTTTGTCAAAGGAAACTTGGAAAGACACTATAAAGACGGGCTCAGAAGAGGTTTGAACCTTGGTCATTCAATTGATATACAGGATTATTGTATATTATAGTGTTCATTTTATCCAGTAACACATCAGCAAAGTTTTTGTCAATATTCTATTTTTGCCAACAAAACCCCATCAAAAATACAGAGTTAATGAATTAAAACGTTTTTATTCTCATCCTTTTCAATAAAAGAGCCGTATATGTTTAACATCCCAGGTACATGTTTTGGCACATATTTAATATATAGGTCCTATAGTGTTACGAGATACAAAACTTGTGTAGTTTGCGATAATATAGATATTCTCAAATAAACATTTCATCAGTTTAATCAAATTAATCAAATAATTAAAGAGTTGTTTCACCAAATGGCTAAACTAAATCAAAGTGTGCTGTCAAACGGAACACTGTTCTCACCCAGAGTGGATAGAATCCCACAGGCGCCCCAAATCAGGAGACATGGCCCCACAGCTCCGGAGTACAACAGCACAGATTTAGGCGAGATGAAGATGCCTGAACCAATCATTGTCCCCACAATGAGAGAGATTCCACTGAGCAGACCAACCTGCGTCAGAACATAGGGCACAAAATCCATTCAGACAGCACTTGGAACCGCGTGGTACTAAGCCCGTGCACTTTTTTGGTCGAGATGGGGCTCGACAACTTAATTCTCAAGGCTGGCTAAATGACCAGAAAGATAGATAGATAGATATACTCACATCTTTTTGGAGCACAGCGGCTTTTGCAGATTTTTTGTCTTCGGTTTCAGTGGAAACAAAGCGACTGTTGCCACCATTCTGCGATATATGCTGCTGCAAATCCCTGTCTCTGTCCATTTCGGATTACTGGAAAAGAATTGTTTAGATGAAGCATGGACAAGTTAGTGTATGTTTTTTTTGTTTTTTGTTTTTTAGCATTTATCATCAGCAAACTACATGGAAAAACACAAATGAATGTCAAAATGCAATCTGTAGAAAGACTGAAGATAACTTACCAGGGAGGACATGCAGTCTTAAACAACTTTAAACGTTTCCAAAGACTCCAAGGCTATGAAAAGAGTCCCCAGAAAATGACACGGCACAAAGTTAGGCATTAAGACAGACATGAATGCATTTGAAGATCAGTTGCTCCTCTGGTGGGAGGAGCAACATGCAAAAGGGAGGTGACAGTGTTCCATATAGTGCTATAAAGCTGAATTTGCATCCTGGTGCATGGCTATTTACCACAAAACTGTTCCAAACATACTATCTCAAAGCTATATACCAATAGAATGTTTTTGCTTGTAACAGAATTCAGTCAAAATCTCTGAACCTTTCCCTCCCAAAGTTTAGGCTACTGGGTTGATTTCAGCACAATGCTTCTTTGATAGAGACATATGACACTTGTTTTCCCAGTGTGCTGCATTCCCTCCAACTCACCTACTGTTTTCTTGCATGAAAAGATCTTTTTTGTGTGTGGGTGTGTGTGTGTGAGCACTTGGTGTGCACAAGTAATCTTTTACTTAATGAGAGGAGCCAAAAAGGTATGATAAAATACTTTGTTACTTTATTCCATTAATTTGAATAATATTAAGGTTTAGATTTTCTGCAAATAGTTTCTGTTTTAATTGTTAAATGTGAAATTTAATCTAAATGTTAAATTACCTTTATTGCTATATACCATTTTCCTGTTCCTAGCCAGAGCCTACACTATAGGCCTATCCGTGCCCACCTTGAATAAATGCTAAGAATTATCTGAGTCCAAAACCTGTTAGTCTAATTGAAGTAGAAACACTGAAATATTTGTTGATTGAACTATTGCTTCAGACAGACATGGTAATCTGCTAACACATATTTGCACCCAGTCACCCTGAGAACAAAAGATGGTGCATATTAAGCAAGCATACCACATTCATTTGTGCTTTAGTGCAGACCTATTTCAGATCAATGCTTCAGTTTACTCATGTTAACAAGTACGGTAAATCTCCAATTAAACTGTGTAATATGTCTGACTCTCAATTGTTATTATCAAAAAACACCAAATGTCTATGAACTTTAATATAGAACTAAATATATGCCTACAACAACATTTTTTTGAAGTCCCAGTCCCTGATGACAATTGAAAACATGTTTGATGTGTGGTGGTTTTCTGTAATGTGATGCTTACCGTGATTTAGCTTTCCTTCACTTGCTCTTTCCCATCAACCTTCACAATCCCAACAGAAACAGAACAGAAGTAGGCTAAAAAAGATTCATCTACAGTCGAAGTACTCCCAGAACCTGTTCACAATCTGTCCTGAAGGGGGCGGCAGAGCTTAAGGAAACCCACTTACCTCAGGGTTTCAATGAAATGACGTCACTTCCGCCAAAACAAATATTTTAGCCAAGGAGATTTAGTTAGGACTTCAATCATTTGACAACTAAAAACAAAACAAAAAAGTTGTGTTTCCCAAGGATGAACCACACATTAAAGCACTGGAAGGAGGCGGCCACGCTGATAGTAGCCGCAGAACATCGACTTTGTGCGGGCACTTTAACCTCAAGGACACCGCTGGGCAAGAGTGAACAGTCACACCTGCCACACTCTTTCGACTACAACATTTTGCTCCTTAAACGAAGTGGCAAAAGCTCATTTATGCCCAATGCCTATGTGTTCCCCGGTGGTCTGGTGGACTCTTCGGACTTTTCTAATGAGTGGCTGGATATTTTCAGATCTTTCCGCAACACTCCCAGTTTCGGTTTGAGACGTGTTAAACAAAAAACCGAGTCAAGACCCCCCATATTTGCCACCGACCGGTTAAAACTGGGATCCTCTATTCCTGGCGAGGTCGCTCTCCGTATATGTGCCCTGAGGGAGACGTTTGAAGAGTCGGGCGTGCTGCTGGTTGTGAAGAGAACAGAGGAGAATCTAAGTAATAACGAGACTAGTATTCATGCTTTTGATGATATTTGCTCCGATGAACTCAAAAAATGGAGGTCGTTGGTGAACCAGAGCCCTTCCAACTTCATTAAGATGTGCAGAGAGCTGGAGGTCTTGCCCAACATCTGGGCTCTGCACGAGTGGTCCAACTGGCTGACCCCTGAGAGTAATAGACATGGGGGCAGACGATTTGACACGGCCTTTTTCATTTGCTGCTTGAAAGAAATGCCACACACGCGTCAAGATGAAAAGGAGATTACACTCTTCCAGGTTTGTTGTTGTAATTTAAAATGAAGCCTATACTGTCCGAAACTAATTATGTTCTTTCCTTTTCCATTATTTAGTGGTCAACGCCCTCACAGGTTCTACAGAGTTTTGAAGCTGAGAAGTTCTGGATTGCACCACCACAGTTTTATGAACTGAGCCGTTTGTGCCGTTTCTCTTCATTGAATGACCTCCACAAGTTTGCCAATGAGCGTGCCATAGAGGGGTGCGAACAGTGGCTGCCTGCTGTTACTGTTGAAGGCAACCAATATATCTCACTATTACCAGGTATCATTTTAGCAGGAAGTATTGGAAAATATTTGTTGTCATATCTGGCAAGCGTTATTAGAGTTTACTCATGACCACCTAACCACTGCTGTGCATTGAGCTGTGTATGTGCTCATAATGTGTGATTATATTTTGATTTTTCCCCTTGTTTTTATCACACAGGTGATGAACTTTACCCAGTGACATCTGAATATCCTGCTGTAGAGTCGAGGACAAGCCAAAATGGAGGTTCTGCACTACATCGAATGGTGATTTCTGGTTCATATGATATAAGTCTACAGATAAGCCTGACTCCCAAGTACAAGCACCTGCTGCCTGTACATCTCAACTCCAAGAAGAATCTGCTTTGATTTCGACTCATACTTACATTTCTTTTAATTGATAAAAGCTGGTCACAGAGTATTCAGTGTCCCTAAATTAATTATTTTTACAGGACATTGTACTCATATTATACCATTTGTTAACTTTCCTATTATTGACTAATAATATATATTGATTTGTGTGTAATATTGTTTAAGAAACTGTGTCTGTGTGTTTCTTGATTAAATATTGCAGCACAAATAAAATATAATCGGTAAGCCCAGCATAGTTAAATAAATATATGATTGGAGCGGAGCAATCAGAGTCTACAGTTATGAAAACATAAACTCATATGTCATGGAAAATCATTATCTAATATTGCCCTAGATTTACATATTGATCACTTCACGGTAGAGTTTTCAATGATATAGTAATAAAAGTCTCATATGTGATATTTTTGTTTGCATTATACATTATTTCTTGGTATAAGCAACACCCTCAAACATTGAATGCGAGGCACATTCTGTTTAAATGTGGCACTTAAAAGGTCAAGTAAGCTGTCCCTTTTATGGTCCTTTATGTTTTTTGCATTTTTCCGATTGGACAGTTGACTGTGGGTGGGCTTAAGAACCAAAACAGAAATAAACACATGTTCACTGTTTTGGTAATTATGAATAAATCAAAACAATTGTAGACAATAAAATCTATATTTGATTTGAACATGGTTGTCATTGATAGCTGCGAACACTAATAGGTAATGATTTGGTATATGTTGTATTGATAGGTAATGGTACCTAAATTTTAGAAATCTGCAGACAACAAGTTGCCCCGTCTCTTTCTATTCCACCCCCATGTGCTCACAGGACTGTGGTATTACAAGGGGGTGAGTTAAATCATGTTGTCAAACCTCTTGCTTGCAATAGAAAGTCCACTGAGGGTTTCTATGGCAACCCACAGCCTTGGAAACCCATCATCTTTCTCCAGATAAGGTGATGATGCAGTGGTGTGTTGGCTAAGTATGTGGCGTGCCTGTCTATAAACCAGTCAGCTTGTTTTGATTAGTTGATCATTTAGGAACTCGGGATTTGTTTTATATCATACGTACTAGTAAAGGATTTATCATGATTACTTGTATCTTTCTGTTTCAGTAGTTTTTTGCTGCCTGCTAAACAAAAATGGCAAACTCGCATTCTGTGCTCACTAAGCATAAGATGACATTTTGAATCTGATGAATGACAAGACTTCGTGCTGACTATGTAAAAGCAGCA
The DNA here is from genome assembly GCF_951799975.1 of Gobius niger. Lineage (NCBI taxonomy): Eukaryota > Metazoa > Chordata > Actinopteri > Gobiiformes > Gobiidae > Gobius > Gobius niger. The sequence continues at coordinate 24,533,362 of NC_136855.1, read as the reverse complement.
GTCAACTTTTTGTTTTATAATGAAGATACGCAAAGATGGGATAGAGGTTATTTTATTTTATTTGCAGTAGCTGAAAATATTTATCATGGTCAATATCAAATGCACTTCTATGACCCTGCTGCTCTTTCTTAGTATTTGTTTTTCTTTTACTGAAATTGACAAATTTGACAGCATTTTTCACTCCTTCACATTCTCTTGTGACTTAAAGCTTTACCCACATTAAGCCCTGGCTCTGGCATTCCTCATCCCTCTTATTCTTGGGTCTATTCTTGGAAACCTTTGAAAGTCTCTTACCAACTAAAACAATTAGAGTCCAAGCAAATCAGCTAGGCTCCTAACACTGCTCTAAGCCCTGCTGGTAGACAGTACTCCTGAGCCAACAAGCAACTACTATTTACTTACTTAGTACTTTCTTGTACTGTCAATTTTATAGTAAGAATGTGCACCAGATAAATGCAATAGTATTAATATAAACACTTTATTATAGATACAGCACCTGAAAACAGCATCCAACTGCATGTTACAATCCCCTACAAATGCCCTAATCAAATGTATTACATTCAATACTGTTTGCAAGATAACCCTGAAAAATGGGAGCAAGCTCCCAGAGTAGCGTGCTGTATCAAGAGTCTCTCAAGTCCAAAGGCTGTCAAGATGCAGTGTGTCATCGTGAAGATACAGGCGTTTTCTCAGGCAGTGAACTTACTGTGTATTCTTGTTGATTATCAAAGCGTGTACAGTTACAGAGGTGCTGCATTTGGTGTGGAAAGATCAGGAAACATTTATCCAAATGTTTCTTTATTGTGTGCCATGCGGTCACTTAGGCCTACACTCCTGTCTTTGGTGCACTGGATTCATCCATTTATAGCATCATTCAAGGGGATACTTTACAGTAGGCTACAGTCACGTCTGAGCTTTCCTGCTGGCCTAATCCAGTTGGATTACGTGTGATCATTCTGATGGCCAGACTCTGGCACGTCATTTCACGCTGCTTCCCCCACTTTGTTCCAAAAATACAGCACCTCCTGGCCTATGTCAATATCTCCTCACTGCTAGGCTTTCATTCTTCCAATTGCTAGGTAGCTACTATCTAGTGCACATTCAACCGAGACCCTCAAACAGAAGGATCTCTATGTTGTTGGAAATGCAGTCACTCACACTAACGTCCAACAACAGCTCAGGACATGTTGATTACGAGGTACCCAAGCACCAAAGCCACAAGGATGATGACAAAGAAAACAAGCACAGCGCAGATGGAACCCAAGCCCGAGCTTTGACCCCCTCCGCCCCCGTCCTCTTCCTTGGGCTCCTCTTCACAGATAGATATGACGCCAACCGAGGAATTCCCCACGCTCATGTTGGACTTGAGCTCGGCGCCCGCCTCCTGCTTCGCCTCTACCGCCCATGGAGCCACCTGCACCTTCATCTCCATCTCCTCCATCATCTGGCTCACCTGGCCGATCTCACACTGCAGGTCCCTCAAGTCTGCGGTGTCAATGTTGCTGTCTGCCTCATATTTCATATTCTGCACGCTCATGGCCCGGGCTGCCACTGTGGTTGTGCTGCCCGTCATGCCCGTCTGAATCAGGTGCCTGGTGGGCACCTTGAGGGGGAAATCCTGCCCTATCTCCAGAGAGCGTTTCATGTCCACCTCCAGCAGCTCCATGCTGCTGGAAAACAACACCCATAGACGCTCATATTCGGCTCGGTCCTCTTTGCTAATGCTTTTGTCTTTGAGCAGAGAAGTCAATTTAGTCCTGTTTGCCACGGCAAGCTCCTGTGCCTTTTTGCGCGTTCTCTTCAGTTCCTCGCGTAAATTCTGAGAGTCCGATGTACTGCCAAGTGCGATCACCAAATGCCTGTAGCAAGCAGTGACTTTGTTCAAAGCGTCCAGCATTGTTTTACACTCCTCTTTTCCCATAGCTGAAGAAAACTCGGTGTTCCAAATAAGTGTAGAAGAGTTGTGGCGCTTCGAGCCACTGTCTTAGTTTGGTCCACGCAGCTTCAGCGCAAATCCCTTGAGCGCACTAGTTAGAGCAAATTCCTTTATATCCATGCTCCTTCCTGTCTCCAAGCAGTGCACCGAGCAGCTTAGATATTAATACGTCCGTAAACGGCTTTGAGCATCACCATAACGCTGTTGCAGATCAAACACCCTCGCAGCTCACAGTTGTCTCAAGGTTCACCGAGGAAAGCGGAAAATTGTGGAGAGGTTTTACCCTTTTGGGCCAATGTAGCCAACGTTACAGGTGTTAAAATATCCGCCCGATATGGTGCCTGCTTTTAAAAAGAAAAAAAGGATGTGGATTAGGCTAAACGTAGTGTACTATGCTGACAGCAAAAGCGACGCGGCGTCTTTCCCGAATAAACACCCAAGACAGTGTTTTTGCTTTACTGTTGCCTACTTCCATTGCCTACTTCCATTCGATGATGTTTAAATAGCTGTGAGCGCCTTGCTGGTCACATGTGCCCACAAAACACACACGTCCATCCATACGCTGAAAGAGCCACTTTGCTGTCATTGGTCTTGACGCATAACAGTAAGAGTGCACGCATTTCCATTGGCTACTCTTTCGCCACGGGGGCGGGGCGCTGGATCATCGGAGGTTCATGTCAAATAAAAAACAATCTTGTGCCTTGCAGTCAGTAGATTGACATCTGCTTCTTTTTTCATCCACACACGTGAACTCCTCACAATCTGTTTATAAAGCTCTATCATAGGCTGTTGTTCGTATGGGGGAGTGGGTCACTATTTGAGTTTTTATTCATTTTTTCACACATTGTGAATTACAACAATGATTGAATGGTGAGTCATTTTGCTCCTGCATTGATAAAGATGGCATGTGCAATGCTCTTTTTGCATTATTGAAGTGGATGGGGGGGCAATCATTGAAATGGATGGGGGGCTAATGATCCGGTGCGTGTGGTGTGAAGCCTCAAGTCAGGAGATAGAGTTTTCAAAACAACCCTTGAAAAAAAAAATCTTATATTAATATAGGCTGTTCTTCACATTGGAAATGGGATGCACATATACACATTCATGTCCTTATAAAACGCTTTCTCTTGTCCTAGAATGTTTCCATGGCAACTCTGTCACCTAGCTCTTGACATGCATGCTTTTGAATAGTTTTTTCCCACTATTTATTCAATTATAGCTTTTGGCTTTTGATTGGAACTCTTAACCTTGTTTTTCATCCTGTGAAACAAAGTGGTTGATGAAATAACTGCAGTTACTCGTCTGCTGTAATCTTGGACTCAACACTGGGCAATGACAATATCATAATGGAAAACAATTCTTGTGCAAGTTTCACACAACATAACCTATTTTCATATAAAGGGAAGAGGGACAAAACTGCCGGGTCAGGTCAGAAACTTGTGAATTAAAATGGTTTAAAATGTGTATAATCCAGATTATACACTTTATCAGATTCTAAAGTTCCTCGGATTAGCACTATAATACCCACTAATGTATCTTTTAATGGACGATCCTCTGTCAGGCATTTTTATAATATGGAATCAATGCTTAAGCAGGAAATGGAGCCTGTCGCCACTGCACACTTTAGGGAGATAAATACATTATTATACAGAATAAAAAATACTTGCATCTAGTGTAAATTTATTGTAATGTAATATTTGTGAAAAATAATGCCTTTTGAATCTCGATTCATGATTATGTAGAAAATCACTAAACGAGTGACAATTTTATGCTGTTAACAGTGAATCTTCTGTCATGAGTGTTTAAACAGCAAAGCAATGTATAACAATTTCTATGTTGAGGTTTGGTTGTCCCAAACTCTTTCTGTGGGAAGAACTGTCCTCTTTGGACCCACTGATTCCCGCATGGACAGGCTCCCTTAAGAATCATGTTCATCCCTCCCCCACTGGCATCACTGGTGAAGTCAGGCTTTTATGATCTCCGTCTTTTATCCATAATGCATTATTATCTTTATAACACATGCTTTTAAGCCCTGTAGTTCACTTTTTTATATCATTAACCAAAGTACTGAATGAGGACTGGTGGAATTAAACAGATGATCTTTTTTATGTGTATGGTACTTTGGAGACTGCTATAATATAGAATGTGTTTCATTAATTAAATGTGATAAAGTTTAATGATTATTGGTAAATAGAGAATACTGTGTAAAGACACAGCTTTTATGTTATACCTTAACCAATGATATACAAAACATACTAAATTAATGGGTTTAAAGATGCTCATCATTTGACCTGGCAATGTTTATAGCACTGAGTTAATGGGGGTTACATACATCTCTATTGAAATCTGACAGGATTCGCACTTAAATCCATAATCTCACATCATGAAAATCTGCCTGGATGTCTTGTAACTACTTTTGTGCAAGTATTACAGGGTATTGATTCAGCCAAAATAGAATTGAGATAAATGATTAAGTTGTGTTAGGCAATACTGACCAAAAAAAAAATCAGAGAGTGAAGGGATAAGAAAAGAGACAAGAGTACAGCAGCAAAAAATCTTCATTGAATTATTGATGGCCTTCCTCCATTCTGTGGTCTGTCAGCAGGCAGCAGCAGCAGCAGGGGTAACCGTGAGTCATGCCTTCTCTCCACAAGGTCCAGACAGATGCATCTCAGCCTTAAATTCATCTCAAACACATTCACGCTCATCAATCTGAACTCCCTTGACTCACAATAAAGCTGAAAGATAAGCTTAGCCCACCTTAAAAGCCTCATATGAACTTAGTATTGATTGCAACAAATGGATTTTGAGTGCTCAGGAATGCTGTAATGTCTTCTTGCGACTACATGCTGCAGAGCCATTATCATAAAGTTTTTGAATGGATTACTGGCTTCAACATAGGTACATTGGGAGGAAAAAGTATGTGAACCCTTTAGATTCCCATATTTCTGCATAAATTGGTCATAAAATGTGGTCTGATCTTTATTTAAATCACAAGAATAAGTAAACAGTGTCTTCTAAAACCCAAACAATTACATGTTATCATATTTTTATTGGCTCTTCTGAAGAAGCATTGTCTGATGTTCACCATGCCTCGCTCAAAAGAGCCCTCTGAAGGCCTTCGATCAAGAAATGTTAATTTGTATAAAGCTGGAAAAGGTCTAAAACTCTTCATGTTCATAAATCCATGGTTAGAGAAACTGGCTACAAATGGATACAGTCTGGCACTGTTACTTCACTTCCAAGGAGTGGCCACCCTTTAGAGATGACTCCAAGAGCACAGCGCAGAATACTCAATGAGGTAAAAACATGTCAACATATTTGTAGACACATCTGAAATATATAAAGCATTGAACAAGTATGGGGTTCATGGGGGAATGCGACAGAGGAAGCCATTGCTGTCTAAAAAAACCTTGCTGCACGTTTGAAATTTGGAAAAGAGCTCTTGGATGCTCCACAGCACTACTGACTGATGAAATCAAAGTTGAATTGTTTGAGAGGAACACACAACGCCATGTGTGGAGGAAAAATGGAAGCACACCAACATCAAAACCGTATCCCCTTTGTGAAGTATGGTGCAGGGAGCATCAGTGTGGGGCTGCTTTGTTTCGTCAGGGCCTGGACAACCTGCTGTCATCAATGGAAACATTAATTCACACATTTATCAACATATTTTGCAGAAAAACTTGAGGCCATCTGTCCAACAGTTGAAGCTCAAAACAAGATGGGCGCTGCATCGAGACAATAACCCAAAGCACAAAAGTAAATCCAGAATGGTTTCAGAAGAATAAAATACGTGTTCTGGAATGGCCCAGACAAAGTCCTGACCTAAACCAGATTGAGAAGCTGTGGCATGACCTCAATAAAACCATTCACACCAGACATCTCGAACTGCAACAGTTTTGTAAAAAGGAATGGTTCAAGATTTATCCTGATCGTTGTGCAAATCTAATCTGCAACTACAGGAAACGTCTGCTGCTGCTGCCAAAGGAGGGTCAACCAGCATTGAGTCCAAGAGTGTACTCACTTATTTCTCGCTGTCCTGTGAATGTTCACATGTTACATTTTATGACCAATTTAGACAGAAATGTAATAAGCTCCTAAGGGTTCACATACTTTTTCCTCCCACTGTATATCTACAGTATGTTTGTTTATGTATGCACATTTTCTTCGTATTGTTATATGGAGTGAGTTATTTTGTCCAAAAGGCTCTACTGTGAAGTATAAAATATATTTAAAAATGAATAGAAGTTATCTTGAAGCTTCCATCTTGGTCAAACAGATAGTTGGTTTAGCAGCTTGCTTTTTGTTCTGACAGTAAGGCTTTGCAATAATCACATTAACGTTCACCTATTGATAGATGATTTCAAGAAACACAATTTGACATTACAGAAGTCTGTGCAAGCAATGCAAACTTAATCGGTCATCATTTGGAAGTTGTCTGTGATAATGATCTGTGGTAAAGACACCAGATTGCCCTTCTCTGGTCTCCCTTTTAAAAGGTTGGGTTTATAAGGAAGGCAAAGGTGATACTCCAGCAAGGATAAGCTGTGAGGGGTTGAGAGGTTAGGCTCCTGGCATCGTGTGAACAGGCCTGATGGTTGATCTACAAATATTTCTGCTCTTACTATTTTCAGGATTAACGAGAGGATCAAGTCTAGACTCTGACAATTTGCTGAATGTCTCTTCCGCTCTTTGCCCCCTTTCTGACTGTGCTGTTCTGTCAAATAAAGTCCAAGGACAAAAATAAATCTCTACCAAAAAAAACAAATAAACATTCAGTGCTATTGTTTACCATATGGTGTTGACTTGGATGGTTTTAGTTATACATTTTCCAGGGTCTCTGATATTCAACTAAAATTACTAACTGCCCAAAGAGAAGCTTAACAATTAGGCAATATCACAAGAAATTTGATTTGTAATTGAAAGGGTTTGCACAGCAGACGTTTTACAGTTACAGTGGCAGCAGTGCATTTGCCATCAGGTGCTTATCTACCCATAATAGAGAGCTAGAGAGAGAGAGAGAGGCAGCTCCAGAAATGGAAAGAGCTTCAGTCCAGCTTCAGCCTTTAAGCTGCTTTAGAGGATTGCAGTGTATTTTTCCTCTGCCTTGCTCTCAAACAGACAGCTGATATTAGCGCTGAACCAGAACAGGAGAGGGCAAAAGCCCTGAGCTTTCACTGCGCAGCTGCAGACATGGACCAGGAAAGAGCCAAGCTACTTTGTCTTGACTTTATAATCTACTCTCAAGAGCTACGTGACCCTCAGTCTACTTTAAGGACTCATGCCCCAGTATGAACAAATGCTCTCAGGTGACCATGCTGCTACAACATGCAATACAAAAATAGGTGGTTTATCAAATTTTTTATTTATTTTTATTTAATAGTTTTTGTTTATTTTTCTCACATTTTCTGCCTATTTGCACACTAAGAGCTGAATGTAACAAGTAAATTGTTACATTCTCACATTGTGAGATCAATAAAGGCTATCTTAACTTATCTTATCTTATCTTATCTTATCTTATCTTATCTTATCTTATCTTATCTTAATAAACAAAAATAATTGCAGTCCTGTAGAGATATAATATTAATAATGATGGTGATGATATTATTATTATCATTATTACCACCATCATCATCATCATCATTATTATTATACTACACTCTACAGGTTTGGAGAGTACACGTGCCCCTTGAAGTATTCATGTACATGTACGTGTGCGTGCGTGCGTGTGTGCGTGCGTGTGTGCGTGCGTGTGTGCGTGCGTGTGTGCGTGCGTGCGTGCGTGCGTGCGTGTGTGTGCGCGCGCGCGCGCGTGCGTGCGTGTGTCAGGTCTAACCACCTGAAATGAAAAGGTTTGCGTTTAACTTAACTGGACTGGACCTCACCCTGCATCACTCTGCATGCCTCCTGTATGGCTATGTGCCTGATCCAACAGCGCTTTCTTGTGGAGAACTTTCATGACTTTTGTGTAGTCTATAATATTCTCTGAAGTACCACTGGGGGGCGTCCGACTGCAAATAATTCCATCATCGTGTCGTCCGAACATATCCGAAAAATCCCGACGCTGACCCGGAAGCTCCGATGGCACTGTGTCATTCCGTTGTTACAGCGAGATGTTTTACCCTGCTGTATCGTTGGTACAGCTGTTTTGGAGCTGGTGTTAAGCATTTATGGAACACCCAAATGCTACAAATGTGTGGTAGTGTTAATCATACTTAAGGAACACCAAGGTATGTGATTCATTTACATTTGTGTAGTTGCTCTCGCCCTCGACGTTACTGTGCATGCTAACAACACAGCTAGTTAGCTGCACGGGATTTACCTTCCATTCCCATTACCTCTCAGTCTGGTGTTGGAGCAAACGAACTCCTACTCAGTCACGACCTTTAATGCCCCTCTTTACCAAAACGTTCTAGGTGTAAGCATGGATTGCACATTGTAGTTTTTGTTTTGTTTTTGTTTTTAGCTTTACGTCGTTCATGATTATGATGTATTTTTCCCACATAATTCTATGCACTGTCTTTTTTCTGGACTGGTATTTCTAGGCACTCAAAACAATTAAATTCAACTTAACACACGTCCTGATCATCTTCGCCTGACATAATGGTGCCGCCATGTCAATCACCAATCACTGTGCGATTGATAGGTGTCACATGACTTTGCTTGAGTATGGCGACCTCCAGAAGCCGCTGCTAATCACGTGTCTGCTCAAAACCCATTCCCAAATGTCCGGGTTTTGTTGTGTCTTGTCTGACTGGCCTAAATAGCGTTTTAAGGACACTTTAAGTCCAAGACATTGCAGAAGGAATGTGTTTACAGAGAGAAATCAGTTGACACAAAATCAGAACACAAAAATGTATAGTAGTAGTGGCTGAAACAAATTTGTCTCACTGAGATAGCTCAAACCAAGTCGCTTCCTTTAATTTGTATGTCCCGTTTGACCGCTTAATAACAGTTTTAGTAATAGTCTTGTTCATTACTGCTTTAATATTTGTCTTGTAACTTGGTATGGGTGGATATTTGTCTTGTAACTTGGTATGGGTGGCATGGTGGCGCAGTGGGTTCACAACTAGAAGGTCCTAAATTCAATCCCAGCTGGACTGGCCTTTCTGTGTGGGGGTTGCATGTTCTCCCCATGTCCGCATATGTTTTTCCGGATACTGCGGTTTCCCTTACCATTGGTAAAAATGAATGACCTTTGTCAATGAGTGGTGGTTGCAGTGGCCGATGGCGCAGATTGGCAGCCTTGCTTCCATCAGTCTACCCCAGGGGTGACTGTGGATACAATAGTAGTGTGTGTGTGTGGTGTGAATGAATAATAATGACTACAGTGTGGTGCTTTGAGAAACTAAGACAGGCTTGTAAAGAGCAATACATGTGTAAGAAGCCATTGTTGTTATGATTATGATTTTTGTGTTTGTTTTTCCAGGTGTCTAAACCTCAATCCTTTGTAATCCTAAATGCTGGTCGAAGAGGTGTGTTCACAATCATGTTATTGTAAGCAACAAACAAATTAGGTAGGTGCCCAGTTACTTTGTTTCGCTCGAAGACAGGCATATTATTTGTTTTAGAGTCAGGCCTGATTTAAATGATCTGATTGGAGCAGAAACACTGCAGTCACAATGTGACTGCCCATTGTGCATCAGTCAGGGCAGTGAAATGACTATAGAACAGCTACTTGGGAGAGTTACTTCCTGTGCCCCCTGATTGGGAAGGGCCGGTTGGGTCGACTAATTGGCCTACTCAATTTTTTTATTGATCACAGCAAATCAATGTGTGTTAAACTGGACAAATGTAATTGTACATCCCTTTAAAGCCTCACTTTATTGTGTAGAAGCAACTACACAACTAGACCAGCATCCGCAATAAATTTACCCTACATTGTGTAGGCATCTTGAAGCACACTGACTGTCTTGCTTTACTGATTTAATGTGGTATATAAGTGTATCACATTCGCCAAAACCATCCCAATTCACAGATTGTGTTAGTTTTCTGTGTTGGTGTTTTAAATATTCAATCACAGATCTACTAAAAAATTGACTTGCTGATTGTAATTTCTATTTCTGCTCAGATGTTTTCTCTATCTTCCTGTTTGAGGAAATGTGTTACAAAAGTCATCTTGTCAAACTGGAAAGTCAAAGCGTGATTGCTTAAAGGGCTGAGTGAACCCGTCAGACTAGCTACAGATAAGTGGATTGTTAGTTGAAATAAATCTTCTTTTTTTTTTTGCTGAATACAACTTCCCAAGTACCTCAAAAAGATATCAAAATTGTATACAAGATTCCCCTAGAAAAACAAACCAAATATTTTAAGCTTCCTGTCTGTATCTCATGTTTGCTGTATTGCTCTATTTATAGCCTCTTAAGCTCGGGATCACTTTCCCAAATGGCCCACAGCTGCCATTGATTTCACTTGAATCTCAGCACCGAGTTTCAAGTTGTCCTGTGATCTTGAATGACCTTCATATAGAAAATCTCTAGCAAACAGCTGATAATGGCCTTAAAAGCAATTAATAGTAACACCTAAATAATACCCAGTTTCTGGTCCAGTGTCATCTATGATATTATTGTACAACATGCATTGTATACTATTGCCCTTTGCGTATCATCCTGAATCTAAAGCGTTGAAACTGTTCTACAATATATCACAATATATGAACTGTGATGTTTTTGTTATGTGAAGTGCAGGATGCAGTCTTCAAACCACCGACTGCGAGACATGGAGCAGCACCACCCTCTGCTGTCCGCCTCGGGTGATGTTGAGGCTGGAGGTCTCGGGACTGGTGTGATGGTGGGCAGTTCCCACGCTGGCCACACGGGCGGAAATCGCACTCTGTGGTTCATCCAGGACAGCTGTGGTATGGTGTGTGCCGCCATGACGTGGTTCCTGGTGCTGTATGCTGAATTTGTGGTGAACTTTGTCATGCTGCTGCCTGCCAAGAGCTTCTGGTACTCACTCCTCAATGGGGCCGCCTTCAATTCCCTGGCTGTTCTTGCACTGGCCGCACATATGCGCACAATGTTGACTGACCCAGTAAGATTATCAGACAGAATCATTTACACTTTCTTTTGTCGTCCTGTATTCTAATTCATCTGTGCTACAATCAGGGTGCTGTTCCTAAAGGCAATGCAACCAAGGAGTACATGGAAAGCCTGCAATTAAAGCCTGGGGAGGTTATTTACAAGTGTCCGAAGTGCTGCAGCATCAAACCTGAGAGAGCACATCACTGCAGGTCAGTTCATTTGCACCTGAATGTGTCAAAGTATTGTTCAGTAACTCCTTGACTCGACTGCTTTCAGTATTTGTAAAAGATGCATCAGAAAGATGGATCACCACTGCCCTTGGGTCAATAACTGTGTGGGAGAGAAGAATCAACGATTCTTTGTACTTTTCACTGTAAGAACAAAATACATATTTATGTGTTTATAAATGTGGATAAATGGGCTTTGTTGTGAAAGGAAGGTTTACAGCCTTTAAAGTGGTCTTTTCTTTTTCCATACAGATGTACATAGCACTGATTTCTGCCCACGCACTAGGACTAAGTGGAATGCACTTTTTTAGGTGTATTAAATCCCAATGGAATGGTAAATTGGTTTAACTTCATAATATGAGCACTGTAGAGTTAACGTGAATGCAAAACAACAGGAAATTCATTTTTCTTCTTCTGTTGATTGATTGTGTGTTTAACAATTAATTAATCAAAAATTAATTAAAATTAATTAAATTTAAAATTAATCAAAGCAACCGTTATTACCAAAGCCACAGGTCCATGAAGTGGCACTAAGATTGATTGAATTGGGGTTGTACTACATTTTTGTAAAACAAAAAAAACAACAACAAAAAACACAAGTTAATAGGAAAACCTGAAGTATATTTTTTTATTATTTCAAATTCTATATTCTGTGGTATTTTGACTGTGTGTTCTTGCTTAAATTACTAACCTATTTACTTTCTCATTCAGAGTGTAGTACCTTCTCTCCTGGTGTGTCCGTACTGCTGCTCATCTTCCTCTGCCTGGAGGCCATCCTCTTCCTCACTTTCACTGCTGTGATGTTCGGTACACAAATCCACTCCATTTGCAATGATGAGACGGTCAGTCCACACTCCACATTTCATAGATTTTTTGTGTGTGTGTAATTTAAGGGTCTTGTCTCTTTGCCACAGGAGATTGAGCGTCTTAAAAATGAAAAGCCTACTTGGGAGCGGAGGGTGAGGTGGGATGGGATGAAAGCTGTCTTTGGCAGTCCACCATCTCTGCTGTGGTGTAATCCATTCACAGGGTTACGCCTGCGTCGTTTGATACTGCAGACCTACAGTCGCCGCAGCGGATCTGAATTCTCAGTTTGAGAAATGAAAAAGCAACTTCATGGGTACCACCAGCACTCGGTCATCCTTCACTTAGACCTATTGTGTCCTGTGGAGTTTCTCAGACCTGTGCTTCAAAGCTCCATTCTTGGTTCTTGTCCCTTGTGTGGACAGAAAGAGAAGGCACTTCCGTGGCCCATACACCCACCACAAACCTTGCCATGGTCATAGAATCCATGATCTCCAAAAAAAAAATGAACTTGTCCATTTGCGGAGCTTATCAATTTGCGTTTTCTAAGCATGCAGTACATTCTCAAGTGCATCTTAATTCAGGAATCGCCATCCAAAGTGTGTGGAGACCTGTGTTTTTGGTGCACAAATATCCAGCAATTTGTTTTCAAAATTTATACCAAGGGACCAGGAGTATAGTTTCTCATTTATAGATGAATAGCTATTGTAAAGCTCATATCTATGGACAAGCAGTATTACAGTTATGGACTTGGACTGTGCTTGGAACAAAAGAGTTTGTCCAATGCATGTTATCTGTCATGGATGATCAGATCAAGCAGGATTACAGTGACGCCTCATTTTGTGTATTTGGACTTCTGATCGGTGTGCTTCTCTTTGAGGAAAACTATGTGCCAGTTGGAAATATATTTTGTATCAGGTCTTAATGTTTTATTGTGCCTCATCACCCAAAACCTGACTATCCATACAATTGAAATTGTGTTTTCATACACATAAAAACAGACTTTATTCTTGCTGTCTGAGATCAGATCATTTCATAATGTTTGCTCAGAAATGATTCCTCAAAACAATTTTCAATATATGTGCCCCTACTATGTATGTTTTAAACCTTTCAACAGGCTCGTGGACGGTACATGATATTTGATACACGGTATTTGGTAACAAGTCTCAATGAACAACATGGAAATATTTATTTATTTCTTCCAAAAATTGTCACATGTGTCAAAATATGTAGACCAACCCACAGTGAGACATGACAGAAAAGCCACATTAGTTTGTAAATTTACATGGACAAAGGTATAGTTATTGGACCCCATTACCTTTGAAGAGGAAAGTGTTTTCAGGCTTACATAAAAATGTAAATATACCAGAATTAGCCACTGACTACTGGTCATCCGTAATCTCTGCCAGATCACGTAAATATCAAGTTAGTATACTACAATACAGACATTCAAACACTAATATCATCCATACAAATCAACACTTTAGACATCTGACATATTTGGAAGAACAGTCATTGGTCACACGTCTGGTTCCTCTTTAGCCGTTATTTGAGTTTGTGCTACTGCCTCCTATATTAACTGGGATGCTGTTTCAAACCTCAGTTTCTAAACTGATGGCATCTGCGTCTATTATGTCCTACACAGTCACCTCTTGTACTGACCCTGGTTACTTTACCGCCTGTACTGGATTTACTCATTCAAGAATGGCGAAGAGTGTCCATACAAAAACATGCCAGTTTATAGTTTTTGGCTTCTCTTTCAGAAGAGATGGCATCAAGAAAGTGTGTTATGTAAAATAATATATATAAATATTGAACCAACATCCTGACTCATCAGCCAGTCAAATGGGCGTTTCACATTGGACACTGGTCCAGAACACACATCCAAACTAGTCTGAAAATAACTCAAGGACATTAAAAATTAGCTTGTGGAATTTCACCAGAAATGTCTGAAACTTGTCATACAGTTTAAAAGTAAAATGTTTTCAGTGATGTGACAAATGGTAATATTTTTTGGTAATTTATATGGACCAACAAGTGACATTCTGTCCAATTTTATGTCGGACTGCGAGGGGGAAAAAGTATTTGTATGTTTTTTTTTATACTGTATGTAAAACTTCTGTTCTCAGCTGCACATACGTTTAATAGAGGTCATTGCTGTTAAAATATAATCACATCAAAGTATACATGCTGCTCTTTCCTTTTTCTTTTTGTATCCCTACATCCCACTCCTATCCCTCCGTCATTTTCTTGAAATTTAGGTTTATAAACTGATTGCTGAGAATGAGAAGATTGAAAGAATGTTTTGTGTAAATTTGTACTAATGTAATATATTCACAATTGGTTGGATCCTTGCATACAATTATGAAAATACAAACTAGGAAAACTTAAAAAATGCTTCTTTTTTAAGTCCAGAGGTTCTAACCATCTTTCTTTGTAGAGTTGTTAAAGAACACAAAGGTAAACTATCCCTGAGGCCTTTGGGTTTACTTGCCTGTAGCAGCAGTTGCCCCGTAAATAAACTGCGTTTTTTGCCTTCAAAATTAACTGGATTTTTTTTATCCTATTGTTCAAAAAATAATCAGATTTAGCTTTTTTTAAAGGACCTGTTTGAGCTGTTTGAATGTACAACTACATTTTATTACTGACCAGTGTGCATTTGGCACTGTGTTTCTGAGGAGACAGTCCCTGTTGCTGTTTTAGTTATTTGACTAAAATTTGAATGTAAAAGGGACAAACTACATTAGACCACGTTATCTCCTGAATGGCTTAAGCTCAGAAAACAAAATACATTGTAGGGGTGACAGTGGCGCAGTCATTGTGTCATTGGGCAAGACACTTCACCCAACTTGCCCCCAGTGTCTGCGTACATTGGTGTATGAATGAGAGAGTGAATGGGTGAGTGGATCCTTGCTGTAAAGTGCTTTGAGTGCCTAATGTAGGTGGAAAAGCGCTATATAAGTTGAGACCATTTACCCTGAAAATACTAAAAACATATAGCAGGTAACATTTAGCCTTTGTTTTTTATAGGAGGTCACAGATATCGTAAAAAATAATAAAATAAAGTATCATTTTTGCTGAGCTAGATAAGGACACAAACTGTAAACACGGAGTACCTAAAGGTTTGTTTAAATCATCTTGGCTTCATTAAATCCAGTACACCAGGTTATGATTTGTCAAAGCATTAAACACTGATGCAAATCATCGGCTTTCACTTCCATTTTTTTGTTATTATCTTTTTGTTACGAACAATATGTAAAATACTGTGTTAATACTGTATTGTAAAGAGTCTGTCTTAGTAATATATTTTGTGCCTATCAGATATCAGTTTTATTTGTATTTTTATATTTACTTTAAATGTACATAGCAGAACCATACAGCAGGGGGCAGTAGTCGTGACTTGGACGCGAGGACTAACCAAAAAGAACCAGGAAGAAGTGTTTTATTTTTATTTTTTTAGGCGGCACGATCATGGCGACGAGCGAAACCGTAAACATCCAACAAGCCGACGTTGTTGTAAATCGCTGGCTCGTTGATTATTATCTGGTTTTGGCCATCGATTTGCTCGAAAGGGAACAATACAACGACTTTTGTGCTATTCGAAATGTGCTTGACCGTGAGTATTGCAGCGATGCACGCAGCCTGCTGTGTGCTGGGACCAGGGAACAGTGTGTCGTAGTAAAGTTTGTTGTTGTGTTGATGTAGTGTGAGTGATCGCTCTGTGTATAAACGACCAAACAATCTCTGCCCTAGATGTTTTGAGTCGTCCTCTGGAGTCTGCTAAAAGTACACCCAAAAATGTTAGAGTGCTGGACTTTCTCACCTGGATAAACAAAGGGGAACAGCTTGGTGAGCGTGCATGTTTACATTTGTAGTTGCCCATTCTGTTCATTTTCTGTGGTTTTGATAAAAGTTTAAAAAAAAAAAAAACAGGCATTATTTTGTGCATTCTTACTTCCAGACGTGGCCTCCGACACAGACCCCACACTCAGCCCTTTAGAATCGGCCTTGGAAGTATTGGAAAGTCTGAAAGAGGACTGTCATCAGCTCGATTATGATAAGGTGTCCTCGTCACTGAAGGAGATGGTAGGTATTTTATATGGTCTCATTATTCCACGTGTGCTGGGCTTGATCAAAGTCACATGTTACTTTCAGATTGTTAAAATGTTTATCATCAATGGAAAGTTTGGGAAAGCGAAGAAGGCACTGAAACACTTTCCCAAGTCCATGTTTAGCAAGGTGAGGCAATTATTACACAGTAGTTTTGTGTTTGTTTTACATCCCTTTACTGTCCTGTGCAGAGCTTTTAGACAGGCCGAGAGATGCTTCATTTGTAGCAGACTTAAAAACTGCAGCCTATGCACAGTACATAATAACTGAAGATGTAGTCTTTTCAGTCAGTGTGTCTTTGTTGCATTTTTGTTTGTAGAAGGCCGCGTTAATGGGTCTCATCGACCAGAAGAGCGGTGGCCATAATATCAGTGGCCAAGTGAACTTTGGCCAGTTTAGGGAGGAGATGCTGGCCTTCTGTCAGGAACTTTGTCAGTTTACACCGCCATTTCTATTCAAGGTATGCAAATGTTAATAAATTACGAAAGCTGATGCTATGTGTTTAAGTTTGTTTATTAATATTATTTTTGTTTTATGTTGTAACAGGCTGCTGTCCGGCTTATTAAATCAAGACACACTGAGCCAGGTGACAATGTGGAAGCTCCAGAACAGCAGGAGGAGCCTGAGCAACTCTGCTGTGAGCGGGTCCTTTTACGACAGTGGTGCGTTTCTGTTCTTTTCAACATTATTATGACATATTACAACAATGGTTTTTAATATCTCATTAATGCATGTTTAAGTATGGGTGCAGCAAACCTCATGTAGTTTTTGGGTCTTAAAATATTATTTTACTCCAGATCTGTAGTGGTGGAAGGATCTAAAGTTTTGAGTATACCGCAAGAAAACTTGGTCATGTGAAATGCACCGAGGTGTTGGCTACTGTACATCGTGATGTGTATCTGTGGATATTGTTTCATGTCTACAGGTGCTCGTCATATAATTATAATGATTATCATGAAAAAGTGAATCTACTTCTGTCATTCAACTTTAACTGTGAAACTAATATATGATAGACTCATTACATGCAAAGTGAGATATGTAGCCTTTATTTGTTATCATTTTGAATATGGCCCAGCTTGTAAAAACCCCAAACTAAAAATCTCAGAAAATTCGAATATTTTAATAGACAGTAAGCCATGATCATCAAAATTATATGTCACTTTGCATGTATTGAGTCTTTCATATATTAGTTTCACATTTTAAGTTGAATAACAGTAAAGTAGTAAATTAAGTAAATTAACTTTTCATGATATATATTATGACAAGCACCTGTACATGTGGGGAATACACATGGAACAATATGCAGTGAGCGCCATCAAATGTACAGTAACTTTGAATGAGTACACAACCAGATGAAGACACAGACCTTGGCTCATGTCACTGCCCGTTTTAGAGGGAGAGGACATGTTCATATTCAATGTCACCCAGCATTCAGCTGAATGCTGCAGTCTTGACCATTTGGGTTTTGGATAAAAGTAGGCGGGCCCAGGCCCACTTATGGTGCAGCATGTGATGCGGATATGGAGATATATGGGGCACATTTGCAAAGCCAACATCCTAACACTTGCGTCATTCATTTATTTATTTTGTCTCTGCAACGACTGTCTCTTTAGCAACCGTGTGTTTATGGAGAAGTCCAGATTGGAAGCGGGATTCAATGTGTTAGCAGATGGGACAAGTTTTAATAACTTGCAAGAAGAGGAAGAACGGGCACAGAGCCAACCAATTTCTTTGCATCTATCTCCGAGTCCTGAGGATGCTAATGGGGAAGTAAAAGATGAGTTATATCAAAGAACTTCTGATAGCCCGATGGAGGCTTCCCCAGCTGACGAACCAGCACAAATGTGTGACATTCCACAACCACCAACAAGTTCACTCTCAAAAATGGGAACAATACCAACCAAGAGACGGCAGTGCACCATCGCACAGCTGGTGGTGGAGCCAGACAGCCCAGTTTTGTCTCAGGAAGTTCACTGTGAACTCGCAACAAAGGAAACACAAGAAGAATCACCTGAACAATCGAATGCCGGCGACTCACCGAGTCCAATAATTGAGTGTGAAGTTAGCAAACCTGTGCGGAAACGGTCATTTAAGAGTTGTGACAGGTAAAGTTAATACTCTGAAGCTTTTTGTTTGTTGAAGGTAAGGAATGACTAAAGAATCTCTTAACAGAGCCAAAGCGAGATCTGAGGGCAAGATGCCACCCAAGAGGAATGAGGACATTTCTGATCCAGATGAAATTTTAAGGCGTGTTAATAATACAAGCAGGTAATTTTTTATTAAAAAACAGACAAAAAAGACGCAAGGTGAGTTACTGTCAATAAAATTATATCTTCACAGAGAGACAGAAAATGAAGATGTGGAAGTCTCAGATGGCTTAGACAGTTCCCCTGGTGCCTCAATACTAACAAGTTCTACTCCTGACAAAAACAAATCCACCCCACACACAAAATGGTAAGTAAACGTTGAAGTTCAAGTAATAGTAAAACAAATGGCTGGGATGAATTGAGACATTTTTGTGTTTGAATATATCTTGAAACAGGAAAAAGGCATTCAACAGTGCCAGGGAGTCAAAGGAGGCGTGGAGTGATGAAGAAGCGCTTTTTGATGACGGTAAATACATGTATATTTATTTTAGTTAAAATATATATATTTCTGTAACCTTTTATGTTACACAGGGTCATTAAATGAAAGCCTGTCCAATTCTGGAAGAAAAAGGGTAATAATTTAACCTTTTATCATGTTCGCCCTTTTCAAACAAAGTTAATTTCTTCTTCTAAAAAGGAGTTATATTTATAAATGTATTGATGTTCCAGAAATGGACAGACAGTGAGACCCAGCGACTGAAAGAAGGGGTTGACAAATTTGGAGAGGGAAATTGGTGCAAGATAAAGGCATACTACAACTTCAAAGATCGAACAAATGTCAACTTGAAAGACCGATGGAGAACAATGAAGAAACTGAAGATGGTGTAACAAGAGGTTTACAGAAAAATGTTTTATATACGGTTTATATTCAGACAGTTTGACCTTTTTTTTTATTTTTTTGGCATTTTCAAAAAGTTCAATAAACTTCAAGTTAGCTATATAAAAAAAAAGTGTTTTCATTTTGTTCAATCTTATTACAGACATTTTTTTAGACATAAAGTGCCCAAATAATTACTAATGTGATACTTGTTGATACCTGGATATTGTAAGAGAGTGGTTAATAGGAAAACCTACCGAGTCAATTAGCAAGATGTTGACGATCAAGTTTGGCACAATAGAATCGTATTGGTATTCCAAATTTAGTGCCGCTTCTTTCATTCAGCATCTTTAAGGAAGTTCACCGTTTTTCCATACTGAGAAATGTTCTTACCTGAGCTTAGACGAGTTGATGCATACCTGTCTGGTCTTTGTACGTGCCCTCAGTCACACAAAAACAAAAGGTGTTGTTAGCATTTGGCTCCTCCCAATGTATTCCTATAGCTCCAAACGGGGGCGAAGTTGGCAGCTACCACGCTCCTTCACGGGCATCCACAAAGACCAGACAGGTACGTATCAACTCGTCTAAGCTCAGGTAAGAACATATCACAGTATGGAAGAACGATGTGCCCTCAGTCACGCAAAAAGACCAAAGACGTTTTTAGCATTGGCCTCTCCCAGTATATTCCGATAGCTCCAAACGGGGTGAAGTTAGAGAAGCAACCACGCTCTTCCACGGGCACGCACAAAGACCAGAGAGGTATGCATCAACTCGTCTAAGCTCAGGAAAGAATATATCTCAGTATGGAAAAACGGTGAACTATTCCTTTAATATTCCAACCATTGGCAAGCTTTAGCTGTCAAGACCTGTTGTATGAAGATGACCAAAAAGGATAGTACACAAGTATAAAGTCCATATCTTGTTGAGTCCTTATGTTAATGCATCCTCATTCCGAATGAACTCTCCAACATCTGCCTGGTGGAATACAACTATGGCCATTGGATCCATTCGTCGACACTCCTGTGTAGACTTTGCGGCCACTCCAAATCCCTAATAATTACAAATGTGTTAATGTCTGCAACACAATATCTGAAGAGGGGAGTAGACCCGTGGTTGGTGTAGAAGTACTTACAAGAGGTACATCCGCCATGGAATACACAACAACTCCCTGGTACTGCTCTGTGTTCTCAGTGATCCTTCCAAGCCCGGATTTCAGCACATGGTTTCCGTAAAGAAAAGACTGCTCAGATCCAGGCTTCACCCACACCTTGTACTGAAAAAAGGTCAAATAATTAATCAACCTATAATTCAGAACCAGTTTAATGTCTGACGGAAGTAAACATACCTTTGCATAGGGAGCAAGAAAATCCAGAGCCGTGATATGAAGGCGGAACTTTTGGGTTTTGGTGAATTTGCCAAAACACGTGCCCACTGACACGAGCTTGTCCCTCGCGACGTTTGTTGCCAACTTTAGAATTTTTTCACTGTTAAAAAAAAAAAGAAAATACGTTATCTTCCCAATCCAAATGCAAAACCTCTCCATTATTACATACCTCAAATAGTAGACGCGATCATTATGAAGCCTGAAGCAGTAAGTACCGTCAGGTCTGTCCACTAGAAGTTTGATGTTTTCACCAATGCTGTAAAAGGCAAAAACACCGCTAGCATCATGGGCACGATCAAACGCATACAATCCGAAACACTGACCATTTCCAAGTACTTACTATTTCGATAATTTTTGGAACATTGTCTTTGTTTCTTCATCTGTTAGAGGACGCATGATGCTTACTTTTAATGCGCTAAAACAGACACCAGACTCTCTTGAAAACGTGGGTCGAAAAGTGTTGCCCTTTAAACCGGAAGTCAACGTATTCAATGAGCGAACTTCCTGTTTTTTTTTATTTCATTCTTCAGATTTGTCATACGCCTCTCTTACTCCGGAAAGCTGGCCCCTACCAGGTACGAGATTATTAATCAGAATAAGACGTTTCCCAAAAGCCGTGCAACACGTTGTATTTAAGTTAATTATTTTTGCCAAAACAATTTACATCGCTGGTTCATAAATACTTTCTGGAGGTATATGATCGAAAATAGGCGCACCTAGCATGGTTAGCTTCGTGACACTGAAAAACACCCTCTTTGCCACTAGCAAAGGAGCTAAGCTAACACTGTTTGCTTTAATGTTAACGTCGGTTTGCGACAAGCACTGACCCAAAAAGTTGACGATCGGATATGGAGACGAAGCAATTGTAAAACGCTTACGTTTTGTTAAAATGTTACATTTGCCGCAGTGTCCACTACTTACATAACCTCTTAATTGTTTGTAAATACTGATAGTCAGTTTCGTAATCCGATATTAGAGCAAGGGAGTAACTAATCCTATGTGGATTACACCACCCTTTTAAATCAACATTGCACACTATTATTCCATGTTAGATTATGTTTGGTTTATTGGTGTTTACCATGATCTCCAAGGTCACAAATAACCTGATATATCTTGATAGCTCTGCCAGAAATCATCGTTTTGTTCTGGATTCATTTGTTGTAGCCTCATTCTGTCTGCTAATCGACATAATTAGGCAGAATTAGGCTAAAAGAGAATAGCATGGAATAGGACAACCTATTTTACCTCAAAACTAATTTAACTTTTCCTATTATTTGTTGTATCTGCAGGTTCTTCCCCTCTGTGCTTGCTGAGTGCTTGCTGTGTTAACAGCTTGCTCTAGAAACGCAGTGTATGTCTGTCATCAGTTTCCGGCTTGTGTTTGTGGCTCTGATAACGCTGAACAGGAAGACGGCAAGTGAAGGAGACGTCTGAGCTGAGAGGAAACTGCTGTGGCTTCTTCTTTAACCTCAGTATGACTGAGTTCTGGGTTTGTTTTAGCTGCTGCATCGCTGAGCAGCCTCAGCCGGTGAGTACACATTCAACTCATGTTTTAAGGAAGCTATACTGGTCAGACTGAAAATTAGCTGACTTAGTTAAAAAGGCTGCAATATGATTTTATACTTTGGCAGTACAATCTTTCATTTGTCTTGATTGTCTTTTTGTTTTGTTTTCCTCCTCCTATGTCAACAAGCTGCCAGTTTATCGGTTAATATGTTGTCTTTTGTGTTGTTTTTTTCCAGAAACGGCGGCGGCGAATTGATCGCTCCATGATTGGGGAGCCAACAAACTTTGTCCACACCACACACGTTGGCTCAGGGGATATGGGCCTAGGACTGGCAACAGTATGTTCGTGCTACTGGTTTCTTTAAATGATCAGTTTTTGCTACTCTTTCTTTAACTTTTTTTCGTTTATTCTAAAAAGGTGGACCTCGTTCAGACCCAAATGAAATCTAAAGGAGGCTATGCACATGGAGGATCTGAAGGGTCCCAGTTATAGCATGGTAAGACATGGTTCATTTGGTCTATTTTAAAGGGGGGGTATTATGCAAAATCGATTGTTGTCGAATGTTATTATGTCATTCCCTCATTAAAAACATGCCTGAAGTGTTGCCTTGGCACATTCCCGTATTTTTGAGTAATCTGTAAAAACTCTGATGGCAGCCATTTTAGGGATAGCTTTGCCTGAGTCCTCCTAGGAACGCCTCCACCTCCTGGAGACGCCTCCGAGCTTTTGTCACCAGCCGAGTAACCGACCACTGCTCCTCAGCAGATCCCCCTCCCCACTGATGCCACAGACAGCGTGTGGAGGGGGCGTGCCAGAAAGGGTCAGAGGTTCTAAGACAGAGGCCTATTTCAAGACATTCGCTACAGCCATTTTGAGAGAGCAATTTTATACAAGGCAGTTATTCTAATTTACTGCATTTACAGACCAACAGCAGGTTGCGTCATCATTGTAGTGTGCTATAGACTGGTGCTATGTGATTGAAAAAAGCCTAATACCCCCTCTTTAATATAATCGTGAAAAGTATGTGTTGGTTTTTATGACATACTTTTTAAAGGTATGTTGTTGTGTTGTCAGCAACAATGTTTGTACTTTCTCCAGCATAGCCATGATGTTTAATAAATTGCCCTTCTGTTTCTGTATGGCTGTGGCACATTGTTCTGCTAACCTTGTTTGGAAATGAGTAGATCTCGAGGTTTAACATTCTGGCCAAAATAAGCCAAAAGTGTATTGCACTTTCACAGCAGTAACTGGTCTGAAAATAGCTAATTACAATGAGCCCAGAGAGCTGTTCCTTTCTGCTTGATCTAGTAGTACTGCAGGATCTTTCGTTGGTTGGTGTAAACTTTTGATTTCCATATTTTTCAAGATACTGATTTGAATCTCCTTCTGTCTCTACAGCTGTTCTCTGGTGATTCTACTATTGGTAACTAGAAGCAGTTATGTCTGTAAAGGACACAGGACCAAAAGATACTACTGCTTTTTTTTTTTTTTTTTATGTATATATTTTTATTTCCCATTCCTTTTAATGAAAGCACTGCTATCCATTTGCTGCCATACTGTTGCACTGTAAAGAATAGCTGTCTAAAATAGATAGGACGCCATAGGTATAGTATAAACTTAAATGTATGCGTGTGTGTATGAGAAAACTATTTTCAAAATATTGCTGTTGTAGCCCATTTTGATGCCTGTATTTATTGTCTGATGTTGTGAACGGACCTCATGGTGGCTGGGCCACATTGGAGATTTGGAACATTCAGTTTCATGCTTTATTCTCAGAGGGTTATTAAGAAACAGGTGGAGATGGCAAAGCTAAATGAAAATATTCTGAGAAATAGTCATGCTTTCTGAGTTCAGGGTTAAGATTGCTCTTTGGTAAACTTGAATTAGAGTATAGTACACTGGACCATACATTGTACATGCACACTTGCTTTTGCGTCGATTTCCACTTTTTTTTTTTTTTTTTTTTTTTAAACCTTCATTTAGAACAAACCATAGAGCATTTTAATAAACTATGAATTTACTATATGCCTTCTGTAGTTGTTTTCTAGACTTCGCCAAGATGCATATTTTTAAGCTTTTTCCTCTTTAAAACCCATCTGCAAGAGTAGACTGATTGTGTCTTGCCTTCTTCTCATAGTCATGGGTAAGAAAGTATACGCTCTCTCTGAAAGTTATGTTGAATAGAGACTATGCTTTCGGGCCAAATGAAGCTGTCGTATTGCTTGTAAATTTCTGTCAAATCCAGTCTGGTACATGTTTGTAGCAGTGTTTTGGGGTTTCATTGATACAGTGTTAAAAATGCTTGTATGGATAAACTTTGTTTCTATATATCTTCGCCTTCACACAGTCTAAATGTTTGTCTTAAAATTTTCACCTTTTCTGTTTGTGCCAAATTACAAAGATGTCTTCAAAGGCAGTCGGTTTCTTCTTATTTTAAGTTCAAATGCGCACTATATTAAAATTACTGTTAGAATTTTTACTTCTTTAATCAGAGTAGATTTTATAATCAGGTGAAATTCAAAGAATAGACCAGCAGGCTTTGGTCTGTTCAACCTTGAAAAGGATAGTCCGTGTATTGTGTATGACAAAGTTACTATTTTAATTTTAGTAACTTGTAGCATACTCTTTGAACATTATATTTCCTCATTATCTTTATATCCCAAAGTTATTGCGTATTAAGCTGGAAGTGAAGTCTGCCAACCGAGGCTCTATGTACAAACTACTTTAGAATGTTTCCCATTATGATGCATTTGAATTGTCAAAGTTTATGTAGTTTTAGTGTAAATGAGCTAACAAATGTTATCTGCAAGAATGCATATTTTCTATTCACAGAAGCAGCATAAAAGAAATTAGGTTTAAGATTTAAATATTCCTTACTTTCTTTTTTTTTTATGTGGTGCCAAGCCATGAAAATGTTCATTTGTGCCCGCATTAACTGTGCTGTAACATTTACGTGAATGAATGTAATTGTTATTGGTTGTTGTGCTGGTAACTATTAATGTAAACCAACCTCAAATTTTGCAACTGTAAAATCCTCTGAAAAAACACACTTAAACCAGCAGGTTGTGCAAGTGGACCATTTGAATGTTCGAGGATATTTTTGTTCTGCTGAAGATCTGTTTTCAATTTTCAAAATAAAACTTAAAGAACCTAAGACGTTTTCATGATTTTTCAGTTTCCCCTAGGTTTATTTACACACCTATTAATGTTAAATGATGTATAATGACTTGCATGAACAAGGCTGTACAAGAGGAAGTATAAGCCAGGCAAAGCTAGATTTAATAATAAATTGTGTGCAAGACAGAAAAAGGAGATGAAACGGGTTTAGTTTTTCTTTGGTTTTTGTTTTGTTTTTTACCTTTGGCAATATATCTGCTGAATTCTGTTGTGGGACAATGACTTCTGCAATTCCTCAAGCTGGCAAGCCACAACAAATGAAATGGAGGGAGACCTAGAATTCTACCCACTCAAGTGTTTTCAGTGAACCATAGACATAAAGATGACAGGCTTGGTTTGGAAGAGGATCTTTACTTGATACAGTCAGCATAAACAAACGGCTGACAGAGTGCCCCTCTCTGGTTTCCCGCTTAGTGCTCAGATCAGCAGGTAAAACAGCTGAAGCGTAGAGATCCGGGGGAATAGTTCATTGCACAACTACTGCATTAGTGTATGATGATATGAAGACCAGTCATTGAGTTCTTTAATGTAGTTTGGGAACAGATCATTGTCATTTTCTGTTTGTGTGGTAAAGTCCTCAGCAGACCCTGGGAAAATCAAAACAGTTGGTGCAATAGCAATATAGAAGTCATTATTGTGTTACTGCACATGCATATAGAAAGGCAATGATAGACAATGCAACACCACTAGCTATCCTCTGTATCGAAAACAGTTCATGAAGATGCCAGAAGAATGCCAGTCTTTTGGACCCCAAATAGAATAGTCTCACAAAAACAATAAACATACTGTATGTATATTACAGTATATATATTATTATTATTATACAACTTACAGTGCCAGTGGCTCTCAAGTGAATGTGTTCTCCATGGTTCACATGCGTAGCTCCAACTTTCAGTGTTGTTTAGTTGGTCCATTAACTATGAACAAAGATACAATGAAGAAAGACGATGTTTCTTGAGAATGTGGTAGAAAAACAGCAAAATGCCAATACCTTAAAAACAGCTTCTTTCTGCTCCAGCTCAGAAATCTCTGTGGACGCTCCTGAGCAACAACACAACAGTGTGCATCATGATGGCCTTTGCCTTTGTAACTGAACAAATATCGCTTCACGTACCATAGGATGAGGTGCTCTCATTATATGCCCCCACTCTGTCTTTTGGTATTGAGTTTGGAGCAGATCTGATTGGTTGCCAAGGCTGTATCACACATTTGTCATTATCACGATTTGTTGAATGACTTCTTGATCTACTTGACCTCTGCGCTGAAGTTGAAGCTAATGGGCATCAAGAGGAAGATCAAAACTTCTATCTATGTATTATTAAACATGATCATTATTTATGTTTTTAGTACCTCTCCTCCTCTTAGCTGTTTTGTTTGGCAGCATCCGATAAACTCTGTATGCATTGGTGCCTTTTTTCTTGCTGTGCTCCCGAAGCTCGCAGATATCAGACAAAGAATTCAATGCACATCGGAAATTTGCCTTCCATGTTTTTGGGTCCGGTTTGTCCTTCCCTGGTTGATATCGGCCTGCAGACAGAAAACATGATGACATAATCTATGCATGTACACAAAGCTAGTTCTGTCAATCGAATATATCTTTTAATCGGATCAATCGCACTTGTGAAATTCGATTAATCATGATTAATCGCAGGAAGTGTTTCTCTAATAATTATCATCATTATTAATACTTGGCCGACATAAAAAAAATGTTAATGCATTTCATTAACCACAGTTAATTCACAGTTTCATAATTCTATCTTATAACGGGGATCTCTGACCAGTAGCTCACCAGCCCTTTCTTGGTCACTCACCTAAGGCTTTCAACAATTCCACACGCACTTGATAAGTCACATTTTAGATACATTTTCTTTGGGTGCTGAACATTTTGAACAGAATCTGCAAACTTTACATAGTATAAGCAGTGTTGGGAGTAACGTATTGCAAAAGTACCGAGTTACAAAAATATATTACTTTTTCCAGTAACTAAAGAATATAGCATATTACGTAAAAGAAAATATGGGAATATATTAGTCATTACATTTCAAGTAACTTGAGTTACACAGGCATTTAAATGTATGAACAAAAAATTGCCAAACACCCCCCAAATATAATGCAGCATGTCAAATCAAGCTGGACATTGATCTGCAGTCTGTAGTTATAACGTCGTCAAAACAAAACACGAGAGAATGGGGGCGTTATTACTATTTTCAGTTTATATTTTACTAAAAGTAATTCAAAGTAGTGTAACTCTGCTAGTAATATGTAAAACAAACATATTACATTTTTAAAGCAGTAATAACTAATATAGAATATATACTTTTTTTTTAAGAAACTTGCCTAACACTGAGTTTAAGGACAACATGAAAGTCATTTTTGTTGAAATAACATAATTAGCCTCTTTGATGCATAAGCAGCTCTCTGTTGCTTTTGTTACACGAAAGTACCTCAACATGTAAAAAGGTTGAATAGAAGTGCTTTGTTTTTCAGGTCTTGTGTGTGCTCAGATACAAGAATGTGGTTGGTCAAATCATATACAAGTCATTTGCGATTAATTCATGATGTGTGCACATTTATTTATTTTTTTCATTTGATTAATCGTGAGACGCTTCAAATTTGACAGCCCTAATAAAATGAATTATTATGAGGTTATGAAATTGGATGCCGTCTGACCGTCAAGCTAAATGGATCAACAGTTTTGATGACAGCAGTTTCACATCCTTGTCTGGAGTTGAGTTGATGTTTGTTTTTCTGAATTCTGACAGCAACATGACAGGGCACTACACCCATTAACATGATATTACACAACTGCATTGTCAGTCAAAAGCATGTTGTTAGAATAAAATTTATAAAAGCCTTGTTCATGTATCAAATTTGTTGTCTGGCCTACAGGTAAGGTTGGTGACAAGAATGCCGTAGATCAAGATAAACATGGCATTAACGCACTGAAAACTATGCAAACAAGTAACTGCCATGTGGGCTGTGATGGGATAAAGGATGACATTTTAAAAGAGGACAAAATTTTACACAACCAATCAAGTCCAACGCATAGGCCTATTCTCAAAATGGAAATGAGTTCATGTACTGTATACAATGCTCCAATGCATCAAAGTGGCACAAATATGAGGAATAATGTACAAGCTCCCACCATTACATAAATAATGTCATAAATGTGTTCAAAGTGAGAAGCTGTGTTTTCTGAAAGTTCATACCCACCAGTGTGTATTGCCCAGCTCCTGAAAAGTGTGGCATCCCGGTCAATACTCCAGCCATGACGAGCTGCATGTTTCCATGGAATCTGGAAGATCTGTGCCACCTATACACAACAGAAACATCTTTTTTTTCTTCCCCCTAACAAGTAGAAGTATTGTCTATAATAGCATAAGGATTTACCCGGTCAAGCCACCTGACCCCTGGATACTCCCCTGAATGAATCTGCTTCTCCAGCCATGCTCTCAATCTCAGACGGCCTTGCTGCTGCATGCTGTACAAAAACACTAAAACTTCATCTCAGGTCAACAGGTAGTCTATTAAGGAGTTGGAGTACGTTCCAAGCCCTCTCCGACATTCATCCAATCACCCGCAATACACTTATGATACGCCATCTCCTCGGCCAATGAGTGCAGTCGAATGGCTCCTCGCATTACAGGAAATGCTCCATTAAAGTTTGTAGTAATCTATCTTGGTCTGTCTTGTTCTCTGTCTTACTCTCTGACACTCACATAAAAATGAATCAGCGTGCGCTTTCGCTGTGGAAGATTCTATAAAAGTCACAAAAGTTCTTTTTCGACCACCATCAGAAATACAGTTTGAGCAATCTGTGAGTGAGTGTGAAATGTCTTCATGGAAATTATAAGTGTAGTTTTATTTACAAATCCACCAGCCTCTATTACATTCATTCTGGATATGTGCCAAGTTTCTTTGTTAGAGGTTTGGCAGTTAGATTTCAAGAGAAAGCAATGAGGAAGTATTTTTTTGTAACAAGCTCCGCGTTCTCCTCTGTTCTGTTGGAATAGTGAAAGTGCATTATAGAGTAACACATATAAAAAAAAACACATTTGTACAAAAACAGCAATACAAAAAATCCAGAACATGAAATGAACTGTCTGAAACAATAAATAACAATACCTAGTCTGGATAGAAACAATGAAAATGAAATTAAGGATAAGGCTTGTCTCGGGGGAATTTAGTCGATCTAAAAATTGGAAATAGCAATAGCTCATTGAACTGACATTGTAGAACGATTATTGTCCAGCACAGTATGGTAATTGGGTGGAAATAGCAAAATAGGAGAGACATGGCAATTATGGTAGCTATTTGGAAAGAGGACACAGTAATATGAATCATCTGAACTCTAGCCCTTACCCAGTATAATGACTTTCAATTATCAGAAAACACATTTTCTTGGTAACAATATAGGAACAAGGCCACAAACATATTATCCCTCGTTTCCATTCTATTATTCTATTACCATGTTAAAAGCCGTGCTATAAAGAACAACCGATCAGTTCAGGAGGGATCAACATCGCCTTATACACAATGATAACCAGGCTCTACGATTATCTCATCAGACACATGTGGGAGAATTACACAGTGAGATGGATCCACCTCTGCTGTATCATTTGTCAAACCTGGTATCAATGATGGACACTTTTCGTTCTCTGTCGAACTCATATTATTGGACTGTTCGACTAATTTCTCAAAGCCATGGTAGCCGTAGATCACTGGGAGAAGGTTTTGAGAGGGACTAGATGCCTCTCCGCATGGCTGATACGACATGTCCGTCTCCATATTATCGCAAACAGGCGGATTAATGAAATCGTGCAGCATGGGGCCGTCGATGGAATGGTACCCCGAATCACAGGTCCTCTGCACATGCACGTCATCAGTTGGGCTGTTGCTGATGTAAGTTTTATTGTCAAAGCCTATTGGTGTGGATGTCTTGTTGAATGGAGAAAGAATCCTGCTGCTATGTACGGGTTCTTCCGATGAGAAAGTGTCCTCAGCTGGAGTGAAAATCGGAAGGAAGTTCTTGAGGACCTCAAGTACACAGGTCTCCATGTCGGCAGGTTGTGTTTCGGCGTAGGCCAGCGAAGACGAGGCCATGCTGATGCCGCTGGTGTGCCCTGATCTGCCGCTGCCGTCTGACAGAGACTCCTTTGACCTGTGGGATGAGGAACACAAAAATGGAAAATAAAAGTTAAAACAGGACATTTATAGTATTCAGTCTGCTCTAAATTAAATGCAAATATTATATACTAGATAAGTTAATTACTAGAAACTTTCATTCACATCATGTAACTGAAAACAATGTGTGCACCTAATGAGAAGCAAATGAGTTTAGATATACAGTTGTGCCGTTTACATACCCTGGTGTTTTGGGGGTTTTGTTGATGTTTTTTGGTAATTTCTCAAAGAATATGAGTGAAAACACATAACTTTTTTCACTCATGGTCAGTGATGTTGTGAAGCCATTTATTGTGAAGAAAAAAAAACTCATTTCAAATCACCATGACAAAATAAAATACTAAAATGACCCTGTTGAAAAGTACACACCCCTAATGTACTGCCCCCTTTAGCATCAATGACAGCTTGGAGTCTTTTGTGGTGGTGAAGGTTCTGTTTATAATATAATGGTAAAGCGGCTCATTCTTCTTGGCAAAACGCCTCTAGTTCCTGTAAATTCCTGAGCTGTTTTGCATGTTTTGCAATACTGCACATTTGAGCTCTCCCCACAGTGGTTCAGCGATATAACAGCGAACAACCTCTATATTTCACAGTAAGTATGAGGCACTTTTCATCATAGGCCTTTCATCATAGGAGTTTCACCATAGTCCACATAGGCCTTGTTGACGACAAAAAAGTGCACCATACCTACTGTGAAACTTATCAGCACAACTGTACGTTGTCCAAAAAAAACTAATATATGTAAATGTTTCTGAAAGTGCCCTGAATTATTAATTAAGTACATAATGCAAACTCAGTTGGTAGATTGGTCGTCTTATAACCAAAATGTTGATTGATTGCTGATAGTCAGTGTTCACACAGCCGTTGATACAGATCCAAAGCATGATTATAATCATTAGTTAAAATGGTGTTTAATCAATAATAAACTACCATTACTACTAACTAACTACTATACAAATAAATATATACTTACAAAGTTAAGCTGTCTTTTGACACGAGAGGCTCGACACTTACAGATTGTACGCTCAGGAACTCAGGTTTCAGAATCTGCAGGAGCAATTGAAAATAATATTTACTGAATTATAATTAATAATAACAAATCAAGAAATGTTTATGTCAGCAATAATCTTACCACTTTCCCATTAGGTTTGAAATCCAGGAGTTTTGGCTTTTCGTCTTTGGCAGCTCTGTCCCACAACTTTCCTTTCACACTGACAAACCAACAAACATTGGCATTAGAATCTAGCAGCAAACAATGAGCCATAACCGTATAACCTTATATTCTATATAAATGTTTTTTTTTTAACTACTTACAGTAAAATAATACAATACACGTTATACTAAAAGTGGCTACATAGGCAGCAGGTTACATGCGTGGCTGTCTCAAAGATGGTGTGTGATCTTACTTGATGAAAGAAGCAAATGCCATACCACTGACGGCAATTGCGCCCACACTGAGGCATAGCATCACTGCAATGAGCCAACCATTTGAGGATGAAGCTGCAAAGACAAACATGAAAGAACATCGTCCCACTATCCACTATAGTAATGCCACAGTAATTCATTTTGTTTATTAATGATGTGATTTTACCTGTTGTGAATTCCACCTCGTTGCTGCTGTCACTTAAAACTCCATAACTTGTGTTGGTCTTCACACTGACCACATACGTTGTACTTGGCTCCAAATCCCGACCAAGAATTTCAAAACGGTTGCTGTCTTCAGTTACACTTGGCTTTACATTAGTAGAATGCTTAATAAAAGGACAACAAACAAAAATCATGAATTATCAAGGACATTTTTGTGAGCATCACGAACACAACCCCAGAGTTACTCTAAATCTTACCTTATTGTCATCCCCTTTTTTCTGGTAGGTCACAATGGCCAAGATGTCATCTCTGATGGATGGTTTTGCATTTGTTTTCCATTCTATTTGATAAATGTCACTTGATTTTGCAACTGGGTAAATAAATGGAGGAGGTGGTTTAACTGTACGGGGAAAAAGTATAATAGTTCAAATATCATGGCATGGACATGGAGTAATTTAAAGGCCCTATAACACATTTGTCTTGAGGCTTTATAATGCACTGCACTTAAAGGTGTTTTTCAGTAACACCTGGGCTTACAACGTACTTAATGACATAGGGCCTTATTTATAAACTTTTTTTTTTACTGTGGCTACTTGTTGTTACCCTACTAAATTGTTCAATGTGATCAATTAGAACTACTCACTGGTCTCAAATACGTCGATCCTTTGGGAGTGCACACTATGTCCATCCTTATATACGTTTGCCAGATACACATCCCCATTAATCAGGTCCAGCATCATTTCCGTGGAACAGCAACATCCTCTGACGCACGAGTCAAACGTGCACGTCTCTGTCTGGGATCTAGAGACACAATGTGTCAAAAATATTGCCCCAGTTTAATTGTATTGCTATCATTTAAAAAAACACAATCACAAAGCGTTTAACACAGGCTATTATACTCACTCCTTGGCGTTGTAAAGGGTCATATTCAGCCCCGTGCAATTGTGCGAGTCAGTGTAACAGGACATATTTTTGTCGTAGTTGTTGGTACAGTCGAGGCTAAATCCTGCTGGAAATCAGAGAGGGCGAGACATGAAACTTCTATTAAGTCTAAAATACACTGTTTCAAAGTGTAGCCCATTAAGACTTACCAGAGGTTTCAACAAGGATACTCCCCACAATGAGCAAAATAAAATAAGCCATGTCTTCAAACAGGGTGCAGCTTAAAAAGAAAAACACACACATTAAAATAGCAACCTTAAATAAGTATGGTGTAGTCAATATTCTTATAAGAAAAAGAGGAATCACTTTTACCTTTCAATCCATAGACTTCGCCTGTTGCCTGTATACAGTCTTTTCGTTTAGGTCCTTTCATGGGAATCTCTTCCTGATACGGAAAGCTTGTTGGGAAACATATTACGCCAGACTTTCCGTGGAAGGACGTCCCTCTCATTTCACCACATGCATGATTCCTGCATCACCAGGAGGGGGCGCCATATCTACAGTGATCCACTTACGCATCGGCGACTGCGCCAGGAGGACGCGGCTCTTCTATGTTTGAGGCAGCAGACGCTGAACAGATGGCACAAATGTGCAGCATCACCTTTGACTCTGCACCGCGGGTTTCAAAAGTCTGGATAGCTTTGAAGCGCCTCGATGAAAATGGTTTGTATGATTGTTGTGTTGTAGCCTCTAGACTCATTATTTGTTTATGTTTGTTTCTATCCACAACAGTAATGTTAATTTCTGTGTCCTTAGCAACAGGTCTTTAACGCACTGTGAGGATGTGAGCTCGTGCTGCTCCTTTGTGAACATTTTGTTTTCCTACCCTAAAAAAAAAAATCTCTTTTAAGCACATCACTTTGGGCTCTCTTCAACAGGTGCAATTGACAAACGGCTTTGCCTAGATGAGCCAGGCCCTTGGTTGCGCGCATTTGCTCATTGCTTTGTGATCCCTCCCCCTCCTCCCCTCTGTCTCTGGCAGATAACAGAATAGTTGCTCTACGAGAAGTGTTAATTCCCAACGGGGCTGGTGTGGCTGCTGTTGCTCAAGTAAGTTCCTAAGACAATGTAGAGGTGCTCATACCCACTACTTGTCAGTCTGCCCCAGGATAATCATGTCCCCCCCCCCCAAATGTATTATGTAACGTGTCATGTACATCAAAAAGCTCAAACATAAACAACTTTTTGTTTGATTACTATAAATTATTATCTGGATTAAAAAAAAGAAAAGCATGTTGCTAGGGCTGGGATGATCCGATATGTATCACGATACAGTAAATAATTATGATAAGTAATATGTTTACCTTAAAATGTGTCAACAAGGTTTAAAACCAAATACCATTTGACATTTCTTGAAGATGGAAAAGTGCATTAACACAAAATGTAACAAAGCTGTGTAACTGTAACTGGAAAATAAGGGAGGGCTGAATAAAAATACCTCCAAACACAATACTGAAAGCATTGCGATACTTGATAGATGCTTTGTAATGCAGCACAAGGTATTGCGATTCGAGCCGATATTTTGTCCCAGCCCTAATAAATACTCACTCTTAGCCCTATACCTCTTTTTTTTTTTTTTTTAAACAATGATGGAGGAAACCATGTTTGTGGTGGTCCAAACTCATTCCTAACGTTCATATTACATTTCAATATGTGTAGCATCCACATTGCAGGGTCTCTTTTCTGGGTCACGTTCACTAAAATGATAGAAAAATAGCCTGAAAGTTCATGAAATTGATACAAATAGTTTTAATATTAGATGCACAATGTTTTTTTCCCACAAATGTTTGACTTTACAGTATAGTGGTATAGTGCCTTTGACTATGGTCTTCAGTTGGGTCAATAACAGCTAGTATTTCTTTGCCTTATTTTCCAAGCTAAATCATAATGAACTTGTCTTTTCCAGATTTTCACAAGTACTTTCAAACTGACTTCACCAAACCTTATACTAAAGGTCAGAAATCACCGTGGCTTTTTGATTCCATTAAATGGCTCTGTTCCTGCAAACAACAAGCATAAGTAAGTCTTCGTAATTTGACATGGTCAGTTGATAAATACGATTTAATAAATATGTACATGCGCTGGTTTTCTAGGCCATATGTTCTCGAGGTGACCAACTTCTTTCAGCATGGTAGGCCTGCTTTGGCATTGGCATAGACTAAACTGACCTAGATAAACCATGCTGACATTTATGTGTATTCTGACAGTGGCTGTAATGGCCCGTACCATTCCCATGTCTGTGATCAACAAGAGCATGAAAACCAGGTTACTTACCATTGATAAGAGGGTAAGCAAGATGGTGCTTTGTGCAAATCAGTAATTAAGTCAAAAGTTAATCTATTTCTTATGCAGATTCAAAGACTGGAGGAATTACTACCTCAGATCAAGCTCAGGCACTATGAAAAACTGACCCAGGTATTAACAAATTACTCATATAAACTAATTATATTCATGTAAATACCGGCAAAAAGCTACTAAACTACAAATATTATCTTGTTTACAGGAGATAGAAAGTCTCACTCAAAAGTTGAACTTTCTTCACAAGAGAATGCAGGTAAGAAATTAATACACTTTTAGACATTAT
Organism: Gobius niger; assembly: GCF_951799975.1. NCBI lineage: Eukaryota > Metazoa > Chordata > Actinopteri > Gobiiformes > Gobiidae > Gobius > Gobius niger. Next base: position 24,497,930 of record NC_136855.1, on the reverse strand, counting down.
AATGTCTATTATTCATCAAAACAATATAAGCAAATTGTTATTTTGTTAAATTATTTGCTGATATATATGTGTGTGTTTTCCATTGCCTTTTAGATAGCAGAGTCTCACACCTGGAAGGGAATGCTGACCAAGGCTCCTTTATGGTGAAAATGATAATTAGGCCACATGTAGATCTATTGGCCATAGGATACAGTTTTCCTTTTATGAGCAAACATGCTGAAATGTTGAACTGTATGTATTGTAGGATTAATATCTGATTGCTTTGTTTCACTGTAACCATTTTTAAATTGTTTTTCCAGTTTGTATTGTATCATATAAGCTAAATAAGTCCAGTCCTCCGCTCTCTCCACTGGCTCCCGTTGGCGTTTAGGGTGGACTTTAAGGTCCTGATGTTTGTTTTCAAGGCCATCAATGGTCTGGCCCCAGCCTACCTTGCCAAATTAGTAACGGTCTAAGAACCAGCCAGAACTCTGCGCTCCTCTGAACACACCTCCCTGGTCACTCCCAAGTTCAAATACAAAAAGTTTGGAGGCCGGTCATTTACCGTGCAAGGCCCAAAGCTGTGGAACGCACTTCCGGTCCAGCTTCGAAACATCACAGGGCTGAGTGTTTTTAAATCACAGTTGAAGACACATTTTTTCAGGAAAGCCTTCGATACAAAGCCACCGACTCGACTGCTGTTTTTATGTGTTTTTGTATTTATTGTTGTCTACTATGATTCTTGTTTTTATCCTGGAAAGCGCTCTGGGCACCTTCTGGTTGTTGTTGGGCGCTATACAAATAAAATTTGATTGATTGATTGATTGACTGATAAGGGACAACAAAGTTGAGTAGAGTTTTCACCTTTCTTAGCCCATTTGTGATTGCTATGCCTAAACAATAACAGCTTACTATAGACTCCAGTGGTAAGTGGGGGACCCCTCGGGAGGTCGCGAGACCTTGGGTTGGGGTTCCCAGATGAGTTCAAGATTAAATAAAAATACAAAGGCTTCTCTTTTTCGAATATTTTGAGGGTTAAACAGCATATACTTTGTCCTTTCAAATATCCAAAATAAACAGTTTGAATACATATTAACCCCGATTTTAAAATGTTTTTTTTTTTCCGACCTTAAAGTAGCATGAGGAATAACTTTATGTAATGGGGGTCCCGATTTGTTTACGTGTCAATAGGTTGCAATCATGTGACATCACAACATTTGAGGTGGAGGGCACCTGACAGTTACTATGGTAACTGCGGTAACTGACAAAAAGCCTATTTTTATGTCTTTGTGTTTTGGCTCATATCTCGGTCATTACTGGAGGAATCCACATGAAACAAAAACTGTCACAAAGTTCATTTTCTCCTCTGTCAGCACATATTTCTCAGAAAAACGTCCAAAAGTGGTGACAATGTGCGAAAACATGAGTGTGATGTTGTCCTATAGAAAGTACTTTCAGACCTAAAAAATAACATCACAGGTTTATGAATCCGATCACGATCAAATACAGATGAGGAAAAACATTTTCGTTTTGGAGATATCTTATGACAGCATCACATTCTAAATCGTGAACCCGACCTATTTGTGGGGTCCCATATAATTCTATGGGTCCCACTCCCAGCCACAAAAGTTTGGGAACCCCTGAGAAACAGCCTGATTCATCCATACATCCTGGACGCACAACCGACTTGTATCGTTAGGGGGCAGTAATGAGCTCATAAACGAATCCTGGAAAAGGGAAGAAGAGGCTTCGTCCAATCAGAGGCCGAGGTTTTAGTAGGCGCTGGTTGGTTAAATTTCTTCTCCGATTTCTTCTAAACCAAAATAAAGTAACACGCGGCTTCGTTCTGCGCAACGTTAGTCGTTGGGGTATTTATATCACGATTATTTAAACAATAATGTTAATGTACTATTTCGGCCACTGCCTTTTCAATGCCTTTAAAAAGAGCTCTGGTGGAGTGCGCTGTGCTGGCCCTTCAAGACTCCTCTGTGTTTTATCCGTACTGTAAAGGCTGCTTTTCAAGAATAGACACTAATCCAGGAGATACGAGGTGGGCAAATCCCATAGACATGTTATTAATCCTAATCGGAAATTGAATGTCTGTTGTACCGTGCGTTATAAGTAGTGGCATGTATGTAAACTGTCTATCTCTACTCTTCCTTTTGTAACTTTATGGGTTCTCTTGCTGAAGGCTTACCTGCTCCAAGTGTGGATACAGCTGTGCCAAGAGCCTACTGGACTACAGATACCGTCTCTCCATGCGGGTGGCCCGAGGGAGTTGCATGTTTGGAGTGACAGTTTTTGGAAATTGCTTGAATCAATTTTTTGGCATTCGTGCAAGTGGCTTTCAAAGGTCAGAACTGAGGCTCATTCTGAAATACACTTTAACTTATCCCAGCTGCTGTTTTTATTGTATTCTATTTTCTTCTGTGTAGGTTGGTGGTAGACAAAAGTGGACCTTTAGAGTCATCTAAATCTACGTTGTTGATGAAAGCTGTTGAGGAGTGTTTCATTGGGAAACATTTCATCTTTGGCATCAAGGTGGATATCGCTGTGTCCACTGGTGTAGTTTTAGAGTCCATTCATAAATCTACATTTCATGTTTTGGTGTTTTTTTCCCCCCAGGTAACTGAAAATGATATTAAGCCATGGGTGGAAACAACTCAAGTCGATAGTCACATGGCTCAGCTTATTGCAACACAGATGATCCTTCCTCAAGCTGCTGGTCTTCGGGGCTGCACAGTTTTAAATTATTATGAGGCTGCTCTTCAAAGAGCTGCAGAACCCAAGCAATGCACTACAGATCCCAAAGAAACGGCAAAACTTAACGGAGAACCTCTGTGGCCCTTTCCACACAATTCACTAACTCCTGTATTTTCAAATGACACGCTTCATTCATCTGGCTTTCTGCCACTACCACTTTCAAGGTATATCATTTCAAATCTTATGAAAGTAGATGTTTTGGGATTAATTGAACTGAAATATAATCTTGTACTTGTGTTTATCATAGATCACAACAGCTGGACAGCTCTCTCAGCCCCACCCCGCCATGGCAGCAGACTCTTGGACTGATCACTTCATCAGCAGAGCAGGAAGAAAGCCGCAGGGATGACTATAAAAGTTTGTGTTTTAGTGAAAAGTGCAGGAGAAGCACCACTCCACTTGACACCTGGGCGGGACTCACTCCACCTATCCACAAAACGGCTGGATTACCGACCCTACAAGTAAATGATATATCCACATCGGCCATTACTAAATCTATTCTGACCACGTGTCCAGCTCAGGACGAATTTCCACTTTCCGAGAGTCTTACAGAGTTTTTGAAAGGTGGACACGAGGCGGACACAAATGATGATATTGATTTTATGACTGCTGCAATTAAAGCCAGTGACGATGCACAGTCTGAGGGCAGCTTCTTCAACTGTTCAGCAGATCTCTTCTCCAGCTCGCCATGTATGGATATGAATTCAGCGGGTTTCGCGCCGGTCCCAGCCTGTACAGGACATGCAAGTGCAGGCTTCCTTCATACTCAATCTTCAGTGGATTCATCTTCACTGCCTGCCAAACAGCCTTTGTCTGAAAATGACCAGAAACGGGCGAAATGCAATATGAGGGAGAGTTTTCGGCTCAGTGCAAAGTTTGATTTTATCCCCCCATCTCAATCAACGCCAGCTGAGAGAGTAGCTGTGCAAAAAGGAAAGTCCCCGCGGTCAGGTTTGCGAATCAAGCATGAAGGAAAATCTACCAAAGAAAACGTAAACAATGCAAACCAGACCAGACTCCACTGCTGCGCGACGCCCAGAAGCAGATACACGAAAACTCAATATGGTCTGCAGACAAAGAAACACTTCAGCGCACGCAGAGGAGTGTTAAACTCAGCCGTCGACAAACGCAGGTCAAGTGGTTTTGGAGATAAAGACACCGCACTAATTATTCCACCTACTCCTTTACCCGCTACAACGCTTTTCAAATACTATAAGGAACAGACTGTCAATGGTACAGAGTCTGACAGTAAATCATCTGAATGTGGTTTAGTAGTTGATGAAAGTGAATGTAGTAATGCAGATGAAGTATGTGACTGGTCGAGGGATTTATTTTCAGATTCAGTGTGACTTATTTTATGTGTGCAAAGTATATGCTGTTCCAAATGCTTCTACCCACTTGTGCCCAGATGCTTCGGCTTAGTCTTCCCATCTCAAGAATTTGGATCTCAGTCATGACCCTTCGCCTGTTAAAGCCTGTCCAAGTACTTGCTGCCCTCACACTAGACTCACACCTCGGACAGAAGGTACCAAGTGTTTGTGCTTAGGTGACAATTTCTGAGAATCTGAAGATAATCTATGTCAATGCACAATATGTGACAATATGTGATCAATGCATTGGTTAATGTTGCCAATAAACCACCACCAGAACTGACATATTAGTGTCCAAAGACATCCTCATGTACCTGGAATATGCCAAACGTTTGCTGTTGTGCAAAACCTGCAGCATGTGTAAAAGTTAATCAGTCATTTGTGCATTTTTTTAGTCAAACCACATTCTCTCATTTTCATATCACATTGAGGACCCTTATACTGTAATACATGCAGCTTTGAATGCTAACTTAGTTGCAACGTGTCCACACATAGCTACTATTAATGCTTTTTACCAGCTTCCTAGTCTTCATAAATGACCCCCATTGTGTGTTTTGGGGACATCTGTGCTAAAGTTCACACACAGTCGTCAATTCTCAATCTGCATGAAAGTGTATCATATTGGCTCATTCTTGCTGCTGGATATGTGTTGAGGACGTCCCCAATAGTTGTACACGGTGCCTGGTATGTGACTGGCCTGGAGCATGCGGGGCTTTCGGTGTCCATTTGAAGTTACTTGTACAGTATGTTTGTGGCTCCATTTGATAGTCTGTATGACTGAAATAATTTGGCTGGGGTCAGGATGCTATTTCAAAAGTGAGCTGATGCCAGTCTGTTAGGTGTGTGGCCAAGAGAGTCCCTCCTGGATAAGTGACCAAGACCAAAGCAATACGTGAGATATGGCACAAAGCACAGAGTGAATGGAAACAGTCAGCCACACTCATAGTACGTGTGGCACAGTGGTACCGTGTTGTTCATGTGATGTTATTTGCACTTTTAATTAACTGCATTGCTATGTGAATGAATAATGCATGGAGAAAAAATAATAATAAGTAATTATTACTAAGGGCTGTCCGTTCCCTGTATGACCGCAGCAGGAGCTTGGTTCACATTGCCAGCAGTAAGTCAGACCTGTTCCCGGTGCGTGTTGGTCTCCGCCAGGGCTGCCCTTTGTCACCGGTTCTGTTCATAACTTTTATGGACAGAATTTCTAGGCGCAGCCAGGGGCCGGAGGGTGTCCGGTTTGGGAGCCTCGGGATCTCATCTCTGCTGTTTGCGGATGATGTTGTTCTGATGGCCTCAACGAACCAGGACCTTCAGCGTGCTCTGGGGCGGTTTGCAGCCGAGTGTGTAGCGGCCGGGATGGGGATCAGCACCTCCAAATCCGAGGCCATGGTTCTCCACCGGAAAAAGGTGGCTTCCCCTCTACAGGTCGGTGGGGAGTCCTTACCTCAAGTGGAGGAGTTCAAGTATCTCGGGATCTTGTTCACGAGTGAGGGACGGATGGAGCGTGAGATCGACAGACGGATCGGTGCGGCGTCAGCAGTGATGCGGTCGCTGTATCGGTCTGTCGTGGTGAAGAGGGAGCTGAGTCGGAGGGCAAAGCTCTCGATTTACCGATCGATCTACGTTCCCACCCTCACCTATGGTCATGAGATTTGGGTAATGACCGAATGGACAAGATCGCGAATACAAGCGGCCGAAATGAGTTTCCTTCGCAGGGTGGCTGGGCGCACCCTCCGAGATCGGGTGAGGAGCTCAGTTACCCGGGAGGAGCTCGGAGTAGAGTCGCTGCTCCTTCACGTCGAAAGGAGCCAGCTGAGGTGGCTCGGGCATCTGTTCCGGATGCCTCCTGGTCGCCTCCCACGGGAGGTGTTCCAGGCATGTCCTAGTAGGACAAGGCCTCGTGGAAGACCCAGGACACGGTGGTGGTCTCCGAGCTGGCCTGGTGTCGCCTCGGGGTCCCCCCAGAACAGCTGGAGGAGGTGTGTGTGGACCGGGAAGTTTGGGCATCTCTGCTGAGACTGCTGGCCCCGGATAAAGCGGAAGAAAATGGATGGATGGATGGATAATTAGGTTGTGGTAAACGGGTGCATATATTTTCAAATGCTAGACTCCCATGTGCTTGAAGCAGAAAAATGACCTACTTTGCAGATCTGTGATGATACTGAAGCTTGACCTCAAGGCTCGGTATTGTTTTCAAAACAACATTTCCACATTAATAGGTAATTGTTCCTTGCACATTTATTTTTACACTAGAGAAATGATGTTACAAAGGTTTGTTAGTTGAGCCTTTGTTGAACACATTGTCAGAGATTTTCTCATATTGGCTCTTATTTTTAGTGAAGTCCTCAGATGTGCTTGGATACTGTTCGGACTTATTTTGAGCTGTACTCACAGCTCAAAATAAGCTACTATTAAGTTGTGTACTAAACCAGAGAGTATTTCCATTGTAGCAATGCCAATCCCATTTGGTCGCATGGCCTGTAATATTAGCTACGCCTGAGATGGAGGCGTGACAAGCACATGGTGTGGAAGGGTGGAGAAACCACCCTATATGGCACAGTCAACACATCGTCACGGGCATAGACTAGAACAGCAGCCAGAGAAGACTTCCCTCATACACCACTTTCTTTGTCTGGTTTCAACAAAATCCTTTATTAGTATTGCTAGGGATAGGACAAATGATTGTTTTGCAATATCGCAATACTTTTTGCTTCGCATCTTATGTACTTTTATGAAATATGTGAAGTTAAATTAATAAGTGAACAAATTAAATCATAAAATAAATTGAAGTTCAAAGGATAAACATAAAAATATATATATTATAAAGTTATTGTATTAAGCTTCCATTTTTTAACTTCCACTTAAAATGAGCAGATGCTTTTCCCCAAAGCTTTGTTTCTGGAAGCTTTTGATAAACTGAGAAGTGTAGTTTAGCTTAGTTTAGCTTTTAGTTGAAATTAAGGTCTGTTTATCTGCTGCTGTGTCTGGACACATTTTTATCTTGCGCTCCTTTATTTTTTCAGGAGCAGTTACATTTTGTTTGCACTTTTCAGTTTAAACTCTCTAAACACTTCAATACATGTCACATGGTATTTGGTTCATACCTTTTGGACACACAACTGTTTTTTATTTACACTTTTTAAGGTAAATATTTTTTCATAATTACTTTATCACAATACGTATCAGATCAGCCTTTGACTATTGTGATCCGTATCAGATCGTGACAAAAGTGTATCGTCCCAGCCCTGATTATTACGTCTCCTGTATCATTTATACTGACAATCTTACTGTATCTGTTCACTAAACCTTCTCTGCTCACAGCCTCTGAGACATTTGTACTGTGTCTATTTAATATTCAGTGTGTTTCATCACATTACAAACATAAGTTCTATTGACTGATCTATGCTCATCTGCTTTGGACTGGTTCATGCCAGTGGAGACGTGACATCATGAGTGCCCCCGTGAGCAGCTGTCCCTCCACGTCACAGTATGCTCCCAGTCTGAGCGTGTGATTGTTTTCCAAGTGATGCAGCATGACTACATCGAAGGCCAAGACTATAAAGTGCACATGTGGGTACAGCTCCCCATTCAAACACAGCCGGTGGGACCTGACAGTTATATTACAGGACACTAAGGCCACTTCTCCTACAACATGAAGGTAGGTCTTCATTTTATAATTTTTACTTCTGTTCTTTAAATGACATAGTATAGTAAGCATGTTTGTTAAGAGTTTTACAATGGACATTTTTACAGCACTAATATAGTAGGCTGCTAAATTGACTAATGTTGCTATTTTTACAGCAACAACTACTTCTACTACATCTACAACTATTTACAACTACGTTACTTCCTTTGTTGCATACTAATAAAACTACATGTTGTATAGCATATCTAGGCCTATATAAATCCTACATGAAGTATCTTACAGCTGAGAATGAAAGAAAAATAAAATTGGACTTGACATTTTGATTTGACAATCTGACTGTGCTAAACAGGTGGGACACACGGCTGAATATGAATATCCACATGTTGCTTTGATTATGGCCAAGCTTAACCACCAGAGAAAACAGGTTCACTTCTGTGACTGTGTCATTAGGAAGGGACAAGGACAGGTCTATCCTGTGCACAGGTAAGAGTGTGCCGTTTTTAATTTGTATAATTTAAATACTACTCATAATAATTTAAGAATGATATAATGTATTTTATTTGTGTGGTATTCATAGATGTTGTTTTCCCCAGGTGTATCTTGGCAGCCTCCAGTCCAGTTCTTGCTTCTATTCTATGTTCTAGTGGTGTCTTGGTGGAGCTGGAGACACCTTGTTTATCAGACTCCATCCTGGGACTTTTGTTGGATTACATCTACACAGGGACTTTACCACACCTGGACAGCAGCCAGTTTTCACACTTGCTTTCTGCTGCTCAATACCTGGAGATGGCCGAGTTACAGAATACTCTCAGGACTAGACCTGTGCATGCACTCGGATATTACAATACTTGTGATGTAGGCACAAAGCTCACTTTAATACCATCCAGGACGGATTACAATAAAAGTCCATCAGACTCTCTTCATCCTGGCTGCACCTCTGAGCCTGAGAATCCTCAAAAGGATTTCCACTGGAGACCTTTATCTTTGGATGCTGGAAACAAATATTTAACTTTTAGTGATGGTGTCTGTATGAAAGACAAAACAGATCCAAGCTCTGATTATGCACAAATCAAAACATCTAACTTTACTGTCCATGACAGTAGCTTTTCAGAAACATCTTGCAAATTGATTGAAAGTATTAGAAGCTGTAGCGAAACACCACAAATGTCAACAATGTGCCAGAACATAGAAAATAATGATGCTTTAAAACCAGACATTTGGCAAGAAAGAAAGGAGAGTGAAACCAAATCATATTTATCTGATTCCAGTAAAACACAAGAGAAGGAAAAGATTCCAGATGAGAAGACACATGGCCTTTGTTTACAAGAATGTGTTAAAGCTGAAGAAATAAATCCTATATCAGAAGTTCAGAGTCGTAACTCTTGCTGCAGTTCAACATCTGTCATCCGCCACAGCAGCAGAGTAACTGGAAAGCATAAAGGACTTGCATCAACAAAACTCTGTCATGACACAGATGCCATTGTTGAAGATACAGAAACCCTAAATCAGCATTCTGAAAACCAGGACTTGGAAGAATCAGCATTACCTGATCATCCGTACAGTCTCCATAGTTTTAATCTGATAAGGAACAATGAACTAATGGACAATAAACATCCTTTTGAGAAAGAGTCAAATGAGAAAGAAAAGTATCGCCCTGACCCCAAATCAAGAAAATTCTCCCAAATACATGAGACGATGCCAAGAGTGACTACAATAAATACAGCAATTTATTCAAAAGATGAAAAAGAAGTGGCTCCACTTGCTGAGCAAACATCAGCAACCATGTTTCTAGATAAAAGGATATGTGTCAAGAGGAAACTTCTAGAGGAACAGAGCGACAAATGCAACAAATCAGCAAAAACTGATTTGGTTTATTCAGCAGAAACTGGAGCCAACAAGGGTTCACTCTGTAACCGTGAACAAGACACAACGTGTAAAGATAAAAATACATTGGACACCGCACTGTACAGGAGTCTGTCCGTGCCATCAGAGGGGAACACATTCCAGTTCCATTGCTCTGGTTCTCTGCCCTCATACAGTGGGCATCTTTTGTACCACTGTGAGTCCCAGATTGATGGATCTTCTAGCCACATGCCTTTTGCTATCTGCGATTTCAGTCCCACTTTCTCAGACAGACCCAGTCAAGACGATGATGTGTCTTTATTTTCAAATCTAAGAAATGAAAATGCAACACTAAGTGAAGGGCAAGTTGTTTTGTTGGATATTAGTTCTAAATCTTCTGAGATGATGGTGTCATACAAACAGACCTCTGAAGTGGAAGCTCATAATCTAGATAAAGTGAAAGCAAGTAATGAGAGTCAAAACAGTGACGGTGATGACCAAGAGGTTAATGATGGGCCTAGAGCATTGTGTCATGAGGGAACAAAAATGACTACCTCTATGACAAGCTGTACCTCTGTTTGTGGTCAAGACTGTGTACATAACACGGTGTCGACTTCAGTGTCTGATCCCATACCTTTATCAGGCATGCAAACAGACAAATCAGGTCACCCGTCGTCACCTGTGCAACATGCCTTCCAGTGCTCTCTGTGTGAGCGCTCTTTCAGCCAGCGAGGATCTTTGAACAGACACATGAGGAGCCACCTCGGAGTGCGGCCGTTCCCCTGTCCACACTGTCCCATGACATTTTCACGCCAGTACCGCGTTATAGAACACATGCGCGTTCACCAGCGCTCTGTCCTTGGGATGGACTTTCCAAAGCCACCTGCTTCTTCATTTTAAAAGTTCTTATGTAAAGCCACACTACACACTTGTATACTATGATTATACACACTATACTGCTGTTTTCAGTTTGATTGTGGACACAATTAAAGGGATCATCATGATCATCTGCTGAAATTGGCCTCATCCTGAATCAAACATACTACAATGTTTGATATTGAGTTAAATGATGTCCCATTTTAATTTGTGTTATAGTATCAATATTACCTTCTTGTTTCACATATACAATTTTCGGCTTCTACTTGGTTTGCAATCTCACTCTCAGAAGATTTTCTGATTTAAAGCATGTCTTTTTGGATGTTTTTGGTCTTTTTAAACGCAAAGGTAATTCTTATGACAGCTTTTATCTATTAGTTATGGTCAATTAGTTCGTTATTTACAGATTAACTTTCACTTTTCTACTATTTGAGGCAATCACCCGTACTCCTTAGACAAAACAACTGCATATACAGTATGTATATAAAAAAAAAGCTCTGGCCCATTTATCAATTTAGTCCTTTTCAAACTTGTCCAAATCCTTACCGAGCTGAGTTTCTTTACTTCAGACCCTCAACTTCAAGGAAAAAAATCCACAACACTTGCTGCCTGTATTATACCACACATTATCTAAGTGCCACCTGTGTTATTCTCTTTATCTGTCTTAAATGACCCTAAAATTATAATGAAAACAATTTATTGACAACAACTTTTGAGAAACCTTTATTATACAATGTAATAAATATGTATGTATAATGGATATTGAATTTTTGGTAAAAATAAATGATACGTGTGTATTTTTATAATTATTCAAAGTGTCAGAAAAGAGTTTCCCGTTTTCAAATACACGGTGGAATGACTATAAAAGGGAAAAATATAAAATGTACATATTTCATTTATGGTATGCATGTTCTCACTGTTCTCACTCTCCTTGTCCACTTGTCATCATTACGATGGCCTACAGAATAAAGAAAATCAATAGTCAAGTGTAAACTAACTTTATAATTTGGCAGCACTATAAAGCACAGTGATGATGAGGACATTGTCATAGCATTGTCTTAAAGTGTCACATGGTAATATTTAAAGTAATTTTAATGTAGCAGGTCACATGTAATTGTTTCATGGTAATATATGACTAATCAGAACCCAGTACTTTATGTTACTTCCATCCTTTACCACTAGTTTGCTGTAAAGTTGATATACTACATGTGTTATCTTTACCTGACTGTTGGTAGAACGCAGGGCAATCCCGGCCAGAGTTGACATGACGATTAAAATGATTCCTGCCGTTAAAAACTTCAAGACAAAAATGACTTCCAAACTCCTGCCCATGTTCTGAAAGTACCAGAAACACAAAGTTACTTTCTGGTAAAGTGACAAAGATAGTTAGTGAGAAATGCGACTTGCCTCAAATTGTAAATACGCATAGTACTCTGAATCGGTGACATTTTCCTCCATGTATTCATAGTGTCTCATATAGTGCCCATGTGCAAGGTCAGGTAGAATATGCAGAAGTGTCCACAAAGTCCCGAGCAAAGTGACAATACTTAAGGCTAAGGATATGGTAACCTTTGACAGGGAAAGAAAAAAGCAGCAGAACGCCACAAAGTTAAAACATTGATCTTAATTTGTCCCAATGTGTTGACATGTATTGCTTTTCTGGGAGAACATAGTAGTTTAACCTCTTACCACCCGCCTAACCAGAGTGCATTTTCCCCCAGTTCGGCTTTACCCAAATCTAAAAGCTCCTTGACTAGAGAGCTGACAGCCTACAGGCCAGTGTAATATGCCTCATTTGAAAGCAACGACTTACGAAAGTGACCTAAACTTTTTTGTTACGTTGTTGCCACATGTATGTCACATTTTTGAAGCGTTTTTGTTGTGTTTTTATCTCTTGTTTGTGTCTTTTTTGTTTGTTTTTGACTTTTGTGTGTGTGTGTGTTATCGTTGCTTTTCTGGCACACTTTCATCTCTATGTTGACGCTTTTTTTTAATGCCAAACTGGAGAAAAAGTGTGCTCGTTCCGGTGGGAGTTAAGAGAGATTAAAGTCAATATTAACAGGTGAGATATGCATTTTACATATCAAAGTAATTTAACTTTACTGTCAACATTTTAAGTTACAAACAGTGAATGAAGATGCTTACCGTCTTCTTGGTTGGGTTGTGCTCTGTTAAAATATACAAAATCCCACATATAATGTACTAACAAACAAAAAACACAAAGTCAAGGTATGATCTTTTTGGCAGCTCATTATTCAGTGCTATCTTTAAGCTACAAACCAGTGTTCCTTGAAAAAATCCAGGTGGGATGACGGTCCATACGTAGTGTGTGTCTCTGTCTTCAACAATCACAGCTGTAACCGTGAAAAAAGTCGTGCCCAAAATAAGCACTATGACCTGTAAAAAAAAAAGTGATAAAAAAAAAGTGAAAAGCCGTTTCATATCATTTTATTCTCATATACTGTATATGTGTTTGTATTTTTGTTCTGATAAGCATGATCGTTTACCCCAACTATTTTGGGTTGTCCTTTGATGAAGCGGTGCAATGGTTTGGTTCCTCCGGCGGTGGTGGTTTGTACAGATCCATTGTTGTCATACAGTTCTGCAGACATCTTCACGGACAAACAACAAAAGTTACATCGATTGCCTATGTACATGGCTCATGTGCACCAGTAGCCTATATCTAACATACGACTAAAGTTTCTACAATCTGTTTTTTTTTTTGCATAGTAGTTCAAGTAACAAGGAGTGTGTGATGTAAACTTGAGAATAGGCTTCTTTGTGTCTCTGTCCCTCATCGCAGATAATTACGGAAGATACACACTAGCGTTGTAAAAGATGCCTCCAATGCATACGAGTTACACAACATGAAGTTTAGCCTCCAGGATGCTAAATATGGTGGACAGTCGGTGTGCAAGACCAAAGCAAAATCCTGAAGTTCATACGGTTAAAACAAAAGACTGCCTGCAGTCTTTTCTGAACACCAGTCATGAACACGTCGCATGAAAGTCCAGGATAAAAGGACTCCTACCGTGTTTATCTCTGCGCTGCTCCAGAGCAAGTCGTTTCAGCTCAGATTCACGATGTTCACGACGTGCGTAACGGTGGGTGATGGTCGAGAACCACTGGCGGGCGGACCATATTATTGCAGCCTCTGAAACTTTTGGGCATCGCTGAGGACCCCTGAACGCCCTCCCCTACTAATGTTAAAACAACGATGAACAAGTGAAGCTTTATAACCCTGTGTTTTCTGTTTTTGTTTTTGTTGTTTAGTTCAATATATGTAAATGTTTAAGGCCAATACAAAATCTGTTGTTAAAAAAAGTTTGCTATGGAATATCACGTTTTTTCAGACTGCTCACTCTTTGCTCATTTGGAATCCAATTTTGAGAATGGTGGCCTTGTCCTTAATCAAATGTTAATCAAAGCCACAATGAAAATATAAAGATTATACTATTCTAATTTGCACAAACGACTTGGTCAGCAGGATCCACACTGGGACACACTGATAAGTGAAACCAACAGTTCCTGTATTGGGAAAGAGATCTGTTACATCACAACAGAAAAATGCACTCTTCACAGCAGCATATAGCTGGAATCACTTCACTTTATTAGAAATATGTTGTTTTTTACACATATGGGATGTCTTTACAAAATCAACACTTGTCAACATAGAGACAGACAAGACACCGGTCCAAGCCATTACTGCATCTTTCATTGAAAGAATTAAAAGGAACCATTAAGTTAACCATCTAAAAGATGGTTAATGTTAGTTTGTGAAACTGTGCATTGAAATAATTTGGATTCCTATTGCTTTGTTCTGGTGTTAGCTTTGCTTTGCAGCCACATATGGAGATCTGTGCCATGCATAATGTCACATCAGAAAAATAATCATGATAATAAGATACAGATTTTCCTCCTCATACAGGAGCTATAAGAGAGTGACATATCTAAAGCAATAAATTCTTCATGTAGCAAAGATCCATATACATGTACAGTATATGGATGCACCAACTACAGTACATGTGTATTAATAGGACAAATTGAAGTTTAACATTCATTATGATAAATATGTTTTCCTTTTCTTTTTTCAAGACGACACATATCTAACCTAACATAACAAAACCACATGGGTCACACAGCAAAACACAATATCTCTGTTGTCATCACACATTTGTGTAAGTACGAATAATGGCACCTTTTTAGTTGAAACATTCATGCATCAGTGTTTGTTGTTTGTAAGCCTCAATACTTTTTATAACACCATAATGAAACTATTGTAGCCACAGAGTGGTAACTGCCACTTGTTCAGAACATAGAAAATGCATTTTAACTAGTGCATAATACACATTTATATATAGCTGTCCGAGATGTACCAAAAGTATTGCTCACAGTGAGTAAAAGTGGTTTTCCCTGTTGGAACAATAGTCACACTAGAAACAAACCCAGTTAAATTATCACAACGGCAGTGGTTAATAAGCGATCAATATAAAATATAAAATCTGATCATTTATGAAAATCTGCATTCAGTAGTTAGTGGACAGAAAATAAGTTATTCTCTTAAAAACATCTATAAAAGACTGAATACATGAGAACACTGTCCTGCCTTAGTTTGAACTTGCATTGATCGGCATTACTTTGAAACGAGACTGATAATATATCATCTACATTCGAAACACCTGTACAAGTGGAATCTACGTTTTACACAAAGGAGAACGACGTAATGTATGTTTGCATTGATCTGCATAAAACAGAAATAAAACCACTCTGGCCAAACATATTGTAAGTGCTTAAACCACATCTTTCACAGTAGAAAGGTCAAGAGCGTAGACCTGAAGTACAGTTTGCGACACGGTGTGAAATATTTTGTGTTTGATCTAGCTATTAGTTAATAATCATTTGATCAGTTACTAGCTCTAGTACTGTCATTTCTGTATATTCTCTGATTCCGCTGCCCACTGTTTGTATTATACTCAAAGAAGATTAATGCCATGGACTATAGTTGATTTGATTGATTTGTCTAAATGCAAATATCATGAAAGTAATTCAGAAAACTCATGTAAAATCCACATTCACATCTGTTCCTGAAAATACATTGTGCATTGTTCCTTGTTTTTTTAACTTGTCTCAATGGTCTGTAGCTCGTCTTCAGCTTCCTCTGCATTCATGCCGTCAGTATCCTTACTCCAGTAGTTGCTCTGGCTGAATTTATCTGAAACTTCTGACCCAGCCTCTTGGACGAGCAAGGGGAAGACATTGTCCACCATTTCCGTCAGGTGGCCAAAGCTGCACGAGGAAATAATTTAATTTAAGAGTGCAGACCATAAAAGTACTCATCATGCATCCATAAACTGATCTAAGGTTGACGTAAACAGAGAATATCTTACGAGGAAATGTTGGTTTTGGTATGTTCCTGTGTCAGCTCTCCTTTGGGGTTAACAGTGAAGATCCTGTTGAGTGGAACGCCCACCTCTTTGTAGGAGTACACATCCTGGCATAAGATGTAGACCATTAAACATTATTGTTTGTGCATGTTGAATTTATTTATTTGTTATTCATTTGGCCATACCGTTGCTCTGTTACCAAAAGCTGCATAAAACGGTTCTGTGTTTGGGTAAAAAAGGTTCTTGATATCTGTAAGACACTCAATCTTGAACTTTTCTGGTTTCTTCTCAATCACCTCTCTGTTGAAAAACAAAACGTTTGTTTTTGCTGATGCTGCGTAGATTTGAATGATTACTTGATACATTACCTGTGCAGTGCAGAGAACAGACTGCTGGGACTGAGCAGAACTGGACCCATAGGCAACATAGTTCCTCTCTCGTTAACCCAGTTCAGATAACCTCTAGTCATGTCAGCCATGCCAATAGCCCTCGCTGAGCAGTACATGAACTTATAACCATTCCTGCAAAACAACATCGATATTTAAAAACTTTATAATGCGAAAGCAGGATTCTTATGCATTACATCAGTTGTACTCACTGGCTGACTTTGTGGTAAAGTCGTGCTATGCCCTGGTGAGTCCAGTCTTTGCCCAGTGTAGGAAGAATGTGCCCCAATGTGTCTGACCTTCAAAACAGTCCCAATTGAAACAAAACAGAAACATTAAACAATGATTCTTAATGACAATAGTTCAAGCCACATCTTGGGTAGTTTCAACTGTACCTTGTAATAGTCCCATCTATATCAGAGATGACAATCTTGTCATCCCAGTTCCAAAGGTAGATGGTGCCATTACAACGACAGGTCCCTTGGTATTGTGTGGTAACACTGAACACCACATCATTAGGTCCTTCCTTCAGCTGCAGACTTGTCTGTAAAAACACAGAGAAATATGGCTAAACATGGTTAAACTTCCCAACATTTGTAATGGAGGGTCTTAATGTGGCAGTAATATGCATGTTCACCATTTATTTTAAAACAAAGGTTTATAAATTACCAGTTGTTCTGACGTGAGCCTAAGAGTCTTTTTGTAGCAGACGCTGGCAGATGTGTCCAAAGGTTCCGGTAATGATCCTGACACAAAAGTATGTGATCTAGGATCCTCATCGCTGGAAGAATCCCTGAAAATTAAAACCATAAATTCTAACATCATTGAGACACAAACTCTGTTTTGCAAATGTGATCTAACCTTTCAATGGGGGACATGACAAGTGATGACCCTCCACTGTCTGCAGCATCTGCCGCAGACTCCTGAAAAAGAGAACATTTGATTGATTCACAATTTGTTTCATGTAGAAAGAAATCAGCTGTCCATAGATGATCTGCTGCTACATACTGATTTGGAGTCAGAGTTTCGGCTTCTCCATGAGAACCACCACCTTCCGCCTTTCTTTGGCATCTTTTCCTTCATGATATTCTCCACTGAAGCCTAAAAAAACATATACAACTCAAAACTGACTGAAAATGATGAACAAATCTCACAAACCACAAGAAAATCACAAATGAAAAAAATGCAATGCATGCAATAATAATGCCAAGACGCATTACAGGCATTATTTAAAATTCAAAATAAATGTAACAACACACAAACAATTTGAAATAACTGTATGAAAAACAGAGGTAAAAGGAGGAGAATTTCCCCTACATGCTCAGTAGTGCTGGAGGCAAAAAGACCAGGAAAGCAGTATGAGAATAGGCCGAAAACAGAGAACGCGTAACTTAAACACCAACACTTCATTCACACACGTGAGATGGATGATGAGGTAAATAAAAATGGGGGAAAAAAGGGTTAAGAAAAACAAACACAAAAACACAGTATTAAAGATTTTGGCTGAACATAATATTTCACTGCGGTTTCATCACTTTCTAAAAGAGCATTTTCAATTAAGGCCTTATTATATGATTAAAAACCATAGTGAAACTGTGTGTATAATATTTCAATAAAGCAAAAGGAACGTGCACAGGGACAAGTGCTGGTAGTTATATTAGCTGGACTCAACAGTGCTCAAGCATTTGTGTTCATGATACAAATGTGTGCTTAATGCTGTTAGTTTTGGTCATTGTTAAAGTTATTACCTGGGGCAGGGGTTTCTGATAAACCTGCATAGCCAACATGACAGGAGCGGCTGTGTTCCAGTTGTAGTATCTACAATGTATTTCAAAAGTGCAACAAATACAAATTCAAATATTTCTGTATTTAAATGAATTCATCTCTCTGTACTCTGCACTTACTTGTTTCCTATTTTAACAACAAGGTTGGGATCATCAATGATGGAAGGGTTTTCAGAAAAATGCTGATATGACACTGCCCTCTGCTGGAATTGCTCTGTAACAAAAACAACAAGACCAGTTTCTGTGAGTATGGGCACAGATCATTTAATGTGAGGAGAAAAAAGCTGTATATGATCCTTTCATTGTGGTTGAATCTTTAGTACCTCTTGTGATCTCCCTGTTGTCTGTGAGGCCTCCACATAAAGAGATAGCCACATGAGGCAGATCTCCGAAGTGATCGGGTAAACTGTCCAGACCACTGTCCATCCCACTGCTGCCCACCGACTCTGGTGAGTGGTTCTCACTGCGGACACACATCATCATCTCTGATTCCAGCTTCACTGAGCTGCCGCCTCCGTCACTGACAATAAAAGACATAAATAATAGAAATGAGTCATGAAGAAACGGGAAAAGACCGGAGAAGACAATTACCTTTTAGGGAAATAGAGCGCAGCAACCTCAGGCTCTAGCTCTGTAATGTCATCCAGGTAAATGCCATCTGTGCCCAAGTGTTGGCTTCTCTTATCTGAGAAAAACAAGCATTAAATGTAACATTCACATAATAATATTGTGCGTTGGTCTCGTGTTTTTTAACCTTTCTTCTTGGAGGGTGAATCAGTTCTCCTGATGGGACTCCCTCTCACTCCACCTCTGTCCAAATGGTCAGAAAAATTCCTGGGAGTCAATGAGCAAGTCTCCATCGCTGCAGGTGACAGACCCATGCTTTCTGCTGCTCTCCCTACAGCAATACCAAGACAAACGTTTAACTCAGGACAAGTATGACAAACAACAAACACTTTAATCATCACATTTGCACTGTGCAAGCCCTGCATGCTACCTTGCAGTGCTTCGTTATCCTCTCCGGTCTTGGCGATTTCCGAAGTGCCCCGTGACTCTTCCGTTTGAGGGGAGTACACTGAGAGGGAAGGGACTTCACATGGGATGATAGCTCTGAAGTGAGTGCTGTCAGACACACGGAGCGACAAGGCTGAGGGGCCATCATGGTTCTGGTTCTCCGTGAGAAAAGATGGCTATAAAAACAAACATGTATAAAAAATAAATACAGGTATTATGAAGCTTACTAATGTTACGTGATGATTATTGTAATTACTTGCGCGGCTTGTGGCAGCTCACCCCAGGTCCACAACATTTCAGGTTTGTCTTTCTTCTGGTTTGAGATCTCGGAGTCACTTTTTGGAGTGGATGACTGTGAATCATCTGGACTGCTGTTAAAATATATATGGAAACAATGCTCAATAATCAATCATAAAAATCTCTAAAAGATAAATCATAAGGATACCTAATAGAGGAGAAGTGAGAGGTCCGCTGAGGACAAGAGATAGAAAGGCCACAGGGCTGGTGGATGGACAGTGTGTCTTTGATTATATTACTAAAAGAACAGGAAGAAACAGAAAGGGATAGAGAAACTTCATCTGTATTTGAATAGTTACATTATCGAGGAGAAAGTTGTGCCATGCTAATTACCTCTCAGATCTGTCTGAGCTACTGTTCCCATTGGCAGCAGACTGCTCACAAAAGCCAGGCCTGAAATGACACACAAAGGTCAATACAGTAGAGGCTACAGTGTAGATCCATACTTGACCATCGCGACGTCACATTCACAGCCCCTGAACATCTGACCTAATGGACATAATGACATGTTAATAATGACTGCAGAATCATGTCATTTCAGAGTCAAAATAAACCGATCACACAGAGGGAAAATACCCGCTCCAATCCCAATAAATAAATAAAGGAATACACACGTTTTGACTTTTATAAGTAAAATTCCTCACCTTATTAGTAGGATAGCTTTCAAACAGCTCAAATTGAAATATTATTTGTAATTAAGGCAATTTGATTACTGAAATCAGCAGAATAAGTGCAAATTAATCAACTAAGTTTCAACCAAACACAAACTGCCTGCAGCGAGGGCAGGACAGCCCTTATTAGTTCAAAGAGATGGAGAAGAGTGTGGGAAAGAGACCAATCCCTGGATCTAATCCAAGCCATTTTTAAGCCCTGTACACACCGATACACATGCACTTACATGCACACTGAGCACATGAGTTATTCTGTGAAAACACTGATGCTGCTGAGAATGAACGGAGCAATTCATTTAATGATATACAATTATATCGGCGTTTCCCAAATAGAAGTAAGAGGTTGGGGGTATACAAGACACGTAGTTGAGAGAACTTGCAATTATTCAGACAAAGAAGGTGAAACTTAATTGTATTATAAACAGGAAAGCTAGTTAATTTTATTCAGCAGTAAAGGACAAGAGTTTGAAAGTACAACTTTAGATTGAACAGAGCACATTGTCTTTTTACTTTTAAATTGGAGTTTTAGATTACTCTTTTCTAAGTAATTGCCAGTGTCAATGAGGTAAGGGGTATTTGGAGTATAAACACACATGGTCCTGGTCTACATTATAGACTGTATTTCTTTATTACCTTGAGCAGAATGACAGCTCCATGTTGTAAATACATGTTTATCTTCGGTTAAGGTGGAGTTACCAGTTTATGAGATTGAGGCGTTATTTGTTTGAACTCATTCCAGCACAATTACCTGTACACACCACTGAACTGTTGTATACAACATTCATTATTTCCTCTTCTGCTAAATGGCGTCTGCTGATTATACTGAATTTAAGCCACAATTAAAAAATAAGTACAGTCGCAAGCAAAATCCTAGGCGTTCCTCTGAAAGGTCTGCAGGACATTTATTTTGCTCGAGGGCTAGATAAAACAGGTCAAAGGTACAGGTGCTCAGCCCTGCCTAGGGTGACCCATTGACAGTGGATTGACCAGGCTGTCATTTGCACCACAAGTCATTTTACAATTAAACAAACAAAGATTATGTCAAGATAATGAAGTAGCCATTTTATTTTTTAATTCTGTACAGCCGGTTTGTCAGAAAGGGTTTTAAAGAACATAGGTAACATCTTTGACATAATTTAAACTGAGGTTGATGGGCGGTGGTTTGAGCTCAGGCCTGTTCTTTACTTGTTGTCAATGTTTGGGACAATACATTTTTACTACTACTACTACTACAACAACACAATGCAAAATGATCACGCTTCTTCCATGATCGGTATACAAGACAGACTTGAATGTACCTGGTGCAGTCGCTCTCGATGTCCTCATCCGAACTCAAGTCGATGGTGAACATGTCCTCGTCTTCCGAAAACTCGCGCTCACTTTCATCTCTCCTGCCTCCCCCATCTGCTTGCACTTTCCTCCTCCTCTTCCTCCTCTTCTTACTCATCCCTCCATCACTCTGCCCCAGGTTCTGCACAGGCAGTGAGCTGCATAGGATGGTGTCTGCTTAACAAGAGAAAAGCAATAGGTACGGGTATTCGATGAATGTTACATATTTTTGAGGTGGCATACCGTGGCGTTGGGAAGAGTTTCTGTTGAGCTGGGCCTCCATTAATTCTTCTCCAATTGAAATGATAGGTGAGGTAGCCAGGTAGGATGGAACGATTTCCTGTTGTAGAGTACGATAATTCATAGTTCACACATAATTATAGCAGACATTTTTTCAAATATGGTCAGAATGGAATATTTGAGATGCCCTGTAGCACCAACAAGGAAATAGGAAACAAATAATCCACTAGTGCCCCAAGGAACAGTATATCAGAAATTTGATCTTGACTTCCCAGGAACATAGACCTATGATGTGTACATGGCTTAAATGCAAAACAATTCAAATTTGAGTTACTTAATCGCACAAATACATGTTCCAAGAATATTTTATGGGAATGAGTGCAGCTAAAATTTGAATTATGTGTTTTGCTATAATATTAAGAGCTATCATGGAAAGTGCCTTGTTGATTTATTTTATATCTTGGGATTACAGATGAAAACTAGCTATTTATAAATAATCTGGTGCTGTACATCTCTGCCTATATGAGATTAATGTCTTTGTACTCTGTTCTTTAAAAAAGGATTTAAGTAAAGTAAGTAAAGCTAAAGGACCAAGTCACAACTATAAATGATAATAATCGACAATAGCATTTACAGTATATATTAAAGGGGAATTTCAGGGGGGCCTCATTTCCTAGTTATCAAGAGTGTTATTGATTTCTGGAGATTTTTTTTTAACTTTTATTCATGCAGTCTGATATTTGAAGAGTTTAGTGGTGCTAGGCTAGTGCTACGCTAGTGCATGTCGATGGTAACTAGTAGCCTGCATTAAAAAGGCATATCACTTATAACACGGGACTACTGATATAAATGTCTGTGTTGACTGAATAATTATACCCATTTTGCATTTAAAAAAACGTATATTTTAGCAGCATCAGCTTCCTGGCTGTAAGCTACGCTGCGGCGGAGTGATCTGCTAGGTTACCAGATCTACAGTAGTTTGTTTACCTGCAGCCAGCATTACTACAAGTGGAATTCACAAAGGAGCTTTCTACAAATCAGATATGGCAACGTTTGGAGGACTACCCCATGATTTGGAAGAGCTTTTTAAAGCAGGCTACTAGTTACCATAGACAAGCGCTAGCCTAGCACTAGCCTAGCATCACCAAACTCTTGAAATATGCATGAATTTAAAAAATGTATATCTCCAGAAATCAGCAACACTCTGGATAACTAGGAAATGAGAAATATCCGTCTAGAGGTATTACGTTTATACTTTCAAAAGTGCAATGTGATCAATAATGAGAACTGGCTTTAACAGTGTTTGAATAGCAAAACTGCTGTAAACAATGAGTTAATATGCCCTTGTACTGTCTACTTCAGCAGACTAGTGTGATTTATGCAGTTAATATGGCTTTTTTAATCTGTTGGTTTCAGGGGTTTTGGCCTGAGATTAGCAAAGTCATTTTCGTAGAAGAGAGATGATCTCCATTCAGCATGGGCCTCATAGTGCGCGTGTCACAACTACTACCAACCAACCCAGGCCAGTTAATTTGGAGAAAGGAAGAAAACAAACATGTTATGAATGTGAATGCAGAAAGGCTTATCTGCTGTCAGCTCCACCCTAACCTACAGATTCCTAGAAGATAAATGATAGGACCCAACCGTCACAAAGCTTACCCATAAAAGAACTGCAATAAAGCATAAAGGTAGCAGTGCACCGTGTTATTATTTATACTCAGCACAAGTGTGAGAACAGTGATAGTCTGGGGTCTGTGGATCACTGTGCTGACGCTGGTTAATGTTTCATGTGTAGGCTTTATTTGGCAAGTCCAAACAGATCCACAGATTTTATGCTCCATTCTGGGGCACAGCACGGAGATCAGTGCAATAGATAAAGTCGCAAAAAAACACGACGCTTCAGGCCAAAACTTCTCAATGGTGCTGGATGTTCTTTAAAAGAGGAAAGAAATTCGAACATGGGTTGGGTTGTCGTTAATTACTTTGACATGGTTTGATTAATTCTTGGAGAAAGGCAATATGATTGTAATATTTCATAACAGTACATAACAGTAACAAGTCTGTTTCTGTACTTGTGTGACCATATATTCAGCAAAGCTGTAAATCTCTCAATGCTTTTTCATGGACATGGAAGTTTGAGTAATGTACATCCATACATGTATGTCAAACCTGAATTACAGGGAAAGACATATTCATTCAATAATAACCCAACACGACTGTTTGTGTTCTTCCCTGCAAACAGTCTGGTCTCTCTATTTGCTCAGTTTTATCAACAAGTTTGAAACTGTTTGGACTTTCCCTTTTTGTGTGCTCTGACAGTTTTGCAGTTTGCAGCCCTCAAGTGCTGTTTAGTTTTGCATGGAGTCATTGGTCATAAATAATACATGTGGTGAGAAAATGTACAGACTAAAGTTTGGCTGTATAAATGAGTGTTTTACATTTCACCATGAATTGACCCAATCATTCACAAGACTAAAAACAAACCTGTGGGATCATGAATAAACTGGTGAATAGTATTGTTCACTGCTGATTCTGATTATTTAGAACACAAATACTCTTTCTGGAGATTTTTGCAGGTGGTGAACATAATCCCTCTCAAAGCCGAGGGGATGCTTGCAGCAGACTTTCAATTGTATGAGTCAATATTTTGACTGTGTTGTGTGGCGCTTCACTGAAATGGTGCAATAAACCAGCACTTGGTATGCATTGGTTGCTCACTATGCATGTCTCTGCAGGGTCATTACACAGCAACAGCTGAATGGAAACTTCAGACTTCAAGTAATTGTTCTCTTCTGCCACTTGAATAAAGATCAATCTAATTTTTTTCAGTTTCAATGAAAAACTAATAATGGTCACTCACAAATGAGTTTTCAGTGACACCAAACTAAGTCTCAGCACAAGCTCAATAATAAGTAAAAATGTTTTTGTTTTATACAGAACTCACACTGTTATTTGTGATTGGCACTTACCAGTGTACTTTCTGTCTCCATGACAAAGAAAGCCTCTCCATTTTCTCCCAGTTTCATGTGCAAGCTCACTGGCTCTCCATTGATCTCTATGTCAACCTGCAGTACAATATATTTAATACCAGTGAAACAAAAAACACATATTACTTAAGGAGAGCATTAAGCAGTCTGTCTCACCACTTTCTCCCGGGACCGCAGCACACCCATCTTGCCAAAGCGGACATGAAAAGGGGAACATTGCAGGGATCCATCGGGCTGGCGCACCACAATCACATCAATACATCCAGATAGTGTTGCAGGGTTGAGCCCCCTGTACAGCTCCTTCACCTGAACGAACACCTGACCCGCCAGCTGTCCCACATAGTTCATCGTCTGCAGCTACAGAGAAAAGACCACATTTAAATTAGACCTTTAGTAATTGAACAGGACTGTATCAGGTATTTGGTTCAATAGGAACATGGCCAACACAGGCAGCAGGACAACTGTAATGTGCAGCATGGATTGTTCTGATCTGGATTTTGAGCTAAATTTAAACCCAAGTGGCTCCTTTCATACGATATAATGGTATAACAAAAAAACTTAAGAGGTTTTATTCAATTGTGATGTGATGGTTACTACTGAACAGTGGCTGAACGCCGTCTTAATTTCCCCGTGCAGAGAAATTGGTTGGGGATGAGATTCATGTGATGTTGTGCCAGTCTCCCGTCCAGTCTAAGGCTTTGTGGGTAGAATGCCAAACATGGCAGTGAGGAGAGGCACAGACAGGGGAACACATTCACTGGATTCTGACACACTGGACATTTATAGAAGTAGGACAGAGGCTGAGGGCGAGGCATGTCGTAAGAGAGCGATGGACACTAGAAAAGAGCTGCTCTTAGGACAACATTTAAATATTTACCTGAAGCTCTCTAGTTTCTAATTACAAAAAGTGGCCAAAAACTTACACTTGGTAGAGGTTAGACCACAAGGTTAGACCGCACAAAGGCATACAGTTTAGCTGCTGTTGATGAAGGACTGTAAACTAGTACTAAAAGATTGTCTATTTGGAAAGGTAACATCCCAAGGTGAAGAAGAGGATTAGAGGTTTTAAAATATGTGGCAATTTTGTTTGGCAGAGACCTATCTAAAATAAAAAATAAAAAAAGACCCCCCAATAGGATTCCCCTCGGATTAATCTAAGAATCATTTAATAATTTAATTTAATGTTTAAATGTTTTGGGGTTTTTTTTGCAATTAGTGTATAATAGTACATAAAAAAAACAACACTACAAGCAGGATTTACAACAATAACCATAAACATCTAAAACCTTTAGAGAGAATTAGGTTGAAACTATGATACCAATATTAAAGCTGATCAGGTGGGGGTTGCACAATCATTATGTAATATTTCTGACCTCTATGTCATGGCTCTTCTATTGTGTTTTGGTCACAGCAGTACACACATGCCTCAAACCTGATATCACTGTCAACAGGGGCCACGTGTGAACACATAGTACCATTCATTTACTCACACACACAGAGGAGGTCAGACTCTTCCCCCCAACAGCCAATAACAACTCTGCATTATGTAATAGCCAATCACAAGACACAAGTGCTTAACCATTGCACTTGCTGCATTGTTTACTGACATTTCAATCAATGAAAAACCACACAATGGATGGAGCTATTTTGAAATGTAAGGAAATCGTCTTATCTGAAGATCTGTTAATTCAGTGACTGTGTGAAACTGAAATACAGGTTTCCAACCCACATGTTACAGCATAAGAAACAGTGATCACAGCAAGAGCATTTGAAAGTGCATTTGATTTGATGATGTGCAAAATTATAAGTGCAGGTGTTCACACTTCAGTCATGACTTATGTTTATAAACAGCAATAACAATCAGCACATTCACGCAGATCTATGTTATTATTTCAAAACCTCCGGGTGAAATACAACCCAGACTCAATAGCCTATACCATGAAATACTCATAAATTGCAAATCCAGTAATTAGCCCCAGAATTCACTCTGATGGTGTCATGTTTTGGCGTATTGTAAACACTATTGCGCACGGGGTGAGGCTGCGTGCAGCTTCAGCCTGCGCAATTCAGACAGCAGCACATTACAATAGATACACAAACCACAAGCATTAAGGCCAGCTTCTTAACTAAAGCAAATACGCATTCGATTGCATTTTACGGTACGGGTTTTTCCTACTTACGTTAATTATTTACGCCTCCTTTCGTCTCGAGTTCTCTTCGCCATAAAAATGTGTCTCCATCAAACGTCCTTCAAGATTGTTTTTTTATTCCTTGTCATGTTTCAAATCACAAAACCCTGCCAGGTGCTGCTGACATGTACCGCATGAAAACACCACACTGATAAATGATACGGGACCTTCTCTCAAGGCTGTCTTTTCTATTTAAAGCGCAGCCAAAATATTCCTCCCACTGCGAGCGCCACAACACAGACGGACGCAGGTTATTGGCTGCTGCGTCATGACGTAGCAATTGAAAATTCCCTCAAAATCGGGATATAACCTTTACTCGTGCTTAGTAGAATAGAACAACTGAGAATACTGACGAGTTCAACATGGTCACTGAGTTATTTGCGTTGCTTCTATTTCATTTGTTGCGTAATGTTCTTTTAAATTGCCTTTAGGAACAACAGATTTTTAAACCAATAAGCAAACAAGCAGGAACAGAATTTGACTGATTAATCACTTGCTAAAAAATTAATCTTAAGCTACATTTAAAAGTGGACACAAATCTTGAGAGTGTGTCATGTATTTGAAAGAGGAGACAAGAATAGCCTTGACATTCACTTTGCTCAAAGCATCTTGTGCAATGAACTGCATGGCATTTGTCTAAATGTACAACACGCCACCTGCCCCATCACATTAAAAGGCACAAATGACAGAGAAACATATATTTTATACATATGTTTCTTAATGTTTGCACTTTGCAGATTGTGTGTCTTTGTGCCAAATCAGATGCTCAAAATAACACATAATGGACAGGTTCCAATTGGCAGTAATTAAAGGAGCTAAACAGGGTCACTCTTATTTCAAATTGCTATTTTCTGGTCCAAGCTCATCTCAAACTTTCCTAATGCATAAACAACCTCAAAATTCGTCACAGGGACTGAGTTTAAACCAGGTTTCACAACTTTCAGGGGGGAAAACTGTCACTTCATGTCATGGTTGTCGATGGTGCGAAGAAAATAAAAGCCAAAATGCTGGACTGCAACAAAACTGGTGAAGTTTAATAAATGACGAAAACCAAAATAACCAAATACAGAGAACCACTCAAACAACCCGGGGCTGACGTGGACAATGGACAAAGGACAAAGGACCAGAGAACTAGACCAAACACAAGAAAACATACAAAAACAGGTGAACAAAAGACGAATCATGACACTTCACTGTAAAATATGCCTACTCGCCTGACATTCTATGACTGTTTAAAAGGCTTTAAAGCCAGTATTTTTTTGGATAAACGTCTGCTTTTACCATATACTAAAGGTCGAAACAAATTTTATTCCAATAACAGAAAATGACAAAATCAAGTATAGCTCCTTTAAACAAAGTTTGAAAAGTCATGGTTTAATTATAGTTATGTTAGACATTGCTTCATAAAGTTTTGGACTTTTTTTGCATGCAATACAAAAAGTTGAAAAATAGGCAACATTATTGAATCATGCAGTGAGTTATTTCACTTCTTATAATAACCTGGCTTGGCCCGTCCACATGTAATCAGAGTATACTGTGGTTATATAAGGTGATTTGGTTCTTTGCTGAGCTTTTCCTTGGTCCAGCCCACCACAAACAAAAGATTTCACCACTGCCTCCCTTGGCTGCCTCTCATGTTTTTCCCACTGATTCGCGGAACTTAGCAGCTGGGACTCTTAGTCTCATTGCAAAACTGCTTTTCGACGCACTCAAATCATACGCATTTCATTAGGATTGTACTGATGTTGACTTCAAATGGTTTCCTCATTTTTTTAAATATAGTTAAAGTTTACAGCACATTGGCTCTTTTGCAGCAGCCATAACTTGTGGACATGTGACTATTTGCTTTGTATGGTCAATAACGGCCACACACACACACACACACACACACACACACACACACACACACACACACACACACACACACACACACACACACATACAGCAGGAAATGGCAGCGAGCAGGGAAGGGGAAGCACGTGTTGGGGTTTCTAAGAAAATCCTTCAGAGAGCAACAGTCTCCAAGAGAAAGGAGAGGTGCTGCAAGGGGAGCATGCTGACAGAGAGGGAGAACTAGTTTATATACCTGCATGTTAATGGAGGAATGCAGAAAAACCTCAGGGATGTTTGTAAATGTACAGTATTAGTCAGAAATGATGAATCTCACTGAGTCTCAATCACTTTCCTGGTCACATGCTTTAATATGGGTTCTGCATACTGGCACACAGTTGTGTTACTGTCTGCACTATAGTGACTAAGAGGGTGTACTTTTCCATAATGTAAAAGTAATTACCATATTGAAATTATTTGATATAAGTTTTAGGTCTATGTGCTCTTGATAAAACGGCTTGGCAATGGGGAAATAGGGTGACAAACTTTTGAAAATGTGTAGTTGTAGCTATAGTTGCATTACATTATGATTTATTCATGTTAACTTTACTCTAAAAACCTTGAATAACGTTCCTTTGTGTGTATGTGTGGGTGCAAGGTGATGCATGAGGTGTTTATCCATTGCTCACGGTGATATTTGCTGGGTTACACACGATCACATACATTGATTGTTTACCTACAACCTGAGTTATTGATTTCTGTGCCTGCATCATGTCGAACACGTGAGAGGGAGAGCTGGTTTGCTGAGACAAGGCAAGCCTGATCTATCCCAGGAACTCTGGGGTCAAGAATGTGTTTCGTCACCATGGTTATGTGGGTGTATTGCGGTGGGTTGGGCTATGGGAACCAATCAGTGAACAGCTTTAGCCATGCATCCACTTTCAAACCCGCCCCAATATGGAGATTTACCACAAGACAAGCTGAACTGTCACTTCCATTTTAATGCATCAGATTCAAACAAATGAAATGCCAATAGGTGGCATAACTAACAATCCTGTTGATATGTTCGACTATTTTTGGCTTCTTTTCCCAGACAATCTTGATTTCAACCTTTTGAATATTGATCCTTGAATTGTCCTACATTACATTACATATATGACAAGTTGATAATATAAAAGTCCATGATAAATTATCTAGACTTGGCAACATACAGTACTCACAAATAAAGAAAACTAGAGAAAGAAGACATTACATCCAAACCTAATGCCTTCGCTTCATGAGACATTTTAGCCAAAGAAATAAGATCATAAAAGAGCCGTTGCTGTTCCACTTTCATTATCGTGAAATATAAGCGGTCAATAGCCTATATTGTTTTGAACTGCAGCACCTGAAACATGCTATAAAAATATATCTGACATGTACAGGCTACACACAGATAATGCCTTAGAGGAAAACTGTTTTTTTGAACTGAGTTCTTACCCAGGACCAGCTCTCACTGAGACTCTCATCTTCACTCTGGCTGCTGGAGTCATCCTCGTCTTCCTCACTTGCTATTATTCTATGCCGCACCATTCAGTCTTTATCAAATAAAAACAAGTTTTTAAAATATATGGTGACGTAGTTAAATCTTTAGAAGTTTTGAATTTAGTTATAAGTCATTCCTTGATTGAAAAAAGTATTGTCCCCATGGGCATGTGTCCTCCTCTAAGTGTACATCTAAGTGAAGAGGCAACACTTGTGTGTAGATATGTGCAAGATGTTTTAAACTAAATTTATCAACAAGCGTGTTCTGAGAAAGCAGTACTTGGAGGAAATCTGAGAGCATCTTTGGTTGCTTTGGATCATGCTCCTGTTTCTGCTGGTCTGACGCCAGTGTCTCAACTCAACTGCTAGACCACACACAAGACACAAACACAACTGCATTTAGATTTTACCTTGTGCATCGCAGCTTTACTGTGTGTACCCAAAATGTGCATCAATACATTTTTACAGTATGTAGTTGATGAGGTCAACCTGTGATGATCATAGTCTGGACATGGATGTTTATGGCATTAGGCAAAACATACAGGTCACTTCAGGGCAGTACAGCCTGACCAAGAGTGGCATGTTATCTGACTCCAACTTTCTCTCATTCACTTCCATTCAACACAGTGTAAATCACAAAAAAGAGAAATATTGTTTGAAAGTTCTGCTCTTTATTTTATTGATTTATTTCAGGGACACATAAAAATAACATTTTGTAAATATGACAGAATTAGCCACAAGGTTGTTTTTCATCTGTTGTCCCGGGACAGAGTTACATAGTCTGCAGCCTAATCTTCAAAACAACTCTCGAACTTTTAAACTTTGAAATCTTGAGGAGGTGGTCCTGGGAGTGCACTCTTAAGATCAGAATCAGAATCAGAATTGTTTTTATTGACATTGTTAGTGAATATGGGAGAGTCTGTCAGGGCGAGGGGGGGCAGTGGGGCTGTGACTTTCCTGAAGTCCACGATCATCTCCACTGTCTTCTGGGTGTTCAGGCTGTTGTGGCTGCACCAGGACCAGTTCCACCTCTCTTCTGCAGGAGAGTGTTGCCGCAAACTTGATCAGTTTTACGGACTGGTGACTGGAGGTGCAGCAGTTTGTGTACAGGGAGAAATTCATGTCAACAACAAAAGCCCCAATATGAACAACCAACCCCACACATTTTTGACGACCTGCTCCGCACATTGGGCACATTGTCAGAAGTTAATAAAAGGAAGAGATGCCAACTTCAAGTAAAGGGTTTAGCTTATGTGTTACTACCCCTGTGGGATGGTCTGTTGATGAGTAGTGGACTCTGCAGCCTTCATGGGAAGGTCCATTTAGAGTATGAGGGAAGAATTTTGATTATAATCAAATCAAAAGAAATGTGTTTTTCCAGCACTATCAACTCTCTGAGTTTACCCAACAGATCGCGTGCGTTTTGTGGACTTGGAGAGGCATTTGACCTCGTTCCTTGAGGCATTCTTATGGAGGTGCCCTATGAGGTCTGGAGGCCTCTCAGCAAAGGGCTTTCAGTACTGTATGCTCATGACTGTAGGGTTGGCACATACCAAATCAATGTGTTGCTTTTGTTAACAATGAAATAAAAAGTCTAAAAACTAAAAATCAAGTTTATTTGTATAGCACATTTCATGTATATGACAACTCAGTGTGCCTCACAGCAACACCAGACACCCAAATTAACCCAACCATTTTTTTTTAAATGCAATAAAAAGCTTTAAAAAACAACAACATGACATTAACAATGTCTGCGTACATTGGTGTATGAATGAGAGTATGAATGGGTGAGTGGATCCTTACTGTAAAGCGCTTTGAGTGCCTAATGTAGGTGGACAAGCGCTATATACTGTAAGTTGAGACCATTTACCATTTTACCATTGACCAACAAAATTACATTAAAATATGTATACATTACAATTTGTTATAATACAATCAATTGCCATAGGCAGCAGAAAAAGGTGTCCTTTCAGCCTGTCTCACGTCCTCACGGAGATTGTTCCACACGTTTGCTGCGTGAAACTGAAGGACAGCCTCTCCGTCTTTAGCGGTGACTCTGGGAACCACCAGGGGACCCCTCCCTGAGGATCTCAAGGCACGAGGTGGATCATACGGCTGTAAAATGTCAGCTATATACTTTGGTACACGACCATGAAGGGACTTACACAAGCACAGCTATATATGGACTCTAAGAACATAGTGGACAACTAAACTTTTGCAGCACCAGCGATAAATGATAATGATTTGGCAGCCTCTTTGTGACAGAGGAATTACAAATCACCACCAAATCAGGGCTACAGTTTATAGCTCCACGGAAGACAGAAGAAAGAAGATAAATAGCCATGACCTCACACTCCTGAACCATCAAGATATGCATAAGCCTATGTGAGTGCTACCACCTAGTGGATAAATGACGGAAATGCCACCATGACTTTCTTTGACGTAACATGGCGTCCACTGTAAAAACAAAAAAGAAAAATTAAAAGAAAGGGGGGGGGGGTAGGTACTACTAGGTACTACTACAACGACGACTGAAAACTTTTTAATTTTTTAATTTATTTTTTTATATAAGAAGTTGCCTCTTTTATTCATGAAACAGTTGTTTTTGTAAGCACAGATTTACATTTTATTATATCCTTAGCCACATAGCATACTGGCAATGGATGTAGCTAAATGCAACAGAATGATTATGACGTAGACCTGACCAAAAAAAAGTCCTGCGCCATGAAAACAGGCCAATCTATCTGCACAAACAGAAACTCATCAACATGAACAGAAAGAGATTGAGGAGGGGCTGAATGTTTCCCAACTGGGGACACCTGGGGGTATGCAAGCACATAGCAGGGGTACTTGGAAATATTTCAGATCCAAAACACAGGTGGAACTGAATAGTAGTTGAATAGTATGTCAAGGGAAAGTTGTTTTAAATTATATTTTGCAGTTAAGAGTAAAAGGCAAAAGAAAACATGTCTTTTACTTTCTTTTAGTTGATCATTTTCAAAATAATCAGCAACACCCTCAAGATGATAGCCTACTCAGATATACTCAGAGTATACTGTATAGGGCTGCAACTAACAATTATTTTGAAATCGATTAATCTATCGATTATTTTTATGATGAATCGATTAATCGCTTGGCTGTGAATGGTGTAGGAAAATTGTATTTTTTCATTTTTTTGGGATCACATATAGCTTAAGTGGCGCTGCTTGAGGATGTGTTGATGAAGTAAACTAAACGGAAATGTTTGTTGGAGGCTCTAGTCATGAAATGTACGATGTACAAAACACTACTGTAGACACTCCATTTAAGTCTGTGTGAAAAAGAAAAAGATTAATCGATTACTAAAATAGTTGTCGACTAGTCGATTAGATTTCAGCCCTAATACTGTATATATGAAAGACCCAAGAGGTAGGCACACAAAAAAGATTTAGCATTGCTGTATATATTCCTGGATGAAACATTTCTTCTGTAACACTGCACATGAGGACAATACTATTCTATAAATTATATAATTCTAACTATAGGCTATATGCATTATCCAACATGTAGTTTGGCTGGAATGTGTTATATGATTTATTCTGTTAAGCTACAGTATGTGTTTGCTTGGTTTTACAAGCAAAGGGATGATGTGGGGTTTCTAAATATATATACTGTACTATTTGGTTACGTGATATGTACAAGTGAGGTGACCTCATTTCATCACAAAAGCATGACAATTTTTAGATTTCTGGGAAAGCATCAACTTGTGAGTTCATTAAGAAAGATCCCAAGCATGTATTTGAAACTGTAATTACTTCTTAAGAGAAAGCCCTTTACTAAAGACAGTCTTTATGTAAATTCTGGTAATTGGACAGTTGTGCACAATAACATAACTCACTACAATTGTGCTTTGACAGCACTAATAGTTTCAAACAGGAGGAAAGCTATATGAGGCCAATGCATTTATATATAGTTCAAAGTGAGAGCTGTTTTTTCTTTGTGACACAAGGGTGACCCGAGCTTATGATTTGCAGGCAATTCTTCCCGTCAGCCCATGGCAGGTCCTTCTGCACCCCAGCAGCGTGCCATTACCCAAATGACACACATTGTAAGTGTATGAGGTAATGACAGCGGCTCGGTGAATGGACTCCACGTGGACACAGAGCTGAAGCCGCAGGTGCAGCTAAGTGTAGCTTGGATATCAAGGCTGAGAGATGATAAAGATACAGCATCAGCTACGCACTGATAGACTAATTTTTCTCTTGTTACCCGGACACTGTTGCAATATTGCAGTTTGTTTTGTGTTGTTTTTTTGTGTTTTTTTGTGTTTTACAGCATTTCATGTGCAGAAGTGGCACTATAACTTGTATAAACAATCTTGTTTCGAAATGCACTCTATATTATTGTGTTCCACTTTGGAAATCTGGAAAAAAGTTATTGTGAAGACACATATTACTAATGGACAATAGTTTTTTTAATGATGAAGGATAGGTCCTTGTGTGATACCATTCTTCATTCAGGCCAAAGCCATTCCTTGGCCACATTTGGAAAATGTCTGCCATAGTTACCTATTGCACCTTGCGACAAGGTTGTACGAAACATTGTTATCCAATAAATGCAAAAATCACACAAGAGAAAATAAACCACCCATTTTATGCAGTCAATAAAAAATAAATAAAACAAATATAAACAAATATAAAAGAGATTTTTAATCAAATTATTAGGCAAACATGATCAAATCTTATAACATAAAGTAAGCTCCCAATTCAGAACCAGCTAAAGAGGTTTAACAGGAGCTGGCTTCGGTTTGGACACTTACCTCAGTTCAATGTGGCCTGGCCCAGATGCACCTCTTCTTGACCTTTAGATGCATGCAAGAAGGCCAACCATAAAATAAATTGCATTGCCAATAAAGCTGACAGTTATTACTTGTTCAAAGCGTATATGTTTTCAGTGTGTTCTCAGTGCATGACAAATCCAATTAGACATATTTGGAACAACACTGAAATGAGTATCAGTACAATATGTTTTGAACATGTTACTACTTCAGTAAAACAAGGACAATAACAATGTGACACACACAGAGCCCTGCACAGAGGTGCTGACAGATGAGTTAGTGAGAGGTGGTGTCATGCAGATGCCAGTTCCCATCGATGGATTTGAAAAGTGACATCAACATCAAGAATGAAGCTGGAATTGATGACCAGGGGAGGGCAGGCCGTATATAAAGGACAGACCCCTCCTCACCAAAAACACACATCAACAAGTTTGACTGCTTCACCAGAGGGCCACCAATGAATGTTTTTAACACTTTCAACATTTTCAAAGACTATAGGATTTAGGAATACAATTGTGGTAAGTATACAATCATTCTTTTATTCTATTTATTGATCAACTAAACTAAAATATGGTACTAAATTAAACAACTGTTTCTCATTTTAGAACAATTTTAATTACAAAAGATGTTTTCACTAATGCGCTTGAGACTGGTGATACTGATCCTCTTTTTGGCCATTTTATTCAGTGAGGCGAAACCACTGAGGTAAATTTCTATTTCAAAGGAATAATACATTTTTTGCTTCACTTACCAATTCATCTGACTATTCTTTGGTTGTCCTGCAGGAAGAGGACCATCAGTGAAGTACAGCTCATGCATAACGTCCAAGAACACAAACAAGTGGGGGAACGACAGGACTGGCTTCATGAAAAGTTGAAGGACATAATTGTGGCCAGTGTCAAACCTCAACACGTTCGGCCAGTAAAACTCAAGACTCTGGCGGACAGTAATCTAGGGATATAAATGTTTTTCATTCCTCTATAGACTCAACCAGAAGACTTCTGACAGTTTTATCACATTTTATTTATTCAGATATCTGTATGTTTTGTTTTTTACATTAATTTGTATTTAATTGTATTTTATTTATGAAGTTATTTTTATTTTATTTTATTTTTTTATAGCTTGGTGAACAGGTGAGCTGGAAAAACTCAGCCTTAATCTGTTGCCATTTGAAATAAAAATAAAAAAGAATACACATATATGATATATTTTGCTTCGTATTCTTTTAGGCCTCTGTAGATTGTCATACAATGTGCAGGTTATAATGCCAAGGGCTTTAGATGTCGCTTTTCTGAGAAGAGATTGAGGACATACTGGACTTCTAAACAAGAATACATTATTTATTATCTATTTTCTATCTATT
Organism: Gobius niger; assembly: GCF_951799975.1. NCBI lineage: Eukaryota > Metazoa > Chordata > Actinopteri > Gobiiformes > Gobiidae > Gobius > Gobius niger. Next base: position 24,461,634 of record NC_136855.1, on the reverse strand, counting down.
CAGGCCTTAGTTCAGCTTAGCTCTATCCGTTTCAGAATTATTATTATCTTTATAATAATAATAATAATAATTCGTAAATTTTTATTGGACACTACCTTCAAAATGATCCTCCCTTCAACCAACCTGACGCTATATCTACGTGATGACGTCACTCACAAAAGTGGTGGACGTCATCCAGAGAGTGTTTTGAACGCTGGCTACATGGCTGGCTAACAGTTGGCGAGTTTGTGGAATTTATACCTCAAATGTAGGAATTTCTCTTTGTTATTGACCTAACCGTGTTTATTTTCTGGCAGATTTCTAAATATATTTAAAATGAACCCCCGTGTTCGCAAATTTACCGTAGTTTTTTTGTGAAGGCTATATGCTACCTCTAGCTAGCGCTAAACTGCTATCTGGCTAAACAAACGTAGTCTGGCAGACAGCAGCAGTAAATCTGTATGTTTAGTGAAGATGAACCTTTCTTCTGTGTACATGAATACTATTATATCCTCAAACCTATAGTGTGACTCTGAAATATTAATAAATGAGAATCAATCGCTCTGTCTTTAACAATTATGTTTAAATCACCGGTTGGAATTATGGACTTGTTGATGTTGCTATTAACCAGATTATGAACAAAGAAAGATCCAGGCAGGACTCCCCGCTGATCGGGTGATGGCAGAGCGTCTGCAGCCATATGACAGTAACTCCAGTGACACCGACAACTGGGATCGAAACGCAACGAGCCGACCTCGTAAGCTCTGTAAGCACCAGAGGTGAGCGACATTACATTATTTGACAGTGTATGTACTTTACATTTATGAACCTTCACAAACTGCGTTTCACTCCTTTATTGAACGACAAAACAGACTAAGGAATAAGAGAACAATATGCTGTATACATAGGCCCACTGCAATGTAGGTTGACGTGTTTTTTTTTTCCTTTTTGAAAATAAACTAGACGATCCGGTATGGCCTGTTGAAATTCCTAACCAGTCTTTCTTCCTATGTTCCGACCTTTGTTTAAAATGATTCTTGAACTGTTCTCAATTATGCATTTGCTGCATGTCTAAAGCAATATAGAGTTTGGGATGGAATGCTGTGTGCATTTTATTTAGAACAATTGACTAATATTCTAGCAGTGGTGTGACAAGGGCTTTAAACAAATGCCAAATGCTTTTATGTGACTCCTGTGATTTACATTTTAAAATCGCCATTGCTTAACTATGGAAAATATCAAAAGTAAAATACTTTAGTTGGCATTCACATGAGCGTTTGGACACCACAGTCTGTTAGATGTATTTGTAAGTAGACCGTTGTTTCACAATTCTTTTCTACACTTTTTTGTACTGCTTTTAGCTCATGCTAGTCTACGTTTAGTACCCACATACATGGCTGATTTCCATGGTAACAGTGAATTTATAACATTCCATCCCAAACAGCCTACAGGTTTGAGAAATAAGTAAGAATGTTACAAATTTTGACTACATTGTGAAGCAGCAGTCAAGCCCGTGCATCTCGAGCGGAGGCTGACCAGAGGAAGATGAGCCTGCATGGTGCCAGTGGGGGCAGCGATCGCTCACGAGACCGCCGCCGTTCCAGTGATCGCTCCCGGGACTCCTCACATGAGCGAGAACTCACTCCATGCATTCGCAACGTCACCTCTCCCACTCGGCAGCACAACTCGGGTCAGTGTGCCTTGAAGTCGAGAGGTGCCAGTGTTTATTTTCTCAGACGTTCACAATCTTTGCACACAATTGACTTCAGTTTTAATATTTATATAAAAATGGACATCATAAAATATGTAGCGTACAATATGGGGATGGGACGACAGTGGCGCAGATAGTGGAGCGGTTGTTGTGTCCTTGGGCAAGACACTTTACCCGCCAGGTGTATGAATGGGTGGGTGGTTCCTTGATATAAAATGCCTTGAGTGCCTAAAGAATGTAGAAAACCGCTTTATAAATGTGACCATTTACCCTGGGCAGGCAAGTGTTGACAAATAAATGATGCAAACACACAGAACTATGTAAAACATACATCGTTATATGTATTTCTCCCGACAGCATATGGTTATTTCAACGCTAATTCAGTTGTATAGTGTGTCACACAAAAACCAAGATTGTTTGCTTTTTGTTTTGAATATATCTGTTTTGTATCTCATTTATAGACCGCGACGGTGGATCTTCGAGGCCCAGTAGTCCACGGCCTCAGAGAATATCTCCCAGTGGCTCCAGCAGCAGTGGAATTATGAGCAGTCGCAACAGCAGCCTGTCCAGCACTGAAGGCACTTTCAAAAGTTTAGGGGTTGGAGAGATGGTTTTTGTCTATGAGAATCCCAAAGAGGGAGGGACAAGTGCCACTGTTGGAACTCGAAACCTACGGACCTCAGAAAGAGTCACTCTGATTGTAGATAACACTCGCTTTGTCGTAGACCCCTCCATTTTCACTGCACAACCCAATACTATGTTGGGCAGGTACTGTACTGTTAGCATTCATCGGTAATGTGAAAACAAAGTAACTTGGGCACTAAATTCTGTTTTGTGCAGAATGTTTGGATCTGGACGGGAGCATAATTTCACACGGCCTAATGATAAAGGAGAGTATGAAGTTGCCGAAGGCATTAGTTCTACTGTTTTCAGAGCCATTTTGGTATGTCAAATACATCAGAATTGACTAGATCTTAACAAACAGCAGTTTCAAACACTGCTGTTCACAATGTTCGCACATAACTAAATTGTAATTTTCATGATCATTGACAGGATTACTACAAATCTGGAATAATCCGATGCCCTGATGGAATTTCCATCCCTGAGTTGCGTGAAGCGTGTGACTATCTATGCATCTCTTTTGACTACAGCACCATTAAATGCAGAGACCTTAGTGAGTATTCTTTTAACGACGGGTGTTGTCATGTTCTTGTTTTCAAATAATTATCTTTTGTTGTCTATTTCTAGGTGCCCTGATGCATGAGCTGTCGAACGACGGAGCTCGAAGACAATTTGAATTTTATCTTGAAGAAATGGTTCTTCCTCTAATGGTTGCCAGTGCCCAGAGTGGTGAAAGGGAATGCCATATTGTTGTCTTAACTGATGACGATGTGGTGGACTGGGATGAAGAGTACCCTCCACAAATGGGTGAAGAATATTCACAAAGTAAGTTTGTCTCATTGCATGCTCTGCATTTTAACCTCTTAAAAAGTCTAACTTTGATTATACTTTTGCAGTTATTTACAGCACAAAACTGTATAGATTTTTCAAGTACATTGAGAATCGAGATGTTGCCAAATCGGTTTTAAAAGAAAGAGGATTAAAGAAAATACGACTGGGGATTGAAGGTACAGGACACTAATAATTGTATATTATTCTAGATGTTTTTTTAATATATTGTCTGTAAAATTACAGTTTCTATTTGCACAGTCATCCAACTGTGTCATACATGATGATATTTTAGCCGTTTTACAACACTGGTTGTATGGTTATGTGCAAATTGTATATTACAGGATACCCCACATATAAAGAAAAGGTCAAGAAGCGCCCAGGGGGACGTCCCGAGGTCATCTACAACTATGTACAGAGGCCCTTTATCCGCATGTCATGGGAAAAAGAGGAGGGGAAGAGTCGTCATGTGGACTTCCAGTGTGTTAAGTCCAAGTCTATTACAAATCTGGCGGCTGCAGCAGCAGATATCCCACAAGACCAGCTGGTGGTGATGCACCCCGGCCCACAAGTGGACGAACTGGACATCCTCCCAAACCACCCGCCCAGTGGAAACCAATACAACAACAACTACAGCAATGAGCCCGACCCCGATGCACCTTCACCCGCTGTCTGAGGGCACACTGCTCTCCTCCAGTCCACTCCCAGCATGCTGCAGCATGGACCACTAGGGGCGCCATTACCATATTGCCTTGACACCTCCTTTGCAGCCTTAGAGCCTCAAGAACTTGGTGGACTTAAGAAAAAGTTTTTCAAGAAGGCCAGAAGACAAACGAAGGAATTCACTGTTTTTTGTTTGTTTGTTTTTTTACTCGACCAAAGGATTTATTTTTCAGTTTTGAATATATAGTGAAATATATAACATTATTATTATTATTATTATTATTATTATTATTATTTACAATGTAATACCTTAATTTGGCTGAGCACCCTTGTGATATTTGTTTCTTACTTGGTATATCTCTCCTTATTTAACTAGATATGATTTTTTTTTGGGTGGGCTTTTGTTTCTTTGGGGGGAGAATTACACAAGACCAGTTTTTGGAAACATGAACAAAGTTAAAGAGATTGTCTGCAATCACCATTTAGTGTTATGATCTCCAGATGTTTTTATCTTGTTCTGAGGTCTGTAGTCATGGCTGGATTTAATATGTGATGTTATGCTCCACCCACAGCCAATATTAAGCAGAGCACAGGTTGTTGTGGTCAAAAACATGTGCAAAGCTTGAAATCTTGTTGATAAATGCAGATATAAGTAAATAAAGGTCTTCAAACTTCAGTACATTTTTATTTCTTAACTTTCAACACTATCATTTAAACAGGCGGAAATGACAAAACAATTCATCACTTCATCTAAAACAAAACGTCATACATACTGTTTTTATGCACTTGGATCTTGGTGCGGCTGAACAAAGCTGGTACGTCTTACTAGTGTTTGTCCAGAAGTTTGTATTTTCCAGTTGCTGTTACTGCTTTTTTCAGTTCGATTGCTAAATTCAGCTTCAAGACACAGAAAATCACATTTCTGTTATTGCCGTATCACAATGCACTGACATTGCATTTCAATGAAGGATCGGGCCCACACTGCTCTATGGGACATATCGTCCTTGCTGAGGGTCAGTATGTACAGTACAAGAGGCCTTCAGTAACATGAGCTGAAGAAAGTTGCCTTATGTACCAGAAGTCACTGCAGAAAAGATTTATCTATATTTTATTACGTAAATGGAAATTAAGTTTAGTGATTTATTTCCTGTTAATATCTATCTTACTACTTCATTCTATATTGTGGGTTATCTGTAGCCATTATTGAAATAGCCGTGTCTTTTCCAGCTACACTGGTCAGCTGTTTATCAGTCTACCTTGTCGGCCCTTTTCAGTTGACAGTTATGTGCAGTGCTTAATTTGATCCCCCGTTTGGGGGAACGCATTCCCCCAATTAAATTTTTTTCAGGGTTAAGGATCCGGGAAATATTTTGGGGGATCCAGCAAAAAATGTATCTGATATCATGGTGTCTAATGAGAGTGTTCCGGCAAATGTTTTGGCCTGTTCCCCCAATCCTTCACATTAGACCAAAAGTGTTCCTGAAGAAACTAATTTACAAATTAAGCACTGGTTATGTGTCATTAAATAAATTATTAGGAAATCCAACTGTGGAAATAAGAGCCCAAACGCGTCCACTAGAGGTCTCTGTTGCTCGGCAGGTAAGCACTTGGTCCAAGTTGAGTGAGAGAGAGTCCAGAATCTCCATTTAAAGTAAGACATGTCCTTCTGTAGTAATAACATGTAATTCATTAAATAATACGTGAAGAAAAATCTAAGCATTTGTGACTATAATTGAATCGTTGGATGTGGTCCTCTGTCAACAGCTTGGCCAGTGCAGGCTCTGGAGTCCTTTGATTTAATCAGATTGAGTCTTAGATGTGAACATGAAACTTTATATCTCTACTTAACCTAGAGCCGTTTGGACCATCTGCTCTTTTTGTTCGTGTTAATGTGAAATAACAGTTCCATGAAGGTTCTGTAGTAGCTGAACTCATCGCCTCAAAATAAGAAACACTTGGGCTGTGTTTGAAACATTTGTACATTGTAGGCCTATTAATATCATTTAGTCTGTCGTCTATCTGTATGGCTATTAGGCCTACATCTGTCTTGGTTATTTTCAAATGAGATTTTTTTTTTTCTGCATAAAAGAACTGCAGAATGGATATGTTATATAATAATGTTAGGCATTGTATAAAACTCACCAAATCCTGGGAAGTTTTATCCTGTTAGAAAACTGCCTTCTATAGGCGTTTTGAAAGGGCAAATAAGATGACCTACAAAAGAAGTGCAACACAATCCCATGCTATTGTCTGATAGGCCCAACGCTCCCATTGGGTGATTAGGAGGTTCGAGTATTTCCTGCAACAAGATCTTGTTATTTTTCCCCTAGGGAGAAAACATTCATGGTCTTTTGAAGAGGTAGAGAGAGAAGGAGGTTCAGAATCACCCAGACGTCTTCATGAGTTTTCCTGTAATGGATATACTCAACACACCCATCAAGTTACACAAATATGAGACAAGTCCAGGTGTCACCTCAGTGGAGAGTTGATCTGCAAAGGCCTTCAACTGTAATTTATACAGTTAATCTTACATTTCAACAACCTTTTCAAGATTCAAGATTTTTTATTTGTCAAACCATGTGATTGGTTTGAAAAAATGTTTCTCTCATCCTTGATTGTGGAGTGGGGGGTGGGGGTGGGGGGGGGGGGGGGGGGGGGGATTGGGGGGGAAGAGGGGTGTGAGGGAGGGGCAGGGAGTTCAGCTTCCCGATGGGCCTGTGTTTGAAATCATATCCAGTCGTATTGTATTGTCACACAGATCTATGAAAGTCCCTTTTGTCTTCCTTCGCAACTGTTAATTGCTTTGTTTGGTCAAAGCCCTTAAGCAATGTCAGGAAATAAAGATCATCCATTGTAGGAATCAAACCTGTCAATAACATACCAACTTATTTGTGAGTAAAAACATCAACACTATCAGGATCGTAAGTGGGGCAATCAATCAGACTCCTAGTTTCCTACTTTCCTGTTTTTTCTTCACCAGTTCAAATATGTAACTGCATTTTACCATCTTCATTTTACAGAGTGTCACCATAGGTGTCACATGTAATGCTGTGATATTGCGGTCTCTCAACAGTATCTCTACAGATAGGCCAAAGGTGGAAGTTGGGGTTAACATGCCTGCCTCTCTCTCTTTCTCTCACTCTCTCCCTCCCTCTCTCTCTCTCACTCTCTCTCCCCTCTCTCTCCCTCCCTCTCCCCTCTCTCTCCCTCCCTCTCTCTCACTCTCTCTCCCCTCTCTCTCCCTCCCTCTCCCCTCTCTCTCTCTCCCTCTCTCTCACTCTCTCTCTCCCTCCCTCTCCCCCTTCTCTCTCCCCTCTCTCTCCCTCTCTCCCCCTCTCTCTCTTTCTCTCCCTCTCTCCCTCCCTCTCTCTCTCTCACTCTCTCTCCCCTCTCTCTCCCTCCCTCTCCCCTCTCTCTCCCTCCCTCTCTCTCACTCTCTCTCCCCTCTCTCTCCCTCCCTCTCCCCTCTCTCTCTCTCCCTCTCTCTCACTCTCTCTCTCCCTCCCTCTCCCCCTTCTCTCTCCCCTCTCTCTCCCTCTCTCCCCCTCTCTCTCTTTCTCTCACTCTCTCCCTCCCTCTCTCTCTCTCACTCTCTCTCCCCTCTCTCTCCCTCCCTCTCTCTCTCTCACTCTCTCTCTCCCTCCCTCTCCCCCTTCTCTCTCCCCTCTCTCTCCCTCTCTCCCCCTCTCTCTCTTTCTCTCCCTCTCTCCCTCCCTCTCTCTCTCTCACTCTCTCTCCCCTCTCTCTCCCTCCCTCTCCCCTCTCTCTCCCTCCCTCTCTCTCACTCTCTCTCCCCTCTCTCTCCCTCCCTCTCCCCTCTCTCTCCCTCCCTCTCTCTCACTCTCTCTCTCCCTCCCTCTCCCCTCTCTCTCCCTCCCTCTCTCTCACTCTCTCTCTCCCTCTGTCTCTCCCTCCTCTCTCTCTGTCTGTCTGTCTGTCTGTCTGTCTGTCTGTCTGTCTGTCTGTCTGTCTGTCTGTCTGTCTGTCTGTCTGTCTCTCTCTCTCTCTCTCTCTCTCTCCCCTCTCTCTCCCTCCCTCTCCCCTCTCTCTCCCTCCCTCTCTCTCACTCTCTCTCTCCCTCTGTCTCTCCCTCCTCTCTCTCTGTCTGTCTGTCTGTCTGTCTGTCTCTCTCTCTCTCTCTCTCTCTCTCTCTCTCTCATGAGTGACTTAATGGTCACTTTTCGGGACCAGCTTAAGCTCTGAGAAACCACAGGGACACATTCCAAGGATTAGGGACCACTGTGTTGTAAAAGGTATGTTTCTGTTGAATTGGTTTCGCACCAAAAAATAGTTGTTTGCCTTGTGTGGGTTTCACTTTTGTAGATTTTTGTTTGCACAATCTATCCTATCCTGTACATTTATTGTGCCTGTTCCAAGAATATATTTAGATGGTTGCATTTTTGGTTATATTTTGGCCATTGTGTATATCTTCCCTCAAGCCCTCGCCCTCTGGCCTGGCCCCCTCACATGAGAACACGGGTGCAGACATCCCAATGCTCCACTGAGTCCTCAACAGAATTGCGACCATGTTTCACCTTCATGCCCTGCCTGTCACTAACTTTAACCCCTTGCATGACCTCTGAACTCCAAGAACAAGATGAGAGCATTTCTACTGGTTGACTCACAGGTTTTTGTTTCAGGTTTTATGATTGTGTACAAAGGCAACCTTTAAACATATAGCCTACTTCAAAATGACAATTTTCAGTGAAGAAAATATTTTACAATGTAAAATTAGGGTGAATGTTTCTTCAAACTAAACTCTGAATATACAAAATATACATGTCCCAGCAAACAGCGGCATGAATGGTGGATTTACAAATGCACAATAAGCAGCAGATGTTAATGTTAATAAGCATCTAGTGCAAATGATACAGTGATCTGTATCACAATGCTGGCTTGCTTGAGAAGGACTGATTTGACAATCACTTTGTCCAGACCATATTTGGTCTTTTTATCCAAGACGTATAATTAATTTTCTTATGTTGCAGCAAAGGTTAGAAAACTTTTTTTTTTTTATCCAAACAGGCTGAGCTCTAAGCCTGAGAAAAGACCACTTTAGATTCCTGTTTTCTTTTCGAGGGGCTGAAGAGTGGCACAGAGACTCTCACAAAATCACAGAGTGACATTTCTGCAGGTTATTGTGTTTCACATGCAAAACACTTCACGCACACTGCAGTTCAAAGACAAAAGACCAAGAATGCACTTATTTATCCTGAGAGAATCCCCCCGCTCCCCAGTTGACCATGATATAATCAAATATTTCTTTGGCAGGTCGAGACACTGTGTTTTCCACAGTGTCAGAAGTAAAGAGGGCCACGTGAGATTAACAAATGGGCCAGAAAATCTCACTGGGTAATGTAACATAGCACTGACTCAAGGAAATTATTTAAAGGCAAGACTTTTGAAATGTATTGAGTAACATGTATTAGCAAAGTGAAAAGAATACTGTCACGCTTTATGTCTGACTATAATAATCGTGTTTCCTCTCTCTTCCTGTGATGGTCTGCTGGTAAGGCTGGATGTTGGCTTGGGAAGGTTTAGTGAATAAAGGCTAATGGCCAGAGCAGGGTTCTCAAACGTATACATTCATTTTTACTTTTGTATAACCAGGATAGCCCCATTGAGATTTCAGAAGCTCTTTTTCAGAGGATCCTTGGCCTTAGAGGGGACCTGATGTAAACCACACAATAGGCAATGTGTGAGAGAAGTTAACAATTAAACATGGAAAAGAGAAAGTTTTGACATTGAGATAATGATAATAATATTGATATTGAAAATGAAGCGTCCACACGAACCAACACAAAGATATAAAGAAATTCAACTCACAACTGGTGGAGAGACAACGTCGCTGACTGTTACGTTGTTTGTTTGAAGTGGCAATGATTGAAAACAATGCACATGCAACACTTGTAACTTAGTACACTTGGGAACCAAGTTGTCTCTCATGTGATGCCATGCGGTATATGAGATCCCATTTTGTCACCATATATGCTGAGAAACAACTTCATACCCATTTTCAAAACTACAATACAGTAATTACTGAACTAGGCTATATAAAGAGCTGTAATGGATCCTTCAGTGGTTTTCACTCATTTGTGATCAGCATGGGACACTTCATATGCAGCTGTAACGCACACCTTATGCCTTTAATTGAATCACAGCATATATTAAAATGTGGTTAATATTCATATAAATAGGACTATCTTGTTGTGAATAATTAGCTATTTGTAAATATATTTGGATATGCCTATTTTATAAGCCTATGGCCTTTATGACAATCAGACGTTTCAAATCATTTTAGGCAATTGAAAAGAAAACAATGAACCATTTCAAACAAGGATGCTATGTAGTTATTTATTCATTTAAAAAAAAGAATTATATCAGAATATGAGGTACAAAATACAAATGACTGAAAATACTATTCCTCTTATATTAGTATGTCATATTAGTGTATGTTTTATTGTTTTGTTTTTTCTTCTAACTCAGATCTTCTAACCATTGTCTACACCACGGCCTCCCACTGAGCCTGGTCTGAGTCCTGGCTGTGCAGGGAGGACAGGCCCGTATCTGAGTCGTCATCGTTCACCTCGTGCAGTTTGGAGAGACCTCTGGCCTGCTCCAACCAGTCCGTCTGACTGTCCATACTGTCCACCCTGGCCTTCTCTTCTTCCTCAATGTTTAGCAGATCAAAAAGATGCAGCGCTTCCACCTTCTGTAGTAACTCTTCTATCGTCTTCGTTTTTGCGGCGTTAATGTCCTGAGAGAGTTTTAAATCACTGTTAACAGCGCTTAAGTCCGTTTCCAGGCGGAGGCCAATGTACCAGCTGGCCTCCAGTTGGATTTTGATTCGCTCCTCTTCCAGCAAAAATTGACTTTCATGGCCAATGCCAGTCTCCAAACTCTGGTCACAGAGACTGGCCCTGGGGCGCAACTGCTGCTGTTTGCGCAGCATCCAGCACAGGTGCAGCTCCTCCTGGATATGCGCTGTCAGCCAGTCAATCGCAGCCTCGCGCTCTTTAATGTCCTCCTCTATCCGCACTAACGCCTCACATATCGTGACGTACTCTTCAAACTGTTTAAGTTTCTCTGTGCAAAGAACCTTAGTTCTGGTGCACGCGGCGTCGCCACTCATGAGGTATGTGTCCTGGACGTAGTTGGCACCCAGCCGCTGAACTCGCTCCAGGTGCACTTTGGTCTCGCGCAGCTCTATCTCCACGTCCAGTTCTGCAAGCCTTTGCACCTGCTGCCGGATGGTGTGGTCCTGAGAGAGGACAACGTGCACCAAAGTCTCCATCCTTTCAGCGCACGACGCGTCCTTGCGCGCGCGTCTCTTGTTAATTTTCTCTAGTTTTCTGAAAGCTTTCCTGACAATGCGCCGTTGCTTCTCAGGGCAAACCCCCACCGGGCACTGAGTGGGCGCATTGGTGACACACGGGCCCTGCTCACTGCGTACCACGCGCGCCTCTGCACTACGAGGCGTGTGACTGGCGAGGGACGCGTTGCGTTTCACAAGAACAAACTTTACATCGTTCTGCTCGGGCCCCCACGCGAGCCACAGCCGCCAGATCTTGGTCTTGCTTGGCAGAACCCTCTCAAAGCCCCTCCACTTCTCCACAATGCAGTAGGACGGGGGTGCGTGGGACAGTCCCATCTTCGGGGTCTGGTCCTTGAGAAGGACCTGGATCACATCTGCACAGCTAGTCCGCTTGGACAAGCCCAGCACGAGCTTTTCCTCTCGGCAAACCCACACGGACAACTGGTTTTCCTCCGCCATGGCTGTTCTGGTTTCTTGTCTGGTCCTGTCACTGGTCTGTGTCATTCCTCTGCCCTGCCCACGCGCGGAGTGAAGGAAACTTTGCAACTACTGATATTGTTGTGGTCACGTGATTCCATAACACCAGTCAGAGCAAGCCATGCACAAACAACACAATACAATGAAGTCTGACCATATCAGCTGTGTTGAAGCGATAGTCCATATTAATAGCCTATTCTATTTTTATTTCTGGTAGCACTTTATTTTACACTATACCTTGATACATTGAACCCAACACAATTTAGGAAAAGATATGCCTTTATTGATCTCACAATGGAGAAATGCACTTGTTAAATCAGCTCTCAAGAAACACTGTTGGGAGTGTTTCTCTGCGAGTGTGCAAAAAAAGACAGGAAATGTGAATCAATTAAATAGTAAATAAAGGGATCTTATATACAATGAATACAGATAATAAAACTACTATAAAAATGCCAGCAGTGCAAATTCTTTCATTTACTACAATGCAATGTGCTGACTATAATAACTTGTACCTATGTAGTACATACACAATGGAATAATGTGTATTAGTACTTGGAGGTACATAATGTAAGATATACAGTAAGACCCTTAAGGTTTGGGTTAGACTTTGGATCTTATGTCTTATTACATTATGTACCACCAAAATACTAATACACATTATTCCACTGTGTATAACCTACACAAGTTATTGCACATGACATTGTACATAATGTGGCAGGTTCAATGTATCAAGAGTAGTGTAAAATAAAGTCTTATGTCTTTATATGTGTATATTTTTCCAAGTTAAAACTTAGAAATGTCTGTTTCATTACCACTAAGAGAAAGTATCAGAGACTGTAGGCCCAATCCTTTAGATTATAACCGCCTGACACGGAAATAGATGAACAATACACTCATAAATAAAATCACAAACCGTAATTTCAACAAATTTGTTCTGACTGTAATTGTAACTTTTTTTTCTGTTACGATGTCTCCCTCTAGTGTTAACAGATGAAGCAAACGTAGCTACAGAAACTTGTATTGGTCATCAAGCGCCATCTGCTGTGGAATTTGTATTAGCACAAGGACGAACTACTCAGACCAACAGGCCTGCAGACACTTGTTTATTTTTACGTATATTTACTATTAATTACTATATTGAAGCAGCACACAAAACTGTTGCATTTTCTCCATTAATTTATTTATCTTCATTTTTGCATACATACAAAATATCTATAAAGCTACAAAATATTTAACATTATCAAGAAGGTAACATTACGAACAAAGGGACACACGACCAAATGCAGGACATTGACAGCAACTTCTTTTCTCACTCTGTAATGATATGATTTCACGGCATTTGTACCAAGCTAAAGCAAAAAGCTTATAGAAAAATTCGACACAAAAAAAATCCAAATGTGTGTTTGACAACTATATGCACTATGAGAAAATAATTTTCATATCCTCCTTATAACCGTGGTAGTAAGCATATAGGTACCGAAAACCTTTCAATACTATTACAAATATCAAAGCCTCTGATATGTCAGCTGCTGATATGTTTTCACTATGATTCAAAAATGTAATTGAATTAGAGACTTTGTCAAAAGACACAAAGTATTTGATCTGGTCGTAAGTGCAGTGGCAGTGCAGCAGTAACAACATTGCACTCTTATTGGACTTGTAACAAAAGAACAAACAATGATGACATCACAAAATCCAGTACAACTGTACAAATACAGGAAAAAAAAAAAAATCCCAAAGAAAAGACAGTAAAGAATACGCAGTAAACAACAGACAAAGCCTACAGTGTCCTTCAGACACTGAGAAATACTGAAACTGATAATGGCGGCAAACATATATGCTTTCAATCAGTTTCAATATTTATTTAAGGATTATATGATTTTCCAACATTTGAGCATAGGTTACCATATTTTATGGGGTTGTCATACTACTTTGTGCGAAATAAGTAAAATGGGTTTCAGCACTGCCACTTTATGTTCATTACTTTGCTAAAACACTTGAACCTGCAAGTGTCCACAAACCACAAAACTTCAACACACATTACTAAACCCCTGAAAAGACAAATAAAATACAGTAAGTCATCTGAGTCTAATTTCCATGTGACACTGAAATTGAACAACATATTTGTATATCTAGTAAAGTTGTTATATTGTGACAAACTGTGCTGTAGGCAACATTATACTATAAATAATAAATAATTTATGCATTGGTAAAATACTGGACTGGACCTAAGGGTATCCAACACTCAATGCAATGTGTTCACGGGGGAAAAGTGTATTAACAAACAATTGTGATATTACTGGGTTCATTGCAGTACAATTCCTCAATTATTCTTTTTTTAACCCATGAAAAGGCATTATGGTGATAAATGCCAATGGTTTGAAGGTGGATATTCCTCAAATCCAAGGCACTTCCTGCTGTCACACAAGACGTTATTATGGCGAATGTCTCACTATTTGGTGGAAAAGTCTGTCTCGATATACAGTAGTACTTGTAAAATGCTCAGTAACCTGTGGTACAACTTTAGAACTATAAAATACTATTTAAATTATGTATTATGGTACAGGAAGTATTAAATCAATTTTGAGTTTATGTATCTACGAAACTGTATTGAAGTGAGCATTGCAACTACATATAATTTATCACAATGTGCCAATAACAAACGGTAAAGGGCTTTAATTATCAACACCAATAACCAGGACATAAAAGGTAGAGTACACTTTAAGGCACTGTACTTTTTTACCTTTGGCAAACTTGTATTTCATTCACAAAGTAGAGGCATGTTTTGGTGTTCACACAGCTAGCTGCAAAGGCCACTCAAAAGCATGAGCACAGTGCGAATGAGAAGGCAACACAAGTTTTTGATTTTTGAGGTGGTTCTGGGGCACAGTGGAACTGGCCGGATTTACCCACCTTTGATAGTGTTCAAATCTGTAAGAAACAAGCTTGATTAAGGCCAAGAGAGGGTTCTTTTTGGGCAAGACTCACCTGTATAAAAACTATTACGGAAATTAGCTTCACCTGAAGTGAAACACGAGTTGACACAGTGGATTTATATTTTTTTCTTTTAATCAGTGTGCTTATTGTGTAGGTCCCAAGCCTAGTTTAAGTGATAACAGCATTAATAAAACCTGAAATAAAGCCACAACAAAATAAACATATTCATAATAGTCCGCATGTGCTTCACTTCTTGAATTAAACTACATTTTTCAGATCTGAAAAATAAAAGCGCATGTTTTCACAGTGTTGGTGTAAGATTGGGAGTGCTTAAACATGACATGAAATACATCTTAGGGCTACCTCTGGTAAATATTTCAGATTATGTTATTGTGTATTTTAAATATTGTCAGTTAAAACAATCTACTTTCTTTGGGAAATGTACTGGCTGTTGTGTATTGTTGAGATTTTAAACTATAATTACCATCACAAAGATAATACAAAGACCATATGAGACCAGTTAAAAGGCCAGTATTTTTTCTTCATTACATGAACCAAAGGACGTCACAAAGATTTCCATTTATGAAATTATTATATACATTTATCAATAATCATACTCAACAGAATGAGGATTCCCATTTTAAAACTTATACAACTGTACCAATTCACAGCTGCAGTCCATTACAAAGAAACACGAAACAAATTCATAACAGCGGACGCCACCTAAAACCATGACAGACAAGGCCATGTAGGCAGTACTTTGAGTTGAGGCACTGCCTCTGGAGTATAGTCTATAAAGAAGCATCACTCACTCCTTCACCAGTCTGTAAATGTGATGTTGCGCTCCGTGTTCGCTGTTGGAGACCTCAAACACACAGGCCATGCACAGCAGCGTCTCCTGTGTCTCCCTGTTTGTCACCACCTGCAACAAAAAGGCTAGCGTCAGTATTTAACTGGGTACCTAGGTTTTTTATTTGAGTGCACCAGGAGATAATTTAGACATACTACTTTAGAAATGCCTCAAAAGAACATAATTTCATGACACTTTGAGACCCCACGTGATGTCTCCGTCTCTGCCCCTTGTCTCCTGCTGATAATGTGTCTCCTCACACTGTGCCTCATCCCGTAAGGAATTACAGGAATGTGGGACCCGCCACTATTCACCTCACATCTTTTAGCTGTTTTAGCTGAAGACACCACACAAGCTGATGTAAGAGGAGTATGAAGCATGTTTGACCTCTGGGTTGAGTGGTTACCATGAGGATAGTGAAGTTCTCCAGCACACTGTTCATCATGTATTTCTCTGGGAGATGCTTGAGCTTATGGATGAAGTTGATCATGTATTCACACATGGGCGACCGGCTGATGCGATACACAAAACGGCCATTCTCAAAACGAGCGTATTCAGTCTGAAAAGGAATCACACACAGAAGACCATATGAAAAAATGCTAATAAAAATTTGATAAAAAATATTACTATTTTCAAGACTTTTATAGATACTGCCCATTTCATCATTAGGACCTATTTGCAGTCAATTTTATTCACCTCATCTGTCACAGTTCGGAATTATAAAAGCTTTTTATTATTATTTATTGAAGGCCATACCTCTACTTTCTCCACCACCTGTTTGCCAAAGGAGCAGACTTTTGTTGAACATGTGATGGTCATGTTCTCAGAACTCTCGTATTGACTCGTAACACCATAAAATGATCCGGTATCATCCTGGACATTGCAGTTTAAATCCGCCTATCAACCAGAGAAAAAAACACTATTTTGTACAAGTACAAAATGTTTAGCAAAAGGCTAAAATCAATTAATATATACACGAGTTTTGCACATTGTAATTAGATGTGCTAAACGTGCCTATAATGGAAACAGCCTTTTACAGGGTGTTAAATGAACTTTGCTAAAAGACTGATTTGTGAGGTTGAGCTGCTCTATTGGAGAGTGTGGCCTCTGTCTGCCCTGCACATCCTGTTCATTACAGCCACAAAAAGACCCCATCCTTCTCCTTCATTAACCTCTGCAGTTATACATTCATTATTGTGGAGATTCGGCCTTTCATTTGAATTTTAGATGTGCCGGTCACTTCAAAAAGAATTTGAGAGGACTTGGCCCAAGAACACGCGCCCCTTACTTTGTTGGTCACCGCTAGTTAGCATTTTGCACCAGACAGGAAGATGCAAGCAGTGTTTAGACTCCATTCAATGTCCACAACCGGGTCACGTCATTGTTCCAACATATTACACTGAATTAGTGAGTGCTCTGATCAAAAGCTCTCCTGCTATGCCAGGCCAAATATAGCTAGTGCTTCACTAAGTGTACAATAATTACAGGCGATCCACTTTCTATGAACCTGAGCACATTTGTAATAAATAAACATCTTATTCTAATTTATACAACATATATTCTGAGAAATAATTTATCCGTTCAGCTTCTCTGTTCGGGAGTTTATCTGTCTTTTGCAAAGCAGTGATTTGTCAAACTTAGATTTGAGTTTGTCACAGAGAGTATATTGGCTTGTGGCCAATGTAGTTGGAAAATGCTTACCCAAAATTTAATAAGGAAGAAGGAATTCTGGGGACCCTTTCCATATAGCTCCTTGAGTCCTCCTTTTTTCTCAGGAAACTTGTCATAAATTTGTCGAATGTCCACGGCCTCCAATAGAGCGTCACTGTAGGAGTGGTTTGTCTGACCAATGTGCACAAATAAATGTTTGTTGAACTGGAAAAAAAAAAGTAAAAATGCAAATTTTTACGATATTAATTCTTGGGACAAAATCAACCTAAACCAAAATCAACCTAAAAGTGAATTCTAAGTATATTATGCATCTTTACAAACCAGTAATTAGGTAATTAGCAATTAGGTAAATACAATAGTTTCCTGCAGTTGGTGTGAGTTGAATGATTTGTGTGTTTCTCACAGAGTCTGGGTCTCTCTGTTGCTCAAGAAAAGCAGAGAACTCCACCAATCGTAGCTTGGACGTCCCAATGGAGCGACCTTGCCAGGCAGGTGCTGCTGGAGCCTGGGTTGCCGTGGGTTCATAATCTAAAACAACCATCAATATTTCAAAATGTGCCAACACACAGCTGAGAGAGTTTATCAAATGTTTTTGACATAATATAGAAACTTACTTGAAATGGCTGTTGTAACAGTTGGCTGGATTGGATAAGCTTGTTGTGAAAAAGGTTTGATGCTGCAAAAAAACAATGGCCATCAGTAATACTATATTGTTTTATGAATAGGTCTAGATTTCAGTTCAGTGTTTTAGCCAAACTTACTCTTGCGAGGATCCGGGTTGACTAGCTGATATCATACCATGCCATAACTACAAGGTGACATACAATAGTATTGTTAGAGGAGGGGAAAACAGAAAAAGATGAACAATGTCCAATTGTGTCATGTATTCGAGGCAAGAACAAAGACTCTAAGCTCATGTGTAGTGTCTGCAGTTATCTTGACTAGCATGACTTTGATCATGAGCTTATCTGTTAGGAGCAAGGCATTAGTGTGTAATGTGATTTGGCCTGGTGTGGCACGTATGTGTAACAGAACTGCTAGATGAATATTGGGGGCACTGCACAGACTCACCCCTGCTCCGGGGAAGGCTGGGCGCGGGATGCCTGGGAGCCCCAGCTTGTTGTGAATAGCCGTAGCAGAGACGATCTGAGCGGACGACATGGCGGCCATGCTCTGGAGTGCTTTGTCCTTCACAGCTTGATCCTTTAACAGTGTCACAAAAGGCTCAGCATTCACAGAGACAGAGACAGCCACCACCAGCCACACACTCAGCACATTTAACAACAGCAGGTAAAAAGAAATGCAACAGTGTTTCTGTGTCGCATAGTTTTGGTGTATGTGCACCAACAATGAAAACTGAATTCCAACAAACAAAGAATGAAGGTGGTATGCCATTATAAGTTTCTTATTGACCAATAAATTACAGAAATACTTTGTTAAAAGTCAGCATGAAATTGTTAAGGCAAAGAATGAACAAGTTAAATTGAAGGCCAATGCCACACTAACGCAGAGTTGGTCCACACTAAAGGAGAGGTGCACTACAGTGACAACAAGTGACAACAGAAATGATTCTACAGAGACACATATCAAATCCATGCAGACTCGCTGTGGCGCAGGCTAAAGGTAAAGCATGCTGGCAACAGAAGCTGTGGAGCAGACTCAAGCTACAACACCACACAACAAAGAACTGCAAAATGAGATGCAAATGAATCGACAACAGCGCAGCATCTACTGTGTCACTAACAAAGAGTGCAAACATAAAAAGATAACAAGACAGGGTTTTGGAAGGATATCAGTGGATTCAAAGAAAGGAAAAAAAACAACACTTACCATACTTGTAACCTGAATGAGGAAAACAAAATTGATTTGAAAAGTTATACTAATTGTTATGGGTAAATCTCAGATAAATACATGGTGTCTATTGGAGGCATTTGTTTTGTTTTTTTATCTAAAAAGTAGAATATTGTGGAAGAGATTTTCAATGTTTTTAATGTAAACATATAGACAAATATTTTTTGCTGAAGTAGTATCACTTGTCAATAATATTCTTTTTAGATCCTCCAATATGTGCTATTTCCTTTACAGTCGATGAGGTACTGTAATCCAACAGAGATTACTGGAAGCAGCGGGTTTTCCACTGATGACCCTCTAAAGCACAGGGCACTTTTGTATTTCTCTATGCCACTGAAGTCTAATTTGCTTTAAATGAGACAAGACAGGGATTCATACAAAAGCCGCCTGTTTTGTCTCATTCTGAAAGAACCAGGCATTTATGTGGCCCGCTGCCTGTCTGCCTTGTCCCCGCTGTAAAGCACACACTCAAACACACACATGCACACACACATTAATAAGGGGTCATTAATTCCCGGTGAATACTGTGTGAGAAGAGCAAAGAGTTCAAGTCAAAATTTAAAGTCACCTCCCTATGAAAAGAGGGAAGAAAGATGGTCTATGGTAAGTCTTCTTTAATATACTTTAAAATACCTCAAATTGCAGGTCAATATTATTCAAGATTACCCCCTTCTTTCACAGAGCTATCCCCAAGTCTTAATGTGCCACTCTCAAAAGCTTTTTCTTTAGTGATTTTTTTTCTGAATTCTTTACCGAAATAGCTGACAAGAACGCCCTGAAATGGCGACATCTGAACCAGGAGGAAGGAAAGTCAATGACAGTCCTAGCATTGTGAAAAGCCAGGATGAACTAGAGATTCAAGGGAGGACAAGAATAAAGCGCATGGGCCATAGAGCTCTGAATGTGTGCGCCATGAGGCCTTTGATAGCAAAGCAAAGTTGGGCTACTGTGTCAAAAGAGGTTAAGGTGTAATCTCATCTTTTTTTTTTTTTAACACAAACCCTTTCCGCATGCCCCTCTTTTTTCTATTTAATGCGTGCAGCAGAAAAACATGAAGACAGATCTGGAGTTTAAAGCCACTCACAGCCAATGCCAGCATGCTTCCCGAATGTGCCTTTTTGATGTAAAGACAGGGAAAATGCAACAAACAATGTGCACCACAACAGCAAAGCAAAACATCTAAATTGGCGTTAATTTAATCAATGAAATCTATGTTTAGATGAATGACATAATATCAAATGTCATGGCTGAATCTATGCTTTGACTTAGTGTATTAGTATGACATAACATACATAGATATTGCTGGACTGTGTCATACTTCTCAGAGACTGGTAACATGCAAGAAGGCTGCACAAAACTACAACACGCACCAGCATATTTCTTCAACATTTGAATAGATACGTGACTTTTTATGAATAATAAAATGAAATAGTTACATAAAATATTGCTGTTTTGCTTTTATACGTACTGTAGCTTCCACAAGAAGAAATGAGCAGTCACAAAACATCTATTATATCACTACAAATTATTCATTGTGAATTTGTGATGTATATATATTATTTTTACAATTTCCTTATAATTTAAAATACTACATTTTTTACAATAAAAGTACTTTTTTTTTTACTATAAAAATCCTTTCATCATACAGCTCTTAATTTCCCAGAGTTCGAGTCATCTATGAAATACACACAGATGTATTTGTGTCCCTCAGTTTTTGTCATTCCTGTTTCCGTCACCCAAAACCTCTCCCTCTATGCTATTTTTCAATGACAACATTAACAAGAAATTGTCCCTTTTGTTGCCAATATTTATTTACTGCTTTAAACAAACTGTTGTGCTATTTCTTCATATTTAATTAACATAGACGTGTGAGATACTTGTCAGTCTAAATTTCAGTCACTAGATTTTCAGTAACATGTTCAATACTTTAACCCCTTAACCGAGTGCATTTTCCTCAGTTCGCTTTTAACCAAATCTAGAAGCTTCTCGACTGGAGCTTCTCATTTGAAAGCTAAGACCGACAAAGCTCATCTTAGCTTCTTCCTCATTATGATTGTCAAGTTTTTGTTGCTTTTTTGACATGTTTTGGGCACATTTTTGTGTCTTGATCACAGTTACATTACACACACAAAACATAATGCGGCAGAAACGTAACAAAAATGCAACAAAAAACGATGAAAACGTAATAACACAACAAGGAAGAAGCTGAGATGCAGGTCTTAGCTTTCAAATAAGGTGTTACACCGACCTATAGGCTAGTGTAAGAGGCAGCTTTTAGATTTGAGCAAAACCGGAGAAAATGTGCTCAGTTAAGGTGAAAAATGCAGTAGTTTAAATACTCGATGTAAACTTTTCCGATGAAAGCCATCAATCCTGATTGAGTCAAACCAACCTCATCTCATCATGAAACAGAGCAGGGGCAAATCAAAGTTCCCGACATTTTCTGAAAGCTGGTAAAAAATATACCATGAATATTTAAAAAAAAGTAAATTTTGAAGTTAAAATACTTCAGTGACTGAAATCCAGATTCATTGCTTTTTTGGTGCAACCCCAACATGCAAAGACTTTTACAGGATTAGAAAGATAAGTGTTAGAGGAAGTCACACACTACAGGACACAGAAGAGTGAGGCTGCACAGCGGCCACAAGCCCAGAAGCAGGAAGCGCATACCTTTAGCTTGGAATGAAACTCACGAGATTTCCTTCTGGCAAGAACCTGAATGTGACTAGACACCTGCGGGAGTCAGAGAGGGAGGGGCGACGGGGAGGGAGGGGGAGGAAACAAAGGAAGAGCCTGTAACCATGGCAATGAAAAGCCCCCTGCAACTGGGCAAAGCCAGACGTACCTTAATGGCAGCTTGGATTTCTCGAACTTTCTTTCTTGCTAAGACCTGTAAGTGACTAGACACCTCCATTTCAAAAAGACAAAAGGGGGAAATCAAAAAGTGGATTACACATGTTTGTTTGTTTTTTCAGAGGTCAGAAGCTGCTCCAAGCTACAGAGCACGCAAGCAATATTGATGAATGTTGTGAGGTGGTGTCACTGCTTAACGGCTTAATATTAGCAGCTGGCAGATGTGATCCGCTGTGTGCTGAATCTGCTGGTCTGATGTTGGGATATGAGCCCAAACAAATGACCAGCCAAGTTCAATGAGGCCAAAACAGACTAAATAGATGCATTTGAATTAAAAGTGTTATGTATTTTTATTTTTTTTATAAGGTTACTGGCACGTAGAAGGAATCGTAATTGTGTCATATTTTTCTATGATTTAACATCGAACATTAAATGCAAAAGAATATCCACTTAAAACATCACAACAAATAAATCACAACATAAAACTGTGAATTTTAAATCCCCAACAAATCCAAGTAGAAGTACTGTACTTTTCAGCACCTCAGGCATAGTTCACATTTTTAACAAAAATATTTATCCTCGTCAAACATACAAGAGGTATTCATTTATGTGTGAGCGATCTCTTTGAGCTGCTGCTCCACTCAGTCCTGGAAAATAACTGGTCCACCTCTGGGATACGTAAAGCAGAGGGGAACCACCCCCATACAGGAAGTGCCTGCCTTGCACACGCCGCCTCTGCACAGTAAACATGTACACGGCCACTCTCTCCGCTGAGCCATGTAGCCAAATGCAATCATTTTATAAAGGTGGACGGGAAAGTCCTTTCTTTCAGCTGCCTGGTTTTAGCTAAACGTAACCTGTAATTGGCAAAAGTGTGTGTTCGGCTGCGAGACGTGTGGGACTTTGTTCGGCCTTGGGAAGATCCTGGCTGTCAGATCAGAGGTGGTTGGGATGTATCTTTGAGAGCACTACTTTGGTCTGTACTTTGGTTTTATCCAGGAGAGGAATTATCTGAACTTTCCATGGGGATCGCCTGATGCACAGAGCTCAGTAAACCAAATTGTGTAGCCAAACATACTAACTTATTACATGTTGCTTTTTCATGTGCATGCCTGATTTAAAAAAGAAAAAATGCAGCTTGAGATGCGGGAGGAGAGAGGGGCAGAGGGTGTGAAGTAGAGGTCAACCAATATATCGGCCAGCCAATATTTGGGGATTTCACAATATCGGCAATCGGCAGATCTCGCGGCGATAAAAGCCGTTATCTCCAGGACCTAAAGTGATAGAGACGAAGTCAGGGCCTCAGTCCTACAACTTCCTAGGCCTCAAGGGAACAGATAAACATCACGATGAAAATTGGTTAGCTAAAAGTTTCACTAAACCTCAGTGAAAATGGACATGTATGTGGCATGTCACTTTGAAGCATAGAACCTGGAGAATTCAATCACTCAGTAAGTTTTAACCTCCACAATTGTATTTT
Organism: Gobius niger; assembly: GCF_951799975.1. Lineage (NCBI taxonomy): Eukaryota > Metazoa > Chordata > Actinopteri > Gobiiformes > Gobiidae > Gobius > Gobius niger. Next base: position 24,438,398 of record NC_136855.1, on the reverse strand, counting down.
TGATCGCCGTGCAAAATGCCGAGGCAAGCAACATCATGCTAATGCTAATGGCAGCTAATCAGGGCTGGGACAGAAACCCTGATTGGATCACGTAAAGTAATAAAATAACATCGTCTGGAGTGGCCAAGTATCTATGTTTTTACAGGATTATAGACCAGACATTTGGAACAAAAATATTAATCAAAAATATCGGCTAGGCATATCGGCATCGGCCAATAAAAATCCCCAAAAATCGGCATCAGCATCAGCCTTAGAAAAAACCATATCAGTCAACCTCTAGTGTGACTATGCAGTTTGTTCTCAAGTCAAACGTGGACTGGCCTATCACATTTCTACATTAAAGACATATGTATGGTTTATGGATTAAGGGGCAACGTCAGGAGATGGGCGGCGTTTCAGAGGAAGCAAGTGTCTTACTTCCAGATGGAAAAGGAAATAAACTCATATTTCAACAATTGAGTGTTGCATCTTGCCAAAGTGTTATTAGTCCTATAGTTGACATGTAAGGTGTAAAATAGCGTGATTTTGGTCTTTTATATCTTTGTGCCCACAAACATCTCAAGTTGATTTGTCCAGTTATGTTATGTGACTTGCTTCTGTTCTCTCACCTGTTTCCGAGTCCTCGTCTTGCCCGTTCGCAGCTTGATGTATCTGGCAATCAGCTCATTTCGGCCTGTACATAGAAGAGTGGAGAACAATCATTCAATAATACTATGTTTATCTAGTATGTTATTTGTATTATAGTCAAGCACCCTTTATTGCTGTTCTGTTTTTTGTTTTTTTGGTAGCACTTTACAGAAAAACTAAACATGTACTGTTATTCACAAATTAGTTTAAGATTATGAAGACTCGTGTCTCATCAAACCAGATTCTGGCACTGAGAACCACCATGTGACATGAGCATGAAACAACTTTCAATTATCCTGATTCAATCAAATTTTCTTCAAAGCTACTTTGAAAGGAAAGAAGGTTAGCTGTTTATAATGTTACAGAAAATAATTAAATAATTGAAAACAGTGCAGGGCTGACTAAATTATAAATTAAGCATGGCTTTATAAAAAATTCCAATTAACAACGGCTCCAAACATTCTTCTGCCCTCAGCGAGGCTCTAATTGATGTAGCAATGCGCATGACCCCTTCTTAGCCTTTTCATATGGTAATGACACGCCGGCGAACAAAACTATTACACAAATTATTGTTAAGGAGCCCCTCTCATTATGGGTCCAGACGAACACTAACCAAAGCCATGGTTTTGTTGGGTCTTTTCTGAAATGCAACAACATAATGACACATTTTTCGACATTCACTGCAGTTTTAATTAAGGCCTCTCATTTATGATGAAACAACGGGGATGTATCAATGACAAAAGTCTTCACCATCAACAAAAGATACACATGTAGGTGTATAGAGGGATAATAAGCTGACATCATGAGAACTTATGTTTAAGAAGAAACATGTAAAATCATGTTTGGTCTTTAGACTGCAACAACTGGCAGTGTGAAGAACATCCTTTGAAACATTTAGGTGTGGCTGTAAACCCCAGAGACTCACAACCTGTGGCCATGCACCGTGAGTGCACTGTGACAACAGTGTAAAACAGCAGAGCAGAGATTTTCTCTGTTTTCAATAATCAATGAATTACACACAGTGGAAACGTAAGATGACAATACAGGCATTCATGCAAACTCCTGATTCCCAGATCAAAGCGCACAAATGGCTAGCTGAAAGCTTGCGTACTATTGAATTATTCATTCTGTTCACCAGAAAAAAAGCTCACTGGGTCTGTCCCAGATATTTTTTTGCAACTTGTCCTTGCACGGGAATACAACTACAGCTAAACATTTTTTTGTTGATAACTAAACGTTTATATTTTTGTTTGGGAATTCAAATTTAATTTTAGTTTGCCCATTCACCTAAAGCAATGGCACATTTACATTTCGAAGTCGTTTACTTAAAAATGTTAAAATTATGAATTTTCCTCCCCCTACATGTTCCAACAATGTCCTAATGTGTAGAATGAGCCCAGACCTGTTCACCACAACTGCCTCTAAAATCCTGCACTGTGGTGCAGGGTGTTAATTTCCGTCATGCACGAGCTTAAAGGATCTATATCATGCTATTTTAGCCATTCCAAAGTTAAGTATAGGCATGTATATGATATATTGTACTTTTACCATTATGGGGCACTCATTTTTGTGATAAATATAAGTGTTTTCTGGCGGTATTTTTCAAACCCGGATGACAAAACGCTTCGATTGAGTTAGCCCCGCCCCCTCTCTCCGCACATACAACTTACCGTAATATAAATAAACAGCAATAAGTGAAGTTACCTCACGATGCAGTTATACGGAGTTGACATCTGCAACACAGCTTCATAAATGGCTAACACACAAACTAACACGCGTTTGGACTGACTCACCGCTCTGGTTCATCGCTGTTTACATTATGGGACTCGCGTTGGTTATAAAAGTTAATCCACTTTGGTTCTGGCGAAGGTTCCCCAAACATCCATCAGAGACAGTCACAGAAAAACAATATTTTGGTGATAGTCGCTGAATCCCAGAGAAAAAAACAACTTCAAGTGGTCTCTTCTTGAAAAAAGTTGAACAAACTCCCGTCCTTGTAGCCAAACGCGCTTCTTTTTCTCCGTGACATTATCGTTAGGTAAGAATAAAGAACAGGTGTGTCCAGAATAAGTTACAACGAGCTCCATCTTCACAGCTGCAGCGCAAACATAACGTCTGTTCAGACGTTCAGGGGATGTGTTTGTTTTGGCCACAGCTGACCTGGAAGCACCTCGGCACATCCTTTTTTTCTTTTTTTTTTCTCTTTCATCTCTCTTACGACAGAAATAATGAAAAAGCTGTTTTACAAATTAAAATCAGGCTGTAAGACATTGCATTACAGACGTCGAGCACTTCCGTTCCGCTGTGACGACACAACTGAACAGGTCAGTCGTTCACCAGGAGAGAGCAGAGCAGCTGCTCAGAGAGCAGGATTCAGGAGGATTACTGAGAGCTGCGTGAATGAAGCCACAAACCACTCTGGGGGTGTTTTTGATAAGGAAGTAGCATAACAACATGGCTAAAAGCTCTAAAAAGTCGATTTTGCATGATATAGGACCTTTAATATAGAAGGTGCAGTTGCACGTATTGACCTGAGGTGCCAGTAGTGAATATAAAATGGCGAACTTGCATCTAGCCCCTTTAATTAAGTAAAACGATTTCAAGTCTTCACCAGTAGGTTTCACACAAATTGATAGATTCATTAAAAAAAAAAGTAACCATTGAATGTGATGGTAAAGTATGTTGACCCGAGTCGTCAAGAGGTGCTATTCAAAAACACATTATACTGAACTAGCAGCAGCTCTTGAGAGATTTGACACACATTGCAATTTGGAATTCAAAAGCTTGCCATTAACGTATGAATACTTGGTTAAGTGTTAAGGCTAAAGCAGATGTGAAAATGTATGTTATTCAGGCACAATGAAATAAAAAGGATAAAAGAGTAGTGCAAGTGTAAGAACTGTAAAAATGTAAGTCACATGAAGATCAACTCAAATCTGACCAAATCTCAAATGGTCTACTCAAAAATATACCTAAAAAAAGCAGTGATCGTTCCTCTTCAACCTCAAAGAAGTAAATTTCTCATTTATTCAAAAATCTGAATTGGTCCTCTGCATCTGTAAGTATTTGGAGAGTGGAGACAGTGCCACTCACTTTGAGAACTTACAAGATTTTGTTTTTAGAAAGATGAAGCAGACAAATGAGATTCATATTTCATTTGATGACCACAGAAAGCTACGTCAATTGTTGTTGGCAGGGAATAGTTTTGTTCTCAAAGTGTTCTCTGTCAAAGTCTGAAGCCGTTAGTTTGTGGCTTCCATCGTTCGTCTGGACAGTTTTATAACGGTGGCAGCTACCGAGCTTTTCACGCATCAACTAATTTCCTCTGTCATCAGATGACTGATGTTTACATTGTAATTGATAGGGGATACGAACAACAAATATAAACTGTTATTGGTCCTTTCAAATAGATTCTTGAGAACTAACACAAACAAATGATCTTCATGTGTCAGTTCAGATATTCAGGACTAGCTACAGTCTCTAGTGCACACATTTACAATTACAATATAATGCAATTGCACACTGTCCTGATATACAGACAGATAGATACATATTAAACAATTACATTTTAGATTATCTTATTAAAGTGGTAGTCTGTAAGTTTACATATTTTACAAATTTAATAGATTGTGTATAATTGAGCGCCTGGGTCTGAAATTGTAATAATATGTTTTGTAAAGTCCCTCCTTTTGTTGAAAGCGGTGCCATCACAAACAAGCTTTCCTGTGTCAGGTCCAATCAGGAGGGGGAGGGAGCTTGGTCATTTACTTTTGAAAGTTTGTTCTCACACTCCTCCCTTTGGAAGCATCAGAAGCAATTTGTTACATAAAACAACTGCAGACAACATGAGCTATATTTGACAAAAATGCAGCATATACTTTTTATACAATTTCAATACATGTCTAATGTTTTATGGCTAAATATCATTTATTTATTGATAGGATGATATTAGGTGTGGGGTTTGGCTGCAACAACAACAACAATATGAAGGCATCCAACCCAGGTTTGGGAATTGCGCACAGGAACTGGAAGCCTTTTACATTTTATAAGAAAACCATTACTTTCCAAGTGACTGAGATGTGTAGCAAAGGCATTATGTAAGAACAATCAATATGAGGTTAACATGAAGCTGGCCCCTGTTTTAAAGGCGAAGAGTGAGATGACAACATGTCTTTGTTTGACGGATCACTTCACAGGGACCAAGCACACACACCAGCAATGAATTAGAAACATAATAAAGTATGTCAACTATAGACTCTCACACCACTGCAGAGTGCAGGTGGTTTCTGTGCAAGGTGAGATAACGCCGCCCCCATATAATCTTTGGACTTTGAACTGTTTCAGTCCATAGTGAAACATTTGGTACTTTGTGCAATTTAGCACATGATCGAACGATATTGCAGTGAATTTAAAGAGAGATGAGATGAGATACCTACCTATCTACCTACCTACCTACCTACCTACCGACCTTTATCTGCCTGCAGCAGTATGTGAATTGTCTATTACAATTCAATGGTGATCAAATGGAAGAAACATTCACGTCAAATCTGAGACTTTACACACACAAAACGTATCTGCGACGCTATTAGGTTTTAAAAGACAGTGTGAGACTGTAATTAACGTCTCTTTAAAAATCAATTTTTTAGTGGACACCAAAAGAAATCAATACCGAGCTCGTGTTGACCTTATTGAGCGGGATAAAAGGCTTTATTGCAGGGTCTGGGTCAAGAGCAGTTGAGCTAATGTGTTGGTTTAACAGTAGGGGATTAAAGGTGAGGTGTTCTCTCAAAATCTTACAAGACATCACAAACCTGCAGGTCACTAACCGGAGCCTTCCGGCAGACAGTGAGAGCACATTACAACAGCCCTCCTCTGCTGAGTCGGAGCAGCATTGAGATAGGACCAGACTCTTCATCACCCAGCGGGGCCAGCTCAGTCCATTTCCTTTCTCCCACTCTGTGGATCTCCAATGCGGCCACAGCTAGTCCCAGCTCTACACATTATGCTCACAGGGGACCAATTTGCACAGCCAGTTCTTGTCTGAATCACTCTATCAATTAGGAAGGAGCCACTGTGTTCATCGTCATATACATTATGGCTCAGGTCACGGTGCAGAGGTGTGCCTCTCCGGAGAGAGCAGACTCAGAGGAAGAAATAAATGGTCAGAGAGTGAGGCACAGTTGGACAGGCATCTGGACTAATCTGAACGGACAGCTGTAATTATGAGTCTCACGAGGAGCGCAGGGCAATGTGTGAACACAGCACTAACCGTCAGGAAGGTCCAGGCCCCCCTTCTGCATCCAAGGCAGAGACAGAGGCAAATCAATATTTTCAATCTTTTTAGATCAATTTGGCATCCAAGCACAAAAGGAAGACGTGTTGACTGTGGACAATATAAAGAAATGAAAAGTCAAACTTTGTGGTCATAATGCGCTCTCTTGTTCTTTCCTTTACCCAATGGGCAAAACACTGTTTGGAGTCATGTCAGCTGGTGTAACATAAAATAATATGTGTTGAAAATATAATAATATAAAACAATATTTCAATCAACAAAGATTGGTGTTATTTCACAACAACAGTGAATTTATGCAACATTGAGCAGACCTGGAAAAGCCAGACTCTGCAAATTTAACCTATAATCTTTATCTGATAAAATATATTACAAATAAGGCACAATATTCAGATTGCAGGACTTTAAAGATAAACGAAATTGTGCATCTCTCAATTTTTTTCTTTGAGCCCAAAGACTTTCTTCTGTTCCACACAGAGATGATCAAGCCCTTGTTACAGTGTGGCCCCATGTTCCAGATGGGAGAATAATGGCAGCATTCAAATTCCATTCAAATGTTGATTGCATAAAATCGGCCCATCAGAACGAGATCATCCATCAGAGTGTTTCATCAAAGTGATGTATCACCATGAAGACCTCCTTGGAGTGGGCGACACTGGCTCTTTAAGACGCCAGTGCAGTGTGTGTTTTAGCCAAACAAAAGCAGTCTATTGGTAACATGTAACCTGAAACCAAGCAGCCTGACTCACAGGGCCTCATACAGACCTCAGAGCGGGACACACCCCATAGTCCTGTAGTCCTGGTTCATGCCTGACACACAGCAGCATAAAACCAGCATTATGCACTTTACCTTTCAGATCTTCACCACTGGAACTTCACAACATGGAAAATATAAAAACAATATGCAGTGCGATTTATGAGTTGTTGGACTCATATAGGTATTTCTAATTTAGTTTCTATTGTCTAAATAACAAGTGCATTAAATATTTCTGCTGTTCTGAGTATCTACTAATGTTGCATCAAAATATTATAATTTGTTCAACCTTTTCTTTCAGGAGTCATCTTCATTCATCATCTTTATTCTAGCGCACATTAACTTGACCTTGCATCATTTGCAAGCTTGATGCTCTACATTTTACTTGTTTTAGAACAGATTGGCACAAAGAACAACATCAAAACAACATGGAGAAGTATATATATTTTAAAGGAACAGGCCACCATTTTTACATACTGAGATATGTTCTTGCCTGAGCATAGATGAGTTGATGCGTACCTGTCTGGTCTTTGTGCGTGCCCTCAGTCACGCAAAATGACCAAACATGTTGTTAGCTTTTGGCCTCTCCCAATGTTTTCCTATAGCTCCAAACGGGGTGAAGTTAGAAGCGACCAAGCTCTTCCACGGGCACACACAAAGACAACTAGTCTAACTTGTCTAAGCTCAGGTAAGAACATATCTCAGTATGTAAAAATGGTGGCCTGCTCCTTTAAGCTCAAGTTCTACAATCCCTCTGTGAATCAATTAACTGATGCAGGACAAAGTAGCTTTGACGAACCTACTAAACACAAAATAATTCAACAGTCAAAACTCAGAGTTGTCATCTTGAGCCATTATTCCTTTTTTCTGTTTCGACTGAGCAGTATCACTACATCCTTCATGTTTCACAGAGATTAGTGATGAAGCCCCAACATCAGTGTGGATCCGCTACTGAGCACACGTCCGTTAAATAATACGTACTTCAAAACAAATGCCACTGTGCAGAAAAAAGGGGGTGTACATGTGCATCTGTTGAGGGCTACTTTGATTACAGTAACCCACTGACTGACTGAAGTGCTCAACTGGGGTTAAATATAAAAATGTCATAGGCTACTGTTTTATACAGTCCATCAGATAATTTTTAACGATCATGTTCATGTACCCGGTCCTAGTCGCCGAGGACACTAAAGTGAAAGTCATACCAACAAATTGAACCCTACACATTTAAGAACACCAAGCCTGAAGTATGCAAACAAATATCGGAAATTTTAAAAAATCCAAATCAAATCCAGTGGAATCCTGCAGACACGTGATTAGTGCCATTGCTGGAGTTTGTCATTATGAAGCCAAAACCTGCCTGTCAACACCCAATCTGCACATGATTGACACCACACCATTGATAGCATGGTGTGGTGTCGTCCTATATTGCGTACTATAGGCCCCATATTGGGACAGAGAATGGCGTTGCCCAGTCAGCTGGACAGCACAAATATGACTGATTGGAATAGTTTAGAAACCAGTAATGACACACACATAAAAAAAATTAACCTCAAACACAAAAAGGACAGGGTAAGGGTAGGACCTGAGTGCTGTGATTGGGCAGAGATGAGTTGTTTCCTGTTTTATTTCCTGCTTATGAATATCTTAAAGTAGTAGTTGTTCCACAGCTCTTTTCTCCACTTTTTAAATTGTTTTTAGCAAATGTTAGTCGATGTTCACTAGTACCCCAAACATGAAGTAGTGGTAGTATGTACTTGAATAATACCAAAATTATATACATATATATTATATAAAGTAATTAGCATATTTTCATAATGACATTATTTTTCCATCACCTACATCAATGCTATTTACACTTTTGAAAGATTCTGCTTTTGAAAAGAACTAAAATAATTGGACTTTTTTACCACCATGTGCGTGAAAAAGCTCTAGTGCTAGTCTGACAATAGCAGGGGAACAAATGAGGGATTATTCTGGAGGAGTGTGATGCCTCTCCTGCCATGAAGTTCCTCACACTCTTTCTGAGTGAATGCAGGTGACTGAGGAGCCTGAGCTGATCCCAGAATTCCTCATTATCCGCGCAGCAGGGAGGATCAGGTCCAGGCGCTCCGACTCGGAGCATGCTCGGCCCAGGGAGACAGGCCCCAGACGAGCACAGCGCTGGGCTATAGGCCACGCCAGGTCTGCTCATTACACCTAACTTATCTTTGGCATCTGTGCAAACCAAGTGCCACTTAGTCCAAACAGGAGGGGTCTGCACTGACGACATGAGAGAGCAATCAATACAAGCATCACTAAACAGCTTTACATCAAAACATACACATTCACTGACATGTCCACAGCACCACTTTTCACGCAAAACAAGGGAAGTATGATTATGATGAATGCTGACAAACCAGAGAGGTGATAAACATAAGATACAATGCAAAGACAAAATCCCCCTGAAGGTTGATTTTGCGTCATAAAAGAGCTCTGCATAGCGCATTTATGTGCCCAAAGACAGAATAAACAGAAAGGCAAAAATTCACAAATACCATTTAACTCGTAGGGTTAGTGCAAATACATGAGGCAATGAATAAACATACAATTTGTGTGAGACGTGTTGTTTCATTTATCAACTCTATTTCAGGGGTAAATGAATGCAGCCGAGCACAGCAGGTGCATTATGCCAGAGCAGAATCTGAGGCCTTTGGCTTTGGGCTGGCCAATGAGTTAGATTTTTACTTTTTAAAATACTCTATCCCAGACTGCAGTAACAGGTGATGTCAACCATGCATAAGCTGGGTCTTCACTATTAGCCACAAAGAATAGAGCGCCTGCACTGGAAGCAGCAAAGCAAGACACTTCAGGTAAACACCACAATAAGCTAAGAAGTAGAAATTAGAAATTGTTTTGTAGCACACACAGTTGCTATAGAGACTGTTGCTAATTAACTGCTCTCTAGCCTGGGATAACAAAGGGCTTAAGGGCACTCAGGGCGGCTCCTCTTATGATGAGCTGTGTATGGAACACAATGCCATCCCCAGGGTCTCTCCACCACAAAATACCTGTCTCCTTGCGGCCAACCTCCAGCTCACATGCCATGAGAGCTTTTGTGCCTATTCTTTCTGTCCGCTATACAAGGGCGGAGAGTGCATGATTGATGCAGTGACATGTATCTATCCTGAATAAATGTAGAAAACCTCAACAAAGGCCTTTTACATTGCATCCAAGCAACAAGTATAAGCTTTACCTATAACTGAAAATATACAACAACATCCTCCTCATTATACGCAATATAGAGAGATTGTTGATGAGATGATTGTGCATTCAAATGGTACAAATCAAAGGGTAGTCATGTTTAACCCAGAACATATCGTGTAAATGTAAAGTTGGATAAAGTGAATGTTGTGTTGTCTGAGCTTAGATCTTTGCAGTAGCAGCTCTGAAACTGTCAATGTTTGGAGTCACATGACGGCTGCAAGCCAATGCTCTGAAGGGCCTTGGTCTTCCTCTTTACATTGACAGGCTGTGAGACAGTCCAAAATATTCCCTGTTCACATGACATCAGCCAAACCAGGGGAGAGGTGGGGGTGTTCAGGGGGGCACAGCTGGTGGCAACAGCACCACCATCTGCTCCTGACTAATAGTTCATGCTGTTGTACTTATAAAACGTGCACCTCTGTGAACCAAGAGGCTACCAGCAGAAACATTTTAGAGATTCGTTGGTGACTGAATCACGTTGTATTATCCCTTGGTTGAGTCACTTGCTGTATGTTCCTTTCAGGAAGAAATATCTACATTAGAGCTGTATAATTTCTGAACAATATTTGGAAGCGTCCAAAAACTATAAAACAAAGTAAACTGCCAATAAACAATAATCAATATCTGCTTGTTAGAGTTCAGATCTTGGCCTGAGGGTTTGGATGGGGTTGGGCGTCAAGATTTTGCATTATTTTTTATTATTGTTATAAATATCATTATTATCTCCAACAAAAAGCTTTACCCATGCAAAGTTTCGATTCTGCCTTGTGCCTTACCTAAGTAAATAAACGTATCCCTGTTATAACTGCTGAAAAAACCTGTTGAAATTGATGAAGTTGAGGTGAAATTACCCCGGCACACAGAGGTTAGAAGTTAGCAAGTCTACACATTTTCTCTTAACACTAGTGAACTCAAAATGCTAATTCATTGCACTTGTATTGTGCACCCCTTGATCAGTATTCAAAGTTACACAAGTTGGCAGGTGTTGGGGTGTGACAAGAATCGCGACAGGTTGAATTCAGTTACAACATACACTTTTTAAACATGGTGAGGGGCACTGCCATTTGAGAGAAGACAGAGTTCAACTGATGCAAGAGTTCAATACATTTCAGAAAGTGTTTGTAGAAGCCTAAACATGGATTTTTGCCATAGGGCCTCATTTCCTAGTTATCCAGAGTGTTGTTGATTTCTGGAGATATATATTTTTTTTAAATTCATGCAGTCCTAATATTTGAAGAGTTTAGTGGTGCTAGGCTAGTTCTAGGCTAGTACATGTCTATGGTAGCTAGCAGCCTGCATTAAAAACAGTCTGACCCAAGCACAGTGCACCTGAGGCAAATCCCTTATAACACCAGACCACCAATATAAATCTCTGTGTTGACAGAATAATTATTGAAATATAACTATTTTGCGTCTAAAAGAGCTTATATTTGAGCAGCATCAGCTTCCTGGTTGTAAACTACGCAGCGGCGGAGTGATCTGCTGGGTCATTACTACACGTGGAATTCACAAAGGAGCTTTCTACAAATCAGATATGGCAACGTTTGGAGGACTACCCGATGATTTTGAAGAGGTTTTTAATGCAGGATGCTACTGCCCATAGACATGCACTAGCCTAGCACTAGCCTAGCACTAGCCTAGCACTAGCCTAGCACTAGCCTAGCACTAGCCTAGCACTAGCCTAGCACCGCTAAACTCTTCAAATATACGGACTGCATGAATTAAAAATATATATATATCACCAGAAATCAACAACACTCTGGATAACTATGTCAAAAATCCTGAAATATCCCTTTAACAACAAGGTAAGGGATTTAGTTTTACATAGTTTTGTCTCATGAAGGAAAAAATATGTTGTTGTCCGCAAAGAATATTGCTGAGTCAAAATAATTACAGATTTTGCGATCTTCTAATTGCAAATGCTGAAAATATGATTCCGGTTTGATTACGATTAAGTGTGTCCAGTGCTAATCTACCTTATTTCTTCCAATAAGTATTTTGATTAGATTTGCAATGAATGTGTTCAAATACCAAGACATCCAAGAGCTTTAACAGTAAAGGGCAGATTCCACATCTTCTAAATTTGTTTCTATTTTACTTAATTCCACATCCTCCTTCGCTGCTTCAAAGGGCTCCATTATTGTGTTTTTAATTAGTATCAGATGTATTTTTGTGAGTTTGTGAAATTACAAATCTCACATGAATTCATCATGCAGCGCGAAGTTGAAATACATAGGTTTGTAAAGAGGCCTAAACTACAGGGTTAAGAGGTTCTCTAAAAAACAAGACCCCATGGAACCTGGATATCAAATTGTTTGAAATGATTACAATGGATCGTCTTGCAGTCCTACTCACCATACATCTTGCCCTCATCTGACAGTATGATCTTCCTGCGTCCACAGGGGGGGTAGATGGCTAGAGCCTCCTGGAAGCTCTGCTCTATGTCTGGGCTCCACACTCCCTCTGCGTCGTTGTCTGCAGGTTTGTCCGCAGAGTCACTCATCCTCTCCAGGTCCTCGGCAGGGCTCTCACTGCCGCTCCAGCTGCTCGGGTCAATGGTGGCGTTGAGGATCTCCAGCTGATGCCTGGAGCCAACTAGGGGGAGAACTGAGAACACCAAAAACACAATCAACAACAAAAGTAGTGGATCTCCAGGAAGCAACAGCATGTCATACAAAAGAAAACTTACAAAGTTTGTGTGCCCAGAGTCGTCATTTAAGCAACCAAACATTTAGCTACTCTATTCACTGAGAAAGGTTTCAAGTTGACATATAATATACAGTATACACTAATTGAGTAAATATTTACTTTACTCCACCCACTATCATATTTATTTAAGTGTTTATTTACACTTACAAAACCAGATACATTATTCTAGTGATAAATAAAAGAAAGTCAATACACAAAGGCCAATATTATTGGCCTTGAGGGACTTTGATTAGAGACAATGAGCTTTCAAAAGAGCAACACAAACGTCAGATTTTCCATTTTACTGAGGAACATTGAGGGATATTAAGTGAAATGGCAGACCTCCATGTACAACAGAGGTAATCATGTGAAATACTTAGTATATTTTACGTATTTTTGGCTTTAATGTACGGGACAGTAACATCAGATGACCACCTAAAAACAATTTGGGGTCTTGAAGCATCACCAGTGTCACAGGCTATATTGTGAAATAGTCATCTCCTCCATTATAAATAGAAAGCAAAACATATTCTTTGGCAAGTTAAACTGCCATAATATTATATAAAGTTAGGACAGGTCATTCTTTAAACAAAGGTAGAATCATTGTTCAAAGAATCATTGCATCAAAGCGCTTTATAAGGAACCAGTCACTCATTCACACACCAGTGTGCACAGACACTGGAGGCAAGGTGGATGAAGTGTCTTGACCAAGGACACAACGACATTGTGCACCTGCCCGATTCGAACCGCCAATCCTCCGATCACAAAACAAACCGCTCTTCTCTCTGCGCCACCATTCCCCCGAATAAAGTAACAAATAAAATAAAGTAGCAATGCTGCAAAAGTGGCAGAGAGCCGCTGAAGGGAAGAGGTCACAGCCTGTAGCAATTAGCTTTATATTTTATATTTTTACAAACTGCTTATAACAAGCTAAACTATATGTGGACTGTGTCGTGCCAATGTACACAGTCTCCCTTGGGCTACGCTCAAACCCTAGAAAAAAAATATAGATATATTTACTAGTAGTAAAAAAAAGCTGTGACTCCTCCATGTACCACCAAGAGTATGCCATGTACCACATTAAGAGAAAGACTGATGAGGACAAAAAGATATGAATTCGGGACCAGATTTGGCCATTGGGCCTGATGTTTGTTATCCGTGCAACAAGGATATTGTAGAAGTGATATTTCTGTTCCATTTACAAACACAACTTTCATGAAGTTTGTCTGGAAATCATCAATAACAAATACACAGCATTTAAATACACTGAATGTTGTGTTTGCATCCTTTTCTTGCTTTTCTTTTCTTACAAATATTTCTGCCAACATGGACTTTTATAATATCCTTCCTTGGGTTCCTTTCATTCACATCATTGTACAGAAACTCCCAACTGAGCAGTGTGTGCGAGGTTCCTGTCTTTTCTCAATCTCAATCTCCTCTTACTCCAGACAACTGCTTCCTCTCAGAGCCCGATCCCATTCAAGTCTCACAAGCTGTCAGGAAGTGGGAATACTAGCATATGTTTCTTGCAGCATGCCGGCCTGTGAGGGGGGATGGGAGCAAGCTGTTTGGGAAAAAAAACTCCCAGAGCAGAGAGAGGAGAGCTTTTACTGAATCTGTGTTTTGTGGGGCGACTGCTGACGCTGCAAAACGGATTCACAAACCAAAGAGGGAGGGGGGAAAAGTCCTACTAGTTTACTAAACGTGCACCTCGTTCAGATCACTAAAGATCAATTATTATGGTAATCATTTCGAGGTCCAGTTTGATCTACTAAGTGTAGCTCATGTTTGATAATTAATTAAGATATAAGAGAAAGCTTTAAGTAGATTATTGATGGCACATTTTTTCAGAAGTGTTGCTGTTGTTAGTTACTTGCAAATTTTGTCATCATAATCACGTGATAAAAGTGTGACAATGATTTTTCCTCATTAAAACCTATGCTGGTTCACACAAATGATTATATAGTGTTGAATTTTTCAAAAAATCGATGCTGAAAATAAATTCTTTTTTTTACGTCAGATCCAGACACGTGATTGGGAGTGGGTGGGACAGTTGAGCTCTATACTGTTTTATTGTCACATTATTGATAGACACCACAGAGATGCTATTGGTCAAATGGAGACACATGATTTCACAAGATTGCCATTGTGATTCCAAGTCATGTGATGCCAATCGACCCACTCAATTAATACACCGTGGCATCGGCCGGATGAACGTCACAACATTTATCCAATAGTGATCAAGTTCGTCGACTCCATCTCCTTTACCTAGTATAGTCTCGGATCAACCCACCAAATTATGGATTACCTCTAACCACAGTGGCTGATATTCTTAATTTCATTTTCAGGTTTAGCCAAATTTATTACGAAAATGAAAATACTACACAACTTTGGCGTAACAATTTGTTATGTGTCATGCTCACTGTTACGTTTGTCCTGCAATTACAGAGGATGTACCCTGGCTGACTCATAACCCGAGCAGCTTTGGAAAGGCCCCCGACAGATGACAAACATAATGTGGCAGGTTTTGCAATGATTGTACTTGATAATTTTACTATCATTGACGTAACAAAGACCGGTGCATTGGAGTATAATGTGTGGATGTGAGGATTACCACACTACAATAGCACATTTAAATTACATAAGCCATTGTAACCCAAAGTTCATTCTGTTTTGGGATTAAACACTTCAGTGGATGGATGAGTCATTCTGTAAAGTGCTATGCCGTTAGAAATAATTTTCTCCGAGTTATGCATGCATCATGAGGAAAAAACAGAACCTTTGAGGTAAGAACTGAACTCTTTGACTGTGACAAGCTTCAGTCCCTGTAACAACAATCTCACACTAAGGCTGAACAGCATCACAGAGTTATTGTTAATCCACATTACTGATGAGGAAAACACAAGGTGGCTTTAGTGTGAATGTAGAAACGCTGAAACCAGGCTGAATAAGAAAACACACAGATCTAATTAATATAGGGCAGGGTGATATGGCCTACAATTAATATCACGGTATAAAAAAAGAAATATCACGATAACAATATATTTGAGGATATAATTGACAATGGTTTATGCTGCTCTGATGGAGCTGAGCATAAATGATATCGTGTCCAAAACGATATGAAAAATGACAACGATATAAAAAATGTATATCGCGATAACAATATGCGATACGATATGGCCCACTCCTAACTGACCCGTATAACTGTCTTTTCGGCAGCAGAGTTACCAGAAGGAAAGACCGCACTCATCACAGCCACTTCAGTCCTGTCTCAGAAAGAATACTGCAGAGTCTCGGTCAGTGACAGGTCCAACTGACTGAATGACAGCTTCATCCACCACTCCCCTTCCCTCCATGCCTGCTGCTCTTTTTCGTACTATATTTCATATTGCACTATACATAATATTAAGTTTAAGCCCTTTGAGAGTAAAATTATTATATTTTTTGCATGTACTTTATATGTGACAATACCAACTATTAACAATATAGCTATTTTAATTACAATTCAATTAAATGCAATAAAAAGGTCACTGCAGATAAACAGTAGTGAATGATTCAAACTGTTTTTTGAAAAGAAGGCTATTGTCAATTCATCTGACAGACTTATACAAAAAAATCAACACAAATTATGTCGCATACTGATCCATGGCACCATGGTTGTTTCAATGCAAATAATCAAAGAAGTTGCCAAAGCAGCCGGTATCTTAGAGCACCAGAATCTGAACTAATTAAGCCAATGAGAGGACGGTATGAATGCCAGCCACAGAGACACGAGGGGCAGATCGATAATTGCATACTTCTGTCTTTTCTGACCGTGCACCATAGAAATGGCCTTATTTGTGAGATGCAAGGGTGAAGATGGCCGAGGTGGAATAAGTGAGGGATGGTAGCTAAGCAGAGTAGTGAGTAGTAGCTGTGACACGGCATTATGGGAAATTACACTTACCGTGAGATTACATAAACCACTCGCCAAGCAGGAATCCAGCTTCTTAAATTAAGAGAACCCATTTCAACCATCAGACAGAGCAAGGTAATGAAATAGCAGATGAGAGGTCTCAAATGCAATTTTCCATGTGGGGTTCTTTTGTGCTGCTATCTCACAGGGTGCAATAATGATTCTGTGAATGACTTTTGTGCACCCTGTAATGGCCCACTGTAGTTAAGGCCACACTGTGTAAAATCATAATTACAATGTGATTTCGGAAAATTCAACGTTTTCAGCATCTTGCAAATAAATATACTCGCTTTGGCATAATTAGGAGTGCAATGTCATTTGAGCAGGGCACAGCGGACCGGGAAGGCATATAAAACCTCTAGTAGCGACGCAAAATCCATTTAGTTTCTGTCAATAAAACACATTTTTCAAGTGTTTGCAAAGCTTGTTTACAGAGACAGCTGTATTTATTCAACAGGTTAGACCTTTACGTATCGGAAAATTCTAATTACCAAATGTCTTAAAATGAATATTTACAGAGCTTTATCAGTCAAGGTAAGGCTGAGGCATGCAGTAAATAAAATCAAATGGGCACAAATTAAGATGAAAAGGCTCTGTTTAGAGAAGCACGCTTCCTTGACTGCTTTAATCAAAGGCAAGCATTTGACAAGTTACATTTATTTGAAGCATTAACAGAATCGCATTCATCTTATTGGATAAAATTTCACTGGTATTGATCCTGTATTGCACTATGCTTTCATTTAAGCCTTAAGATGTATCAATAAACAAGATATCCAATAGTAATTTCAAAGGTCTGGGTCTGCTGGACACATTTGAAAAGCCTTCTGTCTCTGTTATCGGCAATGGCACCGTGTTTATTTCATGCCTCTTTGAATCAGACAGGCTTGTGGTCGCTGTCTCAAATCTGCAGCCGTGGATCGCAGAAGCGCTCAGCAACCATCGGGCTACTTCGGGATCAATCTTTATTTGTGACAGAGAATGGGATTGATTTGTCGGTTGTGTCTCTACCTGCCACAGACACAAACAGGTCCAGCAGCACGACCCGGGCAGCTTTCAGATACAGTATGATGCCTCCATGAGCACGAGGGGCGACGCTGCAAAACCCGTGCTCCGGGCTTCAAATTAATTCTTCAGTCATTTTCACATTGAACCCTGTCTATGCTAAAATGCATATCATTTTGTTTCAGCCTTAGCTGGAGAAAAAAAAGGAACAATTTCCCCCTTTAATGAAATGCACAAAAGCAGACGGGATATTTGCCATCCAAAATGTGCAGTGCATTCCTCTGTGTGTGTCATTGCGGTGTGTCGCACAAGCAAAGCGCATAAAGCTCAGGAAATTAAAGCTGTAAATAAAGGTTGGTCAGATAGTGGATCTCCTGACAGTTATGAGAGCTGAGCGGGCCGAGGCGCAGGCTGGACGCGTGCGGAGGGGCATGAAAAAACAAATCACGGTGATGAGCTCAAGGGCCCTGTTTGCATTTGGCTTCAGACATTCACACAGCAGTTATCTCCTCTCCTCATTTATCCTCTCATAGACTTGTTCACTTCTCATCGCCCGCTTTACCCTGGTACACCTTTGGCAGTTCCATTACAATAGATGTAGACGCAGACATATTTGTTCTATTAGCATATTTTACATCGTCTTTAGCATGTTTATTATTTAACTTGTTGAGAGCCCCACTACCTAATGATTATAGTATAGTTGAGTTGTATAGTACACACAAATCCTTAGATGCATCAAAGAAAGGAATACTACATTTACCGCTGCTCACATTCTCAGAGTATTGAAAAGTCTAGTCAATTATTTAAATCAAGGAAAACACATACATGTTTTTTTTTATCAAAATACATCTTGTTGGAAAGTTTGTCTATTCTGGGCATTGTTTCCTATTCAAGTCTGATTTGTGATCTTTTCCATGAGACGCTGTGTGTCTCGGATAAATCCTTGGCACCTTCGGGCAGATCTGTGTCAACTATGGAAGCAAAGCGGCAAGCAGCGGCAGAAAGCTCTTTTGGAAATGTATTACATTGATGGGGAAATACGGTGCCGGAATAACTCACATTTGAATGCAGACCACAAATTACGTGCCTTTTCACTGTATTAAGTGACTGTGTGGCTTTGTTCGGGAGTTCTGTAAACTTGGACGCAAACCTGGATACAGAAAGAGGAGCTGTTCCATGCCAGGTGACTTTTACTGTAGTGACAAACTCGATGTATATGAAGTGGTTTCAAAATGTGACTCATATAGTTATACGCCATAACTCACTTGGCAGCTGCACAAAAAAAAAGTGTTGAATTTATTATCCGTGTTGTATCCCTTGGAGGAAAAATAAAGCATAACTTCCTCTCGTGGAGGAAAGAAAAACAAAAGTGGGTGGAGGGATTATGTTGTTGGTGCGCATTTGCCATGTGGTAAAATTATAAGCTTGTTATAATAAAGACTTCAAAGAGCTCCAGAAACGCTCTTTATGTAGAGCTTAATGTAACTGGACTAACAAAGCTGAGACTCAATCAAAGCATGAGATAAAAAGGAAAAGAAATAAAGTCTAAGTCTGAATTAACAATTGCATTTGGTCTCGATCTTAATCCATTTTTTGCATTTCGCATGTATTTTAGTGTTAATTATAAATTCATGAGAAAATGTTTACTGCCACTACTGTGTAAATATAAAAAAATACTTATGTGGTGCACCTAAAAATATGTCACCACAGTGAACAATCAGAGGCGGGTAGTACTCAGTTATTTACTCGCTTGAGTAACTTTTTGAGTAACTGTGCTTCTTGGAGTTGTATTCATACAGTGCTTGCTATTTCTACTTGAGTAGTAGTATCATGAAGTATCTGTTCACTTACTTGAGTAAATAAAACTAGGTTTCAGATTGACATGAAAGTATGTACGTAGTTTGTGTTTCGTTATTTTTTATTTTTTTACTTATTTTTATGGAATTTTCTTTGGAAATACCAGGATTTTCTATTCATGTTATGTTCCTTTCTCATCTTTTATGTCACTACTGAAATTTAAATCAGACTTCTACTTTCAAACACTACAGTATCAGTGAACACAGTACTCAAGCAGCATTTTCTCTGAGTACTTGTTTTCTCATACTTCGACTAATAATTTGGGTCACTACTTTTTACTTCTACTCGAGTAAAATGATTTTAAAATAGCGTTACTCTTACTTGAGTAAAAGATTTGGCGACTCTATCCACCTCAGTGTACAATGATGTCATTATTGTAAATCGTGCCGTCCTGAATTCCCTTAACCTTGTGTTCTCTGCCATTTACAAACGCTGTATATACTGTACTTTATGCAAAGCAGGGAAAGCGCTGTACTCAGTCAAGGTGTATAGCAGGGCCAAAGTACACCCAGGATCTGGCAGTGGTTTTATTGCCATTGCTCTGAAGCAGATTTACGCAGGTGACGTCAGTGGCTGTGTGCCAGAGTTTCCTTTTTGGTGGCACACTGGGCCGGCCTCAGCGGGCCCTGCTCAAACTGTTGCTGCAGCGGTGCTCACTCTAAAATTCCCTTTCAGCTTCCAGGGTTTACCTCAGGGCACACAGCCTGCAGCCAGCATCACAGCCTTTTCTGAAGCCGCTAATGTTTAGTGATTTTAGCCCCCTGCAAATCTCATTTCATTACAGCATTAATGACTCTGATTCAATTACAGCTCACAGATATGTGCCTGTGTGAATTCTCTAAACAAAAATGAAGCGGCAATTAAAATGTAAATGTGGGTTAAAAGGCAAATTCATTTCAGCAATTCATACCATACTGTCTAATCACTCTATTGTATTTGCCTCCATACCAATAAATAAAACTATATTTTAAATGTTGATAACATCGCATTTACACGTAAAATCAGAGGCCGACATTGCTTAATAACACTATATTTGACCTTGCACCTGCTGATATCTTACTCCGTTAGGACAAAAACAAAGGAAGTTGGTATCTCTCTGTTGTTTTACACGTAAAAATAGATTTTGTTCTCCCAGTTCCTAAAACGAGTTCATGCGCCTGGACATGGAATGAGCTTGAAACGTTGTGATTCAGTCTTCAGACTTATCACACAGTCCTAAAGCCTCAGTCCTGCCCTCAAACCTCAACAAGGCAACGTGACTAAACAGGATCCACTACAACAATGCATGAGCCTAGGATATACTTATGGCTCACGACCGCAACAAGGAAGTTTATTCAGAACAGCACAGGCTGGGTGAACCATCTGCGGTCAAATATTTGCATTTTAAATACAATGGATTATTGCTTAAAACCTATACATCTAGAATGAACAAACTAATAATAATAATAATAATAGTTTTCACGGCGTTTTTGCAGACTGTTTCAAAATATTGGCAAGTGAAGTACTATTGCGTTGGCAGGAACAGGTTTAAGCTGTAAATGCTTTAGGCAATTTTGTTCACTGAAATACAAACTTTAACTGTTTGTGTGACAGTATCATCACTACTGAAGCCAGCATCATTTCTACATGATGAAATAAAAATCACAATTATAATAGCTGTCATCATGAAAATCCCTCATAAAAACTAAAAGCAATGATATAATATGAAATACTAAAGGTGTTAAATCATCAACTAAGCATTTGCACAGGCTAAGTATAATTTTCTCTAATGCTACAGAATAAAAAAAAAAAAGCATTTTATTACAGTAAAACAGAATTTTGTCTGTTTTGAACATCTAGTCACTCAGAGGAATCCTTATGTAAAACGTATTGTGAAGCTGTAGACCTATACTTCAAGGTTTACTTTACAAAACACACTCCTCTTCGTCATCACATTTACAGAACAATTAGCCCGGAGCCTATAAGATCTTGTTTGAAAGGGAACAGTTCAACAAGTACAGCGGTTGGGTGTGTAAGGTTAGAGCCTGTACACTTCTTAAAACTAAACAAATTCCACCCTTGTCAATTTTGATCTCATTATTACGATACTATTTAGCTGTACTTGTGTGTCATTGATTTATCTGTTCAACAAAGTGGGGATGAGAAAACAATGAAGTCAGTCTAGCACAAAGGGGAGAACTTTCAGAGCGCGGTGTTACATACTTTACACTTATTTTTGGAGCTGATTTTAAAAGCCTCTGATAAAAAAATCTTCTGGTCTCATTTGCTGCACGTCTCCAGCCATTAAGGCTTTTAAATCATAGCTAGGAGTAAGTGACACACTGGGATTTGCTCCAGGGGCTGCTCTGGAGTTTTAGCTGAGCACGCATTTCCCAAACTCAAGAAAAAGAAAAACAATGATGGATGACAAATAAAGAAGGGGAAGAAACCTTACAGCTAGGCTACATTTGGGCAACTAAAACACAAATCACATGTATTTAAGGGCAATATTATTTATGCAACGGGGCGCACAGCTACTTTTTTTATTCACTGACGTTGGGTAACTCGCAAAATGAGTTGAGCCTAATATTAATAACAGCATAATAGTCAGATTTGGACGGATCTTTTGTTTTGAGAGCGTAAAGACAGCCTGGAGATGTTGTTTTTTGAACTGCACGCTCTCCTTAAAGTCACAACACGCCGTGCCCACTGCAACAAAGACTTTGTACTTACACACAACTTAAGTCCAAAAGGGGAAAACGAGGAAAAGCCGCTGAAGCAACAAGTCTTTTTTTTTTTTTTTCCCCCTCCGCGATGTTCAAGGTGGTGGTCCGAAAATCCTCCGATAAAATCCCCGACAACTCCTGGATGAGTCCACACCAACTACGGAGAGCACAACAGAAGCGTATTGAACAGTCATGTCTCCAAAAAAAAAAAAAGGTTAAGTCCGTTTCCCTTTTAGTTCAGAGCTAACAACTACAGTGGCTTTCCTGCGTTAGCTCTCAGGGACCGGGGGGCTTTTTTTTTTTTTAATAGGGGATAACTGATCGGCTTCCCTCTCAAAAATGTCAAAAATGCCAAAGATTATCGCTTTGTCAAAATCAGGGGGTGTTCGAAGTGAGCACCCCCGTTGCGACAGCGATCACAAATCGGACATTTACTACAGTTGACGGCAGTATTAACACATGCTACGCCATGTGTGATAGTAGTAAACACGCAAAAGAAAAAGAAAGAAAGAAAAAGAAAGCTTGTTTTGTAGGACAACACAACAGTTTCACGAGCAGATGCCTCCAACTAAACTTACCTGTTACTGTTTTCTCTTTTTTTTTTTGAAAAATGCCCCCGTTACAAATGGGACGTTACAAATTATTACATGTTTTGTTTTAAGTTTTTTTTTCTCGGGTGTTTCTGGGCCAGTCGGGAAGGTGTAGGTGAATCGCTTCGCGCACTGTCAAAGATGCGAAGAATGCTCGGAATGAGAAGAGGAATGAAATGAACGCGAAGAGCGAGTTTGCGACGGGGGCGGGGACAGAGGTGGCGTCATCACGAGCTCCCGAGCACGGTAAGTCCAACAGCGAGACCGGGGCCACAGCGGCGCGAGCGGGGTAGGGTCTGTGTTAGGGACCGGGGACAGGGATCGGAGCAGGAGAGCAGGAGCGTCGACTGTGTGTGGCCTTCAGGGACACTGCGAAAATTTGACTTTGCATACTTTGTGATTTTATGTCAATCCCCAATCAAAGAACCGCAACCAGTTTCAGTTTTTATGTGTGTAATATGTCTGTACATATTACACATTTTTTCTTGTTTGGCTTTACCCAAACAAGCTTCTTGAGAAATGTGTCAAAACAGCGACAAAAAAGTGACGAAAATGCGATTTAAAAAAAAAAAAGCGATGAAAAAATGACCAAACCCCCCCACAAAAAGGCTACATTAAAGTGACAAAAAATGACAAAAAAGTGACAAAAACATGACAAAAGAGTGACAAAACATGACAAAAAAGTGATGAAAAGGTTAAAAAAAAAAAAAAAGGGCTGAGAAAAAAAGTGATAAAAACATGACAAAAAGAGTGATGAAATTGCGACAAAAAGGTGACTGCGTGATACATTTTTTTTTGAAAAAGTGACGATGACAACACAGCAATAATGCAAGGAAAAAGATCCGTTTAGATACAATTTGTAGCTTTGCTCAAATGAGACGTCACTCTGGCTATGGCTGTAAGCTTTTAGATTTGGGTTAACCTGCTATCTGCCAGTTTAGGGTTAGGGTTAGCATTTATACATATCAAAATCTTAAAGCATTGACTGGAGAGCTTACAGCCTATATTCCAAATGCAATTTGAAACCAAGACCTAGTTTCTAACAGTATGTGGAAGATCTGAGAGTGAAACATTTGCCGTTTCTAACCCTATCATAACCCTAACCCCTGACTCTAACCCTAACCCTTGCCCCCTGATCAGGGGGGCAGTAAGTAAGGTTAATGTACAATAGCATTTCAACTAGAGAAAAATTCTTCCTACTTGTTAATCGTACAAAAGGTTAAATCCTCTTCTGTGACTAGAAGCAAAACGTCCTCAACTTTACCAAAACCCAGTCCAGTCGATGATTGGACAGGGTTTTGATTGTACTGGGAGAGATGAATGATTTAACCTCATTTATCGCCCTCTGGATGAATGAGAGGCTTCACAAACATACTTAAGCTAATGCTTAGTTTGTGAGATTTGTTGGTTATTTGACACCTTTGATATTTGATACTACGTTATTTATTTTGGTCTGTATAAAAATCTGTGTATTTCTTTATGTCACAGCTATGATAATTATGATTTTTATTTCATTTTTAATGTAGAAATGATAGCCTACTGGCTGAAAACGTTGTTCAGCAACGATGGCACTGTCACACAAACAGTTAAAGTTTCATTTGAGTGAACAAAATTGCCTAAAGCATTTACAGCTTAAACCTGTTTCTGCCAACGCAATATTACTTGTTGCCACATCCTGTATTATTCACGAATATTCTGAAACAGTTTGTAAAAACACCGTGAAAGTATTATCATTAGGTGTTATACATTCTAGATTTATGAGTTTGAAGCAAAAAATCAGGATGAGCGCAAAATGTGGGTAGGTATTTTGTTTTTTATTAATCGGTTACAAAACAAAAAGTGGGGGAAACAACTGCTCAATAAAGTGTCATGTATATAAAATATCATATATTCTGCCACTGTCGCCTCCTACTACTAATTAATGCCAAGCCATTTTTCTATTAGGCTAAAATTTTCCTCCTGGGGTTACCACAGCACAACCACCACTTTACATATTTGGAATAAAAAAATATATGAATCCCATTTAATAGGTCATGGGGACAGTGTACACTTTCAGCCACAACCATTACAACTGTGCATTTACAAATACCTATACATTTGAATAACTTTAAAAAATATATATGTTACTGTGTATGTGTTCCCATTTTCAATATTGACAATAATGCCGTGTGTGCTCACATTGATCAAACTCCTATAAGGTTAGGGGAGGTGCTTTTGTAAGCACAGTTTTGCAGACACCAGGTGATAGAGCTCTGTCTGCACAAGCCAGTCATTAGAGACAGTGTGGTTTTTGTCACCATTCTTGTGATGGGCTGCCCTTCAGATCACATCTATCAGCAGCTGTTTTGCAACACGTCTGTGCGTGTTGAACCCAGATATATGAGTCTGTGCATCTAGATCAGACATGGGGGGTTAATTAAATTACAAATGAAGCTGAACTCTCTTCCCTCCTCTCTCTACTTCAACTTATATTGGTGGGTTGCAGGTTCATGGGATGATGTCACTGGACCCAGTGAGGGGCAGGAGCCAGTTTAACAGCATTGCACTTTCACAAGTCATATTTAAAAAGAAAATGTATGAATAACAAAAATGATATCAGTCTCCCTCGGGAGGTGTTCCAGGCATGTCCCATTGGGACAAGGCCTCGTGGAAGACCCAGGGCACGCTGGTGGGACTAGTCTCCGAGCTGGCCTGGTGTCGCCTCGGGGTTCCCCCAGAACAGCTGGAGGAGGTGTGCGTGGATCGAGAAGTCTGGGCATCTCTGAGACTGCTGCCTTTGCGACCCGGCCCCGGATAAAGCAGAAGAAAATGGATGGACGGATATCAGTCACTGGGTTCATGATCTCTCTGTACAAAAACCTCAAAAACAAAATAATTTTACCTCTATATAATATTATAGGCCTTTAGAACACTGTAATGTCACCTGCAACCCAGCAATTCACAAATTGTGGTCCACTCCAGGCTACAGCCCTTCAAGGACACCCTCCACCACACCACTGCCTTATTTTGAGAATAGGTTTTTGATTTAACACTGTTTGCACGGCGTACTCGAGAGAAGCCAAATTTTAATTTTCTGCATGTGGTCCACATGTGATGGAAGATAGACAATAGCGGACAAGCTGGCTTTGATCTTTGAAGGGCACAAAGTTTTACTGTCTCTATACACATAATACTCCTTTGTGTTCCTTTTCTTTCTTTCTTTCTTTCTTTTTAAGGCCAACTTTGGCAGAGTTCATGATATCTACTGCGTAGAGTTCAGAGGTGGGTAGCAGTACATTCATATTTGATTCGTTTACGTTTGATGTTTGACAAGGAAAGAAGAGCCCAAAATGCAGACTGCAATGAAACTGATTTAATGAAGATGAGTGAAAAAGTCCAAACAAGAAACTGACAAAAACCCCAAATAAAACAGGGGCAATGGAAAAAAAAATTCACAGACAGTGACACGAAGACAATGAACTGACCAAGAACAAGGGAAACACAGGGTTAGAAATACATGAGGGAATGATGTGCAGGTGAAACACATTGAGGCAGAAAATCACAAAGACCAAAATTTGGTCGGGACATTTAATGAACTCATGCATGTAAAAACAACTTGCCAGATTTTAGCCATGCGCTAATTTCCTTCCATCATCTCCCACTTGCACTCTCAAACATACTGGCCTATTGTACATGTTTTTAGTGGTAGGGGAAACCTACACAGACACAGGGAGAACATGCAAACCACACAGAAAGACCCCGTCCAGGCATCGAACCCGGGACCTTCTTTGTGTGAAGAGTGCTAACCATTGCACTACTGTGCCGTCTTCAGAGACAAAAGCTTTATGTTGACGTATGTTATGTATCAGAATTTTCATACTATTTTAACAAACATATTAAAACATTGATAAAACCTAAGCCTCAAGCCGTCAACCTGTTTGTGTAAAATCAATTTAAAGAGCAACTAACTAGAAGTAAATATTTATGGGTACTCTAACCCCATCTGCTAGAGATAACAGCCAAAGAAAGGCAAACTGTGGAAAAGTTAAGACATTAATAATATTAATATTCTCTTTATAATGTACTTGAGACGTACATGTGTTCAAAGAAGCTACTGTTTCACTTTCACTACAAATACAACTATTTACAACAGTCCCTCAATTAGTACAATAATATGCAGCCTGTAATAGCATCCCCTCATGGGACAGGACATCCCTGAAAAAATATACAGAAATCTTGGTGGGCCTTTATGGCTAGATAAAAGCTAAATGAAAAAGCAAATAATTCATGGAAAAGCGTTGTATAACTGTTCAAGCACCTCTCCATAAAATAATGTTTGGTATATGGGAACTATGTTTACATACACTATATACACATTTACTGACAAGTACCAGGAAATATGACCATATTAGTCCAGTGCTCCGGTCTCTGCACTGGCTTCCTGTAACTCAGAGAATAGAATTTAAAACAGCTCTGCTTGTGTACAAGTCTTTTCATGGTTTAGCATCAAAGTACATCTCTGACGTGAGCCGTATGAACCATCCCGGGCCTTGAGAACTTCAGGGAGGGGTCTCCTGGTGGTTCCCAGAGTCAATAATAAACAAAGTGAGGCTGCGTTTCATGCAGCTAAAACCAGGAAAAGTCTTCATGAGGATGTGAGACAGGCCTCAACTCTGACAATTCAAATCCAGGCTGAAAACAGTTATTTTTACCCACGCATATATGACAACTGAAAGTATTTTATCTGCACTTATCTGTTTTCGTGTCATTTTATGCAACTGTGAAGCACTTTGAATTGCCTTGTGTATGAATTGTGCGCTACAAATAACACATATGCATTTTTTTTCTCACTTTTTTAGGTAAATTAGAATTTTCGAAATTATTTCTATTTGCTAAATGCCAGAAGAATGAGAGACAGAATTTTCTACACGGTTTTATTTTACTTTTTTACAAAGCCAAAGTTTTACATGTACATTTCATTAATATTTGGTAGCATGGCTGTATAACTTGGGTCAAACGTTTTGGATTTCCTCCCACAAGCTTCTCACAATAGTTGGCAAGAATTTTGGTCCATTCGTCCAAACAGAACTGGTGTAACTGAGACACAATTGTCGGCCACCCTGGTACACCTGCCTTTTCAGCTCTGCCCATACATTTTCAACTGGATTGAAATCAGGACTTTGTGGTGGTCACTTCAAACATTGACTTGTTATCCTTAAGCCACTTTGCAACCAGTTTGGCCGTTTGCTTTGGGTCATTGTCCATTTGGAAGACCCAGGGATCTGCTGTAGCCACTCCTCCAGTTTGGGGATCACTGCCCCAAGTGCTCCAGTGACCACGGGCACCACTGATGCCACCCTCCTGGTCTTCTCCAGCGGTTCTCTGAGCCACCTGGCATTTCTCTAGTTTCTCATGTTCCTTTTTCCTGATGTTGCAGTCACTTGGTATTGATATGTCAACGTCTTTCCTCTGCTCTTTGTCCAACACAATGTCCGTCGAATCGCAATTACCATTCTGTCCGTCTGTATGGAACCCCCACAGGATCTTGGCCCTGTCATTCTCGATCACCTTTGGAGATGTTTCTGCACAGATGCTCCGATGTACAGATGCTCTTTCATCTCAGTTTGTTTGAGTCCAAGTCCAACAATGCACTCTATCTCCTGTTATAGGACTCTGTTCCTTCAAGTTGCTCAGACCCTTGATTGTGCTTTTGTCCATAAAAAATGCCAGTTGGATCTATTGGTCGAAAGCGTGTGTGCAGGCTCATGTGATATGAATGCTGAGGTATAAAGACATAATGCTGAGTGTAATTTTATCTAATAGCTGGAAATGTGCCTGTTGAACATCTATGTGTATGATGAGTGATTATAGGTGACCATTTTCTGCTTTATGGCCATGGTCCTGTGCTTTTACTGATGATAGTGGCCGAGCACAATGGGCTATTGAAATTCATTGTCAGAACTCAGGTTTAAATATCACAAGACCACAGTGTTAAAAAATACAATAAAATCAGGACTGAGTGATGTGGTCAGGACTAACCTGATATGGAGTTTCATCATCAACCTTTGCAGACCAAAATACATAGTACCTTTTCAGTAGATTTCTTTTTTTTTTTTTTAAAGCAAAATCGTATATGCTATTGTTCACAAAATTGGATCTCTTAAAATGTTATCATCATACAAGGAAATATGCACAAATACCTTTTTGCTGCTCAAAGCCTGGAAGATGAAGAATCCGGTGTGTAACAATATTGTTATCTATCATATAGTATAACCAAAAGCATAATTCTGGTCTAAAGCTATTTCAAATTGAAAGGGTTGCTTCAACGGTATCAAACATAAAACCCATATAAATCATTATGTGGCTCACTGCACATACGTAAGTGAGAGTATAGCTTTGATTTGTATATAATAAATCAAATCAAAGTCATGTGGGCATCAAATGAGGTGTCCAGTAACTGGGTTTGAAGGATTGTTCATAAAATCAAAAGAAAAATCTGCAAGGACAGCGTGTTTGTATAAGTGAATGCTTTTCACATGGGTCATGCTCCATTACTGCAATGTTCATGACAGCATTTCAGATATTTCACTAGCATACTTATTGTGAATTTTGGAGGAGGACTGAGGGAAATTCTGTTCAGACTCAGATCAGTCTAATGTTACAGAGGTGATGATCGCTACATAACTGACTTGTGAAGCTGTATAGAATGTGAGGTGTCTGACAGAGGAAGTTATTAGAATAAAACATGGGATGAAATACAAAGAGCAGTGAGATGCTGCATCTGATCACAATACTGTACGTCAGGTGGACTTGAAAACCTTCTGGATAATGTGTAAATGAAGTGGTCTTGCATACAATGTGCATTACTTTGTGCATTACTGTGAGCAACACTATTGAACTTTCACAATCAAGCATGATTTACAAATGAAGTGGTCCACAAAGTTAATGTGATTGACCCAGGGATTGTGCAGCTTGTCTTTCTGGTCGGCTGTTGTGATAAAGAACGTTTTTCATGCACCACAATTTTGATGGATATTACAGAAACTGGTTAAATATTTAATTAGTTATAAGCAAGTCAACATACAAATGTGCACATCTGTTCCTAAAATAAGCAATGCACAGTCTATAGAGAGGAAGTTTAATTAAACGTACAGTAATAGTCTAGGAAAGACTTTTCTGATAGGCTCACAAAAAGCATGGTATTTGACAAATATTCAAGGCTCAAAAAAACAAAATAATACAAAATCCTTTCCAATGTCAGAGTGAATTCACAGCAATGCAATTAAGGGTAGCATATTTAACATAAATGAGCAGGCAAAGACCCATGCTTGATGGAATTTTTCGGGAAGAATGAAATAAAAAGAAATATGTGAAGGATGTTGGCTAGGCTGAAGGCTGCCTTGTTTGCACTCATTGATTGACTTTTTCAAAATGTAATTTCACTGGTTTGTGTTATAATACACACACACACACACACACACACACACACACACACACACACACACACACACACCAGCATGCACCTGTCGGCATATGATTTGTTCAAGGATTTTTTGAATTCTTTCACTTTTCTGAATTCTTTTAGAAAAAGAACATTGAAGCGTGTGAGAATGTGGTATTTATGCAGGCGGAATTCACTAAAGCCATTGCAAAGACTGTGGCCGAATCATAGTTGTTCAATGGACCCTTCAAAGTTTATTTAGTCACATGCAGTATCTATGTACATGTTTATTGTTACACCGCCATATGGACAATGTAAATGTCAAATATTGAAATCTTTGCAATAGGAATGAAGCTGGAGGAAATGCGGCACAAAACACAATTTGACGTTGCGTTCCCTTAATCCTGCTTCAAATTGGTGATTTGTGCAAAACTGTCTAAATAATGGCCTTATATTTTTAGATGCAAGTGTGTTTTTTCATCAACTTTCACAGCGCCTGTAATTTCACTTCAATTTCATCTCCTGATTGCTCTGTTCGGTGCTAATCCTTGCAATAGGCTTCTGAACAGGTTATTTTGTTTGTACGCTTTAAGAAGTGTGCTACTTGCAAGTATAAATTCTACTGGTTCAAAAAGACAACGAAATTGCCAATTAATGATAATTAAACTGTTGGTATGTTTAGTACTTTACAGCCGAGGAGATGGAGAAACACAGCCACAATTCTATTATACTTTTTCATTTTTGTAGAATTATGTAGAGATATTTTGCTGCTTTGATCGTCATATACATAATAAGTAGTTGTGCATATATTTGTCCTTTTCCCCAACATGTTTGTGATGATTGGTTATTTGTAAAAATGTATTTCCATAGTTGTACTGTATAGTTGTGAATTGCATTATATTGAAACTGCATTTTCTGAGTATTGTTATCTCCTATATTGCAGGTATAATAGAACACCAGCTTTGTCAGTAGTGCAGATGAAGAAAGTATTTAGACTGGTGCTGCTGTTTTTTTGCAGGGACTGGTATAATCAATGCGAGTGTGTCCCTCAGCTCTAAGTGCATTCCTGAGGAGCAGAGGACAAAACCAGGACACTATCCTCTTCTGCGGGATCACTCAGGAGGAGCCAGAAATTCCTCTAAATGGGGACAAAGGGGCAGAAAACAAACAAATACAGAAAATGTTCTTTTGTGAGGAAAAAGTTACAAAGGTTAAAAATGTCTATCATTCAGAAAGTCTTCGAGGTCAAAGCAGCACTAAGATGCTGCTATTGCTCTTTGTACAACACTGTATGTTACAAATATATAAGCATTTAATGATCACACAACTATAAGCATGCAACTACCGTATAAGCACCCAAACTTGTTTCAACAGTGGATTAAGTCCAAAGGGTTAGGTTTCTGATGAAAACTGTGTAATAGTAATACACAGTAAATACATTTGATAGTGTCTCGGCTTCCCTTTTGTTTTAAATGTCTCTGTTCATGTGAGTTGTTCAGCGATGATGATTTTTTTTTTAAACGTAAAACTTTTTTGTTTATATCTAGTATGACTTTTCCCTCTGACCAGGCATGGTTCCAGGGACCCCTGAAATCCACGGCGCCCCCCAGGTTAACCACTGATCCAGAGCATTAAATCTACTGCTTTTGCTGCCAATGAATGAATGGAGAATGAAATACATCTAATACTAAATGTCATGCCATTCACATACGCTGAGCCAGTTTTAGTCACCTGTTAGGCCAGTTACACACCTAACATTGTTTGTTATTGACAAGATATGAGAACATGCAGACAATCACCTTTACCTGTCAGTCCTCAAGGATCACCTACACACTCATCAAACAAGTCTTTGACGAGAGAAAAAGCACAAGAAACAGTGGGATGAAAAAGTTTTATGAAGGTTTCCAGGATTATTGTACAACACTATTAGCATAAACTGCCATAATAAAACAAACGTAGTCATTGAATACAATATTGCGTAGGCTTATTCTTTTTTTTCTATTTATGTATTTTACACATTCATACAATAAAATACATTTTCAGTTGTAAAGTGCGTGGAAGACACTGTTTTAAAGTAATTTGTCTATAACGAAGAAGCAAATACAGCATCTTCTTGTCAGAGGTTTTGTTGTTGACATGAACATATGGCAAGAAATGCACAATATCCAGCAATATCAGAGACTGGTTGACCATTTCTTTTGTCTGTGGTAGATCCTTTGGTTAATTACCGGCACGTACTGTACTCAATTCTTTTTAAAATCCTGGCGTCCTGCATTACGAAAAACGAACAGTAGGTGGCAGAAGAGTACAGCTAATACAGCATCTTATAATGAACAAAAACACGTAAAAATGTTGTTTAAAAAAAAAAAGTTATATTATTAATATCAAAACAATCACAAACTGCAAAGCACATGCATTCACGCAAACACACCTCCCCCAAAGGTTACTCTTCCTTGCAAATAATAAAGCGGTTCCTGATGATAAAGTGCAGAGAGTTGGAATAACGGAGTCAAGTTTGTTTCACCTGCAGGATTTACTTTACAGCAACATCCTCAGGTATTTCAGCACTAAATCTTGGCCCAATTGTGGCTTTGCAATTATACTCAATACTTTCCTTTTTGTAGTCTTTGCATGATCTCAAGTTAGGATATATAGTTAAATGCTACATCCTGTGCATGTGAAGTGTACAGTGTCTTTGGTATGTTAAAAAAGTCATGTAAACATTTAAAAAGGTGCCAAGAATTCCTCCAATCAGCTCCCCAAGGAATGTAGCCTACACAAAAAAATCTCAATAATGAAGTGCCATGTGTCCAACTTGCTCCTGTAGCCATTGCACAAATGTCTGTAATGTACTGGGTCCTTCAGGTACTGCTTCCGTGTACATTTGGTGAAGTACCTCTTGGAGGACTAGCAGCAGGGGCACGCTCATGGCCGTAAGCTCAAAGAGAAAGGCATATTCCCGTGCATTCTCGGTGAGGTGACTGGACAGAGCGCAGGTGGCACTACGCACACGGTTGTGTAAGTACTGAGGGGCATTGCACACAGTACGTGCCACATTCAGGGGCCACAGCAGCTGTTTTCGGACCCACGAGCACCAAGTACCTGAGGCAGGAGTCTGCAGACCCTCTGGAGTCCTGGAGAGCTCCTGGGACACAGTCTCTACAATTTCACCTCCATTGTGAGTCTGAAAGAATAAGTTTAATTCAATACATAATAAAAGTTTGGCGGAATATTATAGGTCTGTAGTTATATGAAGTATGAGTTGAGTAGTAGTTAAGAGCTTGTAGTACTATAACAAGTAGTACTTTAAAGTAGTGATGCACTTACTGATCGTTGAGAGAATGTTCTCTTCAGATTTGTCCCATTGTTTCGTTGATCAAAATGGAGTTGACAGTAAAGTTTCGCTGCAAGATCACAATCATGTCAGTGCAAATCACATGAAATGTGACTAGCAGCTATATATTATATATTTTTGTATATTAGATACACAGATGGGAAAACTACAGAAACTCTTAAAGGAACAGGACACGGTTTTTCCATACTTCCATGTTTTTATCTGAGCTTAGACGAGTTGATGCGTACCTGTCTGGTCTTTATGCGTGCCCTCAGTCACGCAAAAATACAAAAGATGTTGTTAGCATTTAGCATCTCCTAGCATATTCCTATGGACCTAAATGGGGGTGAAGCTAGAAGTGACCCAGCTCTTCTACGTTTTCCCTATTTGAATATGGTTATGTGAGTAGTTACACGATCCAAGTATAGTTACACAAAATTAAACATGTCGGTTTAATATCTTCACTTTATTGTGCGGACGTCGAAGTGCTCTTAAGGTCTTATTACTCCTTAAAATATAGCACCCCTTTTTATCCAGTCAGAAAATCGACATGTTCAATTTTATGTAACTATACTTGGATCGTGTAACTACTCACGTAACCGTATATAAAAAAGGGAAAACGTGGAAGAGCTTGGTTGCTTCTAACTTCACTCCCGTTTGGCCCCATAGAGGAGAGGAGGAAAGGCAAAATGCTAACAACAGGTCTTTTTGGGTGACTGAGCGCACGCACAAAGACCAGACAGTTATCAGTCATCAACTCGTCTAAGCTCAGGTAAGAACATATCTCAGAATGGAAAAACGGTGCCCTATTCCTTTAATAACACTGTAGTAATAGATTAATTTACTACAGTATCAGGGTAATAATGACCTGTGCCTTGCTCCGTGTCTAAGGCGTGTGCTCCCAGCCTCAGAAAGGAGTTACAGGTGGAGCATCTGAAACACTCTCTGTGAAAGAACAGTCCTTCAACGCTCACTCTCTCCACGAGATACACACGTCTGTCACAAGAGCGACACTTGTCTGCAGACTGAGGGATTGTCCTTCGAATGCCACCCTGGAAAGAAAAGTATATCAAGTCAAAGTGAACCATGACAGAAATAATAAAGATTCCCTCGGTAGCTGTGGCATAGATGTAACCAGAGGGGGAAGAAGTAATCCAAATCTGTTTCGACAACACAATCAATTTAAGAGTGAAAATGTTAAACTATAAATATTTTCTTACTTCCAGCTCTGGCTACACTGGAGTTGAGCAAGAGGGCAATACAATGATGGTCATGACTCAGGGACTACATAACATGCATCAAAACACACGGTGTGGGCGGCAAGTCAAACACGTTCGTTCATCTATGTGGGTGTTCTGCTGATGGCACTTACATAACGGTATCGTATTACTTTACATGACTGTTGCAAAATGCACAATTACCCCTGTAGACCGTATTGTGGACAATAAAAGACGCATATATTTTGGTATGCTATAACGGCTGGGAGCAGCAGTAAAGAGAGCTGTTTGGGACGGGTGGAGCAGGGGAACCCACAAAGTGCCACCACAAAAACACACACGTCTATTCTGTCAGAGCGGCTGCTAATTAGAAACACAAGGCTCAAGCAGGAGTATGGCAAACACACACAGGCACGGTGGATAATGCACCTTTGAGCAATGATTTCATTTCACACACACTTAATATCCAACCATGTAAAATAGTAATTTACAGAGAGATTGATCCTTGGTCTGCAAAACCTGCTCTACTATAAACAACTTGCAAAATAAATAGCGATAATATAAATCTGGATCAAGGCAAAAGTCTCATTGGAAATTGCAGGCAAAACGTGAGTCAGTCGATGGCCGTGCTTCATGCGTGAATGTACGGATGTGATAAACTATCTCAGGGCAACACGTCCGAACAAGCAGTGATCCTGGGATGCACACGTCACCTTTGAATCGACTGAACTTTCATTCGCAAACAGTCCAGTGAGGTGAACTGCCTTTTCTTTGATTGACTTTGAGTGAAACGCTCTCGTCTGTTGCGTCTGTGCCTTTATCTGAAAAAACGATATGCGCAAGATGAAGAGAAGAGCAGCAGCGCTATATTACACAGATTAATCACCTCTTTATGAGCCAGACAATGACAGCCCTGCCTGTTCGGTTGTTGTGTTTGACAGCAAGGTGTTTATTGGTCAGAGGAACACAATAACTTGGCTGAATTCTGAGTCATGAGGGAAAACCTGCTAGATTAATTTCACAGGCCTACTTCCATCCCAAAAGCTGTAGTGTTGCTTAACATCTTGGCAGTTTAATTTGATCATAGCTGGTAGAGCTCCTGAGAGAACAGATTAGATATCCCTGCTCAAAATAAACATCTCGTCTTACAGCACGGCATCTTGTTGTTTAAACCATGGTTTAACATGGGCAACAGGACCCGTTTTTTTGCCAAATCTTTTGAAACTTTTTTTCATTGTTGACTTTCACCCTTTGGGCTTTGCCACAAAAGAGCATCAGTTCATGAGCTCATTACACCGGTTTTTGAATCGCTGCATTGGCTCCCCGTGTGTTTCAGGATCGATTTTAAAGTTCTTTTAATGGTTTTTAAATGTCTTAATGGTCTTGGTCCTTCTTATCTTTCAGAACTGCTTTTACCTTACGAACCTTCACGGCCCCTTCGCTCCTCCGGCAGGGGTCTCCTAGCTATTGCTAAAGTCAACAAAAAGACTCATGGTGAGGCGTCGTTCCAGTGTTGCGGCCCTCGCCTCTGGAACGACCTGCCGGAGGAGCTCAGGACTGCAGAGAACGTTCATGTTTTTAAGAGCAGGCTCAAGACCCACCTTTTTAGCTTAGCTTTTAGCTGATATTTATTTATCTATTTATTAATTTTGATAACTTGATATTTATTGATATATCGATATTTATTTTTAGTTTCTTACTGATCTTCACTTTGTTTTTAAACTTTTTATCAATGTTTTTATACTGCTTCTTATATTTTTAGAATCTCCAGTGTTTCCTCTGAAGGAGCCCTCTTCCTCGGGAGCGGTGACTGGCTGTGGCTGTGTGGGTGCTTGTCCTGTGGGTGCCCAGGTGGAGGTGTGGTGTCTCTGCCTCGCCTCCTATGGGGACCCTTGTGTCGGCGCCCGGGCGGCCGCAGCTTGTCTGCTTCTCCCGGGGAGGACGGCTCCTCTGATGGTGTTTCCTCACCTTGGTCATCTGTACCCAGTCTTATGTACTTTTGATTCTGTGTGTGAGCATGAGTGTGATTGATTGATTGATTGATTGATTGATTGATTGATTGATTGATTGATTGATTGATTGATTGATTGATTGATTGATTGATTGATTGATTGATTGATAGTAAAATGCTGTATTTGATTTAATCTCTTAACCCCCACCTGAACCAAGCACATTTTCTCCAGGTTCCCAAATCTAAAAGCTTTTTGAACAAAGGGTCAAAACAGTGACGAAAACAGCAATGAAAAAGCAACAAAAACATGATTAAAAAGACCCACGAGAAAGTCACAAAGGAGCGACAAAAAAGGGCCAGAAAAGCTTTTTATTCTATAATAACAGAATAAAAAGGCAACAAAAATTGGATGAAAAAAGAGACGAAAACAAAACAAAAACAAAAATGCTGAAAAGTGAATCAGATTTATAGGCGTTACTTTGGCCTATAGCCTGTGATCTCCAGTTGAGAACCTTTTAGATTTGTGTAAAACTGAACTGGAAAAATGTGCTCGGTTAAGGTGGGGGTTAAGAGGTTAACAAAGGTTTCACACAAAGATGCCTATTTTTCAAAGAATATGAAAGGTAGCACAAAAAGTCTTCTTTTCACTCATAGTTAGTGGTTGTGTGAACTTGTGGTGAAAAAATTGAGTTTGCTCATTTTAAATCATAATGAAAAAGGGTACTTGGTACTTTCTGCTAGGGTATGTAACTGTTTAGCACAACTGTATGAAGTTATTCACTGATGTAACTTGTAAGATGCCAAAAGTAGCCAAAGTGAATATGAAAGAAAAAGGCATGCTAGTA
The DNA here is from genome assembly GCF_951799975.1 of Gobius niger. Classification (NCBI taxonomy): domain Eukaryota; kingdom Metazoa; phylum Chordata; class Actinopteri; order Gobiiformes; family Gobiidae; genus Gobius; species Gobius niger. The sequence goes on along the minus strand of NC_136855.1, from coordinate 24,400,920 downwards.
TACATGCACATATTTACAATGCTATTGCGTCATTTGAACAATAGAAAATGTTTTTGTATATCTTGCATTCAGTAATCCTCTGGCATCACTTCCACGCACACTGTCCAACAATCCATCTGTGCCCAGAGTGCAGACCCGCCCGCTCCTGCCATTTTTACCATAATTAGAGTCTGACTTCACCCGCTGACTGCACATTATACATGCTTACGCGTATAATCAAGCACAATCTATTATTACCGGCATGTCTGCGGTCTTTTGGGGGGAATGAGACACGCTACAGTGACAACACAGAAAGGAAAAAAATGGCAGAAGGCTGAAGCAAGAGAAAAAAAGAGATTCACCTCAGAGATGTGCTGGTCCACTTCCCTGAGACGCTGCAGGACTCTGGACATGAACTGGACAGCAGAGTGGCAGGAGGGAGCAGGGGGGCACAACGGGGGCTCAGCGGGGGGGCTGGTCGGTTGGGCATGAGTTTGACTGACATGTCTAAGCTTCACTACGCAAAACAACTGCGGCTCGGGCACCGGCTGGAGGCGTCTGTCCGCGGGCCGAGTCGGCTTCAGAAACACAAGCGGTGATGTAATCGCGGACTGAAAGTGATCAAACAAAATGTGAGACCACTCCTGGCACAGCGCTGACTTCGTTTCATGTTGTCAGGCACTTCATTTCCTCCTGCTCTGGTACAAAGGAGCATTTAAGGAACTACAGGAGCAGCGGTCTTATGCGTTTCAGTCCATTAGCGACAAATCAAAGGCATTTTTACCTCCCGACCAGACACTGAGTCACGGTACAGATGGGAATTCAGCTGCATAGGTAATGTGCTCTGTGATTTTGGGGTTGTTTGATCTATGTTTCGCTATAAAGAAGAGTATTAGTGCAATAGTAATAATCAAGCTATTCTAACAAAGCTTCACATTTCTAATACTCAAAAATATGTTGTTTAATGTGACCGAATACACTACTACTACATATGTACAATACAACAGTCACTTAAATGCAAAATCACAAGTTGAAAAGCCTTTTGTTCCAGTTTCCTGACACTATGAACTACCTGTATGACCTGAGGAGGAGGCTTCGGGGGGATGGGAGGTTTGAGCCTGACGTGCAGACTCTCTGTCAGGTCAATGCAGTGCAGCGTCGAAAGGGACTTCTCACAATCTGACTGAGGTGCAGCAGAAAAGAAGAAATCATGTGGCAAAAGAAAAGACAGGACTGGAAAGAGATCAGCGATGAAAAGACAGGCAAAGATAAAGATGGGAATTTAAACAAAGTGTGCCACACTGCTCCTGGAAATAACATTTTACATGGTTGGTTCCAAGTAGAACTGCAGTTTGCAACAAGAAGAAATAGGGCTGAGATAACGGCTTTAATGTGGGTCGAGCATCGTCCAGTATCCTGACGGACAGTCAATCAGTGCTGGTGACATTTTTGGGGGTCTTCCACTTAACTTCTTTGTTCCATAACCCTTAGGATCCTTCAAAACATGACTGTCTTACTGTGTCCCACCAGCTCAACAACCCAAACACGATTTCTATTTTTGCCTTTGCCATCAGGACGTCATGACAGTGTGAATACCTGGCACTGAATCCACATTTTTCACAGATTTGGCCTTTTAAAGACATGTGATCAGCAGCAAAACAATCTTTTTCAGTTTATTTCTTGTTTTCAATAAAAGATTTCCTCAAAGCATTTTTTTCTCTCTCTCCCATTTCTTCTTGTTCCATACGGAAGTTTTACTTGGAACCTTGTTCAGATCCAACCATACAAAATGTGAATTTTTGCCTTTTTTTCAACTGGTCTTGAACGTTTGATTAGGACTGTGTTTTGTACCTGTCTTCGAATAGTGGAGTTTGGCTTGTTTTCGAATTTGGCCAGTAGCTGCGAAGCCATAGATCGCACTTTGTTCTCTTTGGGGCCTGTTTCATCTACTGCTGCAGAACCGTTACTGGATACATTTGTGGCCTAAATAGAAACAAACACTAGATGTTATTGTGAACTGTGTCTTAGTGATGTGGTATAAAGGATAAAACAGAGACAAACCTCTTCTAAATAACAGTATTTCCGTCTCCTTTTGTAAACGGTGTCTGTGCTTTCTATTTTCTTGTCATCCTGGAAGAACAAAATATTTTCATTAAAAATCCCCCTACAAAATTATAGAAGGGGGAAAAACCCCAACAAAAAATATGTAAAACATTAAACAGTAAGCAGACATTAACTGCATTCACTAACCTTCGGTATCCTCTTTCTTGTCAATGCAACATTGAGTACATTATTATTGCTCCTGATTTCTTTAGATGAATGGTCACTGTTTTCATCCACTCTTCGGGGACCTGCAACATATGATTTATACATATTTTATTTTCAATTTTTCACAGCAATCAATGCCAAACCATATAATACAAAATGGCATTTTAAGTAAAACATGAAGCAAGTATCCGATTCCACTTAATGTCCATCTAAATGTGCCAAAAGCCAGAATGACTTAATCCCACAAATGGGCACATCATTAAAATACACCTAATGTAGAGTAGCATTAAATCCGTAAGGACAAGCAGATGTGTTTCCAGTTGAGTAAAAGTCTCCAAGCATCCAATCGTTCATAGTTTTGGCTGATGCACATTCTTGTCATGCCTCAAGACTGGAACGGTACACTATGCGCAGTCCTGCCCAGGAGGACAAAACGGAAATTTAATACATGTTTCTTTTCTGGAATGTCTTGTTTTAGGGCATTTTTATCAAGCTTCAATAACAACAGAAACAAAAGCAAATAAAACGTGACGCAGGCCAGGGGACACACTGACTCGGCATGTTAGTGGAGGTTTCACTGATCAGGCTCATCCATATTTCTATTTGAACACAGAAAATATGTTGGCGGCTACACTATTTGAAGTTGTCTGTCAGTTGTGATATTGCTATGGCTGTGTACTTTAGAGTTTTATACCTGTTGCTGGTAAAGGTGTGCCACGGAACAGCTCATAAAACTTGGACAGATAGGTGATCATCTTGGTCTTGTCCAGCTCTTGGTCGGCACACAGCTCCTTGCCCGTCGTGAATGTCCCGATCCCAAATTCACGTTCACTGACATCAAAAGCGCGTTGGAGGTTTGCAGCCTGGTCTTCTTCATCCAGGGAATCGAAATCACTGAAAAAAGATCAAATGAAAAGTGATGTCCTTTTGTTATAAAGTAAGTGCTAAAGTATTAGACATGAGTCATTGGCAAGCACTACAATGTTGGAAAGTGACACTAGGTTTTGTGATTGATTTTTGAATGCATTATATCCAAAAAAGCTTTAATGTCTGTGTCAAAAGGCACGATGTGACATAAAAGCTATAAGAGAATTAAAACAGGATTATTGGAATAAAATGCCTTTAAATGGCGGTAAATTGCAGAGATGGAAGGACTTGGCATTGCCGCACAGCCTGACAAATCCCAGAGCCCAGTATAAATAGCAGTAACCTAGCAGCTGCACACAAACAATGGTGTCATTTTGTCAGGGTTTAGGAAAATCCTGGCTTTTATTCTGACAAACCTGCTTAGCTGTCTGCAAACAATACTCAACACAGTCCAACGGCACAACATAACGACGCAAAATGCTGTGCTACAATTATCCGTGTAACAAAAAGTGCTAATCCAGACACGGGTAGAGAGAGTAGGAGAGCGTAAAAGGTCACAAACCCTATTTCCAAACAAATTCTTTCAAAGCATTGGTGTGTATTTTATTCTCTTTAGTCACAATGTAATAAAGGCTTTTTAATTTCTTTTTTTTCCTTCTCTACAACGGTGTGACTTGGATTTTTGTTCTCTTTGGGTGCAGCCACAATGAAATGCACGTTACATATTTAACAAAGACCAAGCCCCTTCCTGCATATCCAGCCAACAATTGCAGCTCAGGAAGGACTTGTTTGTATCTAAACTCAATGTAATCTAGACCTCAATAATTTATTGTGTTATCTAAACATAATGTATATGTAAAATTGCTCAAAATAAACTGAACTACTAACAATAGCCCTTGTACATAAATAAAGTTTTACTCAGTCGCAATCAGAATCTCTTAATCTAAACAGCAAATGAAATGTACACTCAAATTGAATTGAGAAAAAAAATAAAAAATTATCCTGTTATCTCTTTGAAAGTTTCATACTGTCTTCTTAGTTAAATCTATTTATCCTGATATCTGCCAGCTAAGGATTAGGGTTAGCAATTATGCATATGCAAATCTCAAAGCGTATTGAATGGAGAGCTTATATTATGGCCTATATGCCAGTGTGATACCTCATTTGAAAGCCAAGACCTTCTAGTTTCTAAAACTCCCTAACCCTAATCTTAACCCTAACCCTAAACCTAACCCTCACCCCCTGATCAGGGATGACGACAAGTAACAGGTTAAAGTCTATTCACACCTCTCTGTAAATGTACCAAAAGTGAGATCATTGAGAGACTGAGCACAAGTATCATACGCAGCATATTTAGCACACCCGTGGGAGACTTTACAGTGTGTTGTTACCCGGCCCATTTTGTTGTGGGTTAAAAGATAGTGAACACCGAGCGCATATGAAATTACACCATTGATACTGTCTTCCACGCTTCAGGCCAGCGCTGACATTTCACACGTACATGAGCTGGGGTTTAAAGCGGTGAATGAGGGCGCAGAAAGCCATGCCGCTGAGCCAAGAGGAGGTCAGGTCAGTGACGGCGACGCCTCTGTAGCCCTCTGTCTGCCTTTGACACCAGGTGAGCAGCCTCGCAGGGCGGATCTCTGACTCTGTACAAGAAAGATGTCACAGTGAGAAAAAGAAAAGGAAGGGCAGGAAACAACCCTTACGGTTTATTGACAATGACAGAGGGTTAAGTTTAAATGTTTAAAGGAAGTCCAAACTCTGTCCAAACATATTCCTTACATCCCGCTTCTTTAAAGGGTTAGATTTATTACATTTCACAGCAAAGTGGAGCTGTTCTGTCACGTAATACTGCATCAACATCAACCTTATTTGTATTTTGCTAATTCTACTATATCTTGTTTATTTTTGAATCCTATTTTATTCAACCTTTTAACCCCCACCTGAACCAAACACTTTTTCTCCAGTTTGGCTTCACCTAAATCTAAAAGCTTCTTGAAAAAAGCGTCAAAATGGCGTCAAAAAAGCAATAAATAAGCAACACGATGAAAAAGTGATGAAAAAGCAAACAGCCATAAAAGAACAACAGAATTGACAAAAACGCAACCGGAACGTGTCATTAACAGAGTCAAAAAGCAAGAATAGAAAGCAATGAAGAAAACAACAAAAAAGGACAAAAACACAGCAAAAAAAACCTTATGAAAACAAGACAAAAATGCAGCAACTACGCAACAAAAACAGTTACGATTCGTTTTGTAGGTCTTTGCTTTTCCTACACAACGTAACTCAATGTGCTCTCCAGTCGAGAATCTTTCAGATTTGGGTAAAGCCGAACTGGAGAAAATGTGCTCGGTTAAGGCGGGGGTTAAAAGGTTGAATAAAATAGGATTCACTATAAGATATACTATAAGATATACTAAAATTATCAAAATACAAATAACCATGCAGTGCAAATAAAAGCTAACAAGTTATTTAGTGTTGATGATTCTGATGAAAGACGGGGAAAGCAGTTCATGTGGTGGGAGGTTTAGATGGACCGTTGCCTCCTGCCTGATGGGAGAGGGTCAGCACATCAATCTAACTGTTTGATAATAAACATGTAGACGCATAGAAAATGCAGTGCTTTTTCACAAACGTCCACTTTTACAATATGCTGTAAGAGATCAATTTGAATTTCGCTCTACAACAAGAAAGAAAAATGGTTTAACTATCTGCAAATTTGCAGTTTCTTTGGATGGATCAGATGCGTGACACATGGCACAGTGGATAAGACTGCAGCACATGTACTAAATGTCAAACGCTCAACTTCAATTTCTGATCGCCGCACATAATGTATCATTTATTATCGTTACAATGAGACTATGCGTTCTGTCGTCAGCATTTGTATTGGTGATACATTGGTTTTAAACAAGCAGCAGACATTTTGATTATTAGTTCAGCCTGATTTGAGACTAAACAGCGTGACTCCAACCGACCACAAGCACCGGCACATGACAACCACAGCTGCAAATGAAATGCAAAGTGAAGGAAAAGGTTTATTTTGCATGACATACTGTATTCTTTATGTTTACATTATATAGGTCATATAGTCATGTGCTAGTTCAGAAGCATATAGCGTGTTTTTGACTTTCTCACCACAACCCATAGCTCCTCTTTCAAAGAGTTCCTCCCACTGGAACCACATGTAAAAATAAACGGGTGCCCTCCATAGAGACTCGGCGGAGATCTGATGGAGACCCATTGCTATACATTGACTGAATATGTGAAAGAGTTGGCTGCGTGGGAGTATTTGAGTGGTTCTCAAAATTCAAATAGTCTATATCGAGATTCATTTGGGACTATATAAAACAATAACTACAGTATTTCAAGAATAAATAACCATCAATTGTCTAAACCAAAGCAGTGACGCTAACCTCGTCGGCTGAGATTGACCGGTCGGCGTATTGTAGCAGCTCGTTCCAGAGAGCAGTTTTTCAGTTCTCCACAAATGTACAAATGACGCACCTGATGCAAGAGAAAAGACAAGAGTGACTGTTATGTTAGCTATGAGTTAGAATATTAATCGGATATAGAAGAATTGGGACCTGGTGCGTTCTGACAGAGGACACGTTCAGGTTGGGGTATCGAGTGCCAGGGTCTATGGTGTACTGATCAAAGTTTTTGGCAATGTTTTCAGGCGTTGTCTGATGGAGTAATCTATAAACACTCTCTCTGTAAAATAAAGAAAGAGATGAAGAAAAAAAACAAAAAAAACAGCATGGTTATTTAAGAAACTAATCACCGAATACTAAACTGGTGAAAAATGCTGATATTTGTGTCAGTTTTCCAGTACCTTTCAGCCAGCACCTCCAGGACAGGCCGACCCTCCGCCCAACTCCTCACCATCCAGGCCAGGTCAAACGCTGCCATAAAACCTCGAGCACAACCTGTTCCCATGGGCCAGAAGGGCTGCAGGCAAAAACATCAAATAACAAACATGTCATGAAAAGAAATCATTGGTCTAAATTTGCCAGTGTGTGTCTTTGTGGAGGGGGATCACCTGCTCTCGAAAACATATCTTCAGAATACACTACAATAACGTTACCTGTGTCTATGTCATAGTCTGGACTAGGACCACCTGAGGGAGTCAGGACTGCCATAGCCCCTTCTCATGCTTCTTTACACTAAGTCAGTTTCAGTCATTAAACTAACAATTTTTCTGAGAATCCAGAGATTCCCTGGATAACTTCAACTAAAACAACCCAGTCCAGTTGAAAACTTTTATGACAAAGGAAAACTCCTGGATGACTGAGAGCTGACCCTCTGTATCACTGGTCATTTTTTGTATTTAACCTCTTAACCCTCACCTGAACCGAAAGCTTTTTCTCAAGTTTGACTTTACCCAAATCTAAAAGCTTCTTTAAAAAAGTGGCAAAAAAGAGAAGAAATGTGACAAAAAGGCAACAAAAATGTGACAACAAAAAAGTGCAGCATCAAAGCAACAAAACCCCAATGAAAAAGTGGCAAAATTGCAAGGAAAACACAATTTAAAAAAGCCACAAAAAAGCAACAGAAGGGTGGTAAAAATGAGATGGAAAAAGAACATGAAAAAAGTGACGGCAACACGGCAACAACGCATGGAAAAAAGATGTGTTTCCGTTTTGTCGGTTTTTCAAATGAGGCGTTACACCAGCCTATAGGCTGCAAGCTCCAGTCAAGAAGCTTTTATATTTAGATAAAGGCGAACTGGAGAATGTAAGCTTGGTTTAGTCGGGTGGTAAGAGGTTAATTTCATATTTAAATGTGTTCTCTATCTGATTATTAAAGGAATAGTTCACAGTTTTTTCATACTGAGATATGTTCTTGCCTGAGCTTAGATGAGTTGATACATACCTGTCTGGTTTTTGTGCGTGCCCATAGAAGAGTGTGGCCACTTCTAACTTCACCCCGTTTGGAGCTATAGGAATATACTGGGAGAGGCCAATGCTAAAAACATCTTTGGTCTTTTTGCATAACTGATGGCACACAGTTCTTCCATACTGAGATACTGTATGTTCTTACCTGAGCTGAGACAAGCTGATACGTACCTGTCTGGTCTTTGTCTGTGCCTGTGGCAGAGCATAGTAGCTTCCAACTTCACCCCGTTTGGAGCTATTGGAATACATTGGTAGAGTCCAAATGCTACCAATATCTTCAATCATTTTGCGCGACTGACGGCACGCACAAAGACCAGACAGGTACGCATCAACTCGTCTAAGCTCAGGTAAAAACATATCTCAGGATGGAAAAATGGTGAACTATTCCTTTAACTATTTAGATCAAACATTAATTGTGAGAGCACTAAATGCAGTTAAATGAAAGTGTGAAACTTGTTTGAGACACATTGCGCTCTTTACCTCGAGCAGACTGTCACCGACCAGTGCCACCAGCAGCTGGTGTCCAAACCGCTCCCGCACCAGGGCGGCGTTCTCAGAGGCGTACATGCTTGTGAAGTCGAACATTGCTGCATCTGGCTGGCCACAGTGGTTCAGGGCGAAATCCAGTGTAGGGAGTTGGTAGTTGGTGCCAAAGTCAGCAGCCTCACGGGCGTAGCAGAGGAGAGCTTCCTGATTCACATTTTCACTGCTCAGCAACATTTGTGTGTCTATGTAATCCTGTTGTAAGGAAGCGTATAATTTACAGGAGAGTCACGCTTAGTTCACTTCTCTACAAGTGTTGACAAGAAAACCTACATTTATGACGACTCCCTTGTCCAGCAGACTCTGTTTCTTTGCAGTCATCACAAAATAATGTGTGCCGTCTTTGTAATACACAATGTTCTCCAGATCTATACCTGCAACAAATATCACAATGAAATATGCTGTTTATATGATGTTCCTTCCTTCATAATCGTCATTAAAAACCACACTGTGCTTTATTACCCGTTTCTTCTTTTAGGTCCATGAAGAACTTCTGGTTAAAGATGAAAGCCACTCCACTGATCTCCTCCACTTTGGCCTCAGCAGTTGTGTTTCTGTTGATGAAGTTGGCAGTAATTGCTATGGCCAGTTTGCCCCGAAACTCCTTTCTTTTGAAACCTGCGAGACATAAATACAGGGATTTGAGAGATTACGAAGAATACATAAAAGGTCTGCAGTCATTTTGGCTTCTGTAAATCCCGTCCTAAATTTTAATTACAGGGTAGATATTTCTTTCCGTCTTTTTCATCCATAAACAAAGAACAATAATAATGCAAGATGAGCACTTAGAAAAGTTCAAATAATAGCCACAGTAGTTTGATTATCAATCGAATCTTGGGAAAAAAAACGTATTTTTCCTTTTCAGTGTAATTAACCTCTAACCAATTCCTTTTCTCCAGTTCAGTTTTTCCCCAAATCTTGTCTTGTTTTTTTTTTTTTGGGGCATGTTTTTGTCGTTTATTGTTGCTTTATCATCACTTTTTTCTTTGTTTTGTTTTGTTTTATGTTGCTTTTTCATCACTCTTAAGTCGTATGTTTTGTGGCTTTCCTATTGTGCTATAGTTGCTTTTGTAGCCCGTTTGTCAATTTTTTTGTGCGTTTTCATCCTCGTTTTCGTCGCTATTTTGACGCTTTTTTCGAGAAGCCCTTAGATTTGGGTAAAACCAGACTGGAGAAAATGTACTCGGTTCAGGTGGGGGTTTAGAGATTACTCTGGGGCTAATACAAGTGTCAATGGGATGATTGGGGGGTCTTTCAGCTCCTTCTGGTGTCTCTGGCCTTGCAACTTTCCCTGCGCCAGGTCGGAGACGCAATACACACTGATGGAATCACGAAGAGGAGACAGGCTAACGGGTAAAGCTAACAGCGGATAGCGCCACTTAAACAGTATTTACAGCCAAAAAAAATTATCTCCACTGTGTAACTGGGTGGTGGCACAATGTACAATATCCCTCTCTCTCTTTGTCTTTTCTGTCAGTGTAGTATTTGCCCTCACGGACAATTAGTATGTAAAAAAAACGTAACATGCTATACGACACAAGCAGTGGAGTACTTTAGTTCTGCTTTAAGAAGCAGAACTACCGGTCACTACCTATTTACCTTTGTAACAATTAGATATTTATTATTTAGATTTAGATTTTTGATCATTCAGCATGTTAAGATAGAGACCAATTCACATACAGGAGTTAAGTCAAGGGAAGAGGAAATACATTTTTAAAACACAATGTTGCTCAAGTTCCTTTTTTATTATTATTATTATTTGTATGCTAAGGGAATAGAGAACTCTGGTTCACACACTCCATGGCGGGAATGCACTTTTCTTAAAAGTTGCATGCCATCCGCTATAAAACCAGACAAAGAACACTTCTTAGGCCTCAATGTTGCCAACTTCTTCAGTCCAAAGCAAAATGGGCTCCATTTCCATATCAATTGCCCTGGGCCCAAGAGTAAAGAATCACTGACTATGGCACCACACAATCAATACGCATTTCTAAAAATCATGGCAGAAAATTATTGTTGTATCTTTTGTTTATCAATATTTTATAAAAGCAAGGGTTTAGTAATTTGGTAGACACTTGCTGCGGGAAGATCAGTGTTTTTAGTTCCCCCTTTTCAACAGAGTACGTCTGAGAGCTTTGTTCAAAGGGCACAACCTAAGCCATGTGACAATGTTATATTTCCAGTCTGTGTCACTGAATATATCACTACAGTAAGAATGATCAAACGTCTGGTCCACAGAGCTCTGGTCCAAAGTGGGCTGACTGCGAGGGAAAACCATCTCCCCAAGGCTTATTCACAATTTGGAAAATGCAGTCCACATTTAACACTGGCCCCAAAATGCCCTTTTTAGGAATAAGTATCTGGAGTAAAAATCGTTGTTCGATGACTGCATTTCTATGAGAGAAAGCACAACAATGAGACAGAACTTGGCAACAATCCATCAAGTTAGCGGCAGCTCTTGCAACGAGGCCAAACTCTGCCAAACTCTGCTTTACGTAAGGCATGTCCGAGCTCGTCGACAACGCACATACATTTTCTTTTCAACCCGGAAAGCCAGCTGTTTCTTATAAGTTTGCGTTTACCCTTCAATGTTTGCAATACTAATGGAGTAATGAAATTGTGAGAACAAAGAGGAATTGATTTGTATTGTCGCAAAGAAAATGTAATCAACAGTCTATCATTGAACAGCTGTAGTAATTATATAAACGTGTCAAGTGAATGATAAAAACATTATATGAACGACACATACAAATAAACACCACAATGCTTTAACCTCTTAACCCCCACATGAACCGAGCACATTTTGTCCAGCGTTACCCACATCTAAAAGCTTAAAAAGAGCATCAAAATAGTGACGAAAACGAGGATGAAAACGCAACAAAAAAGAGATGAAAATGGAGCAAAACAGTGACAAAAACGTGGTGAAAACATGACAAAAAAGGGACGAAAACATGGCGAAAACACGACAAAAAAGCAATGAAAAAGCAACCAAAAACGACAAAAACATAACACAATAGTGACACAAAGGAGCAACAAAAAACGTGACGGAAACGCAACAAAAATGCGGCAAATTTGATTAAAAAGAGACAAAAAACAACAAAAACAGGACAAAAAAGAGACGAAATCACGACAAAACGCGGCGATAACAAAGTTATGATCACGTTTATAGGCCTTAGCTTTCAAATGAGGCCATCACTATTGCTTTCTAGTCAAGAAGCTTTTTTAAGAGGTTTATAGATCGTTGCAAACATGAGGCTAAAGCTTTGTTTCATTGCTTGATAGATTGTCTAAATGTCTCTGATCTGAGTGCTATAAAAAAGGACACTGAGAGTTCCTATTCCTTATGTTCATTAAAACTAGTTGCACCGAAGACTGACCATCAAGAGTATTACGACGTCCATCCGCTCCTACGATGACATCAAAGTCAAAATTGGCCACAGGGTGATCAGCGGGACGGATGGCAGCCCGCCAGCCGATTCCTGTTACAGAAAACATACATGTTACATACAGGCTTTGCATTATATAAATTTCATCATCACTTCAGCTCCCGCAAGTGTGTGTTGAGTAACAGCGCCATGTCAAAAATGCATTCCATGACGTCAAGTATGCCACACAAGAACAGAAGGGATAAGCGTGGGTTTAAAATAGGCGCGGCTCTTGTTATCGTTGTATAACCTAAGTGAGCACACCTGACAGCCCTCGGCAAGTTATTTCCGTTAATGTTTGAGTGTGACAATGGCCAAAGAGTCATAGTGAACCGACACAATAGGTCAAATGTTTTAAGATGTAACAACAGACTTGTAAATTAGGAAGTGAGCACGACTTTCCACTTCCCAAAATATGAATCGGCACCACACTATTTATAACTGAATATTGGTTGCTGTCGATGAAATCTCACACTGCTCGGGGTCACGTCCCACGAGCCTGACGGTCACAGTCACTCAGACGTTGATGCTCGACTGCAGAAAAGTACCTTTATTTTCCTGGTCCTCGGGAGGCTCCAGCAGCTTGACAAACTCTGTGTTGATGTGAAACTCTACAGCAACAAGGAGGGCCACCTTCAGCAGGATGAGCTGCAGCTTCTGGATACCTGTGTGATACAGAACAAGTTGTTGATAAAACTGAGGCCCTGCTTTTGATTTGTCCGAATAATGAAATGAGTGGTTATTGAGAATTGGTTATCATGATGAAATGTTCCTTTGTTTTGTTCTTTTCACATCAAGGCCAGTTGCAAACCACTGCCTACCAACCTGATTTTTGTTTGATTCAAATCATCAAAAATATGTAATACGTTTTTTTTTCTCACCTTTTTTGTGAAAGGAAAAACAAGGTACTCTTTCTGTATCACAATTAACACTTTCTAAAAAGCCTTTATTTTAACCATTTATCCCCCACCTGAACCAAACATTTTTTTCCAGTTTGGCCTTACTCAAATCTAAAGGCTTCTTAAAGGGACTATACAGAGTTTATAAAAAAATATTTTTTATAATTATAATTATAAAAAATCGCATGCGTTTAGGTAGTAGGCTTAGGCTTAGGCTTAGATTTGAAATGAGGTGTTACACTGTAAGCTCCAGTCGAGAAGCTTTTAGATTTGGGTAAAGCTGAATTGGAGATAATGTGCGGGGGTAAGAGGTTAAGCAACTCAACTAATTAATTGAAAATCTTAAAAAACATTGTGTGCTGAGTGAATTTATCCCACACGTATCGTCCAACAGAACAGCTTGTTAGTTTTTAGTATCACCAGAGCACCTTCACTCTATAGAAGTGTGCATTCTTTTTTCTTGTGTTTTCTTCTTGTTTCTTCTTGATTGTCAATATAAGTAGGCCTTTTCTTGTGGCAAAGAATATGCTATAAAAGTGAAGAATATATATCGTATTTTTTGGACTATAATTCACACTTTTGTTCATAGTTTGTCTGGGGGTGCGACTTATACTCAGGTGCGACTTATCTATCAAAATATATCATTTCACATGTTATTTTCATACTGATGCTGCTGGGAGAGGCTTGTCAACGGCAAAGTTACGCCTCCATGCCAGGCAGTTGCCAAGGCTGGTGCGACTTATACTCCTGAGTGACTTATAGCTCGGAAAATGAACGTTTTTGAAAATAGTTACTTACTTATATGGTCTATGGCTCCAGCACAGAACTTCCCGTAAAACTTCTTGGCGCCCAGCCCTCGTAGATCGTGAATGGTGAATGGCCAGAGGTGCAGCACGTTGTGTCTGGAGAAAGAGTCTCTTTTCTCAATCACCACTACTTTGGCTCCCATCAGTGCAAGCTCGATGGCCGTTCGTAACCCACAGGGACCTCCACCGATGATCAGGCACTACGGGGAAAGGTTGAATATTAGTGAAATCTTACACTTGATTTAAATGCTCTTAATTCTTTGTAGTGATCCTCTAGCGCCGGTTTGAAAACTCACGATGAAAGACGAGGAGGCGTTTCTAAGCACTGCAAACATAATATTGCCAAAATAATTGCCCAGAGGAATATTAGCTCCGGATACACTATCACTAAACTGTTCTTGTGTTTCATTTGTTAAATCTTACTTTGTGGCTTTATGGTTTTAGCGTGATAACAATAATCGTCAGCCTCATATAACCGAAACAACAGCAAAGACTAAAAAAATCACCTGCTGTTACTTCTGTCAAAATGCACCTTAATGTGAATAGAAAAGTGTTTCTATTTTCCTAGAGCTGTTCGTGTCCCACTAGGGCTTTTTCAAGTAGTAATCTGTCAATTTACTCCAATTTACTCCAATTTAGATCATTATAGACCATTTTAAGACCCGGTTTAGTCCTGATATGATGTTAATCTACACCTGGTGGTACTTGGAAGGTCACATATTTCATGAGGGAGTGAAAACTATGAGGCGAACGTATAAGGTTTGACATTGGAGCATAGGGCAAATACTATGTTTTCTATTCAAAAGCATTTGAGTGACAAATAAATGCTAACCACACTTCAACTTTCCTCTGTGTTGTCCAGAAGTGACCAAACATTTAGTCAGGACTCCAGCCTTCCTGCCTTCCTGGATGTCCACTATCACTGAGGACACAATATCAGCTTTATACACCGCACCTTCTGCCAGCTGTTCAAACTCCAGAGTCATGCCCTACATGGCCTGGACTTCAAAAGGAAGATGTTTGGCTTCAGAGTGACGCTCGCTGAGTGTGTTGTTGAGTTTCTGGTTGGGAGCTGAGTAACGCAGGGTTTTACCGCAAGTCGCCCGGGGCTATGAGCTCAGGATATTCCCAGGTTGCAGACAAACACAGAGCTCAAAGGGTGAGGAATATCAAAGATTCGTTAACTTGTCTTTTTTTATTTATTATGTATACACAATATTTGCTAATTAATGACTGGTTATTATTTAAGTTAAGTAAAATATACACCAATATGCTGGCATAAGAAAATAATGTCACTTTCCTCCTCTTGCAAGTCAGTCAAAGCAATACTTCAAAAGTGCATTTTCTCCAGTTCGGCTTTGCCCAATTCTAAAAGCTTCTTGACCGGAGAGCAACAGTGTAACGCCTCATTTGAAAGCTAAGGCCTGTCGTTGTTTTTGTTTGTTTTTTGCGTTTGTGTCGTGTTTTTGTCGTTAATTGTTGCGTTTGTCGTTTTTTGTCATCTTTTGTGTTTTTTTGTAAATTGTTGTCATGTTTTTCTCGTTTTTCCAGGGGTTTTGTTTAAAAATAAAGTCTCAAATGTGTTCCTTGACACATTGTACCTGCCACATTAAGTACAATGTAATGTGCTATGTAACAATGTGTAATAACTTACCTATGCAGTACATACATAATGGAATTATGTGTATTAGTACTTTGAAGGTAAACAACATAATAAGACATAAGACCATAACCTTCAGCCCTAACGTTCAGGGTATTACCCTCACCTTTTTGTTGTTTTATTGTTGCTTTTCTAGAATGTTTTTGTCCGTCTTTTGTTGCTTCTTTGTCACCTTTTTGTTGTGTTTTCATCCTCACTTTCATTGCTGCTTTTTTCAAGAAGCTTTTAGATTTGAGTAAAGCCAAGCTGGAGAAAATGTACTCGGTTCAGGCGGGGGATAAGAGGTTAAAAAAAGAGATTAAAATGTTGTTTCCAAGGTAATGACTAATAGGTGTTATGAACAGCACTGGGAACTTGAAACTAAACAGTCTTTATCAGTATCATAACACCTACGTCTAAATGAGAATATGAGATAAAGTAGTTCCTCGTTGTAGAAATAGCGATCATTTTGTTTTCACAGATGTGGCTTGTGTCACTGAGAAACGCCGCTTCAGTTCTTTTTCCTGTTCCCATCCACTCGTGTTTATACAGGTAAAAACTCATCCCAATCACTATTCATAAAACCTGGAAAAACATGCCGCACCTGCCACCGATCTTATTTGCAATTTTCAGTAGTTGTCAGCTGCCATATCAGAGACAGAATATACAACATCTACCAGAGTATAGTGCAGTTTAGTGAAAAAAATAAAGTACAAATTAAAACTGTGAGTCTCATTTGCACTTTGACTTGAACTTGTTTATATAGTTGTGTGTCACTGTATCCAGATGTGTCAGCCAGTAAAACTTACATCACATCCTGTAAAACTGCTCATGCAGGGGGAAAAAAGAGTGATAAAAGCAGTGACCAACACATCGCCAGGGAAAGACTGGCTGTTATATGTAATAGCTTTGTCCAGGAACATCAGAACCCTGTTTTCCTATGGTTGACAGTATAACTGAAAATATGTATTAGAATTTTGATCAAACCCCCGTCTGAACCGAGCACATTTTCTCGGTTTGGCTTTACCTTAATCTAAAAGCTTCTTTGAAAAAGCATCAAAATAGCGTCAAAAACATGCCAGAAAAGCAACAGTAACACAATTAAAAAAGCGACAAAAAAGTGATGAACACGTGAAAAAAGAGAGACAAAAAAAGCAAAAAAAGCAACAAAAAAAAAAACCTAACCCTAACAAAAGAGCAACAAAAACATGACTAAAAAGTGATGAAAAAGCCACAAAAGAGTGACAAAAACATGCCGGAAAAGCAACAACAACATATATAACCAAAAAGCGACAAAAACGGGAAGAACACTTAAAAAAACAAAAAAAAGTGAAAAAGTAACAACAACAAAAAACAGCGGAAAAAAACACAACAACAACGCAACAAAAAATGTTACAATCAGTTTTGTAGGTCTAAGCTTTCAAATGAGGCGTTACAATGGCCTAGAGGCTGTACACTTTTAGATGCAGGTAATGCCGAACTGGAGAAAATGCCCTCGGTTAGATTCAAGAAAGGTCATAAAGCAGTCCCATAAAGCCAAAGGTTCCAAGATTATTCTCTTATTGTAGATCCAAATTTTAATCTGTATGAAGAAGCTTACTTTACTATTTTTGTATATTGCATCTGTACAAAATTTGGACACAGATTTGCGACTAAAACCCCACAGGCATTACAATCTGATTTCGGCCTCCGCTGCTGAGGATGAGCTTATCAAACGGCATACCTGGAGCTGCGGAAAACACAGGCCAAATAATTTGAGCTGCAGAGTGATGCTGTCTGTCTTTGTGCGCAATAAAAAACACTCTTTCATGGAGCTCTGAGCTGATGGCTGACAGGTTATCACACCGCTGCAGGCTTCCTGACTCGCTCTCATCACCTTTACTGTCACACGCCGATGTTTTTACTGTCTGTACTATGCACTCAGAGGGACAGGGGGCTTTCTATGTATGATCAAGAGAATACTGATAGTTCTTTTATGGAAACGTGTTCTGAAATTCATGTGATTATTTTGTTTGTTTGCAGTAGTTTTATTAATCTGGGTTTCTCCTGAATTGTGTGTATGGGAAGAGAAAATGTAGTTGCTTTTAAAACCAAATTCATGTTTCATTATTCAACTACTAATCATAAAAAGACACACTGAGCATTACTAAAGAAGATAAAACGAGCATCGAGCATATTTTCGCCAGTTTGGCTTTACCCTAAAAGCTTCTTGTCAAAATAACAACAAAAACAAACAAAAAAGTGGCAAAAATTCAACAAAAAAGTGGCAAAAATTCAACAAAAAAGTGAAAAAAAGCAACAAAAAGTGAAAAAACAAAACAAAAAGCAACAACAAAAAAAAGTGATTCATATAATGCCAAACTGGAGAAAATACACTTAGTTAAGGTGGGTGATAAGAGGTTAAAAAGTAATTAATGTGAGAAAAACAAATTTGTACAACACCTCGACTGTGTGATAGCAATTTGTATCCAAGGGGTCACTTTGGAGACAGATATAAAATGTATGAAACTAACCTTTGTGCCCACTGCAGCGCGGCCTTTCCG
The DNA here is from genome assembly GCF_951799975.1 of Gobius niger. Lineage (NCBI taxonomy): Eukaryota > Metazoa > Chordata > Actinopteri > Gobiiformes > Gobiidae > Gobius > Gobius niger. Next base: position 24,383,053 of record NC_136855.1, on the reverse strand, counting down.
ATACTCCTTGTGGGACATCCTCTTGTCCAGTTTGGCCCAAAGCGCTGCGGCTTTCCAGCAGGTGACCTTTGCCTTCAGATCATTGTAGAAGGTGCTGCTGTCCGACGGATCCAGGTCCAGTTTTCGACACATCACGTTGAAGGCCTGCAGCGCGCCTTTACATGAGGACGCCTGGACAAAGTTTTCAAACAGCTTGGCCACATTGTCCTCCTCAGTCTCCCCCATGGTCCCCGGCTATGGTGAGACGTGTGGAGAAAGGATGGTCCTGTTGCTGCTGTTTCTGCTGCTGCCGCCGATTTCAGTCCTCCTCCAGATGTGGCTACACCCTCTGCTACTTCATCATGCCCCGTCTGCAGAAGCAACACATAAGGTCTGATGTCATGGGGTAAGCCTTTTGCTCAGATCGCTGTAGGCAACACTTGTCTCCTCATGTTCTATAATTAGCCCTGATTCATTTCATTACTTCAACATTTTTTCTTTGTTTGTTGTTTCCTCACAGTAGACAGAGTAAAGGCAGATGTATTTTATCTGCCCTTTGGCTCCAGTTTAATAGACAGCTTTAGACGGGTGAACAAGCTCTATTATTATCTATTGACAAAAACATTCCAACTAAAGGCACAGCGGTGATATAACATTGGGGAGTCGCTCTACGGCAGATAAGAAACTTAGCTCTAAAGGCAAAGTCAAGACTCTGAACATATTGTTTCACGGTTTATAGTGCTTATAGAAATACCTTTAAAATGTTATACATTTTGTTAAGAACAAACTATGGAATTGAGCACTTTCTAAGCTGGTCACACATGAATATTGTGAGGACTGTTTGGATATGATTATTTGGTTGTTGATTATGCAATATCTGTGTGCAGGCAAAGCTGAAATTAATCTTTTTTCCAATCAACAATTAAGAGTTTTTCAAACGAGTCCAAAATATCCATCCCTGAAACGTCAAAGTGAGGTTTTCTGCATGAAGCGTGTGAGCTCTCACAGGTGGACGCCACAGCTTCCGCCACTTTCCAGAGAAACTGGGTTTGATACTTTAGCGTCCCACATTTTTTCTTTGTTTGTTGTTTCCTCACAGTAGACAGAGTAAAGGCAGATGTATTTTATCTGCCCTTTGGCTCCAGTTTAATAGACAGCTTTAGACGGGTGAACAAGCTCTATTATTATCTATTGACAAAAACATAGATATCATTATCTATTGACAAAAACAGGGACCCCAGGAGTAAATCCTCCAAAAACAGGGACCCCAGGAGTAAATCCTCCCACTGTAATTCTCAGCCCACAGGGCCTCAGGTGGCGAAGTGGGACTGCCCCATCTATTATGTGCCTAAGCTTCAGCTAAGGCCAAATACATCACATCACACCAGCCTGCAGCTCCACAGAGCAGCGTCATTTCACTCTTTCACTACTGCGTCTTATCAGAGCATAAAAACAGGGACAAGAATTCCTCTGGGCAATCAATGTTACACAATAACGAAACAGACTAGCCCCACATTAGCAAAACACTGATAAGACACGTATGTTATTTGAATTAGGTGCGAAGGTTCACTTCATGACTTTTCAATGACATTCAAATAATGAAAAGATTACATTAAATGGTTTTAGGAATGCAATGATTCACTTAGTCACGATTTGATAAATACTCAACATTCAATACCTTTAATCTGCTAAATACAAGTTAAATTTGTCTTTTTTTTGTAAAGAAGATATGTTTTTTATTTGACTAACATGCAAAAATAACTCACAAAAAATAACTAACAGAATTAGAGAATTACACAACCTGCTGTGCAGTGTTAAAATACATTCTAGTGCAAAATATTCAAGTTTTGAAAAGGGAAACATTTGAAAATACTATTATTACATCTACAATCCTACATCCATTCATATTGAACATATTGGATTAAAGAGGGCGTATTGATCAATTATAATATTGAGAATTGTTGCATCCTTTTTGGTTTGAGTTTGAGTTTAAAATAGAAACAGTTATAAATTTGCAATGTATTTGAAACACATTTGAAACACATTTTCAAACACAGAGATATAAATTAAAAAGAAAAAGCAATTTTTGTGCAAATTGTATCTCTGAAAATCGATAAAAGATAAACTTTTTTGTCCCATAGGGAAATTTGTCTTGGACTTGCCATGTTGTGGTTCACACGACAACATCAATGCATCAAATTGCCAGCTGCCATGTCCTTTTGTTTTAAGCGTAGTACATTTTAATCTGATGGAAGACCTCAGTGATGACACAATCTCACAAGAAGCTCTTATATTGTGCAGGCTTTGTATGAAATCCATTTGCAGCCAGTGTTTTATGAACCAGCTACACACTCTCTAAAAATGCACATATACTTAGTCCCTGTCCCTGTCCCCCAAGGCTCCTCTCTACAGTCACTAAACACTGTGCCACGTGGATCACAAAACCGCATCATCAGCAGGATCCCACCACTTTACAGCCCACCCACTGGTCCAGCAGCCAGCTATTCACTACAACCACTCCATATTCCCCTTCTCTAGTCACATGAGCACGTGCCCGGCGATGACAGAGACAGACACTTAATGTATGATGTAGATTCTTTCATCGCTCAGACATGGCATGAGTCTGTGAAGGGGAAATCGCAGTGAAATTTACCATGTGGTTTGTGTAGATACTCTAGAAACTGACCTATCTGGAGCTGGAAGACTAAGCCAGTTTACACAAAATTGGCAGTGAGAATTTTTTGTTTTGATTGAGCCAGGAAGTCTATTGAAACTTAAAGCCACACAGTGCAACATTTCGGTTTACACTGTTGCCAAAACAAAACATGCTCCTAATGACACAGAAAATGATATTTTTGCAGTGGGTAATTAAAGAATGGATTGGGATGAGGACCTTTCCCATTTACCTACCTCGTAGTTGGCTGCCTTTAGTCAATATCTCCATGGAGACGGGCTGGAGACATCCCGTTTCCAGCAAAGTTTCAGTTTTTAGGTGTTTTTTTTTAACAATAAAAATATCTGTAATTTCAAAACAAAACAAATATTCTATTTATTGGGTGAAATGTTACATGTTGTGGCTTTAAAATCTGGTTTGTTTGTTTGTTGTTGTTTTTTTCCCTCCCTATGTCTATGAGAAATAGTTTTCACTGATTTGTCCAGCCACAGGGGGCATTCAGTACACTCATGCTGGTTCAAAGGATTGGCCTGATATTGGAATCACATTATAGTATATGTTAACTTTACCTAGTGCTGCTTCAATTGCATCGTCCTTGATGAAAAACATCAAAAGATTTTTTTCAAGCTTTCAAGTTGCCCTCCAAAAGAGCTCATAATTATTGGAACCATCTGTTAAATGAGTCTGACAAAAAGGCACCATGGACTGTCCCTGAGCCAAGTCACTGCCGCTCCGTGCTCACACAGCCTTGTCTGAGACAGAGTCCTATGACTTCACCATCTCAGTTCTGACTGTATGGAAAGTCACTTGTGGGCAGACAGAGCTCACCCACAGAACGGCTGTAAAAATACGACTAATGACAGACAAAGAATAGAGACAGAAACCCTCCCGCCTTATCCACCGATACATCACAGTCCTCCTGGCATCTTATGATTAAGAGGATCAGGGAGTTTACAGCTGCTTTTATATCATCTGTTTAAAGAATGGTCCCAAAGACGGAAGCTGTCTGAAGCTCATCAATAAAGTGCACAGCATCTACGTCAGGGGAACTGAAAAATGGGCAGGAGTTATGTTGTAACGGATCCAAACTGTGAATAATAGTATTGTGTTTTTCATAATGTGATCAGTGTCTTGTATATTAAACACGAGGAATGTGAAGAATCTGAAAAATGTACCTGTCTCACCTGGACTGTTCTGAGAGTGAAAAAGCATGCACATGCACGCACACTGTCCCACCACAACTACAAACAAAGCCTCTGGAGGATTAGGTCGCGACAACAGTAAAATGAAGCATCATCAACAGTAATAGCACACTACATATTTGAGGTTTTACTCTTTTCAGGAAATGTGGTTTGGAAAAGAATCCCACAATTATTAAATTATGGCCGATGAGTAAAAATATATGAGTCCCTTGACCGTTTCTATGCAAAAGTCGTTAAATTAAGTGAATAGGTTGTGACTTATTATAGATGACATAACAACACAAAGGTATTTTCAGCTTTTCCAAAAATCTACATTATCGTGTAATAGGCGGCTGAAGTCGGAATGAAACAAAACTAAAGTGTCTAACCAGTGGCACAATGTTTTTTCAGTGCACATAGCTCTAGGCTTTGGGAGCACAATAGGAAGCCAGACAGCACAAGGGCAACATTGGAAGTGTTGGAAAATGTGCCTGCTGTAACATAGCCAACCAGTAACAGTAATTACAGAGCAGACGGAAGAAAACCAGGAAGGAACACTCAGTGGGCTTGATAAGCAGCCTGTAGGTCTCCAAAACAGCACAAACTTCATGTGGACTTCAGCCCTGCCTTTCACCGTCAATGCACACAAGTATTAGCATTTCCTTTATAACATGCTTTTATTGCATGAAGTGTATTACCATATTTACCATATTGTTATTCGCTTGTAGCGTTTGAAAAGGCAGGCCAGTGCTTCAGAAAGTGTTAAGAGCTGGATAAACACAATGGCAGGCGCTTGTAAAAGTGTCAGTCATCTTCATAGGTGAAAAAACGACTCATTTACGGAAAAGAAATAGGCTCTTGGGTCTCCTCTGAACTCAGGAGGTGTGTTCACCACATGGCTCCACTGGACAATGATTTATCAAGACAAGCTGAGCACAAAGCTGCACAGAGCTAGATCCTCTCCAAGGCAATTCATTTCGCCACTTTTCCTGACCTTAACCGAGATTCACCTTTTTTTTTTTTTTTAGATTAGATGACATTTGACCAAAAGGACATATCAACCCAAACGGTCAGGTGCAAACTCTCTGGCACATCCAAGATCATTTGTCAAAACATGCTGAAAGATTGGGAGGCAGGATTACAGGCCGGGCAGGAATAGAAATCTCAGTAAGCCAGCAATCACTAAAAACAGATTCAAAATAGAGGAGCGTTAAGTTACAAGACGTGTGAGCCCGTAGTATCAACACAAGCCGGCTCAGTAAACAACAACTGTAGCCACTTCAAATGATTGCCAAGTGTACAAAGGTCAACTTGATGATAGCTAGTCAGAGCAGTATCAAAATCTGGAGCAATGTTTGAGGCTGTACTGTGTTTTATCCTCATTGGTATTGTTATTTGTTGTCCGGAGTGGTGCTGCAGACAAATATATACACTGAATGACCCCTCTTTTCTGCTTCTCTGCGGTCAGAACGCAATTCAAAAGACCTGAAAAGCCACAGATGAAACTAGGACACACGCAAACAGTTAGCACTTTCATGGCACAGAATTAGGAAGGAAGCGTTGCTGAGAGGAAGGAGCAGGTTTACTGCGCTTTCAAACAGTCATCACGAGTGCATGCAATATTGAGATCGTGTATAGATTCTGCGTTTCACCAAAATCCGCAAAAAAAGAGAGTTTGACCTCTTCTCCCACATACTGCAAATCAGCCTGAAGTTAAGCCTCTTGGTCAGAGATTTTAGCACATTCGTTGGCAGAGTCTGGGAAAACTGGTGCCAACTGAAGGTGTTGTACCAGCTGAACTCTTCTCTCCTCTGCAGCTGTGGTATTAGGCCACACAGGAAATGAGCTGCTGGTGTTTGTGAGACACTTGTTAATACTAAAGTTGTGAATCACTGCATTGACTCCCAACACTCATCATTCTGTCTGGATGTCGTCCAGAGAGATAAGACTAGCATTAAGTGCTTTACTTTCTTGCTCTTAAGCACGATTCCGGTTTTTAATTGAGAAGCCATTTCATCCAAAAATGTACACACGTATGCTGTCAGTCACCCTAAAAGCATTAGCATGTACCTTCATGTCACTCAAGTGCTCTATACAGTGGAGCTGTGTAAAAACTGTCAACACCACACCTCTCTCTATAATGCTGTTTGGGTCATTACAAGCCCAGAAGCAGCTAAACAGGTGAGGTAAGCTGCAGTGACTGAAAAGATAAAGTGTGTCGAGTTCATTAACCTCTACCAACAGGAGTTAGTTTCAAGCACTGGTGGGACTACATACAAAACAACCCAACTATGAGGCCATTCAAAAGGCAGTCGCTCCTGTTTTGCTTCACAGATATGGCTGAAAAGCTTCCTCTGAGAAGTGATTTATGGGGGGAAAAAGAAAAAAAAAGTGTTTTTATGGGTGTACAGTGTAGGTCACATCAGAGCTGGTTTGTCACAAAGGAGCTGCAGTCTTCCACAGAGAACTTTAAACACATGGTTATTTAATAGCCCGTTGAATTGATCTTGCCTTTCGTGGTAACCTGTGGGTCATTATTTTTGCATAGGCTAGTGTTAAATTGGTCAATTCCATGCAATGTTAAGGCTGGACAGGTCTAATAGAGATCACATATCTCTCAACTCCAGCAGGTAACATCAAAATAATGGGAAAACCTTAACTTACCCTTTTTTAGCACCAGTGGTTTAATCTCCCAGTGATCTCCTGTCAGTAATAGCCTTTACGGGTGAATAGGTAAGGTCTGTCCCAAGTCAATCTAACAAGCAGCGGCGCGTGTGAGAGAAATGTAGTAGTCAAGCGTTAATGGGCGGAGCTGGAAGTCTGACACTACAGTATTGCACCACGCCCTCTGCTTGCATATGCTCAAAATGGCTCAAAAAAGCACATAATGATCTGAGGTCTGACTATGGGTATGAGTCTTGAAAAGATGCCCCAAAAAATAAATAAATAAATAAATAAATTTAAAACAACTAAACAATCACCTTTCAACATCCAGTCCTAGTTTCTGTTGTTATTATTATGAATCATGATTATGATGATTATTATATTGATGATGTTTATATATTTTTTGTGTGTGTCATATGGGTCTTCGGTGCCCCTGACGTGGAACTATTTGGGTAATCAACATTTCAGTAGGCAAAAATATATATATATATATTTTTTTAAATCGTCAGGAGAGCCACGGCACAGCCCGCCAGACATCGAGGGAAACTCGCCGTGGCATGAGGCCATCTTGTGGGCGGACAGTGAACTGCAAGTCTACAACCACAGTGAAATATCAACAAGAAGCACGTGGTGGGTCCGCTGCAATTATAGCGTCCAATAATCCACTCATCCTTGAACCATGCACAGTCCGCATCAAATTAGATGAATTAGTCCCACGTAATAGTGCTTTAAATGTATTCATTTATTTCATTGTGCTTAAACTATCGGCTAAACTGTGTAATGTAAAAATATCAATAGGTTGAAAATAATTTTGTTAAACAACATTAAACAACAATTATACAACATAAAGTTACGAGCAGTGGAGAAGTTGGCCAGACTGTGCGATTGTGGTCACGTGGTTCTTCTTCTTCGCAGCAGCAGAAACAGCCCCACCACACCCTCCGCTCAGCATCCCTGTCCAGCAGCCGCAGTGACATCAGTGCAGGCAGGATGTTGTCTGTCACTCTGCTTATGTTGCTCCTGATCGCGCCAGCCCGTGGCATCCTCCCTGACATCGTGGACTCGGGCCTCAATCACATCCTGGGAGATGTTTTTTCTCAGAGACAGACAGAGCTCGATGGCCCTTCGGTGAAAGAGGAGCAGCTGCAAGTGAAACCCGAGCTGGCGCCCCACCAGGTATGCTGCAAGTTGCGCTTCATGATGCATGACTTGCGATATTTTGATTCCAGTGTAAAAGTCATCTAGCTTTTATGTCAACACCCTTTTTTATTGTTTTTCAGTCAAATAACGACAGTGACCCCCTGTCACACCCCCAAAACATTCCTTCAAGTGCTCCAAATGAAATGATTTCTGCTCATCTCAATCAGTCTGTCCACTCATCTCCGCAGGTGAGGCTGTATATCAGCATAATAACAAATATTACAGCAAATAAATACATTTAAAATAACTCCATGAACTCTACTGACATTGCAGGACACAAACAATTCCTCTACATCGAACCCCAATGGCCTGGACAACAATATATCTCATGTAAGTTTGTCCAACAATAAGAAATATAATATATAAGATGATGTATGCATATGTTATATTTAAAATATCTATTTATTTGTGGACGCATTTACTTAGATATACTTATATTTACTGCTAAGATGTTGGCCTGTACTTATTTGTTTAAGGCAGATCCAGCCTATTGGATCAAACTCACAGCTATTTTCTGAATTGGTTTCCTGCTCCAAAATAAATGCAATATTCTTGTTTACTTCAGGGTTGCCTCACTGATGGGGATTGTGGAAAGGGAAGATACTGCTTTTCTCAAATGTATAGCTCCAAATGTATGTCCTGCAAAGCTCTTGACGTGGTAAGTAAAATCAGGTGACACATCTGTGTACATGGGTCACCCTTGACTGCATTGCAGTGAGTCCACAAGTGTAATTGGAGTGTGGTGTTTTTATTTGCTATGTTGTAAAGCAGTGTTTCCCAACCAGGAGTGAGGGGACCCCGGGGGGTATGTGAGCGTTTGGAAGGGGGTCCTTGACATTTTTTCATTTCTGTATTTCAATATGATTTTAAAGTATAAAGTATGTGATATTCTCCTGCAAAAAGAGTGTTTTAGCCTTATTTTGAACCCAAAACACAACCAAAATACTCATAAATCTAATTTTAGCTGATCATTTTCGAAATAGCTGGCAGCGCCTGCGAGATAAGGGGAACTTTGAGTAGAAATGAAACGGATATGCGTACGTGATGCAACAAATGTTGGGAACCACTGTTGTAAAAGGCTTCATGTCTAAAAGTTCCATTCATTCACTGTGAAAAGCAGAAAATCACATCACAGTAATAGTCATCTGAATTTGCTCTGTGGAGAAGAACCTGTGGTTTTTACTCAAATCTGACCCATTTAGAACTGCTGATGCTGTGAAGTTACTCTTTATGAATAACTAGACTGGCAGTGTTTCAAAAAAAAAGAGAGAGAGAGAGCACATTAGAAAAGTGCTGCTATTGCATTAGTTTCAGCAGATGTATAGGGCTGCATTTTCTGTGAACAGGTTAGAAATATTAAACATTGTTTTTAGCCATGCACCAGGGATGTGGAGTGCTGTGATGACCAGATTTGTGTTTGGGGCCAGTGTGCTCAAAATGGAACCAAAGGAGACGCTGGCAGCACATGTCAGAACCAGAACGACTGCAACCCTGATCTCTGCTGTGCTTTCCATAAAGGTACAAAACTTTGACTGCCTTTGGGACATTCTGCAAACTGCTTCTCATTACTACAGTAGTTTTGTCCAAGATGTCTTTAAAATAGTTTTGCACACTTATCTTTTCTGGTTTAGCATTGCTATTCCCCATCTGTCTGGCAAAGCCCATAGAGCGTGAGCGTTGCTTTAGTGCCTCTAATCACCTCATGGAGCTGCTGTCCTGGGACCTTCAGGATGACGGGCCAAGGAAGCACTGCCCATGTGTTGGAGATCTCCACTGTCAGCATTTAGGGTGAGGAATTATATGCAATCCTTTGTCCTGAAAATGTTTCATTTTACTACACGTTTCTTGTACCGCTGGACAGGCGAGGGTCTATGTGCCTAAAAGCAGAGGACTCGAGTGAAGAGGACATGGCGGACAATCTCTACTCAGAAATAGACTACATCATCTAGTGCTGTAAGCTTCAGAGGGCTCATCCAAAATTTCAAGGAAATCCCTGCAAGCCTTTAATTTTGGACTTGGACTTTCTTCAACATATATTTAACATAAGCTAACTGAGAAAACAAATGTAATATAAACTTGCTTAAGTAATGCTTGTAGATTATTGCATTGATATTTAGTCTTGAGATCTCATCTTCACAAAACAACTTGATATGCAATTTCCTATTTTATGCAAGTCCTATTCGAGCATCTAATCTACACCAGTGGTTCCTAACCTTTTTTTGTCTTGCGGACCCCTTGGGCCCTTAAGTGGTACTCTGTATAGCCCCTCCCTCAGGAGCTGTTGCTCTTTATTTAGAAAGCAATAACTTAACTATTTGTAAATAAAAAACAATGCTGTGTTCAAAGTAAACCTAACCTTTTCCTTTCTACATAAAGTTCAGATTCACTTTTTTAGTAGTTCCAAGTACCCCCTGCTAAGTCTTCGAGCACCACGGGGTCCCTGTACCTCAGGTTGGGAACCACTGATCTACATGAAATGTAATGCCATAGAAAGCTGCTGTTCCATTGTATTCTTCTGTTCATGCTGGCGTGTGCAGCGCAGGCGCATGAGGAGTCCCTGTGGGCACAGAACTCTTTCTTACTGATAGTTATACTGTTTGTGTGTCTTAGTTTAATCTGTGTCCTTCAGGTCTTTTGAATTTTGTTACTTAAAGCAGTCCATTTCCTCTGATCTCATTTGTTATTTGTTCAAGGTTTTCCTTAAGTATTTCCTATACATCACTACACCATCTGGCTCATGTAATTTTTGACAAGCAAGGACAGTTCAAGTTAATTCATTCACTTTTTTCACATGTACATCATTAACAATGTAACAATTGTAGCCACTTTAAGCATGAAGTAGAAAAAAAAACACTTCCGTACAGATTATGAAAAATATCATTAATTGACAAAGGACACATGCTATGAAAAAACAATTTTAATTCATTTCTAAAATCAAACTATTTCACACATGATTTAAATGTAAAGAAATGAACAACAAACATTTTTAGATGTTGGCTTCTCTACAGTGAACAGCTGGTGGCAGCGTCAGAGCCCAAGGGACTGGGATGCTGGGCTTCAGTCCTCAGAGCAAGTGCCCAGGCAGATTGCACCGTGTGGTGTCAGATCAAGCAGCAGCAGCAGGGTTGAAGTGCCAGAACCTCACTCTCCCATCGGTACAAGATACACAGGACACATGGGGACACAACCACAGACCAGCTCATCAATTCAAAATGTAAATACAGCCAACAGCTGAATGGTGCGTACATTTACACTGCCCACTGTAGGTTGTTTCATTGGAATCAAAAGGACAACCAGATCCTGTAGAAGTGATCTTGCTTCAAATCGGGCAGCTAGAGCCATTCAGAACATGTAAAAATTTAGCTTTTTGATTTTTGAAAAGATTCAACTGGAGAAGGATGCTATGCGCATACGGATCGTCAAAAATAATTTAAGAATGAGTCAAAAGAACTGAATAAAAAAACGTATCAACTATCCTCCCATAAATAAAAACAGACGAGTAGCAATTAGTCAAGTGAGACATGAATTAACAGACGCCTTGTGGCTAAATATCACAGTCCCAGCAACGGCTTCCACCTCAAAACCTGCATTAAAATTATTTATCTGTACAGTATTGATTCTTTCTGTATGGGCACTTCCCTTTAAACTTTACAGTAAAATACACTATAGTGCACAATAGCCAATCCTCTAGGCAGAAAGAGGGGATGAGAGAGACCAGCTTCACAACACTGCTGGATGTGCATGAAATTATTATGGGCTTGATGCTCGCACTGAGTCCTGCTACACTGCAGCAGCCCAATTGTCTATTGTCCAGAGTAGTGCTTTGTGCTTCAGTCCTGCCCTGTATCTTTGGCAGGGCCTCCATCCAGGTAGATCTTCAAAGCCTTTTCTTTCCGTGGCGAATAGCTGACACGGTGCCCAGTTTTTAACAAACGACTGCTTTCTTTCTTCATCAACTCATTGCGTTCATCTTCTGAAAGCTCCATAAGTTCCTCTGAGCTGTCCCTGCCAATAAGAAAACAGCCTCAAAATTATCAACTCGAAATTAAAAGTGTACTATCACACGTGAGAATAATAGCTACTTGAAAGAGTGTTTTCTGGACATAATGCATTCTATAGCCTTGGATTGTTACCTGTAGAAGACCACAGCTCCATCATCACAAATGTAGAGAGGCCACACATTCAGAGTAGAAACTTTAGGGTTCCAGTCCAAATCCTGGTGGATTTCTAGCACAGAGATGTCACACGGAAATGTCCCTCTTCCCTGGAAGACAAGTCAATCAATGCAAAGAGTGGCAGGCAATATGTGAAACAATCGTTCAATAGTAATTTAATAAAATCCGTACTTTTGCAAATTCTAAATTTTCAAGAGGAATCTGACTGAGCTCACACAGCTGCAAAATGAAAACAAATGATCAGAAACACAATTTAGAATCAGTCAATGTAATACAAGATTAACATAAATATATGCCACATACCTTTTCTTTCAATTCCTCTACACTGCTGCTCTCCAGAATCACTTCCTGGAAAGGACCAAGTTTCATTGTGGCAGGGCTCCATCGCCGAGTTAGAATGGCCAATTGTGACATAGACTTCATTTTCTCTGGCTCTTCAGAACAGAAACAAACACGTAATAAAAGTCAATCAAATGATAAGAGAACATACTCTTCATAGTTGCAAAGCCCAATATAGATGTTAAAATACTACCATTAAGAACTTCCAGAAAAACTTCCCAGTTGGAAGAGATGCTGATGTCCTCCTCATACACATGGTAGTCCAGAAACACAGTTCCTGGGTTCTTCCATGTCTTTTTCCTGAGACGAACTCTTCAAAAACAAAGCAACAGTTATTACCCAAAAAGAACACAAGTGAAATTCTTTATCATGTGCAAAACTCACTTGTCAATACTGAGGTCGAGCTTGCACTGCTCTTTTAATTGAGGAAGCAGCTCTTCTTTTGACTGTCTGACAGTCATGCCCTTGGCAAACACTGTGTCCAATAGGAACTTGCAAGGCTGCAGATATGAAAAGCTTTTGTAACGGGTTGTTGCTATTCATAGTGATACGGCGAGGAAAGGGAGCAAGTAATCCTTACCTCTGTATCGTTAACAAGCAGCTGATACACTTTGACTCTGTATTCGCCCTTCTTTAGTGCTCTTCCAAGTCGAATAGTGATCTAGAATGATGGCATTTTATTGTAGGAATTCACACAAACTTTGGATTTTTTTTAAATTGTTATTTTGAGTCCACTGACCTTGTTGTCATCAGAGAAAGATGACAGTGTTTCATTCAGTCTTACACTTTCAAACTCTTGGTTGTTGGCATATACTCTGAAAACTTTGAACTGTGTGGATGGAACTCCCACATAAGGCTCCAGGTTCAGTTTAAAAGCTGATAATGTTATCCTTTTGTCCACATGAATCACCAAACCTAAAATTGAATATACATTATATGTAAAAACAACAAGACGTTCCAATTTTGAAGATGAAAATAAAAAATTGACTTATAATCATTTATTGCTTGCATTGACCAATATTTTTTTCAAGCTGACCATCTGACTAAGGAAATAGAAAGCTATAGTAAACACTTATGTTTACTGAGGGTGGTTGTCCTGTACTGAAATGTAGTGGATGCATGAATATTTTGTAATAGATAAATACTTTACTCTAAAACTCTATTGCACTATATTGATAATAACAGAGTATAACTTCATATCAAATGATTTGAGTAGATTTAAGCTGAACCTACAACTCCGTTCCTATGGATCAGGTGACCAAAACCTAAGAATCTAGAATAATAATCAATAACAAAAGGACGTATATGTAGTAAAAGGTATGTACATTTGTGTGTGTCCCATGTAGAGTCATCTTGAGGGCAAGGCTCCACTTTGAAGTACAGATACTGGGCGTCAGCTTTGTTCTTTCCATTGTCATCATACTCGCTGTCAGTTCCCGAGTCTTCTTCAGCTGTATCCCACGTTTCCTTTTTGCCCTCGTGGGCTTTGGAGCGACGGCTGCTCGTGATGCTGTGAGAGTCTAAGCCGTTGGCCAGTTGGAGCGGTCCACTATCTGCGTTACACAGTGTGTCACTGCTGTGGCTGGAGCTCAGGATGTCACTGTCCACTGAGCTGGTGCTCCGATCATTAATGACCTCCGAGTCTGAGCGCTCCTCAGAGGCAAAAGGTGTCTCCAGGTCAGACACCCCTCCACTGCCTGGAGCCGCCCTGATCCGGTTTTCCAGCTCTCTGTTGTCTGCGGCAACACACAAAGACAAGTTTGAGTCTGCTTCTTGAGTTGGAGATCCGATGTGTTCAAAGTCACTAGTGTCAGAGCTCTTTTGGCTATCGCTATTGCTGGATCCCTGCTGCTGCTGCTGCAGAGACAAGCTCTTTAACTTTTCTGTGCTCTCCTCCAGGATCGCCTCCACAGACTTACTGTTACCCTTTGCACCATCAAAGAGGACTTCAGAGTCACTTCCTGCCTTTTGGCAAAGAGTCCTATTAGCCAAAGTGCCAGGAGACTGTTCAGGCAGTAAAACTAAGAGCCGGATCGTATTTCCATGACGATCCAAAAGTTTCCACAGGAGTGAGTCAGTGAATGCAACCTGATGATCGGTTGTCTCTGAGCTCTCCACAAAAACCTTAAGACCAAAACCAGAATAAAAAATAATTGCAAGTTCACAAATCACAGAATTAATAATTGTTATAAGAAAAAAAAATCAATCACCTTGTTGCTTCTGAAAAAGCCCTCAGCTTTAAGGGTCTTGTTGGGTACATAAAGAAGCCGGAGGTCATTGTAACAGCGCTCTAGGACAACGCGCATGGTTTCAGCAGACAGTCCTGTAGCCTAAAAGGGAAAGACCGACAATACATGCTTTCAGGGTCTACAAAAATAAATCCAAGCCTTATGACACAACTTAAATAAATCAGGACTCAAGAGACAAGCATTGTGAACAACAAACTAGTACCTGTGCAATAAGCTGTTTGAATTCAGTGATGCTCTGGTTCAAGTATGCGCGCACACTGACCGGAGAAGCTATGGCCTCACTCTTCAGATCCACAACATGAACTTTCACCATTACTTCTGTTTTTTTTTTCATTTTGAGGAGTTACACACAAATCAAATTGTTAATGGCAAAACATTGTTTTTATTGTCTCATAAAGCTGCTATGCTAATGCTTAACAAACAACTCACCTCCAGGTTTGTAAGGCTGGAAGACTTGCTCGGGTCTTCGCGTCTCCAGAAGCAGGTCAAACATGTATGAGGACTTAACCCCTCCCAGCAGCAGGCCCATTGGAGTGTCCTCCTCTCCTTCATAAGAGCGCTCAAGATACTCATGAAACTCATCGTACTTGACCAGCCGACAGCAGTCCAGGGGAACCACTCCTTCTAGCTCCATCAGCTGAGTTACAGAACACGGGTGACTTCACCAGTTATTTAAAATGGGGCAAACAATAATAACAAACCTTATAGGCCATCTCTGTGGCTTCTCTGAGTGTTTTATCTTTGTGCACTTCAAGCTTGCTCTCCATCATCATCTTCACAGGATGCATGCAGAAAAGCTTGATCTAGTAAGGAAAAGAATGGAGGCATGAAGGTTTCCCTTGATTAAAATTTCTAAAAACGTCCATTTTAACGCAGAGTTATAGTGTACTTAGCGTGTCTATACCTTACAAGTGTTGCGCTCTATCTCTCTTTGTCTTTTCTCTTGCTCCTCTGACTCCTTCTCTTTTAGTACCAGACACTTAATGTGCTTTGGAAAGTCTTCCACAGCGAAATACTCTAATAACAGTCAACATATTAAAAAGGCAGAAAAAATATGCATTATATTGAGCAATGAGAAACGCTCGACATACTCGCATTCCTTGTGGGATCTTTCAATCTGTAGATCAGCATGTAGGCATTGGTTGAACTGTAAAAAGAAAAAAAAACGGCTAATTGTTATGTCCATGTTTATTTTCAAATAAGACAAGGTGAAGAGATGAACCTGGCAAAGGCACTGGAATAGTAGCCTCTGCCTCCTGAGGAGCCTCCATAGGTTTTTCTGATATCATCTTGAGTGATCTGAAAAACAAATGTATGTACACAATGTTGTTAAGTGTATCATGGAATGAAACGTCACATTGCTACATTTCTGTCACTGACCCGACTGACGTGCTGATCATTAAAGCTGTACCATTGGCCATCACTAAAGGACCTGATGCAGGCATAGTAGTGCCCCCCAGCAGCACTCCCCGAGTGAACCATGACAGAAAACAGCTCATAGGTCAGCAGGCTCTGAGGCAGATTATTAAGCAGTAAGAAAATGTACTATTCATATTTTTTTTTTTACATTTATGAGCTACCTTTGGTTTCAACACTCTTTCCGTGCTGCTGCTACTGTCCAGGCAAATGCCTTCGTCCACACAGTCATCAGTGGAAAAATCATTGCTCATCTGGTCACTGTGGCAACTGCCTTCATTCTCAGCTCCACTGTCTGTACAGCTCTCAGTCTGCGGTGACTTCTGAAACAAGCATACCGTGCACTTAACACAACACGTGAATGAAAAGTGAAGTACTTTCAAGACGAACTGCTTTAAGCATCATTTTAGATCTAAAGGCATCAAAGTATCAAAAAGTAGTAGGTACCTCATCCTCCACATCCATGAATGGACTCATATCAAGCTCCTCTGGAAAGGTCATGCGGTCATTCAGTTTAATGCGATGCATAGTGGTGTAGTCAAAGTCAAAACGTTTCAGCTGGAGTGTCAGCAGGTACGGAAAATGCAGAAATCTCAGACCCTGAGCGCGAGAGAGCGCGCGCGAGAGAGAGGAGAATAAATTATACACCGGAGCCTACTTTGAACATTTGACATTTTCACTCTTCTCACCTTCCGGGCGTCACACTTTTTCTTGCAACGCTCACAGAAGTATTGATTGGGGCCATCCAGAGTTTCAGGCTGGATAAAAGCCTGTAAAGCTTCCTCCTATCAAAAGAAAACCACACATTGGTCTTGTAGAGCTTGGGAAGTTAAAAAACTTAAAAACACCAACAGTGTTTAACTGTTGATTCATTTCAATAATTACACATTACCACTATATAAATACTGTATTGATGAGAAATGAAACGCACCACACTGCCATAGGCCTGGCTGGCTCCAAAGGGTCTAATTACAAGCGGGATGTCCAAGTAAGTATCAATCCTCCAGCTCTCATAGCCACACTCCAAACAACGAACATAATCCTTTAGCTTCCCCTGGTACAGCTGGTTGATCAGGTCAGCCTGAGGATGAATGCATGACCATCAGCTGTTTTATAGTAACAATTACGCTTTTGTTAACGGTTTTCTTGAAAGATGAAAAAGTTGATACAAAAATACAGGCAATTCCTATACAGTGTTTGTATTGTCCTAGTCTTGTGTTTTTATGCGTCAATGCACCAAAGATTAATTTCTAAGAGTCTATTCTATTTTTCTAACGAGATATTTGCACAGCTATAAGTGTGTCATTAATTACACATGCTGAAAGTTTGGTTGCAGGTGCACGAAAGAGGAATCCAATACCTGCAGCCTTACACTTCGTTTTTTTTTGTATTTGTCAAAAGAAAACACTGACCTGTTCTGTCTGCTTCCACTTTTGCTCAAGAGCATCAAACATAACTCTGCACAGCTCTTGCACATCGTGCTGTTGCCAAGCTGAGAACACAATGTGGCTTGTGAATATTTCAGATACAAATGATCAACAGACTGTCTTCAGAGCTGCCTCACCTTCGCTGCTGTCCCAACCAAAACTGCGGGTCACATCAGTGGTCTCAATAGCACGTTTCTTACTGGTCTGAAGCAGAACAAAGAGCCTTTGGAGCTGATAGGGGATGCTGGTGACCGAGTCCTCTTCTGATTCTTCAAACTCCCAGCTAAACAGATTAAAAAATATCAAGAAAAGGAAATGTATTCATTATAAGTACACTATTATTTATTACTTTACACAGCATAGTGTTCTTACTTGTACAGAGCATTTCTGAACTCAGGTGTCATAAAAAGTGTCTGGAGAAGGCTGTTCAAATAGCAGGTCATGGCCTGGTTGACTAATCCGACATAACCTACGGAATAATAAATAATCCAAGATCAGAGTAAAACGAACAATGTTTAGGACAAAGAGGGGAACGATTAGATAACAAGTTGTAAAATGAAGCACAACACCAGTACTGTATATAATTGATAGGATTCAAACAAAAGAAGTGAAATGATGTGAAAACTTTACAAGAAAAGCACTTTGATAATTCTCAGGCAAGCAATTATTTAGTAACCCAAACCTGTTTCAGATTTGTTGAGGATTGAGGAGTAGGAATAAGATGGGCTGCTGTAGTCCCCACTGCACCCTACAGTGCCATCTCTGGGTAAAGGTCCAATAAAGCGCTGGGAACTGTCCTCCAACCCACTGCTTTCTCCTGCTCCCGATTCATCCTAAAGCAAAGAACACTAGAGGTTTATGAATGTTCCTCTTAATAAAAGTCATAGACATTATGTTTTGACCCACTGATGCAATGTGCGGCTGCTCTCCATCTTTGTCAGTAAGATGAAGGTAATTCCTTTTTCCACCAGGTTCAAACCCGCAATTAACGAGGGACATGTCACTGGTCTGATCCAGTGATGGCTTAAAAAGAACAAAACGTGTCACATTTATGTTAATTTTTCAAAGAAGTACTTACTTGAGTAGCTTGCATTGATAGACTTAAAGTAATGAACTCACAAAAAAGTTAAACTCCCATTAAAATCCTTCTCAGAGACTGGATCCCACCAATATATTTGCAAATCATCATCAAATGTAAGCGTGTAAACAAAACTAAGACACTTGAGCAAGTAGACTACAAGTGAGCAAACTGCTGCTGTGGAAACATACAGTAGCTTAATCCAATGACCTACTCAGTGAGATAACAACAGGCACAGCACCTGGCTTGGGTCAGCAGCAGGATTAGTCTGGGCTCATGTAAGAGACTGGGTTGGATCGAACCAAACAAAAAGGGGCAGTATTAGTTTCCCCCAATGACTTACCACCACAAAATGTGACACCTTGGGCTGAAACAACTCATCAGAAAAATCGTAGTGATCAACAACTAATGTATGGATCTTAGGTCCAAAATGAAGATCGTAAAACATATTTTACCCTAAAGACAGCCTCACAAGTAACATTATGCGATTTTGATGAAAATTATCTTAAAGCAGTACTTAGTAACTCCCTGAGAGTAAATGCTTCACTGACAGAAAAGACAAAGGGAGAGATGGATATTGTACGTAATTACACAATGGAATTTGTTTTGTTTTTTTCACTCAAACTTGGCTGTATACACTGTGTAAGTGGCGCCAGCCCGCAGTTAGCTTTGCCCGTTAGCTTCTTCTTTGTGATTCCATTAGTGTGTATTGGGGCCACCGACCCAGTGCAGGCAAAGTTGCATCTGTGGTTTTCTGGCCAGAGACACCAGGGGGAGATGAAAGACCCCCAATTCATCCCATCATCACTTGCATTGCCCCCAGAGGGATTTCAAAAAGGATTTATTAAAAGGCAAACAAGTTACTTAGTACTGCTTTAATTTACAAATATTCTACAAGAATACCTTCTCAACTCAACTGTCATATTATTCATCTGGTCAAAAATCAGAGAGGACTGGCCAGTTACAGGACTACTGGCAGCTCCTGTGACAGTCTCAATATAAACATAGGCCTAAAGTTTCTATACTTGAAATGGGAATAAGCCATTAATCAATAATACTTTTTAAATAATAAGTGCTCACCATGTCGGGTGTATTTCCCCAGGCCAGCTCAAAGGTGCCAGAGACATATCCCACTTTATGAGCCACATCTTCATGAAGTTTGGAGAGAGTGGTGGAGGCAGGCAAATTAAGAGTCAGCTTTTCATTCACTGTCTTTGCACTGGTTGTGTCCTGAATTATACACAGCACTCTCAGCTCGTCTGCTGCATTCTGTATTTGCTAGATAAAGAGAGGAAAAGGTAAGAAAGCTTTCAGCGAATTTAGTTGAAATTTATAGTAATTATAAGATTTTAGGCAAAACTTAAGACATGCGGCTCAAACTTATTTTTTTCTTGTGGCATTGCTGACTCCAAAAGGTATTAGACAAATCTATCATGTTTGTAGTAACACTTTGACAACATGAGCAGGGACAGCAGGCCTGTTAATGTACATGCTTCATTTCCCAAGAATGAAAACATTAGACATTATGACATACAGTGGGGAAAAAAAGTATTTGGCCAAAATCCAATAGAATGTCTATGTGAAACTGACCAAATACTTTTTTTCCCCACTGTACATCCAACTTAAAATATCAGACACGAGCACCACTGGACTGGTACCTGGCAGCGCTTCTTCATTTCATCAAAAATCATCTGTCTGCAACTCCAAAACTTCCCCTAATTTGATTTAAAGAATAAAACTATTTTTAAAGATATAAGACAGATAAAGATAGATTCTTCAGTCTTTACTTTATCATGCTGATAATACATAATATCAGCAAACAGCCGTGGGCCCAAGGCAAGTTTCCTGCAAGGGGCAATAAAGTTTAATCTAATCTAATAAAATTGTATATGGAATTGAAAAGCATTTAATCCTACAATTACAAATAAAACAATTGAATGTCAAAACAGTAAATTGAACTTTTTTGTCGTGGATATCTATATATAATATATGCTATATTTGGTGCTTAAAAAAAAGACAAAAACGGGTCCTAACTTTCAGGTGGCGATGAGAGCATGCTAAAAGTGTTACCCGATTTGACCGTCGATCTGCTAATGCTAACGCAAAGCGAAATTAAAAGCTCTCAACATTAAAAACAAGTTGAAAATAGATCAACTACGCACCAGTGACTCGTTTTAGTTTTGTGAAAAAATGTCCATTAAGTTTAGGTTTTATTGCATAAGAAAGTGACACTTGTATATAAAGCCACAATACTCGCTGTTAGAACTTTAAAACATCAAGATTTATTGCAGTATTTCCTCAATGCCAAACGACGTTGCTAGTTTTAGCCTCACTCGACTGGCTAGATTAGTTGCCTTACTAGCTTAGCGCTGATGTTGACAAACGTCACATTTGATTCAGAAAATTGGAAAGAAACTAAACTAAACGCTAAGTATGATTACTTGGATAAGGTCAGTCGCCAATGTTATACAAAAATACCCTCATGCTACACTTTCTGCTGTCAACGAAAAAGACATCGTTTGATGTCATGAAACTAGCAGCTAGCCCTTAGCACATAGCTCTTAGCCATGTCACGATAGCGTAACATGATTTGGCCTGTTAGCCTCTGAGAGTTCGCTTTTATTCGTGTATTAAGAACAAAAAAACAGAAACGTATCTAGCGTGGACGAATATAACTACGTGCACATACACTGGAGTGTTGGCAGCTTTTCTCCAGATCTACTACGGTTCCGTAATTTCCTCACCTCTTTAGGTACAAACTGGTTGTCCTCGCTAGGCACCATTTCCATTTGTGCGACAGTTTAGACAAGCGACTATCCCATCGGATGTCAGCGAATAAACTTTACATCAAATTGCGCGGGCATGGTTGGTAGATTCGGTCGCCCTAAAACCAAACTTCAATAGGTTCTCTCAAAAAAGTTACTGTCAAAGTGATCACAACACACTGGTTACTCTACACAAGCAAAGTGTCCTGCTGTAAATGGTGAAAAATGGCCGGTATTTTACTCCGCGAGACTCGGCGTCACATTCATCCTGACGAGCGTGCGTAAGGATACAAATGCGTGCGTAGGGTCCAATCGTTTTAAAAGGACCGAGAAAAGTGTGTGTGGAAAATAAAGTGAAATTGTCAACACAACATGACACCTTCTCAGGATACTTTATTTGAGATACAACAATCTATTCGGTTTATTATGTCCAACTGAAAATAGACGATCTGTGCGCCAGCTGTTTTCTATGCTATAAAACATAAAACATCTCTTGAAAAAAAAAAAAAAAAAATCTAGTGACAAAATATTAACATTTGTGAACATACGTAAGCCACTTTCTTTATTCATAAATCTAATGTTATGTGGGCATATGGCCAGAAAACGTTTTGGCAAGTGAACAAACAACTGTTATTGTTATTTATGACACACAGCCTTTATAAACAATACTACATTTTGTTTTCACCAATTCTAAGGAATAATATATTCACAGATGTACTTTTTCAGACTGCGACATACTTCATCATACCACTTTCCTTGTGCAGGCACTGACAGGGCCACGCAGCTCTCCCTCTTGGTTCCTGTGGGCTGCTTTTTGGTGCGATCCCAGTTAAAGTAGCTGATGGGCTGGCTGTTGACATCAATGTACTGACCTTCTTTCACTATATCTGCCACTCCAATCCAAAAATCCCTGGCTGCTGGAGCACTCCTCTTTGCATAGTCCCTCAGTTCATTGTTTTCCATCATGTCCCTTGGTGTGGCAAGAGTTCCGCCTTGTGCAATACAGTCCTCATTTGCTTCATGGTAATGTTTGGGCTCCTGGACAGTGAGATAGCATTTTCCAAAAGCTTTGATTCCACGAAGACAAACTGAAAAACATATGCATTTCTATTATTAGTAGGAATTAATATGAGCACACTTAATATTTTGAAATGGTCCGATAATCCTTATTTTAATACTGAGGGTTTGATTACTACCCAACCCTATTGCTCATAGTGCTTCTGCCCTCTGCTGGAGCTGGAATAACATGAAGTACACAACTTAGATACTAAAACAGTTTAAAACATTTCATAAGTCATAGGCACTTTGAGAATATTGTACTGTAAAGCACCTGTTTGCAATGCTTGCATCTCTTTCAGTGAGTTCACCTCCAGCCACAATTTCTCAAGCTGAGATTTGACGTCGTCATCATCTGAAACTACAGTCCCACGGAAAGCATGAAAAACAGATCACTGACTGATCAAAATTTACAACTAAAGATAGTTTTAAGACAAGTTTATAGTTACCAGCTTGTCGCGTTGACACGGCTTTTCTGGTGGGTGGATAGCAGAAACTTACATGAAGCAAAGACACGGACAGGACAAGAAAGACAGGGAGGCCAAGCTGTTCCATGCCTGAGTCCAGAGGTAGACACAGGAGCACACCTTGTACTGCACTGAAGTAAGCAACCCAATATATACTAGCACTGTGTATGCCTTTCATAACGCTTCCTTTACCCTGTTGCACTGGCTCAAACACTTGTTTATCTTTTCCAAACCAGGGAGAAGTAAGTGAGGCAAATAATGATTTCACTGTGCCTGTTTAAAGTAAAAAAAAAACAAGAAAGTTTAAACATAAAAATCTAATGCTAATACATGTTTAGAAAGGGTGTGTAAAGATTATTAACACCTTCATCACCCAAAGATAAATGCATAAACAAAACATAAAAACTGATGCAAGAGTCACAGAAAGCCCAACTGTTGACAAAACACAGTATACCAAAACTATGTAGCTACTGTAGATGTGTCCAATTTTTTATTTTTTTTAATTTACTGTTTTCGACTGCCCAAAATCTCCAGTGCTCCCAAGATGAGAGCAGGTCATCACCACTATGTAAACAGTGAAGTCCTGCTCTCATCTTTGGAGCAATTCAAGATAATTTTAGAGTGAACTGGTGTATACTGAGGGAAGGAGGGGGCATCACAGCTCAATATAGTAATACAGTTTCCAAAAAAAGAATATTTTTGTTTCTCAGTTTTTAAAAAGCTTGAGGGATGTACACATCACAAAAATAGTTGTGTTTTCTTCTCTGATGATACAATTCAATACAATACAATTCATTCAGACTATGCATGTTTGCAATATTACTCAATGAACAGGGACTGATTTAAGGTGCACAAGGGCCCATTTTTACTGGCTATGATATCATTATTAAGGGAAAAAAACACTTACATTGTATAAATTGCAGATACGTTTATTGAGGTAAGGAAATACTGATGGGAACAGATTAAAAATACGACACTCACTTTCAATACTTACAACTGACCCTCCCTCCCACTAAAAGTTTCATTTTTTCATTGGTCAAAATCTCGTCAATTGCTGGAATTTTGAGAAAGTGGCCAAAATGTATCGCACCATCAGAGTAAAAAACAGACAGCCTTTGTCTTACTTGTGGAACTATACAATTGACATAATTCAAGTATTCACTCAGTGTTTGCAGCTCAAAGGCACTGTTAACTCAATAAGGAGTAGTAAGGTTGGCAAGACTATGGCTGAATCCAAATTCCTACAATAATAGCTCCTATGTCCTGCTCCTATCTCCTTGTCACGTGATAAGGTCATCCGTTAGATCTCTTAAAGGAGGTATGATAGGAAGCACACATGCTCCTTTCCCTACCTCCTTCCTAATTGACAGCCCTATTAGGACGCTTCTTATCATGGTGACGCTGATGCACATCCGGTTTGGGCTTAGACCCCTTACCAATTTGCTTGATTCGGATGTAGCCTACAATTCACTATTTTAATTTTGTTCACGTGTTTAAATTACCAAAATATTACTATCACATCATACTGATATTTTTGATGTACTTATTTATAGTATTAACATTTACAGTAGGAATATCAATTGCATAATGCGCACTGCTGTCTTCATTTATCTCAAGCAATAACAACAAAAGCAGACCATCAACTGGCCCTTGCTGTGGTGCTAAGCTACTGAATTGTTCTTGTAACTTAAAACACAGAACACCAAGAGAAGGACAAGGGACATACAACTCATGCATACGTACAGTAATTGCCCAGTACACACAGCTTGTAGATCTGGCTTTGAACAGGTACATTTTCCCTTTGCTCTACTCCGTACATTTAATCTAATGGATAAAAGGCATCCGTTCCTTAATGTCATCCCCCTCTGTCTCCTCTTCCTCCTCCCCTGCTTCACTTGTCTCTGTGCTGTCACTGGCCATCTAGTGATAACATTACAGAAACAAATCACCCAGATTTAGATTGATTATTAATTTCAAAGAAAATTAGTACAGCGTACAACTATAGTAATGAATCAGTCAATCGTTAAGATTGAAGTGAGAAAATGAAAACAAGGCTTTAATCAAAAAGAAAGACAATTACCATACATACCAAAGGTGTAGGAGGTTTATCAAGATCCAGAATCAGTTTTCCAATATTTCCCCTGTCATGGATTCTCTGCATGGCCTCCTTTACCTGTGACAATAAAGTGACATCATGAGGTCAGTTGCTGCAAGTAGAACAAAGAAAAAAAGAGTCTACCCACTATAGGATGTCATACATTTTCATGAGAAATTTAGCAATTTTATGTCTGACAGCAAAGTTGAATTAGTCACTGTGTACAACCAAAAATGTCTACTTAATTCAGGTCCAGACAAAGGAAGAAAACAATGCCCCTGACACACTAGCTCCCACAGCATCTTTCTCCTCTCTAATGATTTCGTTCATGGGGAATGCTTCTTCTGAATGGCCAGAGCAGTGTGCCAATGTTTGACCACATTATGGCTGTACTTTCCCATGCCACTTTGCATGTATACACAAATATACCGAGCTATCTGCTGTGTATCCAGTCACTGAGAACATACATACAGTGCAGTTACAAAATATTTAATGTAAGTATTTCATGGTTTAACATGCCTCAGACAACCAGGCCACTTGTCAGGTTTGTGGATTGGCACAAAGAATACATACAGTGGGTTGCATAAGTATCGGCCCCCCTTTAACTTTGTGATCATTCAGAAATCTTCATTCAACTTCTGAAGGCAATTGGTGGCACTAAAAGAAAACGGGGGCCGGTACTTATGCATATCCCACTTTTCAATTTTTTTATTTATAAAAAAAAAATCAAAATCATGTATAAATTTCATTTCACTTCACAATTGTCTGTCACTTAGTGTGTGTCTTTCACATAAAATATAAATTAAATGTATTTATGTTTATGGTCTATAGCGTGGCAAAATGTCATAAAGTTAAAGGGGAGCCGATACTTTGAGAACAGTTTCTTTTAATTTTTAATCTATTGAGGAGGAGAGACAGTATCTAGTAATGGATGTGTTGTGTGTCCTAGAGCTTGTGATGCATTAAAAAAACAGGGTGTGTGCAGCAGGTGAGAGGTGTGTGGCCTCCTACACCCCCCCCTCCTGTTTACCCTATTCTTTTTTATGTATTTATATATTTCCTCTGTTTGTGACTGTTGTTACTTTGAGAACAGTTTCGTACACGGGGCCATCAGGAAGCTGAACTCCCTAACCTCCCGCCCACCCCTCTTCCCCCTTCCCCCACTCCACAATCAAGGATGAGAGAAACATAATTTCAAACCATTCACATGGTTTGCCAATTAAAAAAATCTTGAATCTTGAATACGTATGCATACCACTGTATTTTTGTGGTTATTAAAAGACAAAAGTCAAGTTATTTAATATGCATGAGTCAGATCTTACCTCCTCTAAAGCCCAAAGCGAGTCCACTACAGGCTTAATTTTCTTTTCTTTATAGAGGTGCAACAGTTTTTCCATCACCAACTTCACTAGACTGCATTTCTTTTGCTTGAAGAGAAGACTAAGCAGCGAGAATCCTGCAATGACTTTGTTCTCTTCATAAAGTTTAAAAAGGTTCACTTTTTCCACTTGCCACCACTGAAACACAGTAAAACAGACATGCAAGTTGTATGTATACCCCTGTGCTCCTCACAATTTTCTCAGAAGCATATATGCTCCTTCTCTAACCCCACACCAGGTGAAAAGGATGTACTTTACAGTTGTTTGGCATTTCACATGAAAGATGTAAAAAAAAAAGTAACTTTATGGGCCTCATTGTAGAATGGCCCAGTGTATCTCTGACTCACCGATTTTGCAAAGCTGAAGAAACTCTTTGTCTCCCCAGTTACCATGTTTGATGCGCCTGAAGAGACAAAAATAAAAGGATTAGTGTAGTGCAAATAGGTGAGCAGATGCAAAAGCCCATTAATAACCAGTGTTCGGGCATAAACAGTGAGTCAGGGGAAAAGCGCCTTTTGACCTTTACATTTTCAGAATTTATTCATACAACTCCAGCTACTAATTTATTCATAAGAAGTAATTACATCAGATTAGTCAATGATGGTAGCCATGACAATAGCACATCCTAGCTATGGCATGCAGACTTTAATTCTAATTTGATCACATCATTTGAGTATCATAATGTACAGGTTGGAGTAAGAGAGCATGTTACAGTTTTGATTTATTTTACCTCCCTTTAGTTATAATATTTGTTATCAATTTTAAAAAGCCTATTTTGACTTGTTAAAGGCTCCTCTAGACACTGGTTCTGCAAATTAGCCTTGGCTAAAACAATAATTGTAGATAAAATTGCTTGTAGTCAATCTATTTTTGTTTATCTGTCCCCATCAAATAAATAATAACTAATATATAAGGGATTATTCATCATACCATAAAGGATATATGTTCCCAAAGGCTTCAGTAAACTTAGACTTTTCCCTGTGTTCTCTCCAGACAAACAGTCCAACACAATGTCCACTCCTTCTGGAGAAATCCTAAAGCACAAACATAGAAATGTTAATTTGAAGTATTTAAATATTCAATTGTCACTTAACCCTAAATAATAAAAAGGTTTATTTCAAATGATCATTGCTTTCTGTAAACCTAATCAGTGTGAAAGCTTGGTGATTTCACAAGAAGAAAGAAAACATTTATATAGCACGATTCACAGATAAAATCCCGAAGTGCATCACAAAATCAAAACAACAAAATATAGACAAGTAAAATACAGGTAATCATTGGCCTTGTTGTGTTTTCAGCTGCTTTTTAATAGAATCAACAGTCGGCCATTTACGTGGGGACAGAGGAAGGTCATTCCACAATTTCTGAACTTGAAGGGACAAGTCTCTTCAGGATTTAATGTCGATCTGGTGCGACCAGAAGTGTAGGAGCACAGCAGATCAGAGACATACTTGGGGGCCTGATAATGCAAGGCTCTAAAAGTCTAAACTAAAATTATAAAATCAAATCCAAAATTTGATGGGAAGCCAGTGCCGGGAGGATAAAATTGTAGTAATTAGCGCCCGTTTGCTAGAACCTGTTAAAAGTCTCGCTGCCGCATTTTTAATTGTTTAAAGATGATTCAGAGCAGATTTATTAAAACAAGTAAAAGAGAGATTGCAATGATCTAAACGATAGGACATTAAAGCATGAATCACCAAATCGGGATCAGCGTTGGACAAATCAACGTTTCTTAGGTGGTAACAAAGCATGCTCTTTCTTTGAAGGGCACATTTTTCATAGGATGTGCACTTCAAAGAAAGAGCAAACAGACAAATATATTCATGAACACACTGAGGATCCTGTATAAGCAGGTGAAAGATTGAAAACTATATCACAAGATAATAGAGTCTAGACACTTAAATCTGGAATAATGTTTCAGCATTCAGCTTTGTTATGTTTAAGAGATTTATGCCTAATTGGCTCAGTTGGTCCACGTTGTCAGCTCAGACCTCGGCCCAACACAATGAAGCCGCTCCCCAAGTTGAGCCACCATGAGTTGCCATGGGGACTGTGACCACTAAAGTCCAAATAAGGCATGTAACATCTGCGTCATGTTAATACTCAAAGGGGGCCACGTTAACACAATAGTGGGAATTCAAATTTAAAAGGTGGAGATTGTTTTAGTAAACTGTCGAGCGAGCATCATCATATAGACAAGATAATGCTTACTTTTTGACCTCTTGTATATAATCAGTGCTTCTGTCGAAGAGGTGAGTCACAGAGCCTTTGATAGATGTATGTTTGAAACACGATGCAATCCCAAAAACTGTCACATTGGGAACAGTGGAGCACAGCTGAGCTACAGCTTGACCCTGAAAAATAAGCAACATGATACCAGCACATCAACACATGACTGCACAGAAGGAAAATGAAGGTAAATTAATGTACATAACCAAAATACCATGTTTTAAAAATATCATTATACTTACTACACTGCCTCCTGCTGAATGTACCAGCACTGACATCCCAGCCCGCAAATTGGCCACTTCAAAAAGCATCATATATGCAGCTACATAGTTCAGAGAGAATGCTGCAGCTTCGGTAAAACTCATTTCATCTGGCATTTTGTAAATAAAATCCACAGAAGTGCAGACCACCTCTGCCCAGGCATTGTAGTTAACAAATGCCATAACTCTGTCACCAATCTGGATGAATCAAAGTTACAGGTTGTTAACCTTATTAATGCCTAATTTAAAATTGGATCGTGTCACTAACCTCAAATCCTTGTGTATTTTCACCAACAGACTCCACTATTCCACAGCACTCAAACCCAGGAACCACAGGTGGTTTTGGGGGACTATCAATTGTGCCTTGACGGACCAATAGATCCAAGAAATTTAAACCACTGCAGAAAGCAAGTTTTTAGAATGCATTAAACAAAACAAAACACGAGCATAAACAACATATTAGGATGTTCACCTTTTTTTCAACATAAAATAAATAAATAATAAATCCTCTGTTCTACATAACATGTTCAACAAGTGTCCATGTTTGAAAAAATAAATCATTTTTTGATAAACAGATTTCTCTCAAATCCCAGATGCACTGCAATGTGAGGTCGTCATTCAGAAAAAAGTGAATGTAAACATATGCTTGATAAGATTCAGCTCTAATGGCCACTCTCCACTAGCAAAGACCTGTGGCTTCAGAGCTGTAATGTTTTGATTATGGCGCGTTAAAAGCTGGAGACTCCGAGAAAGCACATTTATCAACCTGTCGTTATAATCACCATGCTTTGACGCGTATCTTCACTTCTCCATCCACAGGTTCGGGCATTGCCTTCTTGGTTACCCTGAGTTTGTTGAGACCGCCAAAGCCTGACAATATCACCGCTCGCATGTCTTTGCCATCGCAGGAAGACTCCACCGGTTCATTTTCATTGCTTAGCTGTTTTTCTATCATTTGTTGGGTCTCCTCCGTCATCTCAGACCCTTCTTTAGCCATGTTGGAGAGCACGCACCCCCTCTAATGTGATGCGCTGTACGCAGCAAGTCAACTGAACGGTTCCACTGACCACCATGATAAACGCATGAGAATCAATACGCATCGATGTACATTCGCGCGCTGAAGTAAAAAACAAAATACATAAAAAGAAAGTAACAAATAGAAAGATAAAGAAACAACAATGTGTGATGTGATGTCAAATCTCAATTATACTGTACAAAAAAAACAAAAAGGAAAAATAAGAAAACATAAAGTGCACCACCTGCTGGTCAGTGTCATTATATTTTGTGCCTTTTTTTGTGGTAAGCAGGTAAAGACAAAAAACCTAAATCCAACTGTGAAAAAAGTGAAGAGAGACCTTGTATAATGTGGCAGAGGAAAAAAAAAAGAAAATTCTAAACACATCATGTAACCAATTCCTTTATTTACTTACATTTCAAACACAGCCCATTGTATTCATAGTGTTACTGTTGTCACATAAGAGGTATATCACACTCAGGATACTGCCATGCAGATCACTGAGATTACTTTCAATTTGTGCGTGTTTTAAGCTTGACTGGCTCATAAATCTCAGGCTTTTAGATGTGCGTTCGTGACATACTGTACTTACTTATGGCTCATACAAATAGTTACTCTTCTACATTCTGATATGGGGGAAAAAAGTCATAGCTGAGTCCGCCAGCACTGAAACGAGCGCTCCTCAACTCTTTGGAACTTCAGTAAATATTCTGAGCCCATGCATTCCTTGGATTTCATCTTTGAGTGCCTGAGAGGAAATTAAAGACAAAATGTAAACAAAACGAAAGGCACAAGGTACACTGTCTAATAACTACATAGTCAATATTCAAAATAGCAGTTAACTCACATACATGGCAACTAATACCTGAGGAGTAGATACAGTAATAAAAAAGGCATTCATTTACTAGGCCAATTCCACAAATCCTCTGAGACGGCATTTTGATGTCACTCCAATGCTGCTCACTCTAAATTGATAATCTTGTTGGTTTGAGTATATCGTGTTCTCTCACTGCTGCGTTTGTGGTCAGTTTTGTTGACACACTTATTTCCAACGGTATTTCCTCTCAGCATGACTCAAAATGATTATGAATCTAGTGCTGTATGTGAGACAACTGAGCTATACCACAATGCAGGTTAATGTGGGGGTTTAGTGGAGTGGAGAAGGGGGGGGTCTGATAGTGTAGTCTAAGCTTTATAAGTCAGCCTGTGTTCTTCAATTGCCACAATTTTAAGATCTCTTTTTTTCAAAAAACATCTTCTTACTGAAAGTTGGCCTTACACAAGCCTCTTCTGAATTGCCATTGTACTGCTACTGCTGTACTGCTGTAAATATTGTAAATGTTTAATTGACCTTTTGCCAAACCCCGCCCCAAAACGTTCATTGCCCAATCACACCAGAGTGTAGCAGCCATTGCTACTAGACATTCCCCGGATATCCTATTATAGTAACTAATGCCACGGGACCCTTTTCACACCGTTCAAAGCCAATAAATTAGATAAATAAACACCTCCCACTAACTAGAGCCAAGCAAACACTCATTCATCACCTGTATTGTTGTTTGTCAACAGTTTCATGAGCTGTCGTTGTTGGACATTCTGCCGCTGGAATATCTGGCACGTTTACTTTTTAAGTGCTACAGGGAGTGTATAGCTGCTCTAAGCAGAGCCTTGATATTTCTGCAGCGGGTTGATTTATTATTGTCACTGCACTGATAGTACACGGGACATTGCGGCTTAAATAGATTATGTCTGTCTATGCTGGAAAATAATGGCTTTTATGTTACCTTGCTGAGACATATCTTACGGGGGAGACACAGCAACTCCCGCCTCTCTTTTTTCCATAGCCAGGAGCAGCGGGGGCTGTCCGTGGGGAGACCCCAGAATGGCCATAATTTAATCAACACTGGACTAACATAAGAAGAGAAATTACCAAGTGGTGCAAGAGAATGACTAGTGACACACGACGGTGCCAGTTGCATTTGAGGTAGCTCCAGGGATATTTTCATATCCTAAAGAACACTGGTACTTTAGCCCCAATTGGGCGGCACCGTGGCGCAGCGGTTAGCGATCGTGCCTCACAGCGAGAAGGTCCCCGTTCTTGTTGGCGTTTGCATGTTCTCCCCAAACCTGCATAGGTTTCCTTTGGGTACTCCGGTTTCCCCGAATACTTAAAACATGTACATTAGGTGAATCTGCTTCTTACGGGTGGTCCCAGTGGCGGTGAAGGATGGGTCAAATGCAGAGGACAAATTTCCCTACGAGGGCCATAAAGAATACCATACCTTATAGTTGAAGTGTCCCCTAAGCTGCATATCTTAAATATACTTACACACACCTTTCCCACATTAAGATATGTGATAAACAACTTAATGGAGCAAGCAAACAATGGCTTCTTAATAATACATGTCAGAAGAAGTCAACAACTAATACTACTTTGGTATTAAAATAGTTAGCATTATTTATCTGTATAGGTTTAAAAGCAATTTAAAACAATTACCTGATTGACTAATTGGTGTTGCTGAATAGTTCTTTTTCCTTTGAACTCACTGGACTCAATGTGAATCTCGTACATTGCTCCACATCCACCTAAAAACAAAATAAAATAATACTTGTTGATGCTACACCTATTTTAGAGCTAACTTATCAGTTTTTGTTATGAAATATACAAGAAAAAATACATTTTGTTCATATATGTAATTAAAGAACTGCACTGTTATTACGTTTTATGACTTTTTAAAAGCGTGCTTTTAAACATATATTGTGGACAATAACATGAAATAACAAGTTCGATGCAACTGATCGGGACAAGACATACAAACCATCATATCAGTGATCATCATGATCCTTGCATGTCGCTTGTTTACCTGATATGTCCACAACTTGGAGAGACGAGGCTAAAGGAAACTTTTCCTTCAATACTTTAGCAATCCGAACTTCTCCCTCTGTTTGTGTGGACAGACATCTATGTGCTTGTTCATAAAAGACGACCTGCGAAAGCAGAGGGCACACACAGCGGTAAGTGTCATTAGCGCCGCTGAACATGTGCGTATCTAAAGTGCATTTACTTGGTTTCTACAAAAAATACGAAGTGCTGAAATCATTGTGTTCCCCAAGGTCCGGTTACATGAAAGCATCGTCACGACAATTGAATCTAAAAGAGATACGCAAATAAACGTGGATTGTTTTTAGCAAGTTAGCATGTCCTCAATAGCGCTGGGCTCACGGATATGACGTCAAATATTACCCCCTCGTGACATCCGGGAAAACAGGAAACAAAAATGAATGAATAAACATATAAGTTATTATAATTATTATAATTATAATTAAACATATAAGTTATTATAATTATTATAATTAAACATATAAGTTATTATAATTATTATAATTATAATTATAATTATAATTATTATTATTATTATTATTATTATTATTATTATTATTATTATTATTATTATTATTATTATTATTATTATTATTATTTCATTTGATGTAATCCACTGTCTTTGACCAGTGTTATGAAACCAGGCTTGAAAGAGGGGCTTATCTCTCTGGGCAGGTTTACAGGACTGACATGAGTGGTGGCTATTACCATTTACAATGGGATTTTGTGCCTTTTCAGTGCTCCTCTGCGCTTTGTTTGTCCACAAGAATGATGTGTCCAGGCTCAGCACAAAGGCAGGCATCAATCATGGCTACTGTCCAAATGTACTAGCCTAATTTTAAATGGCCAATTAGTGCCTGTTCCTGATGTCACTGCTTTTTAAAACCAAGATCCCCGTCTGTGTGGTCAGTCAGCTTGCAAAGATGGGCAGACACTATATCCCTGTCATAATGCTCTTCCTCAGCTATGTCTGTTATGCTGAGGAAATTAATGATGATCTTTCATGTCCAGACCACCAGCAGAGCTTTGATGGCTCGTGCTTTGAGTTTGTCAGTCTGCAACGTCCTTTCCTCAGTGCGCAGTCCTGGTGTGAACGCGGTGGTGGACACCTCGCTTTTATTCTCAACGATGAAACACAGCAGTTTCTCCAGAAGCATCTGCATCCTGGAAAGGACTGGTGGCTTGGACTGGCCCCAGCAGCTCCAAACTTTACTGTGGACACTACAAGTGATGGTGAGGAAATTTTATTTAACTGTATTTTTTGTTTGTTTTTTATTTGCTTAAAGTTGCTTTTTTAAAAATCTAAATTAAATGTAATTTGCAGAAATTAACTTCCAAATAATTAAGTAAGACCACTGTTTAATATATCTATGCAGATAAAAATGTATACCAAGTATATTGTTTATTGCTGATTCGAAATTGTATTGTCTTTCTGCAGTAGTTCTCCACCGGTCATGTTTGCACTACAACCCACTTGTATTTTTTCCAGGTGTAAAGTAAAAATAAATCGAGAATTTTTTTGAAAATACCCCTCTTTGCAGCATACATGCCTTTTGTTTAAAACATCCAAGCTTCTGTTTACACATGTCTTGATTCTTGCCACAATCTGATATCTCCCTGAACCAGCAGGCTCAGACACACAGGATCCTCCATTCACTGGCTTTAAAAAGGCTTGCAGCTGTCACTCAATCTCTCTTACTATTGTTTTACCTCACTTAACTGTTATTGCCTCGATTGTCTTAGTGGTTTACAATTTCAGTAACAAAGAGCATGCTGAATTACGCCTGACACAACCATTTGATTTATTATTACTCTCATTATTTATGCCTTTGAAATGAAGTTGTTCTTATTTTCAGGCTCTCTTTCTTGGCTGGATGGCTCAGATGTCAGCTACAGTAATTGGGTGAACACACCAGAGCCAGAGGCAGCTTGTGGATTCATACAGAAACATTCAGGTTTTCAATGGGAAACTACTGAGAACTGTATCAAAGAATATGCATTTATCTGCCAGTTTGGTATGTCATCGTACATTTAAATAATGATACTGACACGTAGATATAAATGTTGAATAAAATATTTTTTCTTCTTAGATTCAGGAAGATCTATTGCTTGTGAAGGTCAAAACGCTACATTAAAATGTGGTTCAGGTCAAGTAATGGAGATAGATGATAGCTTTTTTGGTCGGAAAACCATACATTACTGCAGATCCCAATTGACAGCTGCACCCACAGCTTCCCAGGAAGAGTGCAGCTGGATCGATGTGGTGGATTCTGCAACAGGTATGATGACCAAGTTCAAAAAGTATCTTACAACACAGTTACTATATTTTGAACAACTGATTTTTATGCACAACCAACAAATGCGAAACTTAAACAGTGTGTTCCTTTGGCAAATATTTAAAGCAGTGGTTCTCAGCCTGGGTTCGGGACCCCTTCTAGTCTCACAGGATACATTTTGGGGGTCGCTAGATGGGTGGCATATTTTCTATGTTGTATGTTCTATGGTCAAGAACAACGGTGGTTCATATATTAGGGTCTTGCTAATGAATTTACAGGACAGTGCAAAAAAAAGTAAGCTCTGTAGTATATCTTAACTATAGATAGGAGCATTTGTGCTGGGGTGTAGTTTATTCTACTGAAATCAAATATATGAGAAAATGAGAAAACTTTATTGTACCGGGAAAAATAAAACTAAAAACACCTTTTGTACACCTTTTACTGTATTTTAGCACATTGCCATGGGCTGCAGGCCTGCCAGGTTCCTGTGGATGTCAGCAGCTTTGGAGAGCCATGTCCAGCGTTTGGAAGTTACCTCTCTGTGGAATACCACTGCAAACATGGTCAGAATTAAATTCTGTGTAATCTCAAATTAAAATAAGTTCAAAACATAAAGCAATATTTCTCCCCACCCAGGACTATCCCTATTAATGAGTAAACTGGCAGCTGTATTTGATAATGTTACCATTACAGTCAAGTGGCTTTTGCATCCATTTGAGGGAAATCTCACATGTACAGTCAACGCTGGAGACGGTCATACAATTGACCCATACAGCCCAGAGGAGTGAATATTTTATCACAGTGCAATACAATTCTTTCAAAACAGACACATTACACATTTCAGATTTGGTGTTATTTTACATGATTTGTTTTTGTTTCCAGGACAGAGAGCACTGTGATTCATAAATTTACTCAACCTGGACTTTTTACGGTTGATGTTGAATGCACCACAAAGGAATGGCGTGTTACAGCACAGAGGACAATAACCATTCAGGAGCCTCTGGGAGAGTTTGGTGCCCTCAAGTGCTTTGCTCAGAACATTTCTACTGATGAAACCAAATGCAATAAACTGTATGGCAGGCCAGTACAAATCCAAGTGTCTCTTGAGAAAGGTTTGGAATTTGCAGATCTTGTGATATGATTTATTAGTGAATATTACATAAGAGTTTGCTTTGTGTTTTTGAAAAGGTACAAATGTTACCTACACAGTTAAACACAACGCTCATCTGGTGGCTAACTCCTCTGTGGACAGTGCCGTTGTGCCCTGCAATATCACTTTGGACATGGATGCAGTGGAAAGGCTTGGGCAGGGCTGTCACAACCTGACCATTACAGCTTCTAATCAGATCACAAGTTCAGCAGTAACCACTAAGATCGAGCTATGTCTATTGCAGACAATTGAGGGCTTGCAGGCTTTTGTGGAGGCAGAGGAAGGCCAGTGTCCGGACTCCTCTGATCTCATTATCAACGTACATCTGGAGCAAGGCGCCCCAGTGGAGCTCCTTTTCACTCTAAACGGAGCTCAAGGCAATATCTCAGAAAGAAGAGACATGTTAAATAACAGCAAACAGGCATTCACTTTCTCCTCCCCAATTGAAGGTATGTTTTGCTAACTATATTAAAACAACTTGGGGAGATGCCAAAAAAAAATCACATTTCATAACTGTTGTGTTCTAGGACCTGTACAAGTCAGAGTGCGAGCAATGAATGCCTTCTCTGCTTTGGATGCTGATGTAGATTTGGACAAGATATTTCAAGCATGTCATAATTACACTGACCAACAAGAAGAGCTTGTGTGTTACGATGAGATAACTACCAGCATATTATTTGTTGTAACAATTTTGCCATAACATTTGATAATTATTTTTGTTGATGCAGTAATTGTCTTTTGCAGCTGGAAGATGATTTGGGAAATTTAAAAATTACGGCAACTCCATCTGCTCTGGTTGACTACAGTCAGAGTGTGAATATAAGTGCAGACGTCTCCCCCATACCCAGCAAAGGAATAAAATTTCACTGGCGTTGCAGTACGTATATGTAAATGTTAATGTTAAAGAAAAACTGTGTCCGTATTTTGGTCAATAAAGACTTTTTGTCTTTGTTTACAGAAGGCTCCTGTAAATGTGTGAACAAAACAGAGCATCAGTCTTACAAAGTTGAAAAGGAGTGTCTTCCTGATCCATTTGAATTTGCCCGATTCACTTTAATTGCAAAAAAGACGAGTTGGTTTAGAAGTCCAGTGAAAGTCGCTGCAGCTTCCACGTGCATCTCTGTTACGCCAAAGGAGTTCAAAGATGTAACAATAAGGTAAAGTATACAAAACCGTTTAAACCCTCTATGAGCAAGAAAAAGACTCTTCTTCTTTTCCCACTTTTGTAGATGTGATAATTGCACTTCAATTAATCTAAATAGCCTGGTCACTCTCAAACTGAATTGTCAAGAAGTCTGTCCTGATGTTGTATGGTATGTTGAGGATGCAACACCAATCACGGTACATTTTGTTATTTCAACTTTAATAGTATTCACTGAAATAACTTGTTAGTTACTTCTGACTGTATTTTTTTTCTAGGGTAGCCTTGAAAAGTGTTACTCCAAAGTGAGCAGACGTCCTCCCACTGACAAACAGGATGGAAACACTCAATATACTGTTAATAGTCGACATTTGGAAATATCTAGAGATACAATGAAAAGCATTGTTGTGATTGCTTATGGTGAGTTCTTAATGCATTTATTCAAATTAATGCATGTATTACTGTTATTTGTCAGTGTTTTAAATTATAATGTCTTCATTGCAGGAAAGTCTGAGTTTGGATTTGCCAAGTACACTCTTCCAATACCAAGCCCTCAGCCAACTCAATCTACTACACCTGCAACTGCTACTGTGTCATGTAGCATCTCTCCGTCTGCTGGGACAGTGCTGGATGCCTTTAACATTCAGTGCACAACAAGTTTGTCATGCCTTTCAGGCTGTGTTTACTGCATTGAAACAAACTTGGGTAAGAAAGTTGCTCTAAACAAACATCATTGAATTATATAGTCCTTTGTCCTTTGCAAGGGTTTTTTTATATGAACAATTTTGATGCTGAAGATTTTTGCATTTTCCAAATTGGATCACTGTATGAATATATATAGTGCATGAATAATGAGTCATGCTGATGTTACTCTCCAAGGCAAACACCTCAGATGCAGCAATGTCCATGAAATAAAATCAGTCTTTCTACCACTTGGAGATGAGAACAACAACTTCAGTTTGTCTTTAGTTGTGACTGTAAAGAATGAAAATAACAAAGCCTACACCGACGTAACCACACAGGTCTGTCTTGCTACATTTTACAATAACATTTTAAGTTTCAAGTATGACATCTTTTTATATAAAATCTCTCCTAAGGTTGGGAGAAGTAACACACAGAGCTCGGTGGACGCCCTACAGTCTGCTGTGCAGGACACAGTGACCCAGTTAGAGGAGAACGGCCTTCTCTCTGGTGAAGCCCTGGGACAGATTTTTACATCTGTCTCAGATATGCTCAACACAGATCCCAAGGATGAGCACAAGGACTCAAGGAAGAAGGTATCTAATAGTTTTAATGTTCAGTCCTTTTGAGTTTTTGGCGCATTATAAACATCCATATTGTCTTTACAGCTAAGAGAACAAATGTTGACCAAAATGACCAAAGTTCTCCATGCGTCCCCGAGTAACACAACTGGAGGGGTTCAGGTGACGGCCAAAGCTGTGGCTGGACTCACTCAGTACTCTGATGAACTGACTCCCGCTGCTCAGGTACTGTACTCAATTAAGTGAAAACGAAGAAATAAAGTCAAAAGGGAAAGAGAGGTAAAAAGGTTGAAAGGCAAGAGAGCAGTATTTAGTGCAGTATACTGTATGTATAGTGATGTACAGCTCTAGTTTAAGTATATGAGTCTGAATATGGTTGTGATGATCCACTCAGTATGTTGTCGTTTCAGGAAGAAGCTGGTTTATTGTTGATGGACCTCAGTGCCTCTCTGAACGTTATCAGTGTTAATCAGTACTCTGCTGAAGAAGATAAAGAAGTGGTTCAAGCAGCCTCTCCAATTCTAGAAGCAGCTAGCAACATGCTAAACGTTTCAGCCAATGTGAGCTTTAATTCTGACGCTCATGCCAGGGAAAGGGTTTGCTGTATTAATCAAGTATGTTTGTATTTAGAAAAAAGTATCAGAGTCTCTTCTCACTGGAATCAACAATATACAAAGTGCTTTACTAACCAACAAAAGGCTGGACGGAGAGCCTGCCATCATTGAATCTGGTCAGATCAGTGTCTACGTAAACAGGTTTGTAGTTGCACCCTGACAACATACATTATATTGGAGAAAATAACTGTGCCTTAAGGTGAATGTACGGTGTGTGAGTGCAGAATAACCCCGCAAACTATGCAAAAGCAGGATATCAATGTGCAGAAGAGCACATCCTCCAGATTCAATTTCCCCGCCCTCCCAGCAGCTATTGTCTCACCAGAAGAGCCAGTGGACGTAAGGGTATGTACCAATACAGGAAAATGTGTGCCTCTTTTAGACTACATACTTCAATTTATATAAGATTTCACTACTCTTGATATTACAGATGATGAGTTTCACAAAAAATCCATATGCTTGGAAAGAGGAAGACATCACTGGGACAGTTGGATCAGTCTCTCTAACCAAAATGGACGGCACTGTCATTGCTGTCCACGACTTACCGGAAGAGATAGAGGTAAAGAAATACAAATTAATATGATGCTTCACTCTTATATGCTGGACTAACATTAAAATTAACCATTTGCATTGGTAGATTGATAATTCACCATTTCATATCAAATATTAGCACAAAAATAGCAAGTAATGTTATTTTTCAGACCCTCAAATTGTTTAGGTCCTGAAGAAAAGCTTTGAAATGTTTCCAAAATGTGTAAAGTTATATATACTCCACATAGCAACCACTTCACTGCTGAATCTTTCTCCTTTCCCTGGTGTGCATTACCTTTTATAAAACCACACACACACTCATACACTCAGCCAAGTGTGTAATCTTCTATATTTGACGTGGAGTTCACTATGTCACAGAATTATAAATTTGGACTCATCCTGTGTCTAGATTTTCCTTCCTAGACTTGATGTGGGGCAGGAGAACAGCACAGAGCTGGACTTGGCCAATTTCAGCACATTAATAATCGACGTTCCCTCCCCTGATGTAACACTGGTCATGAGAATGGAGCCATCTGAAGACATTTCCTTTGTAGCATTCCTGGGACACAAAGCTTATCCAACTCATGAAAAATTTGTCGCTAAGACTCAACTCCCCATAGAGGAAGTAAAAGAAGGTATTCCTAAAAATCAATGAAATACTGTCTGTTTTTAGAACTTTAAATGTCCTACCTGTTTGGGTATTTCTTATTTCTATCCACACATCTAAAATTCTCTTACAGGTGAAAAATATACATGGGTGGTTGCGCCCAAGGACAGAGCTGGAGACGTCGGAGTGCACTTCCTTGTGATCAAACCTATCGTGAAACCTGGCATCAAATCAGTCAATGCCACTGTTAAAGTTGTCACCATTGCGGCTCAGTGCAAATACTGGAATGAAACAGGGTCCTTTTGGAGCCAAGATGGCTGCAGGGTAACTACTTTATATGATATTTAGACAGTGTACAGAGGCTTTAGACAGTTTTCAATCCCTGTTTCATTTGTTTGAGTTACAGTGCAAGGAATATTAGCTTAAATCTAATTAAGTTTACTTCATTTCAGTGTTTGATTTACAATCATGAGGTAATCAGTGAAGAATTTTATGATTGCACCAAAGTAAAAATCAAAGTGGGTCGGAAAACTTTCTGAATCCACAGTTTGTTTGCTTTTTTGCCCCAGGTTGGCCCACTCACCACTCATGCAGTAACACAGTGCCTCTGCAATCACCTAACGTTTTTTGGAAGCTCATTCTTTGTCATGCCAAACTTGGTGGACGTGTCACGCACTGCAGAACTTTTTGCCACATTTACTAACAACCCAGTAGTGGTTTGTTTTGTTGGTGCCATCTTTGCAGCTTATCTTGTGGTTGTGGTTTGGGCGTGGAGAAAGGACATTCAGGATTCAGCTAAGGTGAGCCATCGACTAGTCTTGTGATTAACAAATGAAAATCTTTACACTTTATGTTGTCTTATTTCTGATTTTAGGTCAAGGTAACTTTACTAGAAGACAATGATCCCTTGGCAGAGTATCGCTATGTGATAAGTGTCAGCACAGGACATCGACATGGTGCATCCACTTCCTCTCAAGTATGACTTAGCATAGAAATAGTAAACCTAGTCAATGAGATCTGTACTACATTTTATTATCAACTCTCTTCACGTTATAGGTGACCATAACATTGCTGGGGACAGAGGGCGAGAGTGAGCCCCATCACCTCACTGACTCTGAGAAGCCGGTTTTTGAGAGGGGAGAAGTTGACATGTTTCTGTTGACCACTCATTTTTCACTGGGAGACTTGCAGAGCATAAGACTGTGGCATGACAACTCCGGGGCACACCCTGCATGGCAAGTGTTTTCATTTAGTAGTAGTAGTTAATCTATATGTTCACACATAACCTCTAAACCCCCGCCTCAACCAAGTGCATTTGCTCCAGTTCAGCTTTACCCAGATCTAAACGGTTGCAGCCTATAGACCAGAGTAATGCCTCATATGAAAGCTGACCTACAAAACTCATCTAAATGACTTTTTCCTTGAGTTGTTGGCGTGTCGTTGTCACTTTTGTCACTTTTTTATCCTGTTTTTGTCACTTTTCAGTTGCTATTTTGTGGTCTTTTGTGTCACGTTTTTGTCACTTTTCCTTTTTTCAACATCACATTTTTGTTGCTCTTTTCTTGCCTTTTCGTTCATATTTTGATCAAATTGTTTTGGCTTTTTTTCCCAGAAGCTTTTAGATTTGAATAAAGCCAAACTTAATAATAATAATAATAATAATGCCTTACACTTGTAATGCGCTTTACAAGCCTGTATTAACAAGTTTCTCAAAGCGCTACATTGTCGTCATTATTCATTCACTCCATACTCGGTGGTGATAAGCTACTGTTGTAGCCACAGCTGCCCTGGGGTAAACTGACGGAAGCGAGGCAACCAGTCTGCGCCATCGGCCCCTCCGACCACCACCAACCACTCACTCACACACCACATTCACCCCAGGCTTCCTGGTGTTACCAAACGGTCTCCCATCCAAGTACCGACCAGGCCCTTCCCTGCTTAGCTTCCAAGATCTGACGGGATTGGGCATAGCAAAGGCGGTATGGCCTTGAGAAAACATTCTTGGTTCAGGCGGGGATTATGAGGTTAAAAACACTACAAAGACAACATTCTTCCATTTAGAAGTCATCTAACATACAAAATGAAGGGGGGAATGGCTGGCCTGACGAAAAAAAGGCGTCCTCTTCCATTGAAAGACTTGTTGAAAGGTTGAAAATTCTCATCTCCAAAAATGATTACGTTGTTTCTGTGCAGGTATGTCAATAAGGTAATGGTGCAGGACTTGGAGACTGGTCAGAAGTGGCACATTCTGTGTAACTCCTGGTTGGCCATAGATGTAGGAGACTGCACACTTGATAAGGTTTTCCCAGTGGCAACAGAAACGGACTTGAAGAGATTCAGGTAAAATGTATTTGCATTGAGCCTAAATGAACATGCAGTGTCATGGCTTGTATGTATTTGGTTTACCTGTTTCTCTTTTATTTTTTACTAGTAATCTGTTTTTCATGAAGACTGCAAAGGACTTCCGCGATGGCCACATTTGGTTTTCTGTCATCAGTCGTCCTCCCTGCAGCACTTTTACTCGGGTGCAGCGTGTCTCTTGCTGTTTCTCTCTGCTCTTGTGCACCATGCTCACAAGCATCATGTTCTGGGGCATCCCAACTGACCCATCTGAACAGACAATGGACCTGGGTAACGTCTTTTTAAAATCATTTATTTTTACTCTTAACGTCTTAACACCCGCCTTAACCGAGTGCATTTTCTTCAGTTCAGCTTCACCTGAATCCATAAGGTCACAGCCTGTAGGCCTCATCTGAAAGCCAAAACCTGCAAAACTCATCTAAATGGATCTTTTTCTTCCTCACTTTATTCATATTTTTTCCCATCCCTTTTTTGTTGGGTTTCATCACATTTGTGCCACATTTTCATCACTCTTTGTCACTTTTCTGTTGCTCTTTTTTGGCTTTTTTTCTTGCATTTTCGTCACACGTTTTGCTTTTTTTGGTCATGCTTTTGTCATGTTTTCATCCTGGTTTCCACTGTTTTCGCCATGTTTTTGTCGCGTATTTGTCACACTTTTGTAACGTTTTTTTGTTTTCCCGTCAAATTTTTTGAAGCGTTATCACAGTTACATTGCACTGAAACACTAAATGCCGCCTAAACACTTAAAAAAAAAGTAACGACAACAAAAACAAACAAAAACAAGGAAGAAGCTCCGTTTTGTAGGTCTTGGTTTTCAAATGAGGCGTTGCACTGGCCTGTAGGCTGTAAGCTCTCAGGTCAAGAAGCTTTAAGATTTGAGTAATGCTGAAATGGAGAAAATGTGCTCGATTACAGTGGGGTGAAGAGGTTAATCTATAATTAAAGCAAAATCTCTTCATGCAAATTTGAGAGGTTCACAAATTATCGATTGTGTCGTATTTGGCAGGGCACATTGAGTTCACGTGGCAGCAAGTGATGATTGGGATTCAAAGTTCCATCATTATGTTCCCCATAAATCTCCTCATTGTGAGCATCTTCAGAAACACTCGCCCTCGAGAAAAAAGCAAAACAGAAACATGCAAACAGGGGAAGATTGGTAAAGTGTCCCCTTCCCAGAGTTCTCCTCAGAAAGAGCTAAAGGACATAACTCCTGATACTGTGATCAAGGTAAGTCAATGGCATTGTTTAAAAATGTGCATATTGAAAATAAGATAGGCGTATACATCAAGTTAACATTTTTAACATGTTATAGGACATAAAAAGGATTGCTCAGTCCCTATCAAAAGCCATGAAGAGCCCACTTCCCCATTCAGACCTCAAACCTGGGCAACAGTGTGATATCAACACACTGTTGTCTTTGGTGGAGGAAATCATCAAACAACATAACAAACCTTCTGAAGATTTCTACAATGACTCGGCGAAAAAAGAGAGCTCCTTGATTCTCTCTTTGGGCTCAGTCAGTTTGCAAGGTAAACAGTTGTACGTACAATGCGGTGTATTATCAGTGAGAGTTTGATATTATTTGATCCATACCTTTATTTTACATCAATTTGGAATATTTTTTAAAAATGTTTAAATGAAAAATGATTCTCTAACAGGATCCAGCATGTGGGAGGACTCAGATAAATCATCCTACGGCACACAAAAGAGTACAGCCAGCTACAACCGATACCTGTACAGACAACTGTGCCACGTTGAAAAAGAGCTGGGTTTGCTGGGACCTTCTCGCTTCCCTGTTTCTGACAATTACAACCGCGCACTGCAGCAGGTCCATGGCATGAAGTCACTGCTGGAGTACCATCTCCC
The DNA here is from genome assembly GCF_951799975.1 of Gobius niger. NCBI lineage: Eukaryota > Metazoa > Chordata > Actinopteri > Gobiiformes > Gobiidae > Gobius > Gobius niger. The sequence goes on along the minus strand of NC_136855.1, from coordinate 24,338,716 downwards.
GGTGTCCTGCCTGGAGGGGGAGCATCAAGACCTCAGTCCCGAAGAGAGCATCAACGGGGACCCCAAGAAGAAAGGCGGGTTGCCCTGGTGGTTTGTCTTTGTGGGGTGGGTGCTGGTGATTGCGACCAGTGTTGTGTCGGGATACTTCACCATGATGTACGGGCTGACGTATGGGAAAGATCGCTCGATAAGCTGGCTCATCTCAATGGCTGTGTCCTTTTTTGAGAGTCTTTTTATTACTCAACCATTGAAGGTAAGATATGTCGTAAGATCATACAAGAAAATATTAATATTACACTTCAAACTGCCTTAATATCTCATTACAGGTTCTTGGGTTTGCAGCTTTTTTTGCTCTTGTACTAAAAAAAGTTGACCAAGAAGAATATGGAGAACCTCAGGTAGACGGACTTGTAATGAACTCAGGTATGAAGCACAAAAAAACTCTTGTGATCATAATACATGAATTTTTTTACTGTATTTTCCGGACTATAAGTCGCTCCAGCGTATAAGTCGCACCAGTCAAAAAATGCATATTGAAGAAGAAACGTACATATATAAGTTGCTCCGGAGTATAAGTCGCACCAGCCATGGCAATTTCCTGGGCAGCATGACCCAGGTAGCTTACCTGACCCGTTGACAGCTACCTGCGTAACAACGGTGCAGTTACGCAGTTGGACAAGCCTCTACCGGCAGCACGTTATTCAAGCACAATTTTACAAACTTGCCATCTAGCTTTCAGCCCGCCATTACCTTTTGTTGTTTTCTTCATTGCAGTAAGAGTAACCTCCACTTTTCGCCAGTCCCTCACAAGCTTCTCGCTCACTCAAAACTTTCTTTCTGCTACTCGATTACTGTTTTTCTTTTTTAATATCAGTACAGTATAGTAAGTACCACTGAAAGTGCTTTATTTGTCATTATACAACCTTACAGGAGTAGCAGATACTAGTACACAAGCCTAGAGTACTCTCTAGCGCAGTAGTTCTTAACCTTGTTGGAGGCACTGAACCCCACCCGTTTCATATGCGCTTTCACTGAACCCTTCAAGCGGGGCGTCTCATCACGAATCATATGAGTTGGGTAATTGTCTTGACCTCCGCCGAACCCCTGAGACTGACTCGAACCCAGGTTAAAAACCACTGCTCTATCGGCTATCAGTGTGAAAATAACAAATGTGAAATTATATATTTTCATATATAAGTTGCACCTGAGTATAAGTCGCACCCCCAGCCAAACTATTAAAAAAAAGTGCAACTTATAGTCCCGAAAATGAGTACTTGAGTAACCTTTTGAAGTGACTGAACTTCTTGGCCTATCTTTATTACACAATACTTTTTTTCTTCTTCTCTATCACTGTGTCTCTTTCACTTTTGAATTTACCTGTTGATGTAATTTTTTTTAATGTATTGAGGGCATTTGTATCACTACTTGTTTGGTTAATTTGGTTAATAATAATGCTTTTACCTTTAGATGACCCAGACACAGTGCGCGCTGCAAGAAGAGACAGCACCTGTAGTTTTTACCAACCACCGCCTCCAACTGACATTGAGAAGATGAGGAACAATATGATAAAAGAGCAAAAGGTTTTTATCCTCATACGGGAGATTGTAGGTATGGAAGCTTTTGAGTATGCAACTGAAAAATCCAGAAAACGGCAGCGATATCCATTTTGATGTTAGTGTGTTTACCTTTCAGCATATGTGGGATTCATGTGGATGCTCCTCCTTGTGGCATATGGTCAGAGGGACCCCAATGCTTATTTCTTGACTCAACACATCCGTCAGAGCTTCAGTAAAGGCATCTCAGACACTATGAGTATTCAGGATGTGTTCAGTTGGGCAAACGCAACACTATTGAGTAACCTTTTTGGCAACTATCCAGGTACGCAATCTCTGACATGAAATAACTGATGACATGTTGAGGCACATAGGTGTGTCAACACAAGGGAAAGTACATCAAAGGCATACTGTAGATCAATCTGATTTTGAACAGTGAATACCTGCTAACATTAGGACATGTTGAGGTAAATTTGCAGCAACTGCATCCTGTCATTTTTTCTATAAGTAATCATTACCTTTTTAGTTTTGCATTACGTACGTGGGTGGACCAGCTTTTCCTTCAAACATGCTGTGCTCGTCCGATTTATTTAGGGATGATCTGACTCATTACAATTTGACCCTTGTCAGATTTATTTAAATCCTTATCCTTGACCAGAGGCAGCAAGCACACAGTTACATTTACTCGAGCTTTTTGAAGTGACTGAACTTCTTGGCCTACTTTTATTACATACTTTTTCCTTCTACTAGTAACACTATTTTGAAGTAACAGTACTCTTATTTGAGTGAAGTGACAACAGGCTCATGTTTCAAATTTAGTATACAGTAGTAGTATTTTCACTATTTCACTATTTCAGACAGTACTTCTTACTTCTGTTACTTGGGTAAATTATTTTCAGATCAATGTTACTCTGAGTAAATATTTTGGGTGCTCTACCAACCTTTGCCCTGACTTCTCTTCTACTTCATCAACCAATGTCCATTTAACATACAGGTGCTCGTCATATAATTAGAATATCATGAAAAAATACATTTACTTCTTCAACGTAAAATGTGAAACTAATATATGATATAGACTCATGACATGCAAAGTAACATATGTCAAGCCTTTCTTTGTTATAATTTTGTACAGTCCATTTTGTTTGTTATAATTTTTTCTTCTTAATTTTTTTATTTGGGGTTTTTACAAACTGTGAGCCATAATAATCAAAATGATAACAAATAAAGGCTAGATATCTCAGTTTGCATGTGATGAGTCTATCATATATTAGTTTCACAGCTTAAGGTGAAGTAAATGCACTTTTTCATGATATTCTAATTATATGACGAACACCTGTATATATTTATACTTGCCTGGTCGTGTTAACATACAATTCCCTTTTATGTTTTTGGTACAGGTTTTATCACAGATGGTAACTCAAAGCTGGTGGGCAATGCACGTCTTCGCCAAGTCAGAGTCCAGAAGAAATCCTGCCGCGTTGCTCAGTCCATGAAGCAGTCTGTATCAGATTGTCATGCCCCCTACTCGTGGGAGTTGGAGGACATGGGCTCCTATGGCTCAGGCTGGACGTACAATGTGGCGGATAATGCTACACAGAATCTGGAAAGCCCTTGGAAATATCAGTCTCAAAGGAAACTTAGGGCATATCCTATCTGGGGCAACGTAGTGCTCTATAGAGGTGGAGGGTTTGTGGTGGATCTAGGCCCAGATTACCAAAACTCCAGCAGGTACATGGCATACCACTCTGGACATGGGTGCCCAAATATAAGTTCTATTGTCCACAAATGATACTTTTAACAAATTAACTGCAGATTGTGCTTGTTGTTTAGTACACTTTTTTTTTTTTAAAAGAAGCTATTTTTTGGTTTATGTAATCATACTAAATTTGTTTTTCCCCCTATGGCTTTGAAGAGTCCTCCAATACCTGTACGAAAATACCTGGTTTAATGCGTACACCCAAGCTATCTTTGTTGAATTCACTGTGTACAATGCAAATGTGAATCTATTCTGCATTGTTACATTAATGCTCGAGACGACAGCCATTGGTGAGTTAATTTCCCTACTAGGTTTGATGATAATCAGTCCATGGTTCAATCCCATACCCCATGTTTATTACAGGTGCATTTCAGTTCCGCAGTGAACTCCAAAATGTCCGCCTGTATCAGTCGACCGGTGGCTTGCATATCTTTGTGATGGCCTCTGAAGCTATTTACTTCATGTTCATACTCTATTACATGTTGATTCAGGTATGGTATTATCAGGGCTGATGGTGGGTACATCAAAAACTGACTTTGTTTCTCACAGGGGAAGTTAATGAAGCAGCAGAAATGGTCCTATTTTAAAACTAAGTGGAACTTGCTTGAACTGGCCATTATTGTCCTGAGCTGGAGTGCCCTGTCTGTCTTCATAAAGAGAACTTTACTGGGAAAGCGTGACATGGAGTACTATCAAAACCACAAAGATCAGTGAGTTAAAAATGTAAATGTTTCATATTCAGCAAGGCATAATACATCCTCCGTTCAATTGGTGCGTTGGTCATTTTATTGCATGTTAATGACCAGCTGCCCAGTGCAACCCTATGTGCAACAGTTAGCAAAATGTTCCAGATTCTTTCTGCTCCCTTACTATCTCACGCACTAACGTATGCTATTATATTTTCATTCATCTGTCAGTGCTTATTGTGTATTGCCTGCTGATTTGTGCACAATCTCCACAATGTGTGCAACACAGTGCACAATATAGTTCCATTCTGTAAGAGATAGGCACAACACAAACCAATGGTTTCAATAGTTGTACATGGATGTTTTGTAGATTTGCCAGTTTCCATGAGACGGCCAAGGCGGATGCAGTGCTGGGATATCTGATTGCATTCCTAGTACTGCTGGCTACAATCAAACTCTGGCACCTGCTGAGACTGAACCCCAAGTTACACATGATCACGGCCACACTGCAGCGCGCCTGGACTGATATTTCAGGCTTCCTGGTGGTCATAACCATCATGTTTCTGGCCTACTCTGTTGCTGTGAGAATTTTCCCACACTACCTTATTGCTATAATCAATACAGGAAACACACCCAGTATGCACAGTAAAAACTGCTACATACATATGTAACTTATCTCTTATAATTTCAGTCCAACCTGATGTACGGCTGGAAGCTGTACTCCTATAGGACGCTGTTAGATGCTGCTCAGACCATTGTCAGCTTGCAGCTTGGTATTTTCAACTATGACGAGGTCACCATTGAGATTGTTATTCATTAAGAATCACTACATACTATTATTGTTTCTAAAACAATATGACTTTTGTAGGTTTTGAATTACAACCCAGTGCTGGGAGCTTTCCTCATTGGCTCCTGCATTGTGTTCATGACTTTTGTTGTGCTGAACCTCTTCATCTCAGTCATTCTTGTGGCATTCAGTCAGGAACAGATACATCATAAGGTAAAATCCCTTTGGTTAAAGACCTTAAATCCAAACTTGATCAAGAACAGTAATTCATTAATAAGTTTGTATATTTGTATTTCCGCAGCCATCCGAAGAAGAGGAGATTGTGGATCTGATGGTGATGAAATTGTGCAGTTTGTTTGGGATAAAATGTAAGAATCAGAGTGATGATGCTTTCAAAGACAAACCAGTAGTTGCCTCCAAAAATGGAATTTCAACCATTTCGTGAAGCGTGACATTTTAAAGTCAAATGCAGTAGTTTGTATACATGTAGTATTGGAAGACGCAGTGTCCACATACTCTTTCATGGCTATGCACTCAGATGTTTTCCATTATGCATAAATGTCTACTTGTACTTATTAGGGATTAGGCTCTACTGTGTCAGTTATATGTGTGGCTATGTTTTGTTAAAGATGTAGAGTATCTTGTCATAAAATGTGTAATAATAAACATAATATATGCTTGTACGAGTAGGCCTAAATGTCCTGCTAAGAATAGCAAAAGTATTGAACTTCTATGAGTCTCTTTACGATTATAAAGTAGCTACAACCTTGATCTGATATTCTTATTACACTACAAAGAAAATAATGCGTTTATTAGGCCGCTTATCTATGCCCTCAAAATGAAATGCGACCTCTTTTGCATATCGTCACGAGAGGCGTGGCTCCATTCAACAACAACAAACATGCGCTGGAGGCGCCCACAGTGAGAGTCATCAGCGGAGACAGGCTCAGAGCTGCATGGCTCACTTTGTATCTGTGCTGTCTGAACACAACTCTTAACTTTCTGAACTTGCGTAGGCTGAGAGAAGCACGGTAGTTCAGCTCATCACGTGGTGATAGTCTCTGGGTGTCCAATTTCTTGACGCGGAGGGATTGCGATGCCCTCTGACTTTACGGCGCTCGTCAGCGGGGAACTCGACCTGAAATCTCCCACGCCGTCGTACGCTACAGGTAGGACATTTCATTCATGAATCATGGCCGGTCTTTTTTTATCTGCTTGTGCCAACCTACTTGTAGATCCGCTGTTTGCAGACATTATACCATAAAGCCGATGACAATTAACTCTTAAACATTTACCTATTATCGCATGAGATCTGGAGGCTGTTTCACTTTTAAACTTGGGCTCTCACAGTAGGAAGGGGCAGCCGGAGACCTCTTGGTAAGCACCGGTCCGACCAGTTTACTTTCTTTCCTCTTCAAACGAAACGCGTTCTCTTATCTTTTCACGTCTCGTCATGAAGCCATAACTACCTCCGCCCCCTAACGCATTGGCAGATCCAGAGTGGCGCTGCTGAGTCGAAATAAACAGGTTAATGGGCCTATAACCATGGATGAGCCAAACCCTATATTCCAACCGTGCGAGCAGAGAAATAAAAGATTGTGTTTGAATCGCATTGACCAAATCTATCCTTAAATGTGTGAGTCCCAAAACTTCACAATGTTTGAAGTATATGCAATGCAGGCAGAGTCATGTTTCTAACTAAGTAGAGTCACACCTCCAAAAGTTTCCAATGAAATGGCTAGTTTCTATATGACCAAATAAAAGTGAGTGTACTATTGTAAAAGTGCACTTCTCTGCATATTTGTCTCACTCTATTCTGCCCCTCCACAGGCTGGTCACTGATTAACTTTGCTGCTGCTCTGTGTTTAAACCTGGGCTTAAATAGCACTCTATTAATATTGACTTGGCTGTGTAAAGTCAACTTGGCAGCATGAGAATGAAACACTTGATTGCATTGAAAGCCTGTTCATATTATGTGATAAAAGGGAGCAAAAAAGATCACAAGAAAGCACAATCATTCACTAATGTTCACATAATACAGCATTTCTCATTTTAAAATGGCCTTAACAAAAGGGTCCTGACTTCAAATGTGTTGTGTTATGATATGGTGGCGACATGACATCTAGGGTAACGTTTAACCTGAGGCAGTTAACATTATAGCTGGCTTTGAGAGCCTACTGGAAATATTTTTACAAGAGCTTGGAGTGCCATCAAAACTTGAAGTCAGTTGTAAAAGACTACTCCATGCACTGCAGCCTCATTTGTTTGAGAATTAATAACAGCTTTCTGATGTTTACGTGTTGGCTTTGGAAAGCTGCACCACTCTAAAATGTAATCCTATAAAGCTGCAAGTCTATGAAAATGTAATTAGATCATTTACTTAGGACAAAGTGGAGTTCAGAAGGTAATCTGTACGGAAAACACAGTAGTGCAGTAAGAGATCAATTTCCTTTTTGCTTCTTCTAAATCAGTTATCATTAATTATTAACATTGACCAAACCCCAATAAAACATCTAATCAGGTCTTGGTCGAAACAGGGCCTCCTCAGGTATTTACTGCGCACCTGTGACTGTGTTGAAGATCATGACCCGCGTCTAACTGGTTAAATTCATTCCTCTGTCATTGCTTCATAACATAAGAAATAACTCACATTGTTGTTTTTGCTGTACAAGGTTTGTTCATGAATCTGAGGGGAGTGAAACTACGACTCTCTGATGGGTGTGACTGACCTTTGTCTCCTTGAATTTTTATTTATTTCAAGAGGAAGAGCCACTTGGGATGAAGCATATCTCGTTTTCAGGGGAGTCCACTGATTGACAAAACAGATTTCTAGCTATAAATGATCATTATAACGCATTACTGATGGTACACAAACCTTTTGTAGTTACACTGTGATTCCATTTTATATGTTTTTCTTCTTTCATTCCTGTTCCATGTTGTCTAAGCTGTCTGTTTTGTCCAAACCAGCAAGTCCTGGGTTAAATCTTTTTTTCCTTTTCTTTCCCATCCCCTTTTCTTCCAGTTTAAACTAGTGCATTATCTTGTGTAACTCCTTGATAATGTTTGATTAATAATAAAAATCTCCTTTCCCCAATCAAAAGGTAAACATTTGCAGAAGTTGATGTGATTATTTAACCAAATGTCCACAAAGCAAATGTTTATTTTACAGCAGGCTATTATTGTCTGCATAGTGAAACAGCAGAAAGTAAATTACACTCAGCAGTTGTTGTAACCCAATAGTGGGTTATTACAGTCCACCTGGTGAGAAGCATATCATATTCAGTTTTTGTTGAAACAGTGCCATTGAACCCTGGTAACTTTGAATGTAAAGATCTCGTACATCATGTACTGTTAGGTCAAGTGAAGCCTCTATATTTTTTCTATACTAGGGTTCTGATTTTTATTTATTTTTTACTTAGAGCATGCACACAGTCTTCAGCGGAACATGTTACACAGTTCAGCTCACTTTCCTCATCCTGAATTGTGGTATCTCAATATCCTGTGCTTCATTTTTCTGAGTCATCTTGCACTTCCTTTCAAGACTTTCAGGATTCAATTGTGTCGCAGCTTTGCACTTGGCATTTTCCTGATGCATCCTGTTTTTGTTCCATAAAGCTTTAATTTTATCTGTCTCTGTCGTCGGGCACCATAGTGGAATATTCCCCCGTAACGTGCCCCGTCTCTGTGAAGCAGCAGAGGACATGTCATTTACACTTCATCTGTTTATTTACGGTATAGTTGCCAAATGCAAAATCTACCGCCGCCTTGTGTTTTGTGTTTATAATTGGTCGAGGCATTTTGGACTTGTTTGCTTCAAAGAAAAACTTCAAGTTGTAGAGTGTTTATGATGCCATATGTATAGGGACATTACAACTTAAGTTTAAGATGCACACATTTCAATAGCAGAACATTATATTCCAATCAATTAATTAGTGGGGAAAAGAATATTGAATACTGTTGTGTTATTTAATGTTTTTTGCAGGCTTTAAATCTTGAGTGGAATCTGAGACATCCTATTTCAGATCAGATGAGCCACACTTGTTGAGTCAGTCTACAGCCCCCAGAGCAACAGACAAGTCAAGGCATGTTAAGGTGACCTGACTGATTTTCTACAGGACATAATATGCAGATTGGTATAGTGAACCCTGCCCATTGAACACTTAATTACATCATTGACATTATGCACTGTCACTACTTGAATGGAAACTATTCTATTTTCAGTAACATTATATCGCAGTTACAAAGTTTAAGGTCTTTACCAGCAGCTGGGGAGTTGTATCTGTGACATTACATTTTTTTTTTCCCTCCAAGCCCAGGTCCTGAGGGTTCTGCGCAGTATCTTTGCTGTTCCTAGAACTGCACTTTTCTGGACCGAGATGTCTGATGTATTTCTTGGGATCTGCTGTAGCCACTCCTCCAGTTTGGGGGTCACTGCCCCGAGTGCCCCAATGACCACGGGCACCACTGATGCCTTCACCCTCCAGGTTTTCTCCAGCTCTTCTCTGAGCCCCTGGTATTTCTCTAGTTTCTCTTGTTCCTTTTTCCTGATGTTAAAGTCGCTTGGTATTGCTATGTCGACCACAACGGCTTACCTCTGCTCTTTGTCCACCACCACAATGTCCGGTTGGTTCACCATTACCATTCTGTCCATCTGTATCTGGAAGTCCCACAGGATCTTGGCTCGGTCATTCTTTACCACCTTTGGTGGAGGTGTTTCCCACTTTGACCTTGGGGTTTCCAGCCCATACTCTGCACAGATGTTCCTGAACACTATACCAGCCACTTGGTTATGGCGCTTCATGTAAGCTTTCCCTGCCAGCATCTTACACCCTGCAGTTATGTACTGGATTGTCTCATTGGCCTCTTTGCACAGTCTACACCTGGGGTCTGGTGTGATAGATCTGGGCCTCTATTGCTCTGGTGCTCAAGGCCTGCTATCATGTCCATCAAAATTAAAATTAAGGGGGTAATGAAGCAGTATGACATAGGAATATTGTTTGTTGTTGTTTTAGATCTTAGGGAAGCTACCAGCCCTTACAGATCAAAGCATACTTTATATTATCTGTATCTTTAACTCTAGCTCAAAGCTGTATGCCATACTAGTATTGTGTGAGTCGATTGCTTCATGCGATTGTGGCTGTTGACTCAGAGATTTTGAATTAGACGTCATAGTCTGTTATGACAGAGCCTCTTCCCGCTTTCCCAGCAAGCCCAGGCCTGTGTCATCAAAGAAATATTGCTGTACATAAGATTTTTCACTTTTCATAAGATTCATAAATTTTTTTTGAGCAATTCATATTCAAATTGGTGTTTACTAAATCATATTAGTTTAGTCTTTAGTGGGTTTTTTCTGTCATTGGGTATAATTTTATGACTGAAATATTCAAAAACAGCATCACACACTCAGATTGCAGATGTCAAGAGTTGAGAGTTTTGCCTCTTCATCCACACCTCATTTAAGATTTTTTGGTGTGCGTTACTTTTCTATTTTTTTTAAATTATTTTTTGACTGTCAAAAAGACTTATGAAGTGATGGACTTCATAAACTAACTGTGTGTGTCGGGGTCACATTCCAGTTCCTATGTGTAAACAGGACATTTTCTGGTGCTTGTGCACAAGCCGCTGTGTGTCCTTTGTAAATTGTTTGAATTCCACTGCTTTCTGTAGTCGCCCTCTCTGATAAGTGCATTTGCACCTATGAACACAGAGCTGAAGGGATGATGTTAGTGACAAAGCTCTATGCAGGCACACTTCAATGCAGCAATGATGCCCTTTTGTGGGTTTTAATTAGTGACCCCAGAATGTACAGTATTGTGTTTTGTTCAGATATGATGTTCATGTACATGTGCAAATGCAAGTGAAATTTTGCATGTGATTTTATATTGAAAGACGACTGAATGCATTAAATGCTGCATTTTTTTCTTGAAAAACTTGTTCAGGACTGTTTGTAACTGTGGGCGTTTTCCTAGCTTATTAGCTCAATGGCTTGTTTATTCCTTATTGTTGTTACAGTTTGTTGACTGTCAGTCCCATTGCCCGTGTTGGAGCAGGGGGAGTGCTCTGGACTGTTTTGAAGTCGAAATCGTTGTGTGTGTGTTTGTTGAAAGCAAGTCATGTAAACTGATGCCTGGAGGTTGTTCCTCGTCACTTCGAGATGGGCTCGACTCAAAGAGTTCCCTGCTCTGAGCCTGGACTGACTGCTTTACAGTTAGAGCTGGAGTTTAACCATGGCCTGCATTATAAGGAAATTGATCAATGGATGCTTATTAGACAAGACTCCAATAACTGAAACATATGGTTGCATAAACACTGTTGTTTTTTTGTCCAATGTTGATATGTTGCACAGTTAAGATTACACCAAACACTTCCTCATTGTATGTTGAAATTCCTGTTTGGCCGTGCATACTTCCTCAGAGTTAAGTCACTGACAGTAGATGAAAGAATGATGTAGTAGTCATCAAAATTACAAAATCACAAACTTCCAACATATCATGCCTTCCCCTTTCACCTTGTGTGGCTAATTTTACAATTTCACTTGCTGACATGCTGCAAAGACTTTATTATGCCCTTTGGTTTAAAGAAAGCTTATGTAGATAGGTATTGAAAATAAGTGACAACATATTGGGAATGTCCATGTTGTATCATGCAGAGAGTCAGGAGCTACAGAGTCAGTCTGTGACACCAGTGACTATTCTAACAGATAATATTGTGTTTCCTTTGTTCATGCTATGTAAAAATGTTTTCCCCCACTTCTATCTGCTTACAAATCTCACAAGGGCTGCACTGCTCTGAGGACTTGTCCCCCTAGTCTGTGTTACTATGGAGTCCCTGGCAGCCTTCATGTAAGCTTGGCTGTAAACATTTCAGGGTTGTTGTACATGGTGTGTGGCAGGTGTCTATTTTATCTTCTGGTCCTCATTAAGAAATTGAGGTTTGGCTTTACGGTAAAGCTGATTTAATTCGAGCAACTATATTTCTCCAAGAGCAATAATTTTAAATACTTTGGAAAGAAGACAATGTTTAGAATGTTTAATCTTCTGTCCAACAGGATTTCACATGACAAAGGCCTTAACCTGTTGAGCAGGTTGAAATATAGAGAAGGGTCTGTGCGCACAGTAAACAAAGCAGTCTCAAGGAGAGCACTAGGTAGAGTGAAACAGGGGGACAGAGGGGAGTTATATCAGTCACTCAGCCAAAGCAGTGCCACGCCCAAGTGCCAAGGCTAGTAAGAGCAGGCAGCAGGAATGTCAGGCAAATGAATGGGAGTGTAAATCCTGCCATTCACTTGGTGAGTGCTTCTTTTTCACAATTTTCCTGTACAGCTTACCATATAAACATAGGGGCTATTGGTAAGAACACATCCAGGAAAAATTATAACTCTTCACTTAATAACGAATGAATATTTGGACATGTATGTTAGTTTTGTGCTTGTTATCCTTTTTCCAAAATGTTATTATTATTTATTCAGGTTTGCTGGTTTGAGCTAAATATCCCAGACAAACAGAAAGTGTCTTTTCCACAGTGGTCAGTGGTCTGGACAACATGGCTGCAGTCTTAAATTGAAATGAAAACAGTCTGGTTCACTTCCTGGCAATAGATTGAGCATCTTACAGTTCTCTTGTATAAAAACACAATGCTAGTCTTATGCTTGAAGAAAAAATTGACTTTTTTAACAGTCCCTAAGACCACTGAAGGAAGAGTCTATATTTTCTGTGTGTGGTTGGCATCTGTTTACTGGAAAGGTTTCTCCCTCCGAGCACATGTTGCTGCATGTGCTGTCCCCGAGTTAGCCCTGTGAGACTGTGGAGTTAAGTGTTTTACGTGTGGACGCACAGGCTGAGAGTGTTTTTGCTGAGATGTGGGAGGTGTGTGCTTATGCATGTGTAACTGTGATTTTGTTTGGAGAATTTAGCAAATAGCCAACAACACACTGGAGCCTTGTGTATGAGGTCTTACTGATTCCAGACTTAAGCTCCTGTTCTGGGAACCAGCATTCCCCGCTTTTTAAAACCTCACTGCAAAAGACAGGAGGGGTTTAGGAATGAAGGGGCATGGATTGGAGTCAGTACATCCTAGGTTTGTCTATTGTATGTGGTAACAATGGGAGGGTTAAGTATCTGATATACACACCAGACCCTGGGACTCATCTGCAAGTAATTAAAGCTGGCAGTTGGCAGAGGAGATTCAGGCGACTGTAATGTCCGCTTGAAGTTCCTACCATAATATTTGGATGTTGAGTCAGGCTGCTAGTAAAAGTGTTGTCATGCTGTTGAATCAAGGCCTTCCCCCACTCTCTGAGTAGAGGCCTTTGTATATATATGCAACTAATATGGGCCTCTGTTTACCAACTGCACCATGCTGCAGACATCTCAAACTCAATATTCCAGTTTTTATTGGACCATCAGCTGAATAAACAATATGGGTCTATTGTGTCAAACAGTGACCACAATAGACAAAACTTGACAGTTTTATACTTTATACTGCATATTGTTCTTCTCTTCACAGAGGTGTTGTATCACCCTCCTCCTGAACAGTGGCTGTTGCAAACCCCCAGTCAACAGAAGCTCAAAGTTATGAGTCAAAAGAGTGGTGGAGTGGCAGGATCACCACCTTCTGCAGCGCTACCCTCAGGTACAAGCTTTCGCCTTCTCCAACCCCCAACATGGGCAGCAGCAACAGTCTGTACCTGCAGACGCACACCTGCCGCTCAAGGTCAATCATACTGGCAGCTGTGACTGTGATCTGTCAGTATTTAGCCTGAACAGGTTTTAACATGTACAATTTGACTTTTGTTTTTAGCTGCAACTTCATATCAAACTTCTATATTTAAAATTGAAAAAAATGCTTTTCTTTCTCGTCTTGAAGACAATGTAATTGGAGTCACAAATACTTTTGTTACTGACTAAAAATGGTTGATCAATTTATGTGTTTGTCACAAATCATTTCATTTACTTTTCCCCCCCGACAGCGATGGAGCTCATTAATGCATACCCTTTACAGATAACCACAACCCAACATATTTCCTTCAAACATCTTTTTGAACTTACACCTGTGAGCTGGCTGGAGCATTTTTTTCTTACCACAACAATACCCTTTTTGAATCTGAAGATATTATTTTGTTCAGCTCTTATTGCTCATTCGCTGTCTTATTTTTATTCCAGGAAGTTCCCTCTGAAGCAGGGAGTGTCTGCATTTAAAATGGTCTGCAGTTCTCTGCTTCATAGGTCAGAAGCTTGTTTATTTTGTCTTTGTGGCTACATTCAGTCCCAACTCTTGGACTCTGTCCAAAAAGCAAAACAAGAAAAACTGATTTGGCATGCACTGTAATATTTATGTTTTAAAATTCAAATCATAAATGCAATATTAGATATTGACTCAAGGTTTCATAAGAATGGGGTCATAATGACATCTCTTATGACATTCACTCTTTATTCTATTACAAACTATGTGATTGTGATTTATTTACAAATTAAATACAATGCTCCACACATATATATGAAAAAACACACAGTCCTATTTAAAAAGATGGACTAAATGGGACTGCTAGCCACCAATGGTTGAGAAGCCTTGATTAATGTTGTAATGTTTTGCGCTGTAGATATAATGTCTTCTATGACCATCGAAGGCACCTGCAGTGCCATCTCACCTTCTAGCAGCTCGTCCATGCATCCCACTAGTGACCAGAGAGCAACATACAGCAGCAATGTTGAGCCGGATGAAGACAGCAGAAGACCTCCTGCAGATGGGATTGGATCGGAGGATGCCGTTAACATCAGCAGTGGTGCTAACTGCAGGGCAGGCAGTGACATAGGAGCGAGAGGAGTTACATCCCAGGACTTGCACCAAATTACCCCTTCAAAACGCAGAACAGTGCTGAACATCTCTCCACCTCCTCAAGATTTGTTGGATAATAGTCGTATGTCATGTCAAGATGAAACATTTGGAGAGTCAGAACAGAGCAACAGCATCTGGATGGAGGACTCCCTGTCTAACTTCAGTATGATGAGTACAGTCTCCTACAATGATAACACAGAAGTGCCTCGAAAATCCCGCAAACGTACCCCTCGTCAAAGGCCTGGTCCTAAGTCTAAACAGGGGTCTAACCTGGATGTGTTTGATGCAGACAGTGCTAAAGGCCCTCACTTTGTCCTCTCTCAACTTGGCCCTGACAAAGCTGGACCTAAAGGAAGGTTGGTTTTACCCTTTTGTTGTTTAACACCTTATGTCAAGAAAAGACACTGTTTGATAAAGAGGTGAATAAACTAATCACTCTTAATGACGTACGTAACATCACGATCCTTTACTTCAATACTTTCTCTAGTCTTGCACAGTTCAGTTGTATGCATTGGCACATTGGCATTGCTGTCAGAATAACTGCCATCACATGATTGTTAGTTCAGTGTTGCACAGTTATAATATCAACAAAGTGTTGGCTGCATATTTCCCACCACATTTCAACTGATGAAACACGGATAGATCAGAGCAGAGGGAGGGACAGGATACTGAAGTCCAAACAATGGTTAGCCACAGCGAATTACAGATTCCACTCTCACACAGATCCAGAATAAGCACATTAAATCAAGTGAACAGAAAAGTGGATGGGATACATATTATATATTATTGATAGAGGGCGTCCTTAATCTACACTGTAGATCCTACGACTTTGGCAGTAAATCACACAATAGCTGTTGGTGCTGATGTGGTAACTAACAACACAATGTTGTATTTGCCATTACACTGTTCACTCATTGGTGCTCTGGTTATTGCTCTCACCACCATCGCGTAATCCCAGGTTCAATTCCTGGGCAGGTTAGGACCTTTATGTGTGGAGTTTGGATGTTCTCCCTCTGTACGTACAGTAGACAGTAAGAGTATTTTCCTGGTAGAATAAAGATCATATAAATTACACTGTGAATGCTCTTTTCTTCTAGTTCGGAAGATGGCACGCAAACATCTAATCAGAAAGGAGGAACTCTTTCAGTGCAGTATCCAGTGAGGAGTGAAGGGAAGGAGCTGAAGATCCTGGTCCAGCCCGAGACCCAGCATCGAGCTCGTTATCTGACTGAAGGCAGCAGGGGCTCCGTGAAAGACCGCTCTCAACAGGGATTTCCCACTGTAAAGGTGACCGTACAGAATGTGAAAAAAAGTACCCCAGATGTATACATATGCTTTGTCACAAAGGCTGACATGGTTCTTTTAGTATCTCTAATATACTCTCTGCTTGACAAAAAGTCAAAGTCACCGCCCTGATTTAACAAAGCAGATTGGTGCTGAGTGATTGGCTTTCAGCTGTTAAAATTATGTTTCAACGCAACTTGGCTTCTCATTTCTGAAACAACCATGTCGAAAGGCACATCCCGTGGTCGTGAAAAAGATGTATATTTGAGAAGTGTGAAATCATTGCCATGCATCAAGAAGAGAAAGCATGTATGCAGATGAGTAACTGCCCAACATATTATTAAAAACAGGAAGGAAAGTGGAGAACCATGGTCAAAAAATCCAAATGATTGCGATTGACGATCACTTAAATGTTTTACAAAATCAAAAAGGGAAAAAACAACTGTAGAACTCAGGGCTATGTTTAATCGGAAAGTATTTTCACAAGCACCTTATGATGAGAACTCACAGGCTTGAGACTGGAAAGCTGTGTGGCCATAAGAAAACCCCTAATCAGTGAGGCAAAAAGACGCTTCAGTTTGCCATAAAGATTGGACTCTGGAGCTATGGATAAAGGTGATGTGATCTGATGATTCCAGGTTTGCCCTGTTCCAGAGTGATGGCGCATCAGGGTAAAAAGAGAGGCGGGTGAAGTGATACCCCTGATACCTAGTGCCTACTGTACAAGCCTGTGGGGGCACTGATATGATCTAGAATTGATGGAATTGGTCAGGTCTAGGTCCAGCAACTATGTGCCCATAAAATGAGATCGGATAACTACCTGAACATCCTGAATGACCAGGTGATTCCATCAAAGGTTTTCTTCTTTTCCTCTTCCCTGATATTCCAAGATGACAATGCCAGGATTCATTGGGCTCACATTGGGAGCATGAGATATCATTTTCACACAGGCCACCACAGAGTCCAGATCATAATAATAATAATCATGTGTAGCCACACAAGATCTTGGTGAAATATTAATGCAACACTGGATGGAAATAAAGCTTATTGAAACAATGCCACAGCACATGCATGCTGTAATCTAAGCTAAAAGCGGTCCAACAAAAAATCAGAGCGTGTGACCTTTTTTTGTGGCAACTTTTTTTTGTCAGGCAGTAATATTTACTTTTGTTTCAAACTGAGAAGCCATTATCTGTGTCTAGAAGCATGTCATGGGACATGCAGAGAAAGATTAAATAAGAATTTAATTTTTATTTATGAGTGATGCACATTGTCATTTTATAAAATAAGTTCATGCACATGATATTTTAAATGTAATGCTTTTTTGTGTTTTGAAATAGCTGGAGGGGGTAACAGAACCTGTAGTTCTACAGGTTTTTGTGGCTAGTGATGCTGGACGAGTGAAACCTCATGGATTTTATCAGGCATGTCGAGTTACTGGACGCAACACTACAGCCTGCACTGAAGTGGACATCGGAGGCACAACTGTCATTGAAGTCCCTCTAGATCCAAGCACCAATATGACATTGGCGTAAGCCCATTAAAACATTTGTTTAATTGCAGAATGAGCTGTTTAACCAACATTAATGTTGATTATTCTTTTCAACAGAGTGGACTGTGTTGGCATCCTTAAACTTCGAAATGCTGATGTGGAGGCTCGTATTGGTGTTGCAGGGTCCAAAAAGAAGAGCACACGCGCTCGGCTGGTGTTCCGAGTCAACATTCCTCGTCCTGATGGATCAGTGCTCACACTTCAAACTCCGTCATCACCTATACTCTGCAGTAAGAGAGCGGCAATTCATTCATGTTTAACAAGGCATTCACTAATACAGCGTCAAACTGTTCAGACTTGTGATGCAGAAATTTACCTAAATCATCATGACATGTTCATTAATTAAAAAAGTAGCAATTATTGCCTTCTGGACTAAAAAAAGTCTCCTATGTCTTTCTACAAATAGTCAGATGTTTTACCTTTAATTTGTTCCAAATGTTGATACCGAAAAAGAGGCCATAGATTCGATCACATATAAACATGTGACTACTATGTGACTAGCATCATCACTTCTGGTTTGCACCTAAACTTTGTTTAGAGTGAAGAGTTAACTGTACGCTATGATATGAATTTATTAATTAATCATTAATTAATGTGTGCAATAAAAATGTCCGAAAAGCCATCAATCATCAGTGTCAGATGTAAAATTTGGGGTCACAGAGCACAAGCTTTCTGTATTTGTAATATAGGCACATATGCAAAAGGATTGCAACCTGAATTTTGATTGTGTATAGATTTTTATGCAAGAATATTCAAAGGAAGAGGCAAAACAATAGCAATGTGAGGCTCCATTGTTTATGGTGATCCAGCTGGTAATCCAAGGCATGTGGTGGTGGCATACAGATGAGAAATTGTGCTTTGTAAACTCCTCCCCGCTATGTGTTCATTAATTTCGTCTGTTTTTTCCCCTTGCCCACTTGAATTAAATATTCATAATATTTTTTTGCAGCTCAACCAGCAGGGATTCCTGAAATTCTTAAAAAGTCTCTGCATAGTTGCTCTGTGAGAGGTGGTGAAGAAGTCTTTATTATTGGAAAGAACTTTCTTAAAGACACAAAAGTCATATTTCAAGAGAACGTGTCTGGTAAGATTGAAATACTCTTCAATGAATATGTTTTTTTATTTATAATACTGTATATCTGATCATATTATATTAAAGATGAAACTTCATGGAAGGCAGAGGCTGACATCGACATGGAGTTGTTTCACCAGGTAATACAGTATAACAGTATAGTTTAAGTGCATCTCAACTGGCCAAGTGAAGCATTTGGCATTGTATAAAAATTACAAATATGTCTGTGATTGTTCTTCCTTCTTTTTCCTTTAATCAGTCTCTTGAGTAAAATTTTAGTCATTGTTGGTGCTTGCAATGCAGCAAACTATGTTTGATTAAGCCTTGTCTTGCACAAGTGCAATAATGTTTATACATAACATTTTTTTTTGGTATTATTAATAATGTTGCAAATACATGTTTTCTTTTGTTTTAAGAACCACTTAATAGTAAAGGTCCCTCCATACCAGAACCAGTCCATCACTTGTCCAGTTTGTGTGGGAATGTATGTGGTGACCAACGCTGGAAGATCCAATGACATTCAGTCATTCACGTACACCCCTGAGTCGGGTAACTATTGTGCCATTTTCCTTAGATTTTTGTAAGCAACCAATTATTCTGCTCAGAGGCTTTATCTACAGTTCAAAAGTTTTAACCAATATCATGTTAAATGGACTTGGACTAGAGCAAAATCAAAACATTTATACATGTTTTTATTTACAGGAAAGGCAGACGTTTCTGTGAAAAAGGAAATACCTTCACCAACCAAGGCTTGTTCTTTTGATAATCCAAATGGTTCGTCCATCAATAGTTATAGCATGTAAATGCTGAATAAACACCAATTAAACTTTGTTTTAAACTCCGTTTTAGAAACCGCTTTAGCACCCTCTAGTAGGTTACCTTTGGTAAAGACTGAAGATATCACCCCAATGGAGGTAACCAGTAACTTGCAGAGCGCTGGAATATATAAGGTATCTTTTCAATTGCCGTTATGCAATTACAATTGCTGTATTTGTTTGTTGACTTTTTTTGTCTTGATTACAGAGTGGACTGTGTTCACAACAAGCAAATGCAGATATTGCTACTGGCAATCTTAACAAGAACAGACCATTCTCCAGTAGTCTTCAGCAGACTGTTGGCGACCTGGACCAAGGCCAGACTTTTACCAACACAGAACCCTTAAGCACCATTAAAAAACAGGACATTGCCCCCACTAACTCCTTCTCTGTGTCCACTGGAGATTCTTTGATCCAACAAGGCGCTCAGTCATTTCTCCTGAAGCCGAGGGAGACTGCAGGGCAGGACAGGCCTAGCAATGGCCCCTCTGGAGTAGGCCGGCTCTGTGGGGAAGCTGCCCCTCAGGCACCACAATTGCCCTTCCCTTCAGATGAAGTGGCCCAGTTAGAGGAGGCTGTGCGACAGCTTAAAGCCAAAGGTTATTGCAATTTACCTCACCAACCTGACAACTCCCTGGCTAAGCAGCAGCAAATACAACACCAGCAACAACAACAACTCCAAAATCAACAGATCCAGCAACAACAGCTTCAGCAGCAACAGCATGTTTTGGAGAACTTGCAGCAACAGCTGTTTCAGTCCCAGATTCAAATGCAGTGTGACCTGTTTCAGGATGCTGTGCAGGGAAAGAGCAAACAGCAGGGTTCCCCTCAAGTTGCTCCAAGCCAGGCGCCTCATTTCCAGCAGACACCACAGCAGCCGGTGCCTATGTTCCAGAGCAGTGAGCTCTTGTCCATTCAAACAAATTTTCTACAGCAAACCCCTTCCCACCCTTCACCACCAATGTTTCACAATTCATCAGCATTAGCTGAAGCTCCGACGCAACAGGGTTCGCTGTTTCAAAAAGCCTCTCAAGAAGAGGTCCAGGCTACACTCTTCCAAAGCCCCATGTCGGTACTGCAGTCTCCAGAACCACAGCCCTCAACCCCTGCACTTTACCTCCCACAAACCTCGCTTTCCTCTCAACTCACAACCAACAGCCCTCAGCAACAGCAGATGGCCTTCCTCAATGTTCTCCCAAACCCAGAACAGTCTGTGTTTCAGGCTCAGACACAGCTCTCGCCCATTCAGCAGAGAGGTCCCATGGAGCAGCAGCCTCCTGCACAGTCTCAATCACATACACCGTCAGCACAGCAGGCTTCCCTGTTTCAGAACATCCCTGCACGCCCCTCAGCAAATCCACTGTCCACTAACCCACAACAACCACAGCAGACAGGACTGTTGTTTTGCAGCAACCCCATGTCTACCCAGGATCAATCCTCAAGTCTGTTATTTAGCAGTCAGCCCCCCATGTCCCAGATGAATGTGACCCAGTCAGACCAGGCTGAACCCATGGCTTTAGGGAATCCCTCTGGTCCCCGACAGCAGGTCCTGTTTCAGGACCAGCAGCCCATGCAGCTAGGCAACACTCAAGGAACTCGACAGGAGACACCTGTGGGCCTTTTCATGCCTCCCTCAAATATGACGTCTCTACAGCAGGATTTGGCTCAAGAACTTGCCCAGTCATCTATGTACACAACACAAAATAGTGTGGCAAACCTCCAGACCACCACCTCTTCTCCTGTTCAACAGCCAGGAGCTTTGTTCCAAACTGCAGTCAGCAGCAACGTAAGTCAGCCAAATCAGACTCAACAGCCGGGCCTTTTTATGTTTGGGATGCAGAATGGTAAGAAACACACCACTATTTTGCACATTTCTAATTCATGATTGCTATATAATTTATGTTGTTGTTTTTTTCTCCCCTATCGCTTCATCAGAATGTGGTCAACTAATAAATCCAGCTGGAAACACTGTGTCAGATCAGATCATTGCCATCAGCCAGTCTGGGCAGAACCAGAGAGAGAGTGAGGCTCGGATCCAGTCCCTGATGAACCAGACGGTGTCAGTCCAGAGCAGCATGACCAGCCACCAGAACATGGAGAAGATGGACGAGCTGCTAGTTAGCTTGCATGAGTCCGCAAACAGTTTAACACGTTCTTTCTAACTCTTTTCACATTTTTATGCCCAAAATAACATTTATAGATTTAATTGATTTAAATGAAGTATGATAACTCGAATTGAAATGTTTATCAAATTTTATGGTGAGCGAGAATTAATGTTTCTGTCGCTGAAACATTTAACTGAACCCATCACTTCATGAAGTGACACTATGACCTTATTTCCCACAAAATTCAAACTCGTTCATGTGTGCTTTACAAAGTCATACCTACTTTTAATTGTGTAAGACCAGAAATATAATGACTGATGCTGCCGTGATGTATCCATTTGGGCACTTTATCATTGCGTTTGCTTTGAGTTATAACTTCCTCATTGTCTTATTCATCAAACTTACAGTATACATTATTACCACATGGTGGCAGTATTTCCGTCATAATGAAAACCACCTCAAGCTATAAATGAACACTCGATTTGGATCACTTTATCAGAGGGATTACTGCAAAACAAGTTACGAGATACGAGATACTTTAGTGCAGGGAACATGCTGAAGTTTTAAATGTGTCATCAGACGACTAATATGTGATGTTCATTTAAGCCACAGAAGATGGTACCAAACCAAAACATCGTGACACGTGTTTTTTTGTTTGTAGAAAACTACAGTTTATTTGATATATTTTCATATTCAGTAGAGCAGCAAACGAAGTATTTTTTTTCCTAGTCCAACTTCATTGTACTGCCAATGATTTGTAATTTCTAAATCTGTATAAGAATAGTTGTGTCGAATGTGATTCACCTGTAGGTGGTAAAAATAAGCATTATTTTTAGGTATGTTATTACACAGGAGTTATTTGATTTGACATCAGATGTGCATGACTTGTAGGGTAGAAGGCTTTGTAATCAGCACATTGCTGGTTGTTTGCCATGTTTATGCCTAACAAAAAAAAATATTTCCATATTTCCTTTTCACATCCTGTTTCAATGGACAAGACTGCATAAACTAGGGGCTGGTCTCATAGTGACAATCAGAAGTATTTGTTAATAACATGTTACACAAACACACAACAAGTAGGTCTATAGACCTATTGGTCATTGTCATTGTAGTTTCATGAGACCAATTTAAAGGGACCTTATTTTTAAAGGAAACCTGTCTTTGAAGTAAGGAGCTTTTTGTGAATGGCTTCTACCTGTAAAATGGATCGAGTGTGTCCAGTATTTAAAATATCATTTTACATTTTTGACCTAGACCTTTTTAATGTTGTAGTGCATATTTTGTAGAAGTGTCTAATTTATTTGTGTACAATTTATCATGAATTTAATTATCTTTTAGTTCTAATAAGTTATTTCATATATTAGATTGGCTCTTATTATCATCATATCTTAAAGGAAAGGTGATACATTATAATTCCTATGCTTATGTGCCTTAATCAGATGCATGCTTTAATAAATGGAGTCTAACATAACGTTAAGTGGGAGTTGAGTATTAAGTAAAACTATGTGAGTCATAAAATCTTGCAAATGTTTTTTTCCCAGAAAAACATACATCCTGTAATGTTTTTTTCCCCATTGTTTTCCAAGTTTCTGGAGTTTGTACAAACTAGATGCAAAAGTCCTAAAACTGCTATGCGGCAGACCTACATGCAGCTCTTTCAAAGAAAATATAAGCTGCAGTTAGCCGTCTTGAATTAAAATTGTAAAATGGTCATTTTAGTGCTACTTAAGTCTGGCTTCAAAGTAACTCATTTTGGATTTAGTTTACACAAATATCATCTGATATTTCAGCAGAAATATATCAGTGTTTAATTCTTCAACCCATTTTAAAGCCTTTTACCGCTTTGATTTGTTGCGTGTTTTAGTTGCTCTGTAAAAAAAACACTATATTATCAATAAAATGACTTTCATTCAAAAATGTTTTCATTAGAAAGAGTCCATGTTTGCAATGCAAACTGTTATTCCATAGCACGTGTCGGGGGTAATGAAGACAGAAGGAACTGGGAATAAAGGAGTTGAAGAGGATTGTGCCAGTATTAGAGCGCAGGTGGAGGTATCATTGGATTTTATTTTTTGTAGGCTATTACCTACTCATATAGTAGGATACAATATAGTTTTGTTTCTCCTTTTCCCAACATGGGCTGTTTAGTCTATGGTTGGGGCAGTGTGACCATAAATGAGAACAGTAAGTGCTGCAGCAACTTTCTGTTCTCAACCTGTATTATTATTATTTTTTTAACCTCTAGTGGTGATACAGCGCAGAGGCCAGGGTTGCCATGTCCGCTGCAAAACCACAGAATTGCGCTGCTTTTAACCAGAATCGGTTTTATTGCTATAGTTAGAAATGTTCTTTAGCGCAATCATGACCCGAAACATGAAAACATATAACATAAAACTTCGTACATACCACAACGTGCAATAGGGCCGTGCAAATGGCTGGAACAGATTATGCCTTGCCTAGCTATTAATGCCTATGGTTTTGTCACACGTTTTGTTCATGTTGTTATTTATGTAAAATTTGCTGTATTTGGCAAATTTTTGGATAAAAATAATCAGTAATCCGAAACTCGAATGATACAATCTAAAAGGGGCGGTATCTGCTAAAACGATTTGCCTTTGGTCAATATAGTTGTCTGTTGAAAAAAGCAGTCAACAGCCCTTTTCTACGAGAAACTAAGACATGCGCATTGATACTTTAACTTCGACTCGACAGAGCAGCTCAGAATCGATGGAACGCCTGTCAGATATTTTTGGGCGGATTTTGTTGCTGGGACCTGGCAACCCTGGGGCACCGAGCGGTAACAGCATGGCAGACGCGACAGCGGCGGACGGAGAGAAACTCAGCAAAAAGTGAGCCATTTCACTATCTCACCTGCGTGTTGTTTTTTTACTAGTCGTGCTCACAGAAACAGACCACCTTTCTAAGCTTCAGTCTACTTGCAATGTGACTATTGCACGTATGTATTACTAAATGTTACATCAGGTAAAGAAGCACAAGTAGAGGCGGGCTCCATATGGTTTAAGCCTGCATTTCCCAGAAGTCCTTGTGATGGTAGTCATGGGAGATGTAGTTTTGTTGAGACTTGGCTTTTGGTTTCCTTACGCAGTGCAAGTGTAGTGAAACTACAAGAGCCGAAATCCACTTCGAAGATATGCCCTCTGCACGTTTTTCTTTCGGTTCTACTATTAGCTAGTTCTTATTACAGTGTTATTTAATATTGCTCATGATATATGAATTGTGTCGGTTTCAGTTTAGATGCTATTGTTTACGTTTCTGTCTACGTTAGCTACCGTTAATCACTGTAACGGCGGCGTACCCACGTTATAACATGTAATTGTTAGCTGACTACACATTGCTACTTGTCTTACAGTCGATGCGTGTATCTATTGCCTCCCTAGGTTTGTCGACTGAATTTGGTAGCCAGAATGCTGTGTGTGGTCAGAGTAGCCAGACAGCAGCTGTGCCAAGCCCTTGGGGTCAGTGGGCAATGGTTAAATTATGCGCACCCATGTACATCTGCAGTCCCCGTACTATTCTTTGGGAGTCAATGGAGAGGTGACAAAAGGTTGGTGGCTTTTCTGTTCTAATGAGAAAATCGACCAACCTTTTGTCACTGGTGCAATACGTCTCCATTTTATGCTTGTGGTGTAGCCTACTTTCGTTTCACTGATGTTGATCTATCAACATTTGTATCAAGAAATATATGTGTCTAAAATGTTTCTTCCTCTGTTCTGGTCAGTGAGTTGAAGAGGCGAATGAAGGCGGAAAAAAAGGCATCCGAGAAAGAGGCCAAAGTCAAAGAACAAGTGGAAAAAAAGACTGAAACTAGCAACAATGCAGAACATGATATACTGGATGAAGAAAGTCTGGACCCAAATGTAAAGACTTCTGTATTAATCCTTAAGCGCTCAACTAGTGTGACAATATGATTTCAAGTTAATTTTGTTCAAGCATGCCTTTTTATACATTTTTCTTTTTCATATTTATATAGCAATACTTCAAGATTCGCACCCAAGCCATCCAGGCACTGAAAGGCACCGGAGAGGACCCATACCCCCACAAGTATCATGTGGACTTGTCCCTCACAGAGTTCATTGAGAAGTACAGCCATCTACAACCAGGGGACCAGCTGTCCGATGTTTTCCTTAATGTGTCAGGTATGCACTTTTTTTGGAATTAATGCAATGACATTTTTGTCTAGAACTAAATTCATGTAACTTTTCTGTCGATGGCAGGACGTGTCCATGCCAAGAGAGCTTCAGGTGCCAAGCTGATTTTCTATGATCTAAGAGGCGAAGGTGTCAAGCTACAAGTTATGGCAAACTCAAGGTACAATTTGGAGAGGGATGAATATTAGCAATGAACTACCAATGCAGAATAATATACAAGAGTGTATGGATGTTTTCACACATGTCAGAGCGGTTTGTGTGCGTTGGCCTGAGAGTGCTTTCAGTTGTACCATTTTTTTCAGTCCGTGTTCACACCAGTGGTTTAAGCATAATTTCTCTGCAATTTTTAAGGACAGTTTCATTAATAAATCTCTCATTATTTGAATTTTTATTAGGTGTTTAATAAGATATATACCTATTATTTATGTTGGGAAATGATCTGAGATTGCAGGATAAACTAAACATGATTTCTGAATAGAATCATGGAACATGAATTTTGCAACAAAGATGTGTTAAAGCTTGTATGTAAAAGTTTCAAAAGACGATATTTGCATTTTCTCAAATTTAACTTAATGTTTAAAGAACACAGTAGGCAAGAGACAGAGGAAACATACTCAAACACGAGGAAAACGTGCAAAGAAAGGACCCATCTGCTGAAGTTCATTATGGACTTAATGCTGGTTTCTAAGTGGAAAAGAAAAAAAAAAACACTGCGCAAAACTTTGATTTGCTCAGGTCTTCTAGTGGCTATACGGCATGTACCTGCACATCACATAAACTACACTAGTCAGACAGACCAGTTTTTTCAGTCTCATCAACAAAAGCTCACGGGTTACTCAAAATGTTTTCACTAGTAAAGTGCTATGTTTAGCTCGTCACTGTTGCCCTATCGTCATGAAAAAAATAACAAAAAGAAAACTTCATCATCGTTGACAAAAGGAACACTGGTGTGAAAACCCCTTAGTCTCAGGAGGAGTATAATTTCATTGTGATTTGACCAGTGACTAAAATAGAAACTGATGCAACTGAAATGGAAAACTGTTCAATACACAAACGCAGTCTTAAGTTTTTCTTTTATTGTTAGAAACTACAAATCTGAGGAGGATTTTGTTGCAATTAACAACAAGCTTCGGAGAGGTGACATCATTGGTGTTCGCGGGAATCCAGGAAAAACCAAAAAGGGAGAGTTGAGCATCATCCCCTCTGAAATGACCCTGTTGTCACCGTGCTTACACATGTTGCCTCACCTTCATTTTGGCCTTAAAGACAAGGTATTTCTTTCCTGTCAGTATTTATGTTGCTTGGATAGAGACTACATTATTATTACAGCCATTATACCAAATTTGCATGCCAGATTTTATGCAGCAATATCAAATTGTGTAATGAATGTATTGATTTTCTTATGGTGTTTGGTCTCTGTCTTGCAGGAAACTCGTTTCCGTCAGCGATATTTAGACTTGATCCTTAACGACTATGTGCGGCAGAAATTCATAACCCGCGCCAAGATCATTACTTATCTACGCAATTTTCTGGACCAGATGGGATTCTTAGAGGTTTTATTTTATATAAACATATATATATATATATATATATATATATATGTATTTGCTGTCATATTGTGAGCATTGTTTACAAATATATGCAATATATTTTTGTTTGTACTTAAAGATTGAGACCCCAATGATGAACCTGATCCCCGGTGGAGCAGTCGCCCGTCCATTTGTTACTTACCACAATGAGCTTGATATGAACCTGTTCATGAGAATCGCTCCTGAGCTTTACCATAAGGTCAGTTTCATATTTTTGTCTATGTTAAAGAGGAAAGGTCTCTTAGTCTGAGATTTAAAATCATTTCCACAGATGCTTGTAGTTGGAGGAATGGACAGAGTTTATGAAATTGGACGTCAGTTTCGAAATGAAGGCATCGATTTAACCCACAACCCTGAATTTACCACTTGTGAGTTCTACATGGCTTATGCAGATTACCATGACCTTATGGACATCACAGAGAAACTCCTCTCAGGTAAGTCGTTCTTCAACTGACAGCCTGGTGGCTCATGTTGCATTTAACAAGTCATCAAATGTCTTGGGCTTTGTGTGCCGGCGCGAGAGCACACACATTTTAGCAGTATTTACTAGTTTGGAATCACTTGCACTGTCTACCTCAGTCCAAATGCCACAGCTTCTGTGCATGTGACAATTATCTGATCACCGAGTCTATTCCCAGATCAACATTGCCCTTGTAAATGGGGCAACACGCATACACATGCATGCTTCCCTAATGTTGAACTGTGGTAATTTCTCTCTCCTGGCTAAATGCAGTGAAGTTGATGTCAGTTACTGCGTGTGAAGGACATGCACTTAAAACGATACATGGAGACGAAAGCTTTACTGTCCAGTTAGGGGGCTGAGGAAGAGAAGTACCTTGATGCTAATAACTGATCCAATTTGTCAAATGAATATTCTAAACATCCTGTGGTGCAGCACATATATATTAAAACAGTGTTTCTGCGGGGCATTTAAAAGTATTAAAAGTTACTATTTGTGACAAAAATCAAGGACTTGCATGTCAAAGCATTCAAACTGGCATTAAATCTGAATTTATTGAAAATTTTGACATTGCTCAACAATTTTTACTTGTATAAGTTCATTGAAAATACTTAAAGTATGGTCTAAAACGTGTTTAGTGCAAATCTAAAGATTCGAGAGCTGTGTTAATCGAAAACAGCTCTCAGACTGAAAGTCCCTTCAAGTTGACTTAATCTCCCTTGATGTTTTGTTTTTAAGTTTCCCCTGACTCCTGTTTATATTTCTGCTGTTTGAGCTAATATGTCTTCTGTTTTTGTCAGGAATGGTGAAGCACATCACTGGTGGATACAAAGTAACCTATCACCCTGATGGACCAGAGGGTCAGGCCTATGAGATTGACTTCACCCCACCATTCAAAAGACTGAGCATGACAAATGACCTTGCAAAGATTATGGGGGTTAAATTCCCACCTAGTGACTCTTATGATTCTGATGGTAAGTATCGAGCTGGCTAAGTTGTCTATTATTACAAGCCTGATTTTATGATTTCTGTGAATCTGTTGCTTGGTTTATTTACATTATAGAAACGCGCAAATTCTTTGACGACTTGTGCGCCCAAAGAGGGATTGAATGTCCTCCACCAAGAACCACAGCACGTCTACTTGACAAGGTGCTCTTCTCATTTGGGCATTTTTGCTTTAACAATGTGGATGGTGGTGCAATGCTTATGTTGGATTTTTCTTTAGTTGGTAGGTGATTTTCTAGAAGTTACATGCATCAATCCAACATTCATCTGTGAGCACCCTCAAATCATGAGCCCTCTGGCCAAATGGTAGGGATAAGTATTCAATTATTCTGAATATGATATATATATATGATATTATTTATATTTATATTTATAGATATATAGATATATAGAAAGGAATCTGACTGATGTGGTTTGCGGTCACAGGCACAGGACACAAAAGGGCCTTACTGAGCGTTTTGAGCTCTTTGTGATGAAGAAAGAGGTCTGCAATGCATACACAGAGTTGAATGACCCAATTAGACAGAGGGAGCTTTTTGAGCAGCAAGCCAAGGTATGTACTGCCACATCTGCTTTGTAATAAAGTCTTTTTTCTTTTCTTTTTTTTTATCAAGTCAAGCTATTGTTATTATCAACCTATCTTTAACAGGCCAAAGCTGAGGGTGATGATGAAGCCATGTTTATTGATGACAACTTCTGCACTGCACTGGAATATGGTCTGCCACCCACTGCTGGCTGGGGCATGGGAATTGATCGCCTCGCCATGTTCCTCACTGACTCGAACAATATCAAGGTAAAGCTGTCCTTTCCTTTATTAATGTAGCCACTGGGGACACTATAAACATTTACGTAGGACTAAATTGACATACAGCAACTTGAAGCCCTTCTCTGGATGCATGATGTAATGACTAGCTTTGTCTTGTAGGAGGTGCTGCTCTTCCCAGCCATGAAGCCAGATGACAACAAGACCTCGGCCCCAGCAGAGGGCACTTCTGTCTGACAACATGACACGTGCTTCACTGCAACAGGATCTGACACTTTTCCTCACTGTGGAAAGAGTTTGTAGATTGTTGTTTTATTCATGTTTGTGTGTCCAGGGATTGGTTCTTAACTTTATGATTTGACATGTTCCTATTGTAAACAATAATGACAATTTTGTATTTCTACCTTACCATCAATGCAATATCTCCTGGTTGTGTAAAAACCTGCAACTGGTGTCCTCAGAAGACAGGCTGTACTGATACAAGTTGTTTTTGGTATTGGGGGGTAATGTTTGACCAAGGAGGTGTTATAATCCAAAACTGGTTAATAACTGAATAAACAGAATATAAATCTATAATCATGCATCCTGTGATCTCTATACACATCTGCCCTAGCTGTTCAAAGTGCATATGCCTGGAGCCTTCTCCTACACTCCCCTGTGGGAGTCGCGGATGTGCACGCCCTTCTTGTGATGGGATGGTGCGCGCTCCCGCGGCCAAGTGTAGTGTGCACTCGTTAAAAGTGTTGTCACACAGAGGGAAGATGGCGATGAGAGCAGCGCTGCGGAGCCTGTCTGTAAACTTTTCTCCCAGGTTCATTCAGCCCCTGGGAACAGCGCAGTTTTCAGCAGCTCGGCTGCTTTTAAGAAGCGTTGCCCCGCGGACCCTGAGCTCCAGCTCTACTCTGTCCACAGGTAAACGACACTTCAAAAGTTGTTTCGACTTTCCCAGTGAAGCTGCCGCTCGCATTCCTGTCTAAACTCCAGTTTACATAGTGGTGACCCTGCCACAATGGAGCCGAGGAATGCGCCTGATTACTGCTTGTGTAATTTGTGGAAAAAAACATCACCATTTGGTTGGTGAATTTGGAATTGCGTTTTAAATTCATGCACTTGTATATTTATATGCATATTGTGATTGGCCATTGTCATTGCTCCAAAATCTATGAGGAACCACCGGAAATTACTGTCGCGTGCTCCTGCTTAGGATAAAAACACGTGTTTTGATCCAACGCTCACCTCAGCCTCTTCATTATCCATTTTTTCTGCGTCATATTTCATCATCTGGTTGAAACTTGTCGTTAGAAGGATCAGTCCTAACTTGTAGCACAGAGCTACAAAACTAGTTTCACTTCTTCACTGTCACATGGTTATTCCATTTAGATCCTGGGAGTTGAATTTACTAAACCATGTGTTAATCATATAAAATAACACATACTGTTCTTTTCATTCATCTCTCTATTGTGGAATGAGTTATTGTTGAATTATATTTTATAATGGACCATTCTTTGTTGTCTCTGCAGCACTAAAGTTCACAGATAAGCATGAGTGGGTACGAGTAGAAGGCAGCATTGGCGCTGTTGGTATCAGTAATTATGCCCAGGTAAGTTGTGAAAAAAGCTATTGTAAAAGATGATTTATTGCAATGTTCAGAGGGTCTCTCATAGCTATCTAATTTTAGATACCAACTACAGTAGATGGACTTTTGTACTACACTTTGTTCCTAGTTTTACTGTACTATCAAATTCACTTTTTTATGGCTGTTTGGGTCAGTCGATAACAGAAGTTCAATGTCAATCTGTTAAAAGTCTACTGATAATTAAATGGTTAATAATGAAATTGAATGCCCAACCTCACAACATATGTAACAGAATTGGTAGTGCTCAATAAAAGTGCCACACGCACATTCATACAACACATAAGCTGTGACTTCCCAGTCTCAGTCATAGTCACCATCAGTGACTTTCTGACCTAACTGCTCTGCAATCCCACCCTCCCAGGTCTGGACTCTATAGTATTAGCTACTCCCAAGATTTTTTAAAAGAAAACAAGACACAGTTTTATCCACCAGGCTATCAGGAGGCTGAACTCCTTTCTTTCCCTGCCCTGTCTGTGCTTCCACCCCTCACCCCCAGCCCTCAACACCTTGAGCAAAACGAAAATTTCGATTCATATGAATTGACAATAAAAAAATCTTTTAATATCTTATTGCAACCTGCATTGCTTTTATGTTTTGCATTTTGCAGGAAGCATTGGGCGATGTGGTTTATTGTGGCCTCCCAGAAGTTGGCCAAAAACTTGAACAAATGGGTATGGACCCTCAGCATAACTGCATGTTTAATACTATGTTGTATAAATTAATATCACTACAACTAATAACTACAACTGTTTGTGTTTAAGAGGAATTTGGTGCATTGGAAAGTGTTAAAGCTGCCAGCGAACTGTATTCACCTCTCACTGGAGAAGTGTCTGAAATCAACACAGAGCTTGCAGAAAATCCTGGACTAGTGAACAAGGATTGTTACGGAGAAGGTATGCTTATATTAGTCAACATCCTGTAATTTTCAGAAAAATGTTTGAGATAGTTGGGAGGCAAATGGAAGTAAAGGCTTTCAACTGTTTTAATATTAATGGCATAGTACAATTACATATGAGAAAGATTAAAACATGTTCAATGTTTCTTTTCTTAGGGTGGCTAATCAAAATGAATATTGAAAAGCCTGAAGAACTTGATGCTCTCATGGATCAAAGTGCATATGATAAATTTGTTAAATCACTGGAGGATTAAGATCGTTGATGTTTTGAACTTCTAAACGTCAATGATCTGTAGGCATGTTTACTAACCCGCCTTTCAACTCCCTTTTCTGTAATATTTATTTTGATTTTGAAATAATTTAATTTCTCTGTAACACATTTTACTAAAATTGAATAGTAAGAATATCACTTTTTTATGGGAAAATGCCACATTAATGTAATAAACTTGTACAAACATTATTTGTCCTTGTTTGAGTTCCAGTGTCCTCTGTACTGACCTTCTTTATATACTGTCTATGGTACTGACAAGCATTTCCGTTTGTATTGTATTAGTGCACCACCTTAACCTTTGCCCTTAGTGGGAGATAGTCTGAGATTGCAGAGTCAGGCTGATCAATGATTAATGAAGGGGCTCTCCAGAACATTGACTGTTTGGACTGATCCATTTAGTTCACTTCATAATTAGTATTATTCTGTTCAACTTATGAGGCATATTGATAACACCCTTCAATCACCTGCACACTGTAGACAAAGAAATTGGGACACTATAGTAGAAAAATAGTCCCATGAACCATTATATCGGCTTTGCTAATAAGCTTTAACAAAGCGAGATATTCTTGTGGTTACCAAAATAAGGTCTGAAGTCTGAGGTTCAGACCTACGGGGCCCCTGGGGACCTCAGACGCTTTGTAACTTTATCCAGTGAAGCAATATTACTGTGAGACAGGCTGGAGATTCGTTTTTTAATAATTATATGGGTAGGCTCAGACCCTTTTACTATGTGAAATTTTATTTTTTATTTAGCCCCCAAGATATGCACACAAAAAAAGTTAACATTAAAAGTAAGAGGTGAGGTCCAACATCATAAAAAGAAATTAAAAAAACGTCTCCAAAGGCCTTGTTTCCTCTAACGCCGCAGAACTGCTGTTTGGACTTCGCAAGAGAGCGGCAAACATGGGACACTGAAAGGTTGAAGAAACTTTTATTCTCTTTTCCGAAAAAATGTAACCGTTATGGTCCTGATGGTTGTTAGAGAAATAACAATGGTGTCCGAGAGGATAGATGAATGACAGGCAGCAGTCTGGATGTCTTATGCAGGAGAAGTTTATTTACCATTGGTGCGGGACCCGGAGACATGAACTCGAGACATTGCGCTAGTCCTACCATTCAAGTCTGTCTATGCTTCCACAGAAGAGGGATAAATACCCTCTCAGAGCGTCATACTGATACGCAAGCATTCAGTGGCAGAGAGTGGGCGCCTGAGCAGCACAGTCAAGGCTATGACAGAGATAGTACAGCCTGACCCAGTATGATAAATAGCGATTTAATGTTATCCTCTAACAATGGTTTCCAACATTATGACGAGCAGATCCACCTGAGAGGTGTTCTAGGTGCCACAATACAGTAATGATCGGATGCTCATATAGTGTTAACTACACAGACACATAGGGCAAAACAAAAAAGAACATTTTTACTACCTTTCAGCCGGTCTTATTTTTGATTAGGTTTCATATATAAAATATACATTTTGTTCACTTTTATATCCATGGATTATCATGGATTTTAGTTCCCCAGGGGTCATTGTGCCATTGGGTCTCTTTAGTCTGATATACCAAAAGAGTCTGTGCTATCAGGTGACCGTGGCTCAGACGGTAGAGTGAGCCGGCCTATGATGAAGGGGTTGGTGGGCAGAGGAGCTGATGGCACCGATTGGCAGACTCGCTTAAGTAGAATATCTTAGTTTACCACCACCAACTATAGGGCAAATTAAGGAATAAGGATGAACATTGTAGGGAGTGGATACCGGAAGAGAGAATCTCATTTGTATAAGTCACAGTCCCAAAGCGCTTCACACATGAAAGGGAGGGGGGAGAGATGTGCTGCAGCAGGTCACTCTAACATTTAGGACACCAAACAGTGCCGTATGATAAGGCCCTGTTTGGAAGTCCTATAGATGCCTGAATGGGGAAGGATTGGCCTGTCACAATAACAAAATCTCAAGTTTGATATATTGACGTAGGAACCTATCGCGATAAACAATATTATCAAGACCTTATAAGGCAACAGAAAGAAACTAAAGCTTGAAAATGACAATCAAGCACTAATCTTACTCAAAAGATTTAATACTTAATCTTGAAATATCCCACAATGAACATGGAATGCAATGAAACACAACTTACTTTGGGTAAAAAAGTGAAATGCATATTTCAAGCGATAAAAATGTAACCCAAAAATGTATTGTTTATCAGTAATTTATTGAACGATAAGTCGATGTAGTGATGACAGCCCTAAGGATGGATGATCCCCATTCTATAAAATACAGTAATAATCCTCCAGTATGGGGGTTCCTGCTCCAAGTGCTCTGATGTATAATCGATAATTTAATGCAGATTTACATTAAAAATCTTCTCAAAGCCCTACAGTAGTTCATGATTCACTCCATCTGCACACATGGTGGTTGTAAGCTGATAATGCCTGTAGCCCAGAGGTGGGTGTACATTTTCTCATATACATTTAAGTAACTTTTCAAAGTAAAGTACTATTTTTATACTTCTTCTAGATTCAAATTATAAGGGTAGTATCTGTACTCACATGGGTAAAAAAAGAAAAAAAAAGTAGTTGCTCAGTCTACTGTATACATCTGAGAAGAGCTTCATATTGACATTAAAGAAATAAATGTAGGCCTACTTTGTGTTTTGTGTACTTCATTCTTCAGAATTATTCCTTTTATGGCCTTTTCTTTGACTGTTTCTCATAATTATTGTCCTTTCTGAAACATAACTCAGACGAACAATCACCCATACTCAAGTAGAACTTTCTTACATGAGTAGTTATTTGGCTACTTTTCGCTGCTGGATCACTGAAAGGTTAAATGCACACTTACATCAAGTATACAAAGTTAAAACTAATTTTAAAAAGTTCCATAATCCAGCTTTAAAGCCAGTGCAAATTGATTGTACCAGGCGGGTTCAACCATTGGCTGGCTGATGCATATCCCACAACTCACCGCGACGTCACTTCCTTTTCCTCTCGGCCATTTTCCTCCCTAGTAGGTACTGCGCTATTTTCTCTAACAATCTGCCTCAATCCGCCGTATTTAAGCATTGTTACTGGGTGTCCGATACATTACACAAATCAGTGTTTCGTCTGTAATCTGAAAAAGTGATTTGTTCGACACGTACCGTTGTGATTATATGTATTTCACCGGTTTCGAGGTAGCTGCTGCTCTGACTGTGGCCGTTGCATTATGTTAGCTTAAGCATTGCTATTGCTGTTTCAATGATAAAATGTTTAAACTATAGAGTTATACATAGAGTTATCCTTAATCCCAAAGTGCCGGTCAGTATCTTGGTAAATGTCGATTGCATACGTAAGCTAAAACATACACATTAGCCTGTTAGCATATCGCAAGTCTAGGTGCCGGCATGTCCCTCAGCTCATGCCCGTGTGCCACGCTGTGTTACAGGGAAATAGGCAGTCATGGCCCCCAGCCGGAATGGAATGATCCTGAATCCTCACTTCCACAAAGACTGGCAGAAAAGAGTGCGCACATGGTTCAACCAGCCAGCCAGAAAGATCCGCAGGTAAGAGGTGGCGAAAACCTCCACTGAAGAGCTAACGCACAGCTAAATGCTAATAACATAAGCCATGTCAATGTGTGAGTAAAGGAATAGGTGTAAAGACTGATAAATGCAAGTCCTTTTCTATGTGAACGAACTGACTGTATCGTCTGGCTGCATTTATAGTCCATAACTTGCATGTATGAATGTCTCTGACTCCTTTTGAGTGGCGTGCACATTTGTGTTGTATCTTCATCAGTCTTTCTTCATATCTAGGAGAAAGGCACGTCAGGCCAAGGCTAGACGCATTGCACCTCGCCCGGTTGCTGGACCTTTGAGGCCTCAGGTTAGATGTCCCACAATCCGGTATCACACCAAGGTTCGCGCTGGACGTGGTTTCACACTTGAAGAGCTGAAGGTAAATTAAAGATCCTTGAACCAACAAAATAGACTATTTATCCCCATTATGTAGAATTACTTTGGCCCATGTTGGATCATGTGAAAACACAGGTCTAAGTTTTATTGGCCTTAGATTCTTTTACCTGTACTAAAACGATTGATACTATGGTTGACATTGAATGTGGCCAGAATGTGTGGTGTCAATTTGCTGATCGGAATTGGCTGATAAATACATCTTACATGTTTTTATTTGTGAGCAGCAGTCAGATGATGACAAATCTCCGGAATCGCTGTATTTTCTTGATGAAAAACTTGAACCCTTTTTCTGATGACTGCTAATTTGAATGACTGTAGTTTATCTTGAATGATTACCACATGAAATTGAATGTGCCTCTTTATTTTCTGTAGGCAGCTGGCATCCACAAGAGGACTGCCCGCACTATTGGCATTGCGGTTGACTCACGCCGTCGTAACAGATCCACAGAATCTCTACAGGCCAATGTGCAGCGTCTAAAGGAGTACCGCTCCAAGCTCATCTTGTTCCCCAGGAAGGCTTCTGCTCCTAAGAAAGGAGACAGCACTGTAAGTATACTGTGTCAGAGCTGTCCGATGAATGCAGTATGTGGGTGCAACCGTTTTTTCCACGATGCAAGCAACCCACTATATATTCCCTTGATGCTTGTTTCAACAAATATCACATAGGGTTGAACAATTAATCCAAATTTGATCAAAATCGCAGTCTTTACTGTGGTCAATCTCCATCGTCAAGCGACTTCAAAATCGTTTCTTGCCCATTTTTGGCAGAAACGGCACCTTCCTTTGGAATTTGGATGAGACAATGGAAAATGTGTTTTTAATGTTTTTTAATCTTGGATTTGTAATGTTGCATTGCAAGATGTCGGCAGTGTAAAATCAGGAGCTTGGCCTCATCTCCACAGTTGGATGAATCAGTGAAAATCGCAGCTACAAGCAAACTTTATCATTGAGTTTCAGACTCGGGTGTGTGTTTAGCTGAAGCAAGTGCGGCTCGCTAGCGAAGTTTATCTCCGAAAATTGCAGGGAAAGTAAAATGCGGTCCTGTTCATGCCTGGGCTCCATTTCTTTTAAGGTGCATTGATGCACTTTGTAGAGACCCTTGACAGAGATTGTGACTGCAGTGAGATAATGGCTCACTTTGTGACAAGTGCGCTAAAATATCAGACCCTGCCTGATGTCGGTCGCAGATTGCCATCAAAGCTTTGTTCCTGTCTGATTGGTCGATCTCAGTGATCGTCAGACTGCCAAAATCGTGCAGCGTAAACCCCCTTAAAATGAGACTGCTGTGGAAAGCAGTTTTAATTGTGGTTTATAAGATTGGTCATTGTTTGGCTATATGCATGTGTTATGGAAAATGATCAAATCCACAATTGAGATCGGCATTCTTTTTTTATGCCAAATAAGTTTTGAATTGTAGTTGGGTGATTTGAATATCAGTTTCCTAAACTTGCCTCATTGAGCATGATTCATGTATTCATATGGATGTGTTTCAAGAAGACAAGTTGATTTGTCACATTTAACAAACGCATGTTTTTATAGGAGGAGGAACTAAAAATGGCAACTCAACTTCCTGGTCCAGTCATGCCCATCAGAACTGTAAGTTTAAAAGCATTTATCTATGATTTGTTGTTTGGTCATTGTTACCTGACGTGAAATAAATGTATCTCTCTTCCCTCAGGTGCACAAGAAAGAGAAGGCCCGCGTCATCTCTGAAGATGAGAAGAACTTCAAGGCTTTTGCCAGCTTGCGTATGGCCCGTGCCAATGCACGACTTTTTGGTATTCGTGCCAAGAGGGCTAAAGAAGCTGCTGAGCAAGATGTGGAGAAAAAGAAGTGAAAATAATCCTAAGCCTTTGCAAAATAAATTGTTTAAATACAATTTGACTTTTTCACTCTTGAACTAACTAAATGAAGGCATGTACATATACTATTGAAGTAGAAATTATTTAGGGCACTGTGGTACTATGGCCTCCTCAGGTGGTACTTGGTCATCTGCAATTCCACACATGAGTGTCATTTTTTTTCACTAATCATTAAGGGCCGCCCGACTTAACACTTTTAACAATAGCCTCCCCGCAAACCAGCTTCAGTTTATAATCTAAACGAGGAAAAAGATGTTTTGTACCCTTGATAGATTAAAAAAAATTCAGGTATTTAGCATGTAAGTTTCTTAAGACATGATTTACTGGCAGTAAACAGTGAAACAAGCCACTACACACTTGTGATGGTTCATACAACAGGGAGACGCGCTCATCCACAAAAGCAAAGTGTGCAGGAACCAAAAAGGTGACAGTCTGCAAAGCTTGTGAAAAAAAACTGTTGCTTCACTTGTGATATAGGCCTGGTACTGGGAAGGTCCAAATTTCATGAGATGGCACTTTGTTTGAAACCCTTAGAAATGTTGAAATGGTTTTCCTGGGACACATACAAGTTCTTAGTTTACAAATAGCAGTTTCAGCATGTTTAAGTTTTCATATCTAATCTGGAGAAATGGTTTGAGAAATACTGGCTGTTTGCGCTACACTATTTTCTTTGAATTTTATACTCCAATAGATGGCAGCAGAGCTGCAAAATTATTACTTCTGTGACATTTCAAGGGCGGAAGCCTTGCCCTACAAGGCTGTATTTAATACTGGGGTGAAAGTATGCAGATCTCACACGTAGATGTCTGCGAGATTAACCATATGCCGGGAGGGCGGCACATAGTTGTTTATCTGGGCATTTATGTCAGGCTACATGTGGGTAAAGTTGTACACAAAGACTTTTTTTTTTTTTTTCTTAGGACAGATTGTTTTTTTCCCAAATCAGATGGTAATGGACATGTTCTCCCGCTTCGCACCAACATATTTCAGTCAAGGCAATTTACTTATTACACATAATCTACATTAAAAAAAAACTGAAAGAAAATAGTTGAATTGGTTCATGTCCAGGCGACTAAAAGTCCTTCTGCCCTTGTCTTTGCCTCCTTCAATGTATCCCGTGGGGTTCGATCGCTTGAATGCAAATAAATAATTCAGTTAATGAAGGTGAATGGCCAGTCAAGTTGTTCTGAGACCAGAATGACTTGCACTTTACTGCCTGAACTCTAATGGATGGTCCCATTCACCCTTACAATCTGCTCAACTCATTATTGAACATGCTCTAATGGAAGTGACAATTCTGTATCAATGGGCATTTGAAGATCATTTATTTGCATATCAATTTGTCCCACAGTCAAGCACTTGCAAATTTGATTTGAAATCCAAGCAGTTGTTTCTCTGTATAGCAAAACGTCAGTCTTCAACACAGACTACATGTAGAGTTTGTATCATGTTCAGTTGAAGTGATTGTACAAATTATCCTGGAAGGATCTGTCGAGGAACACATGTTTAATACTATCTTGACAGCTTTTGAAGCTCAACCCCAGATATTGATCACTCGAATAGCAAAACCAAGATGATGTTCAAAAAAGGGCAAACCATTTTATTAACAGACTATTAGAAACGGTGTTTTTAAAAACAAAAACAAAACAAAAAACATAATAAATGCCTAACATTGAGCTGAGTGAAGTAATTGAGCCATTGATTTAAAATATTCAGTTTCTGCTTCATCCTTGAGCTCTGCACATTTTATAACAGCCACATCTTGAGCAGCTCACTCTGCGCTCCTTTAGAGCTGTGATGTTAAAACAAAAATGTAACACTTTATTGTTCAGACACATGAGATTGATGAATGCAAACTAAATATTTATAGTTATGTAACATGTATGACTATGGAAGATGAAGTGAGCGAGCAATAGATGTTAAATAAGCACTAGCACTGAATCTTGTTTGTAGGAAACTTTGAAACATTTCTAAAGAGATGCACCTAAATAATAATCTGCTGTGCTTTAACGAAAACACTTGGGCGCACCAAGGCAACCAACATGACATGTCAGTCTGGAGCCCTGGCAAGTGCGTAAAGTGCTCTTAGAACAAATAATTAGATGGTGATGCTTTATCTAAACTAGTGCCTCAGAGGTGAGGTGAGAGGAGAGACGGGGGGAGATTTGGAGTGGCTAATCCATGTGTAAAGCTGAGTCCTGTGGGCTCTGTTTGACACAGCAGCAGATGGTTCTTGTTTGGAGCTGTGGCGTAACTGGGCTCAGGTGTGTGCCCCAAAGCTGACGTTTTATACCGACTTGGAGGATCCTTGGACAAACAGGCCGAGGGTGAACAATATATACAGGGGACAGTCTGACATGCAGTGTTTACTCCAGCCATGGACACATCAATGCTTCAAAA
This sequence comes from Gobius niger, assembly GCF_951799975.1. Lineage (NCBI taxonomy): Eukaryota > Metazoa > Chordata > Actinopteri > Gobiiformes > Gobiidae > Gobius > Gobius niger. The sequence goes on along the minus strand of NC_136855.1, from coordinate 24,298,278 downwards.
AAGCTGCTGTTGTGAAGCATTGTGTTTCTAAAAGCAGGTGTGCGACCAAAGCTGACAGACCAAAATGTGTCTCTGGAGTGACTGATGTATTGGCTAAACCACATATTACATCTGTTAAAAGTGTGGTAGAACTTTACTTCTTTCAAGCACTAAGAAAGAGTTCTTTTCAAAAGCCAAAGACAAGACAAAGCAGTAATGGAAAAAAAAAGAAATCTCTCTGAAGGACACTTTTGAGCTAACATTTTAGACCGGCAGTGCTACAGAGACAGGGACATTAAAGCTGCTCTGACCCTGATTACATTTTATTCTTACAGATAATGAATAAACAGCAACACTTTGATGAAACCTCAGAACTGTTGCGTTGCTCAACCTGTAAATCTTATGTAATGTCTGGAAATGCATTCATGAAAACAATAGGCTACACAGTGGGAGTGATGTTAAAGCTTGAGGAGGACTGCATTATGCAACTCAGTGTATCGCTTGATTAAAAGGCTATTTAGCATTAACAGACGATCTAACAGCTGGATCATGTGTGTACTAGTGCCTGCCTACACGCCCTTTCACCACATAGTCCTGTGTATGAACGCTGCCCTCTTGGTACTCCATGTGTGCACATGTACAGAGAGAGGTATCTGGCGTCATGTCTGTCTGTTTGTTTGTTCAGTTTGTTTTTGTTTTTCAACTGGTTTGAGCTTTCTTGATAAACCAAGCCCCCTGCGAGGTCAATACCCACATGGAGTTCAAAAAGGGGGGTTTAGGTGCAACTTTGTACGCATGGAGCTATCCAGCGTGCAAAGACATCGAGACAGTCATCCATAGACCACAGGACTGTTCCACTCCGCTGTGCACATCAGGTTTGCTCATAGGTTTGCCATTGAACTCGTGTGAGTGAGGAGCAGCTTACATCAGCGCACTGTCTCCATTCTCCTCTCCGCCCCGAGCGCACTCCACCTCAGCAGTCGAGCCCATGAGTTTGAGCGGACGCTACAACACGGCGTGTAGTTTTGAGAGCATCCACGGACAGGTAACTCCGTGTTTAACGCCAATTTAACAGTTTGATGCGCGACTAGACGTATTAGTTGTTAGTTTAGGCTAATATGAAGTTCCCCGCGACGGTAAAAAACACTTTCATTGCTTGTGCCTTTGCATGTTTTTGCTCGAACTTGTAGATTTGTACTTTTGTCGATAGTTTATTCACTTCGTATTTGAACTCAGTGATGCTTTGTTCATGAAATCAATGGTTTACCGCGTTTTACCGAACTGAAAGGTGTTTTTTTTGGTTTGTTTTTCCGAGTAAAATGTGTTTTGAGGCGATGGAAAACACGGGGCGCTGTCCATGGTGCTTGATGTGCGCTACATCGCTGGAGGAGAATATCGCATGGACTACAATCATTGTACAGTGTCAGTGTGCTGTGATTCTCATTTGCTATAGGGTCAGTGGGGGATTTCAGTTGTGCAATTTCTCCAAACGTTGCGCTGGTACAAAAAAAAAAGCCCCATATGCATGCATGAAAGACAAGCAAGCAAGCGGAAAAAAGTTTTTTGTGAACATTTAGCCTACATATTGTGGGGGAAAAATGTGGTACAGCTCGTTCTCACGTTGCCTCCATGGATGTCAAGCTATTCATGTAAAAGGGAAAAGGGAACAATGAGGAAGAAATATAGTGAAATGTCATGCCTTGATTTGTTAATGAGACAGAGAGAGCAAATACTATTTTTTAGACATAGATTTGAGAAATGGCGTATTGGCTTGGGTTGTAATGTTATTGTTGGAAATGTGTTTTTAATTATCTACTTTGTAATTCACAGTCCTAATGTGAACAAACATCTCGAGTCCAAAATCTATCGGTGCAAGAATCCGCCCCCTGTAAAATTCCAATAAAGCCACCTTCATGTCCTGAGGTAAGATAATACACCTCAAGGTGATTCCTCCTGTACCTGCTTCCCTCTTGAACTTTATCAACAGAATTCTCTCTTTGTGGACAATTTAAGTGCAAAGAGGCAGCCACCACACATCTTCGGAGAGACTCTTTCACTTGACTTGGCTCCCCTCGGCTCTTCTCTGCACCCCGAGCCAAGATGAATGACATCTTGGAGGCCATTTCCCCAGCTCTGAGTGGTCCAGCTACCTGTGTGTCCAAAGTGGAGTTGCGCGTGTCCTGTAAGAATCTGCTGGACCGTGACACACTGAACAAGTCAGATCCGAGTGTGATCCTCCTGGTGCAGACCAATGGGCAATGGACAGAGGTATGTGCTCTTCTTCTGCATTCTGAGTTGTGAGAGCTGATGCACCTCTTTGATCACCTTTCAGTCATATGACTTTATGTTGTTATGAACAGGATTTTGAGGACATTTGTCCATTCAAGAGATATATAGAGAATATTTAGTTGTGAATATTTAATAGCTATGGAAATGGAAACCTATGGGTAGATTTGAAGCTTATTTGCCACATCATCCAAGGAAATGTTATCTGTTTTAGACCCTGAGAAAGAACAGAAACCACAATCGGCAACAATAATTGTTTCCACATATTGTTTTTCTCATATTCATGTTAAACATGAAGAAAATGTTTGCCTTATTTTTATGCCTCTGACAATGAGAATAGATAGTTTTCCTTTAAACCATTCAGAGCCCAGTGAAATTACCCTGATCACTGCTCTCCAAATTGTTTTAAAGTAACATTGGAATTTCATAAACAAAGTTATCAGTAAATTCCTTCACCTTTTTATGTTTTCTTTAGTTATTATTATGTAGCAGGAAAAGTCCTGGAGAAATACTGAAATTTAGCCCTGGACACTTGTGTTGTGTGAAATATCCCCCTGATCTCTCGCTATCCCAAACGTACAACATCGCACGACCCCAAAGTGCAACCAGTGAAACTAATTTGTTAATGGTTTAGTGAATTTGCAGCTGTTTTTCTCCACTTTTTCACTCCACAGCTGTCCGGGTTTACAATTAAAAGAGTTAACTCTGTTGTGCTTTAGCAAGCAGGCATGGGCTTTGTCGGTTACCAAGAGTAAATAATAATAAGCCGTGCATGCCCAGTGGGTTCTTGCTTGTATTTGTGGCAGAGGGCTTAGGAGGACAAACAGCTCATATTGTAGCTCACACTCTATGGAAAAAAGTTGACTTTTTGAATTGGCAGGTTTTACATTTTCTTTTTAAATGAAGTTCTGTCGCTCAGAATCTCAGGTCATAATTTTTGTTTGGTTCCGTAACCTTTGACTGAACAAAAGCCGTCTTCCAGTGAGTTAGCGTAATTGTGACAAATGCAAACCTCGAGGGAGTCCTGTGTTGGGAGTGCGATGTTTGGGCTGCATGGATGTGGTAGGCTGTTATGAGAGGTTGAACGCACAGTGGTTAATTTGTAGAAGCCATGTAACAGATGAGGTGACTGACCTGGGATAAGTGTAGCATGAATACATGAGGGGGCTATTTATAGTGCATTCAAATGAAGCAATTTCATCCGCTGCATAACGCTGATTACTGCACCCAGAAGATTTAACATTGTTATAATTTAGACCAGATTGCACATCATAAAAGTGTTTGACCAGTCACTGAGTGCCCTACGATCCGAAGTAAAATTATTCTATGGGGGGGGGGGGATTCATATGAACCCGAGTTCATATGAAGCTGCTGTAAAGCTGCTTTTACATCTGCTATTTTATATATTCACCTAATGTTCAGTGTTTTATGTACAGACAATTAACATACTGAAGTGTAGGAGTTTTGATTTGTATTTACTTCTTTATAATTTTGAATTACACATCAGACAGAAGGGCGGATGGGGAGGCAGAATAGAGTAAATCAATATGCAAAATACGCTGCACAGTAGGAGGCTGATTAACTGATGTGATGACACCGGTATCAAATACCAAAAGTAGTCGGAGAAAACATAACAATCAAGGTCACAGAAGTACATCTCTGACCCAAGCCAGGTTAAATGGTTGCATCAGAGAGGGAAAACCTGTACCAGATCAATGCATATTACTTGATGGTAAAGATTTGCAAATTCAAGTCTGAAAAGGGTGGGAAATATCTGGTACTGCAGGTCACAAATGTAATTGTACTCTTTGGTTGGTCCAATGCCTGGTTATACAGTGAGTTTTACACCAAAAGTGACCTGCAGTAGCTCATTAGAGACATTATAGCCTGAAAGTTGATGGTTCAAATCTGCTACATTGAATACAGACGTAAAAGTGCATGAAAAATCATTTACAAATGTAAATAAACCATCTGAGGTAGACATGTTAGGTGGCTAGAATTTGACACATGTTTTGCTACTGTTTTAGATCAATGTTTGTACCTCTAAATTTGTCACTAAGCTTTAATATGGATGCAAATATAGCAAGAAGATTTCATTTTAAAGCGATTACCGAGCCAGAGATCTTCTGGTGGTGGTTGAACAACAGTGGTGAACATGCATCACAGCTTTCAATAAAAACCTATTCTCTGCAGCACTGATTAGCTTTCATCAACAAACACTCATCTGGCTCAGCTCAAATCTCTCCCTCCAGATGGCACAATGAGGAGAGGAGAAGGCAGAGAGACGAGAGACAATGGCAAAAATTTGATTGAATGGTGCTGATGAGATGCTTTGGACTTTCTCATGATGTCTCCCAGTTGGAAATAGTAACAGCATTGACAAAGCGAATCAGTTAGCATCTTTTTTTTTAATAAATAAAGGTGAGACACTGCAGGTAAATCGAGGGGGAAGAAAATAACATTTAAAGGAATCAATTTGAAACTTTTGCTGTCCAAATGTAGCTGGACTGTAGCTGGAATGTAGCTTTTTTGTGTAAGAACTGCTACTAATGACTTTGGCTTCAGCGACGAAATCGGTTTAAATTTATGGGTTTGTTTTATAAAGGTTTGAGTTAAAGAATAAATTTGGAGCGGATTTTGGTCATCTTCTTTAGTTAACACTGGAAAAATCTGAAGGAAAAAAAACAAACAAGAAAAACACAACAACAACAAACCAAAAAACAAAACAAATGTCACCTTGTTTTTGGGGGGCTCAAAGCACAATAAACCGTGCTAGGAATTGAATCCTTTGAAAAAAAAAAAAATCTTGTTTAGTACAAAACTGGAATTTTGGATCTGTAGGTATACTTACCAAAATGCAAGAAAAACACATCTGGAGAAAATGGCAATTTAAGTAACAAAATCCCATATCAAATGTTCAGAGCAAAAGCTACTGCAATGTCTCCCCTCAATGAGTCAAAATGAACAATAAACAAGCCCTGATTGGCTAGAATGGTGTTTTCAGACTTACTTGAATTGTTACTTAATCAATTAAATCAGCATGCATATTAAAAGCAATAGCTGTAACAGAGGTTTTCATCGTGTTTTATCCACTGTGGCGATCTTTCATTGTATCGGGTAACTTAAGAGCGAGAACAGCCCCGTCCGGTCGACAATTTTTGAAAATCTAATAATTTCATAAGAAAAACTCTTGGACGGCTGAGAACTTCCACAGACATGTCACAGTTAGCTTTGGGAACACCGAAAGAGAAACGTCAAAAGAAAAGAGACAAGGAGGCAGTTATATGAGAAAGACATTCATATCTTCAGGGTCACCCAAAGTTATTTGGAATAATAGCCACATTGATAAGAGGAAAGGTGTCTCCCCGGCTGGTAATCCCCTCTGTCCAGGCAGCACAGACAGTCATAGAGTGGTGTAATGAAGATGAAAATGGTATCAATCGTGTTTTATGGCTCTCACTGTAATCGGATCTCTGTTCACCTCCTGCCTAGATGGCTCTTGGGTTGACGTGTTAAAAGGCCTTTTTCTCATCTATCATTAAACATCGGAAGTGTGATGTTACATCACAAAAATAAATAATTAGATTTTTTTTTATGTATGCATTAAAACATGAAGCTTCCAATGTTTTAGATGGTCTGACAATCCCATCCCTTTCTTTTTTTTTTTGCAATGCATATTTATTTAATGGCATACACCGTCCAATTTCTTAGACCTCTATGATTCACCCTTGAGACAAATTGGACAGCAGAACACATGAACAGAGCGGAGCAGTGAGCAGCTAAATCCTACATCATGAGCAGATGGGACCTAACAGTCCTCGGCTATTACTTGTCATCCAGTCAAAAATAAGCATTCTGCACAATGACCTTCTGCACGAGATTAAATGTCAGAGCTCTCCTATTTCCCCTCATCTTCTTTGAGTGAAGCAAAACAATATTGGCTTTGTGGTTTGAATATTTCAGTTGGAAATGACATTTCAAAATGCAATATTTTATATTATTATATAATGTTATATTATATATCATATTCCCACGGGTCTTTCCTGTAGATCTACTTCCAAACATCTGTCTTTTGCGTATGTGCATTGATTCTCAAATTTGACAGATGATTGAAACTTTTTTTAAATTTTTTATAGCTGGACAGGACAGAGGTCATCAAAAGCAACCTGCACCCAGTGTTTGGCAAAGTGTTCTGTCTGGACTATTACTTTGAAGAAGTTCAAAAGCTGAGGTTTGAAGTGTATGACATTCACGGCACCCACAGCATCGGGACTCGAGATGACGACTTCCTGGGTGGAATGGAGTGTACTCTTGGTCAGGTAAAGTTACAATTTGTTCTGCTCTTTATACGGTCAAGAATTCATAACACTTACATTACTCATTTGCAAATTCTGTTCTTTAAACATCAGCCTTTTCTCAGATCCAGTCACTGCACCTGGTGCAGAAGGTGACTCATGATGAGTCACATCTTTGTGCACCACTCTTTACGTGTGAGTGCTATTATTATTTCTATTATTTATTTGGTTAATCCTCTGCTTTGCAGATTGTGGCCCAGAAAAAGATGACCAAAGGATTGTTGCTGAAGTATGGAAAATATGCTGGAAAGTCTACCATTACGGTATGTGTGACTTCTGTTTTTGTTCTCTTGCTGGGTCCTCCTGGCCAGGCCACGTTTGGTTAAGGTGCTTTATACAACATTATACAACTGTACACCGACATTGGTCCTGGGCAACGGCAGTAGTCTATATATATATTATTTATTTATTTTAAGACACCTAAATACTTAAAGTTACAGTACTATGGTGCTGAAATAAAGTTGATCTTTTGACATTTTTGTATATTTTCATTATTTATTAGTGTCATAAGTCAGCAGTGATCTATGTCATCTAACTAACAGTACCAGCTCCCACACAATACTGGTTGTAGTAGTGGACAATTCCTCTGCTCAAACACCTCTTTGATTTGTGTTCCCTTTGGGCCTGTCAACCAGCAGTTTGAAAAGCAGAGGTTTGCTCTGCTGTGGGCTTCACTGTCATGCCCTGTCAAGCGCCAACCGAATCCACTCTGACCTGCAGTTTTCACAGCTCTGGTCTCTACATAAGTGTTTGTTAGTTTCTCTTCCAAGTCTAGAACAAAGAACAAACTGTTCAGTGTCAGGGGTGAGCAGTTGTGTCTGCTGTTTGGCAAGTCCTACAGCAGTCAGTTCTCTTCTCTTTTAACTTCAAGGTAGAAACAAACGTGGCATCATCTTGAAAAGAAGAGTCCCAGATTGGAAAGACACCAAGTTCTGCCTCACAGGAAGGAAGTGGGATCAATGCCTGTACAAGGGAATGTTTTTTTTTGTTTTTTTGTTCTGAGTTTGTCTTTTGTCACCTCTTATGGGTTTTGTTCCAGGTGTTGTCAGCCATCAATTTGGTGGTTGATTCGCCAGAGTAAGAGGAATTAATGAATTAATCAGATCAAATCACTACCGAGATTTCCTTTGTGCAATACTTATTCTTATTAAAGCTTCTTTTTCATCATCACGTCATCACATATTGATGACAAAGGTTAACTTTTCACGACCTGTCAGTGGCCATAATGTTTGTCCGGATGAATACTGTACAGAAGAATATATTGTGAAAATTCTGAAACCCAAAATTCTGAAACCCAAATCTTATTACTTCATTTATGAATTGTCTACATTTCGTTTCATGGATATGAATAAAAACAAAAGTACTCCATTCCCTTTCAGGTTCATGCCGAGGAAATTTCTGGGAACAACGGATACATAGAGCTTGCATTCTCTGCCAAGAAGCTTGACGATAAGGTGAGGAGAGCATGTATGTGATGGAAATGCCAACTACTCATTCTATATTTGACATGAAGCTGTATAAAGCATGCACCACAAGAATAGTAAAACAGTATTGTGATACTGGATCTGATTTTGTAGTGAAATACGAGCCCGAGACAAAGCAGTCATTCTATTCTGCGCACATTATATTTTCACTTGTGCAAATACATTAACAACAGCTATGTAAAATACTGTGGTGGCATGATGATCTTTACAATCTTACCATCAGTCAATGTTTGGCTCTCCAAGATAAACCATGAAATCAGCTTATTGACAGGGAGGGGCCCACAGCCACTGGTTTGCCTTCAGAGGAAAGGGAATGGAAGAAATTTTAGCATATGTAACATAAAATCTTACAGTATTTTGATTGTGCTGGTGTCATCTGTAAAAAAAAAAAATAGCCTTAACACTAAACGCATGAAATTATGTATACCTACACATTCTTTTTGAGTAGCTGAGCAAAATATGACGAGCCAGGGGTGGTTACATGTTACGCTTTGTACAAGATTGACCTCAGCGGTCCCCATGTTCCCACTGTCATCTTGCTGACGGCACATTTCAATCTAAAAATCAGCAGGTGCTTATATCCACTTAGAACGCAGGAGAGGAAGAGAAGAAGTCACTTTCCATTCTCCAAGGAGTCCTCAGTCGACCGGGGTCCTTGATTTTCCTTTATTTTAGCTCAAATTGATAAAATATACCTTTGTTCATTAAAGTTTACCTTGCCATATACATAAATAGGCTTGACATTTATATATATGTTACCTGAAAGTGACATTTGCTTTGCATTTGTGTATTGAGTCTCACATAATTTTCAGTGAAAACGGATGGCTCTTCTTAGACCAGCTTTCCTCTGCCTTCACTTTTATGACAGATTATGCCCTTCCCGACCCAAAGGGTAAACAGGCTGTGACCCCATGTCCTTCAGTTTGAAATATGGTATTCTGAGGTTGCACTGTGACCAATGTTAATAAAATAAAAAGACAACCCTTCACCCAATGCGTCATGTATTGCTGAAGAAAGGCCTTGAAAGTTATTCAGAACAGCGCTTTTCTGTTTTTGCATAAATTGTTTCATTCCTCCAATACAACAGTGGTCAATGAAAATCCGCTGCTTGCACCTGAGCTGACCCACCACTGGTTTGGTATGAGCTGCGTTATCTCGCCTCCACCCACTGTACACGCTAAAACAATCTGACATTCCCACTTGCAGAGATAAATGCTGCAGCGATAAACTCCATGATTTGACATGATTTACATTGCATCCAGATTTAATTTTGACATTACCCCGCGATCAGTCCGCCCCGCTGATGCCACTGGCTACTAGTTGTCATGGCGACAGGGAGAAGATGCAGGATCTCTGTTTCCCTGTGTTTGGGTGTGAATGAGTGAGCGGATGACCCTGAGGAGATGTTGTATCTGCTTAATGTGGTAAACGCAGCATTAGCTCTCTTATTGAACGTACACGCAATGACCCCACCAAAATGTTTCCCGCACACGCCCGCCTCACATTATTTGTTTTCCTTCGCCGGAAGACTTTATTGACCTCACGAATAAGTATGCCTCTACCCTCTATGTGTGTATATTTGGGAGCAAGCAGAGTCGAGCAATGCTATTAGACATGGAGTCCTGTGTTGCTTTGGTAAAACTGCAACCTGACATGACCTGTGTTCTTCTAGTTCAGAAGTAAACGCACTAGTGCTGCAACCATGACTATTAAGATAATTTAGTTATTTTAATCATCATTACCTGGAGTACCATACACAACCCCTAAAACAAGCCACATGTTGACATAACTAGTTTAATTATTAGAGCAATGATTATGTGAAACAAGTTTCTTTGTCAAGAAATTTACCCAAGCAAGAGGATATTAAAATTTACATTTATTCAGAAACTAGAAGGTCTTTCAAATGAGGTATCATACTGGTATAGAGGCTGTAAGCTCTCTGTCTCTCTCTCTTCTGCCAATACGCTTTGGGATTTGGAGAAAATAACTCTAAACCTAACCCTAAAATGGCAGAGAGAACAAGTTAACTGTCTGATGATTGATAAATCAGTATTCTAAAAAAAATCGATGACTGAATCAATAATTAGTTACAATATAATGCACCAACATTCGCAATTGCAGTGAAGAGAAAATATATTATATTCAATAGTAATCGAAAGAGTCTAAAATATTTGTTTCCCCCTGGCCCACGGTTGACCTTATGCAAAACCACTTTTAGCATAGGTAACATCTTACTTATCTTAACAGTGTTATTACAGCAAATGAGAAAGCGTTTTCCAAGTGTGTAAATATGGTGTTTTTATGCAATGCCACGCTGTGTTCTGTGATGTCAAGTGCACACTGACAGAGGCCAAGCTAGAATACTGAGAGCTAATTCGGAGGGCCCACACATTTTTATATATATCGTCTGTAGTCTGAATGCAAATGTTTCTCGGGTCACTGTGAGCAAACTCCTACTCAACTCAACATTCTGTTCTTATGTCTTAAAGATTTTTGGCAAAGCAAACCTTCCCTGAGTGATTCACGCTAATAAAAGTCTATTTTGTATTTCCTGCTTTGCACTCAACTAAATCAACCGATTTTTATTATAAAAACATTGAGGCATATATCTACGAAAATGCTTCCTTGGGCTTTTTATTCTTGTTTGCAGTCAATAGTGGGAACTGCAGGAATAATTGCATATAATAGTGATAATTTGACAGGGCAAGAATGATTATAAAATGAGCTCAACCACCCCTCAGTGGACAATTTTCTTCTGACCTTTTATCAGACAATTAACGTTTTTTCCTCTATTTCATTTTTCTGCTAATCCACCAAGTACCTAAATAGGAGGCTATTATGCAATTCAGTTTGTAGTGCTCGGCTGTGCTTTTTACTTCAGCTTCAGTGATATTATTTTGAAGTAGCAGGACTCTTACTCTTACTAAAAACTAAAACAATCAAACATCAAATTGTTTTGTGCTTTCTCTGTCCTAATATGTTGACTCTAATCGAAATCAGACCTTTACAGTCAAACAGTCTCTACTTTTTTCTTCCTTTAAAGTAAAATCATCACTCTTCGTAAGGTTATGGCTGATGACTTGTGACCTCTTGCAGGACCTCTTCAGTAAATCTGACCCATTTTTGGAAATCTACAAAATAAATGATGACCAGTCTGAACAACTTGTACACCGAACTGAGGTACATTTCCCTCTCATTTTAAAACTCGCTCATTGTGTTGTGTTAATGTGACCTCGCTTGTTATCTTGTTATCTGTTGCACCAGATGATCAAGAATAACCTGAATCCGGTGTGGGAGCCGTTCAAGGTTTCTCTAATATCACTGTGCAGCTGCGACGAAGACCGAAAGCTCAAGGTAAAAGGTCCCAGAGCCAGAGAAAGATTAACAAGGGGTCGGGCGGAGTGACTACAGACTTCACTGACAAGGGCATTGATTTTATTCAGAGAAACATCTTTTTGATTTTTTACTCCTATAATTAAACAAATCCTTCATCAAGCCACTGTAAGACGTGCAGAATGCTGGTTTTATCTTTTTGAATGGGGCTTTTAAGAGCTTTGTAGTGAACAGCGTTGTGTCTTTGTATGCAGTGCCTTGTGTGGGATTATGACTCCAGGGGGAAGCACGACTACATTGGCGAGTTCTACACCAGTTTTAGGGAACTGCAGAAATTTTCCGGTGGAAATAAGGTCAGTGAAAGAGATCCAGACTTCTTTCTTTCATTTTCATCATGGCTGCTATGTTACTGACTTGTGTTACAGTCATGCTCCACAAATGCATGTTGTGCATATTATTGCTATTCTCCGTTAAACCCATGATTTTCCCCTCCGTCCATCTTTTCTTAAAGGTAACATGGGACTGTGTCAATCCCAAGTACAAACTGAAGAAGAGGAATTATAAGAATTCAGGCGTCGTCATCCTCCGTGATCTGAAGGTAAAATATGTAAATCTGTAGAGCACAGCATAATTATTATATTGTTTACAAAGTTGGCATGAAAGATGTAAATGATGTGCAAATCTCATAAAACGCTGCAATATTCTCACTAGACTGAGAAATAAATGGAGTTTAATGTGAGGAATATTTTACCATTCTGTGAACAAATGAAAGTGATATAAAGAAACTGAAACGCCACTTAAAAAGTTACAATATTTTAGTGAGCTTAACATACAGCATAAAGGCAGAAAGAAGTAGTGTTTCTCCTTATCTCCTTATCCTTAAAATTCGAAGGGGTAATAATAAATAAATAAAATTAAACCTCAATCTCTTAACCCTCACCTGACCCAAGCATATTTTGTCCAGTTACGCTTTACCCAAATCTAAAAGCTTCTTGAAAAAAAGCAAAAAAATAGTGACAGAAACAGGTAGGAAAAAGCAACAGAAAAGCAACAATAACACAATAAACAAGTGAAACAGGTTTCAAATGAGGCATTACGGAATTTCTTCATCTGTGAGATCAATAAAGTATGTATCTATAGTGGTCTATAGGCTGTAAGCTTTCCAGTCATAAAGCTTTTAAGTTTCATGTAAAGCTGAAATGGAGGAAATGCGCTCGGTTTAGGCTGGGGGTATGAGGTTAATAGGCAAACCCATTATGTTCATTTCCGAACTGGTCCTAGCCATAGTATCTGATCATCTGGTAATCCTAAAAGTGGGATTTTAGAATGAGCTTCAGAACAAAAAATGGGAATCATATATTTATAAAATCCTACATATTGTTCTTTAGGAATCCACTATAATGACAGCTTGTGTTATTTTGTGTAGTGCGACGTCGCTGGCAGCAGATTGTGTTAGTTAATACCACTTAAATCATCAGATGCTGCGGGGCTATACAGCAGCTGAGTTTGAAAGCAGTACAGCAGGATTCACCCAAACATCCTGTCTCTGAGCTCTCACTCTTTTCTCTTCCAGCTCCACAGAGTGTACTCCTTCTTGGATTACATCATGGGAGGAATGCAGATCCACTTTACGGTAAAATGAGTCGAGTCTGCTTTTGTTGTTGCGGAGCATCACTGGCAACTGCTCGGTTTATTTTTGTCATCATATACTACGCTACAGGCAATGGGACTGTTTGTTTGTGTTTTTGTGCTGAAGGTGCTTTCTAGGTTAAAGGAGTATAATTAGGAGTACTATATTCAGACGTTTTTGGCGAACTCTGGACTACTGTATGGTAAACAAAACAGACACAATGAACGTTACAAAGTAGGCATTGTTGTATTGGCTTTCAAGTGGTTCTTTCTATGTGGCTTTTTTAATTATAAAAAAAGACATTCCAATGTTTCCTATATCGTTTTATTTCTGTTTAAACAGGCCACCGTTTTTTTCCATACTGAGATATTTTCTTACCTGAGCTTAGACAAGTTGATGTTCATGCGCTCAGTCACGCAAAAAGACTAAAGACGTTGTTAGCATTTAGCCTCTTCTCCTCTCGTCTATGGGGCCAAACAGGGGTGAAGAAGCGACCAAGCTCTTCCACGTTTCCCCTATTTAAATACGGTGAGTAGTAACATGATCCAAGTCTAGTTACACAAAATGAAACATAAAAAGGGTACTATAATGTAAGTTGAAGTGCTCCTAAGGTGTTATTACGCCTTACAATATAGTACCCCTTTTATTTGCTTAGAACATCAACATGTTTAATTTTGGGTAACTATACTTGGATCGTGTAAAGGCTCACGTAACCGTATTTAAATAGGGAAAACGTGGAAGAGCGCGGTCGCTTCTAACTTCACCCCCCCGTTTGGGTCCATAGGAATATGCTGGGAGAGGCTAAATGCTAACAACATCTTTGGTCTTTTTGCGTGACTGAGTGCACGCGTAAAGACCAGACAGGTAGGCATCAACTCATTATGGAAAAACGGTGGCCTATTCCTTTATCTGGTCTATAGTTTTAGCTAAAATTATAGCAACACTAAGTAAGTTGTTTACCTTAATACATCCTTTCGTAGTCCCACTGGAGGTTAATGGTGTGATTGGGGGGTCTTTCATCTCCCCCTGGTGTCTCTGGCCAGAAAACCACATTTGCAACTTCACTGCCTCCGGGTCGGAGTCACCAATACACACTAATGGAATCACAAAGAAGAAGCTAACAGGCTAACGGGCAAAGCTAACTGCGGGCTAGCACCACTTAAACAGTATTTACAGCCAAGTTTGAGTGAAATCATCTCCATTGTGTAATTGAATGTACAATATCCCTCTCTCCCTTTGTCTTTTCTGTCAGCGTAGTAGTAGTAGTACTCTCACGGACAATTAATGAGTAAAAAAACTCAACATGCTACAACACCTACAGTGGCGCTTATGGCCTCTAGGGGCATGAGATACTTAGTACTGCTTTAATGTAGTGTCGCCATTATTTCCATGCAACAGTCTGTTTGCTGCCACACGTCAGTTGGTCTTGGAGGTGATAAAGTTCCACATTTTGCTCTTTTGCTTTACCAGGTCGCTATTGACTTCACTGCGTCCAACGGTGACCCAAGAAACAGCTGTTCGTTGCACTACATAAACCCGTACCAGCCCAACGAGTACTTAAAGGCCCTCATCGCAGTGGGGGAGATCTGCCAGGACTACGACAGGTCAGGCAAACCTTTCAACCTCTGAGTACCTCTTGTGTTTTTTGTTTTACTTTTGAAGAGTTTTTTTTTCTGGGAGCTACAAAGAACAGAGGAACGCGCCTTTGAGCCCATTGTGTGTAGGAGAGGAATTGCAGGATCATTGAAAGAAAAACTCCTGCTGTGGCTGTAATTGCTCACTGAACATATAGTTTCTCTGCACCAGACCTCATCATTCAGTAACGGCTGACTAGCTTCATTGTATGTCTCGGTAGCTCTCATCCAAGCAAAAAAGATAATTGGAACAATGCAATGGACAGGTTATCAATTTTTATAATGACAGGTTCTGCTGCTTTTTGACCCAAAACTCATTAATCAATGCACTGTAATTTATATGAAGCAGTTGTTGCGATTTACTGCAGCGTCTCCTTGAATATTGGCTACATTATTTGTTCTTACCAGTAACAGAAGGTTAATCTAATGTGTCCAGTGCTGCGAAATGCATGACAAATGATTGTACTTGGCATAATGACTAATGTTTGAGGGTGATTCAGACCTGGCTGTCTACACCCTGTACTTCTCTCAAGGACAATGTGGCCATTTGCATTTTTGTGTCTTATAAATATATTTACATCATCAATCAAAATTGAGACACTGACATTTAGGCCTCCAGTAACATTAAATACCAAATGTCAGCTTTGTGCCAAGTTTTGAAAGATCTGTCAAATGTCTGGACTGCAGGTGCACATATACATGTATGTTTAGCCAGTCAACTATTTGAATATGAAATATAAGGCAAGGCAAGGCAAGTTTATTTGTAGAGCACAATTCATACACAAGGAAAGTGCTTCACAGTTGCATAAATACAAGAAAACAAGTAGAATCAATAAAAACATCAACATAAAATTTATCAATTACAGTAAAAGGCAAGAGTGCAGATAAAATACTTTCAGTCATATGCATGGGCAAAAAGAACTGTTTTCAGCCTGGATTTGAACATTGTCAGAGTTGAGGCCTGTCTCACATCCTCGTGAAGACTGTTCCAGATTTTAGCTTCATGAAACTGAAACGCAGCCTCACCGTGATTATTATTGACTCCGGGAACCACCAGGAGACCCCTCCTTGAAGTTCTCTGGCCCGATGGTTCATACGGCTGTTACATGTCAGAGATGTACTTTGGTGCTAAACCATGAAAAGACTTGTACACAAGCAGAGCTGTTTTAAATTCTAATCTCTGAGTGACAGGAAGCCAGTGCAGAGACCGGAGCACTGGACTAATATGGTAGTTTTTTCTGGTTCTTGTCAGGACTCGAGCAGCAGCGTTCTGGATGTACTTTAGCTCTGATAGCTCGTTTAGAGAGGCCAGTGAGCAGGCCGTTACAGTAGTCTAACCTGCTGGAGACAAATGCATGGATATGTCTCTCTAAGTCTGGTTTTGACACTATTCCTCTGATCTTAGCAATGTTATTCAGATGGTAAAAAGCTGCTGATGTTATTGCTTTGATGTGGCTGTTTATTTTGTAATAATAATAAGTTATTATTATTATTACATTTCGTACTTATTTTTTCAATGAAAGGTATCAATTGCATAGTTAGTTATTCACAATTATAGTACTTGGGATGTTTTGATGAGATCACATCAAATCTGTGTTTTATTGCAAACACTATATGCATATAGTGTTTATATAAAGTTCATATTGTTACTTTATTTTGCATAAATTGTCTAATTGACTTGTTTATGTCGTTGCAATCAGGGCTACGAATTAGCGATTATTAGCTACAGTATTTGACTTATATGATAAAACATGCCATTGGTTACTATGCTTTTTGTTCTGTCCCTTAAAACGAACATATAAGCTAAATTATATTAGGTCTTTGGACATTTGTATCAATAATAGGCATAAGGATATCCCTATGTCTTTTTACAGTATGTTAGGCTAAGCACTGAAATCTGAAATCGTTTTAAATCTGAGAATGAATGTATGAATATATACTGTATGTATATGTAAATGTGTATATTTAATTCAAGATGAAACCCACACAACCGTCCTCAGCACATTCAGTATTCACGATGCAGTCAGGATTCCCTGCTGCATGCATGTCTCTGAATTACAGCTTAATCACATACGTGGTAGCTTTTAATTAAGATTTCCAAACTGCCTGTGCAGCGCTCTTAAAACTTGTCTGTAATAGTTTCACAGCTCCTCAGTCTCTTTAGTCACTGCAGCGGTTGGCTGTATGTGTTTCCCCCTGAGGATAACTAGATGCTACCGTTTGCACTCAGCATGCTACTTACAACAGCCCTCCACAGCTCACAAACTGTCATCATTAGGCTGGAACGGACGCATGCTGAGGCAGAGGCTAAGACAGGGATGGGAACCACTTCAAAAAAAAAATCACTAAAGCGAGTTTAACAGCATGTTGTCGACGAGGTGGAGAGAATTGGAGCTGCAGTGTGACCAAATCATTAGACGCTTGAAGCAACTGGAAAAGTGAAAGAGGCCACATTAAATATATGCAATGCTTTGTACTATGTGTGCATATTTTACTGACTTAAAGGTAAATTACATTTTAAATGCAGTGTTTAATAGGAAAATCTGCTGAACGCATCCAGATGAGGACAAGCCCACAACTGATATGTGCAGACTGGCTAATTATAGCAGTCCGAGATATCCATACACTTCAATGGTCCAAGAATATACATACAGATTTAAAATGAGCTAAAATGTTCAAAAAGTTTCTTGCTTAGTTACTTTTCGATCCTGTCCCTCAATTCTAAGGAGTAGGAGGATTAAGGGTTGAAAAATTGGGATTAGGCCGAGTGTCCTTTAGACACTTCATCCAGCTGCCAACAAAGTCATTGTGAAACTTTGGCTGAAGTGGTTGAAAAGTCCGTTATAATGATGTATAAGCAACGTTTTGCACTATTGTAAAAGCTATACAGTCACTAGTCGTAGAATCTACGTACTTTGGTGAATTATATGGGGGTGACCAGGAGTTGTACGATACTTATAATCAGTCAAATGCAATGATGTCGCCATTGTGGACGCAAGTCATCACACCGCTATTAACCTATCAACACACATATTGATCGTCACATTGAGAATTTCACTTGTTACATCAGAACTCAGGGGGGCAAGTAGTCAGGAAAATGAGCAAACAAGTATGAGTACATCTTATATACAATGAATAAAAATCTAAAATAAAACATATACAAACTTACCAAAGCTTGAGAAATGGCTACAAGCAAGGACGAGCTTAATGCATGTAAGTTACTAGGATGCTGAAAATGAAGTGTTAAATAAGCTTAAAGCCTTACTACTCGAAGATGAAAAATGTCTGCTATCTCTCTAATTATAGCATGCTTTAATAGTACTACAATATAACACTGGAAAACGTTAGCCTTTTTACACTGTTATACACATAGAAAGCTATGAATGTTGGGAGCTATTCTCCTGAAAGGTGTGTTGTATTGGTGTAACACGTGGGCATGCATCCGGACCTTTTAGCCTTCAGTGGATATAGGTGATGTGGGCTGTGAGTGCATTACAGGGCTTTTTGTGTGGGTAGAGTTTACCTCACTGAGAGACCCATTCTACCTGGTACAGCTCTCTCTCCTCACATTGACAAAAGAACTAGCTGAGCACATAAGTATAGCAAAAATATATTTCCAATTTCTCTATTACGTTGGAAAACGTTTTCACAGCTACTGGGAAGAAAACAATGAAAGTAAGTTCAATTGTGGATGAATGATTTCCCACTACATATTTGGATTTCAAACTGCTCCGTGTGGGATCATATCATATTTTGGGGGTAGTTGCTCATAAGCTTCTTGCTTCAGTCCACTCCTTTTGAGCAGAATGTATACTGCTCAATTGAACAAATAAACTAAACTACCTCTCTCCCGCCGTCCTCCCATATTAGTATTATCCTGTAAATCTACCGTATTATAACAAAATAATAATATTTAAAGATTCCTCTACCTCTCCAAACTGAATTCTGCCATTAGAATCGCAAGGACTATAGCTGCCTGTCAAATGGCTGAGAAACTACCGTGTTTTGCCCCAACTTGGAGCTTGGTTGTGGTGATGGGACGGCTCACAGCGGGTGCCAGGAAAAGTTTCCTTATTGTCAAATCTAAAACATGACAGGTATGATCATATCACCTGTACATGACAGCTCAGGTTTAGCTGAGGTCCATGGTTCAATCCCAGTTCACAGTGTGTTATTTTTTTTAGTAATCGGCCAAAAAATTGTGACGTCGCATGCGGCCCAGGAGCTCACCGTTGTGGAGGGTAGAGTCATTGCCCAAGTGATTATTTACGTTAGCGACCGCCAAAGAAAATGGTGAACAGTTGTTGCGTGAAAAGTTGCTATGGTAAAAAGTACATCAAAGCCTACGTTTCTATGGTTTCCAAGTTGAGCAAATTAGCAGAGGATGCCAGTTAGCCTGGATCTCAGCCGTGGGGCACAATGATTTCCTTCTCTTCATGCTGCAAACTAATCAACACAACGACTGTCAGGTGTCATATGACACGCAGCTGAAATGGCGACTCCAGCGGAGTCGTTAGTCACGTGTCTTTATTTGACTGATTGGAGTGATCTCAGCAAAGCAAAATACACGCAGCACAAACTGCGCTTTATCTCTTTATCGGTGAAGAGCAGGGAGAGACTTTTAGTTTTCAGTTTCGGTTTGTAAAAATAAATCTTGGACATTAAAGGGACTAGATGGAAATTGTATTTTTTTTTACTCGAGACTGCCACCTCAGGTCTTACGTGTGACTGCAGTCTCTATGTTAAAAGCCTGCACTGTCACTCAAAAAGTTTCCATCTCCATCGTCATGCACGAGCTTAAGAAATAAATAAAACATAATAGCATAGATGTCTGAAAGGGAGCTTATTTCACCCCACTACATGCAGCAAATAATCAGAGCCGGGACTCAAACCCACAACAATGAGGATGGAATAATTTTCTGCCATATGCGCAGCAGCCTGGTTTCTCTCTTTTCATCTTTGTCTACATTTGTTTGCTGTATTTTCCTGGTTAGCATATCCATAACTGTGAAAGATCAGAAAGAAATCAGATTAAATCTATATCATATAATGTAAACCAGATTTTGCTCTGAACTCCAAAGATCAGATCATGAAACGCATGTTTGAAATAATACAGGAAAGAGTCATGGAGGTGAGAGGTGATTCATGGATACTTTATGTTAAAGTACCTGCTTTTATACTGAGTGAGTAACATTTTCTTTTTTTAGACCAGGCTGAATTGAACACTTGAATAATCTTGCTGCTGTCTATTGCTTTATGAGACAACCAACAACCACGAGTGCTGGTCCTGAAACTGGATGTGCAGAAAAATGGACAGAGGAATGCCATTAGTATACAGTTATAAAGATCTGGTTACATGAGAGAAGTAGCAATCTTTGCATTTAAAAACACATTGGTATGTTATAAATATTACATCAGTAAAAGTTTTTATTTTATTTTATTGGTTGCAGATGAGTAGATTTTATATTAGTTGCAGTCTTACTGATTCGATCTAGTTCCTTTCGTGCAGCTCCAACTTTACTGTCCTGATAAGGTTTGACTTCTATCACCAATTTGTGTCAGATACTGCAGCTTTGCAAACACAGGCATTGTATAAGATTTTTATATTAGTACTTTAAAGCCAAAAGCCAATGATTTATACAGTATTATACATCAATGTTGTGAGTAGTGTTATCCTTAGCATTGTTGATGATCTGGCTCTGTGCATTTACAAAGCAGCAGTAGCACTATAGTAACAGTATTGAAAAACAGTAAAGTACAATTAAAAAAAGGTGAGAAAAACTGCAAGATGTCCTTTAAGCGAGTGCAAGCTGTGGTCAATGTACGCAGCTGAGGGACCCATTTAAAATCATGGTTCAGGGTTTAAACATTTATGAAATGCAAACATGCAGGCAGTGGTCCGTCCTTGGCAACAGATGAAAAAACTAGTAATGTACAGTATATATCACTGTTAAACAGATTTAGGTTACAAAAATGCAACTCATTTATTATTTTATTTTTTATTTTTTCAGTGATAAAAGATTTTCTGCTCTGGGATTTGGTGCAAGAATTCCTCCAAATTATGAGGTGAGTTTTTTATTTTTTCATTGCTAACCTTTTCTGCACAAACTACTTCATATTCATGTGTACTTAATACATTCTTCTACATACTGAGCGGATTTCTCTGACCCTTTCATGACCAGATTTATCAGTATGCAAGAACTGCACAATTAAAGCTGATGAATTATGTAATATATTCTATTTAGCATGAAAGTAACATGTTACTGAATAAATTAATCTATATACCAAGGGCTCATTTTGTTTGAGCATGTGTTGTTTTGTTGTTGTTGCTCTTTCTTTTTACATTATTGCCATATTACAATTTTGATTTTTATTGTAAACCTTGTATCATAAAATGGTGTATGTTAGACAACAATCGCTTTAATCCGTTCTTATAACATCTCTGCACGTTAATAAGTTCACAGTAATGAAGGCCAATTACCCTGCAGCTTTTATAATTAAATCCATTTTTTGAGGATTCCTTGATATGTCACATTTAATCCCAGAATAACTTGTAAAATTACTTTTACTGGCGCGGGAGAGCATTCAGTTGTCACTGATCTGGCCGACAGTTGGTGGTGTGAAAAAGCAGTTTCTTGTGAGAGGGGGGATTTAATTTGTGCCAAATAAACAGCTTTGACAAACAGCAGAGTCAATCTGATGCTTTGGAAGGCATTGGAGATGAGCACCAGCAGCCTCCTGCCACTCTTTGATAGATATGTGTATTTGTAAGCATGCATTCTGATATTTTCTTTTACCAAAACAGGTGTCACATGACTTCGCAATCAATTTCAACCCAGAGGATGATGAATGTGAAGGTATGACATAATGATTTTTCCCCCTAGAGAGAGCTGTAAGAAGCCACTCCTGAGAACTCTTTGACCCCTTCCAAGCCTTTCCAAGTGTCATGAAGGGAAATGAGTGTAAAGACAGGAGGAAAATGATTCATCTGTCACAAGCTACCATTGTCAGTCCAAAGCCGGGCAATGCAAGAGTGCTGTGGCAAGAATAGCATCACCATTGCAGAATGTGCAACAAATACAATACCTGCTTCAGGAGGCAGATGGATTGCAATGACAAATCCGAGCAGGCAAAAAATAATTAAAATAAATACATACCTTTTTAATGTTAATTTATAACATGCTAGAGTAGCCATGTAACCTCTCATGTTGTGCTGATTTTAAATAGTTTTCTGATAAGTTGACTTATCTTGCTTAGTACTTGTGGTGTATGTATGATGTAAAACACGCCTTTAGATGCTCTTGGTGTGTCTTCTAATACTACGCTAAGTCTAGATCCAAGTTGTAATTATCAGTCTCTTGTTTACTACTATGTATGAGACGACTCTAGTCATGTCTCTTGTTTTGTTGGTTAGAGATCCAAGGGGTGGTTGAGGCCTATCAGAACTGTCTTCCTAAGATACAGCTGTACGGCCCCACCAACGTCGCCCCCATCATTACCAGGTTAGGCAAGCTGGCAGCAGGCGACGGCAACATAAAAGACGCCTCGGTGAGTGGCCCGCACAAACATATGAAAATGTGGTTCTGCCTACGGCTGAATTCATGGTGTGTAGCCTCTGGTTCATCACAGCACAATTTGAAAAGACCATTATAGAGACCATTTGCATTATCTGTATTAGATACCACTCAAACTGCCCAGTGACTTCAGAAACTTTTATGCAATTACAGCAACACTCATCCTGTATCCCTTTGGAAAGAAGGGGTTTGATAACCACAACACAGCTATTATAAATTGTATGGCCCTTCCTGTTTACTCCATGCATGAATAAGAGGTGTGGGTTGGGTTAGGACATCCAGCCTGTATGGTGACATCAGAATTAAGGCATATGCAGTTTTACACATATTTTATTGATTGATATGTTAATGTTTTGTTTTAGCCCAGTATTTCCATGCTATCTGGTGTATATAAATTGCTGCTCAAGTTTATTCTGTGCTTATGGTCTCATTTCACTCGCTTTGTTTTTGTGAAATCGTTTGTTTAAAGTGCTCCACACAGAAAATGGCCTACTCGCTGGAGGCTTTCAAATCATTCAAAGGAACATTAAAGCCCTACTTCAGACCGCACCAACCACTATCATTTTGTGGTGTTAAATTTGTCCTGTATTAATATGTAAATGTGATTTTTTTTTTTTTTCTTCTGCAGCGATACCACATTTTGCTCATCCTCACTGATGGGGTGGTCACAGACATGGCAGACACTCGTGAAGCCATTGTGCGAGGCTCCTACCAGCCCCTGTCCATTATTATCGTGGGCGTGGGCAACGCAGACTTTACAGACATGCAAATTCTGGACGGTGACGATGGAGTCCTCCGCTCACCAAAGGGAGAGCCTGTGCTGAGGGATATTGTGCAATTTGTGCCCTTCAGGGAATTCAAAACGGTAAATCTGCCAATCCTTTAATGCTGTCTTTGAGGTTTCCTTTTCTTCTCTCTCTTCTGTTTAGTCATACAGTCTCTTCCCAAGAATCCTTTTTTTTTTCCAACTGGATGACAACAAGGTTTGCTGAAAATGACATTGATAAAGGTGAAGGAGACCTGAAAATGTCTTTCAAAATGGATGGTTGACATTTCAGACACATTACTCCAGTGCCATGGCTTTCCGTGTGACCTTCAAAAACGATACAGTATCAAAGAGAGATGCAAAAAGCCCAGTTCATGGACATAGTTGATAGATGTTAAGGGGTGATCGTGATTCTTCCCTTTAAATTACTCCATCTGGATTTCCACTGGGAGCAGAAAAGTGGTTAACCTCAGAGTAGGAAGGTTTTAGTTGCTAGACAAGTCCTCCCTCGAGTCTGCAATGAACATCATTGAAAGCTTATTCTTGGAACATCCGCCTGGTTTCTTTACCTGTTCATTTATTTCTGTAGCACATCTTAAAATGTGAAACTATATAGACTCATGACATGCAAAGTGACACACGTCAAGCTGTTGTTTGTTATTATTTTGATAATTATGGCTTACAGTTCAATTTCAAAATTTTCAAATTTTCTGAGATGTTTTACTTTGTGTTTTACTATGTTTTTACAAGCTGTGAGCCATAATTATCAAAATTATAACAAATAAAGGCTTGCTATATCTCACTGTGCATGATGATTATGGCTTACAGCTTGTAAAAACACAAATTCAAAATCTCAGAAGATTAGAATATTGTGAAAAGGGACTATTTTGTAGCTCAGAGTGTCAACCTTTTATCAGCTAATTCATCCAAAACACCTGCAAAGGGTCGCTGAGACTTTAAATGGTCTCTCAGTGGTTCAGTAGAATTCATCATCATGGGAAAGGCTGCTGACCTGACTGCAGAAAACCAGTTGGATGTTCTCAAAGTGCTGTATCAAACCACATTAATAGAGTGGAGGGGAAAAGTGTGGTGAAAGGTGCACAAGCTGCAGGGATGAGCACAGTCTGGAGAGGATTGTCAGGAAATGGCCATTCATAAGTGTGAGGAACCTTCACAAGGAGTGAGTCTGGAGTCAGTGCATCAAGAGCCTCCACACACAGACGGATCCTGGACATGGGCCTCAAATGTCATATTCCTCTTGTTGAAGCATCCATGCCACACAACCGCATTAAAGCGGTAATTCAAGTAAAAAGACCCCAAATCCAAGCACCAAGTATACATATGCATGATTATAGTTCAGAGGGCTGACATTTCTCTGTTTAAAATCATTTTTTTATTGTGTGTTTTTCTGTATCTTGCCTCAGGCCTCACCAGCGGCTCTGGCCAAATGCGTTCTGGCAGAGGTTCCCAAACAAGTCGTGGAATACTACAGCCATAAGGCCATCGCCCCCATGACGCCTGTACTGGACATATCCACGCCCATCCTCAGCCCTCTGGCCACTACTCCGACAGAATAATCACACATTTTGAACCAGTATGGCAAAAAGACTTCGGAAACGATTCCTTTGCGCGACTCAAATTTCCTTCTATCAAGATGTTTACACAAAAGCCAGAAGCTGTGGGTTTGTCAGAGCCGTGGATCTGGGACACGTTCCATTCTGCTGCCTCTCGCCACATGCGCCCTTGAGGGTTTCTCCTTGGACTTTTTTCTTGCATGCAGGCCAGACCTTTGAGAAATGATTTATTGATCAGTATTTTTTATCCACTGCCAACAAAGTCAGAACGACCTCTGCCCATCAGTTGCTCAAAAATGGTAAATGGTAAATTGCTCAACCTCTGCTCAAGTCTGAAATTTTGCACTTTTTAATTGACGGGTTGCAGTGAAAACATGTCAATATGGTGACTAATTAAAAAGCTACAATGTTTCATCAGTCACTTAAAGAATAAAATATGAGTTTATGGAATGTATGAAGGGTAGCCAATTGTGCTTCCTTTATATGAATTTATTATTATACAGGTTAAAGATGATTCTATCCTTTATTCCCAGGGCTGTGTGGAGGAACAGAGCAACATACAGTATTTGCTAGTGTGTGTTTGCTTGTGTTTTCACCACAAACACGGCAGCGTTATTTGTTTTTGTTCATAACTTCACACTTTTCACAAGATCAGTTTATTCTGTGACTCGGCCAGACAAAGAACCTTCCTTGTTAAAAACTATGGACAATGAGTAATTCACTTTGAGACTGTCTCCAATATTTATTAACTTCCATAAAATAAGTGCTCTATTCCCAGTTTAATAATTCTGTTCATATTTTATTTCCTGTTTCACTTTTCTCATTACATTTCTCATAAAATGTATTTAATTGTCTTTTTAATGCAATATCTGATTTAACTCTAAAATCTATAGGGATTCCACTCATTCATGCCCAACTATTCTCAAATCGCCTTTATCTAAGTATTACAAGCCTAATATATAAATAATATATTCTATAATAATTGCTTTTAAGAACCTTTTCACAGCAACAATATCAACTTTTTGTCAGTGTCCGTCCTGTTTTTCATTACAATTCTCCATAATGCATCTTAAAAAGGTTATGAGTGTTTAATAAGTAACTGCTCCACATCTTTTAGGTTCTTTTAGGTAACAACTCTGGTGCTTTGTGAATTTGCCATATGTTTCTCTGTTTTCATACCTTGAAGAGCGTGACTCTTTTGTGACTCTTTCTGGCCACATACATAAATGCAGTTGTCCTTCTTTTTATGTGATGCAGGGCATACAAAATGGGCATGCAAATATGAATCTGACTTTGATGTGTCCTCCAGCGCGTTGCCAGATACATGCTATTGAATTCCCAGGAAAGCTTCTCTAACACACACACAGTTAGAGAGATGGACTCCAACCTCGTTGAAAATCACTATCGATGCTCCCTTTGTCCCTTTGGATTACTCAACAAGACCTATCGATTCTGCAGACCCCACAGCCATACTTGAAGTATCTCCATGAGGACTTTGGGTTTACCATTGAGAAAACAATATGTAAAAAAAAAAAAAAGCAGACAAACTCCATGCAACTCATAAATTGTATAGCATAAATATACAGCATATAACATGTTATAGATAATATTTCCTCATTGTGTATATGGTCTTTGGGTATTTGAATGTGTTTTATTTGAAAACTGTTTCATTTCATAAAATCTTGATTTTGAGCTTTATTGGTTATAATAGCACAGCAGTAATAACTCGCCTAGACATCACGCCTTGAGGATTCCCAATCTTGTTAGATTTCGAAAACCAAGCAGGCGTGGTTAGTACCTGAATAGGAACCTGTGAATGAATACCAGGTCGCCTGTGTGAGAGGTGGTTTCAGGGTCCCTTGGCGCAGATGTGTGCAATCGCTCTTCTGTCTATCTACCCCAAGGACAACTGTAGCTACATAAGTAGCTGACCATACCCAACAATGGAACAAATGAAAAAAAAAGTTATATTGTGTGAAGTGCTTTGGGTGATGTCATGTGAAAAGTGCTATACAAATAGGATTCCCTTCCCATTTGATTGCAAAGACCAGAATACAATTAAGAAGGATCAATATACCTCCGCCTGAAGAGACGAGTTCCATGGATAATAAGTAATTATCCCCAAATAAAACTTGCTTTGTTTTTCTTCGATTTTAGCTGTGTAGATGTAAATGCTAATATCAAAGTGTTTCTTTTCCTTAAAGGATATTAGTTCCTATATTTCCTGATATATGAATATCCTAAAGGCATCAGCACTCGTGTGAGCCGTGCCTTACATGGCAATTCCTACGTTAATCCATTACCTGTATTACTGCTTAGCCTCAGGTCATGAGCTGCACTGCTCAAAAGGTTCATTACCCTGATGCAGGACCATTTTCATGGGCTGTGCTTTTACACTGAATATTCCTTCCTCCTAGACCTAAGCTGACTTTTCTCTAGTTTAGTGACCTCACTGTCAGTGCCATGCATTATCTTACAAGCAAAATCCATCATCACTATTTTGACAAACTCATTGTAAAAACACTTTTTATGTGTGCTATATGTGGTTCTTGTGGCCATAATTCACTGTGGAATTAAAAAAAGCTGTGAGAATCCACTGAGCTACATATTTCCCTTATCTCAGCACACTCCATTGTCAGTCTAAATTAGCCAGTCATAGGTTTTGAACCCGAAAGCTGTCTTCAAATCCCCATCCACTCTGTGTCTTATCCATCCAGCACTAATCAGAACAGCGTTTACAGCACAGAGCCCTAATATGCTCCTCCAGCGGCAGCATGTGGGCCGGAAACCATGGACGAAATGTATTTGATTTAGTCAAAAATGGACAAAAGGGATCTCTTGCATGCTTACTTTCAATATGAAGCTGTCATGTGCAGTTAATTCTTTTGGACTTGATGATATGCTGATATGCAAGCCTGCATTTGCACAACCCTTTGTTATTGTAGTTTATGCTCTTTGTCATGCAGCTTTAGGTCAATAAATCTCATGATTTAACTGTATTTGTCTCAATTGTTTTTTGCTTAAATGGAAGATACAAACATTTTGTAGGTAATTTACATATGTACAAACACATCCTTTTCCTTCAGCCTGCTCATAAGAACATTCAGTAAATAGTTTTGTTAATAGTTTCTCAAAGGCCTAGATATTTGATTTGTGTTATCTGCTCAATACAATCTGAATCCCACATATTAAACTCTACAAATGATGTCAATATAACCCCTGTTATATTTGTGCTGTTGTGGCTGTATGGAAAATGCCCTGACTGAAGCGAGCCCACACTTTTATCTCCATCAGACAGCTCCTTTCATTTAACATCTATTGTTGAGTGCACTGAATAACACCCGTTTCCATGGCAATGTCTACTTGTGGGGGGCGAAGACCTTGATTTTTTTTTTCATTCTTTTTTGTCAGATTCAGGGACAGACAGTGAATGACGTAGTTGGACTAGCACATCATGACGCAGAATGAGCAAGGAGCTTTTTGAGTGATAATTGATAGCTACATATTTAAATTAGTAAACAAAATGCTACTTTCCTAAAAATGTTAAATAAAACAGTAAATCTTACAGTTCCCTTATTTGTATATCTTATACCTTCACTTGAGTGTCGTACAGTTTGTCACGCTTTACTTTCCACCTCAACGATAATATGGTAATAGAAATTGCTAGGCATAATGGATTTTGCAGCTCTGTTTGCATATTATTAGGAAAATACTAACCATATTTCCTGATAATAGACAGTCTTTAAGGTTGGGGCAAGGATTATTCAGAGTACCTTGAAATCATGTCTGACCATGAACAGAATGTTTGTACATTTGCACATTTTTTCTAGCGATTACTCAGATGACCTCTTTCATTAGTTTAATTATTTGAAGCATATCAGACTTTTCTACTCACCTCGTCAAAGGAACACAGTGCTGCATTTCACTCTCTCATAAAGACCTTGTTACGTGCCATGTTCACTGATTTATGAGCATAATCAAACATTGCCTGCTTAATATTTGCTCGCAATAAAACCGACAGCATACCTTGGGACCGGATGCTGTTGTTTGAGATTATCTTTATTGCCTTTAAACTCTGCTCGGTTTCCCTTTACACGGATCTAGCTTCAGGGTGGAATTTGCTGGAGGCCTGATGACAAAACAAGACAAAGATACTTTTTATTCCTGGTTCGTACGTAATGAGGAAATGACTAATAAGCGATAGAGAATAAGAAATCTGGTAATTAGCCGTCGATGGCTCCCCCTGGGGGCGTGAATACCTTTGAAACTCTGGCAGCGCTATAGTTCCCTCTGATGTTGCCGTTTCTTGTCCCAGAATGCTTTGCGGATGTCATGCACAACACATGCTTCATGCCTCTGTGTGTGCACACCTGAAGAATGAGGTCAAGATGAGAAGACACGGCGGTAATGAAGGATGCTTCCTTTGACGGGGTCCTGATGGTGTGAAAAACACAACATCAAATGAACACTGTGCTGCTATTGTTATTGTGCTATTTTTACAGCCGTGGTAATGTGGCCACCCTCTCAAACAATTAGAGGCAAGGTATGTCATAGTGACTTTGATTGCTACAAATCGATTGTATTCATAAAATGTCAAAACATATTAAACTTTGCTTTTGGCCTTTTTTCCCTCGCCATTTAGAGTGGAAGGATTTATATACAGAAACTCAAAGGTAGAGCATCGAATTGGAGACGCAGGTTCAAGGTTCACGGTTAAAAGAGTCCACCGGTACATTATCCCTGAAGGGCAATTGGATTTGCAGCAGCAGGACAAGGCATCCTAAGGACAAAGCATTCACATGCGCATGGGCACACACACTTGCACACACACACACACACACACACACACACACACGCGCACACGCACACACGCACACACACACACACACACACACACACACGCACACGCACACACACACGCACACGCACACGCACACGCACACGCACACACGCACACACACACACTTGCACACACACACACACACACTCGCACGCACGCACGCACACACACACACACACGCACGCAGATGGTAGAGCGGGTCGTCTCATGATGGAAAGGTCGGGGGTTCGAATCCCGACTCCTGTAGGTGCAGACTGTCGTTGTGTCCTTGGGCAAAACACTTCACCCGATGCTTATGTGTGAGTGGTTGGTGGTGGTCGGAGGGACCGTTGGCACAGATGTGAGCAACAAATGCATCTCACCACCATCAGCATGGAGTGCATGAACCCCCCTCCCTTTCATGTGTGAAGCGCTTTGGGTGTGACTTGTGTCACATGAAAAGCGCTATACAAATAAGATTCCCTTCCCCATTCCCTTGTATAAACATACTAGCAAATAGGTTAGGGGTTTGAATCAAGGCTCGCACATGTGCACACTGTCGTTGTGTCCCTGGGCAAGACACTTTACCCACCTTGCCTGTGAGTATGTAGTGTAATAAAGAGTGAGCGGGTGGTGGTGGTCGGAAGGGCCGATGGTGCAACTTTGGCAGCTTTGCTTCTATCAGTCTGACCCAGGGCAGCTGTAGCTACAACAGTAGTTTACTACCACTGAGTATGGAGTGAATCAATAATGCAATGAAAAGCGTCTTTGAGTGTCCAAAAAAGCGCTACATAAATCCAATGCATTATTATTATGTTGAGCACGCAGCTATAAATCAAATCAAATCAAATCAAATCAAATCAATTTTATTTGTATAGCGCTTTTCATACATGTCATGTAACACAAAGTGCTTTACAGATTTAAAAACATTCTCTCACACCCACCTCCTTCCAAAAATACAGACACATTGTCGCATTCACATTCCCCCCACCCACCTCCCCAGAGACACACTACACAAGCACACAATACACACTCAAAGTAAAACAGTGGAGACTATGGACAAAAGGCTAAGAGAAGGCTGGGTGCAGATAAACCAGGTAAGGGAACACCATCCAAGGAGCCGTCTGCATCGGGAGCAGCACCTCGGCTGCAGCCACAGGGACCAACACAGGGTGCCCGGACAACACAACACCTCCATCCAGACACCCACAAGACAGCATCCCAGCAGCCACAGCCAATCACCGCTCCCGAGGCAGAGGGCTCCTCCAGAGGAAACTGGAAGAGCATAAAAATTGTTAAAATAAATAAAAGTAAAATTGAATAATAGGATAATAAAAAATAAGACCGAGAGGTAAAATACATAAATACTAAATAAATATTAATAACTATTAAATGTCAATTTAATTAATTATAAGGTGCTGATAAATAATAATAAATAGGCCTAGCAAAAATAAATATCAGTTAAAGGCTAAGCTAAAAAGGTGGGTCTTGAGCCTGCTCTTAAAAACTTGAACGTTCTCTGCAGCCCTGAGCTCCTCCGGCAGGTCGTTCCAGAGGCGAGGGCCGCAACACTGGAAAAACGCCTCACCGTGAGTTTTCCTGCTGACTTTAGGAATAACTATAGGAGACCCCTGCCAGAGGAGCGAAGGGGCCGTGAAGGTTCGTAAGGTAAAAGCAGTTCTGAAAGATAAGAAGGACCAAGACCATTAAGATTTAAAAACCATTAAAAGAACTTTAAAATCGATCCTGAAACACACGGGGAGCCAATGCAGCGATAAGCCTATATTCATGTTTAAAAGAATTCATAATGTATTAATTCATGAAGTCATGATGAATTAATGCATAAATTCATCATGAATTATGATTAATTAATGCATGAATTCACTTATTATAAAGCATTACAAATATTTTTCTAATTCCTAGTTAGTGTTTACATGCACTGATGAGCAGTAGTTCTCAACTGGGATGCTGTCACGACCCTCCAATTACAATTTATACATCATGTAAAATACTACACTATACTGTATAAAATGATTCCGCGACCCACTTTTTGGTCCCGACCCACCAGTTGAGAACGACAGCTTTAGGGCAAAGAGCATCGAGCAAAAGGTCAGTTTGTTATCAGTGATGGTGCCCAGGTATTTATACTGATGCATAATTTCCAACTGTGTATCAAAAGACAGTGGAGAGAACGTAGGAGACTTCTTAAAAGTCTCCTCCTTCCTATAATCAACGTGCATCTCCTTTGTCTTTGAAGCCTTAATTAGATACTACAAGACCATGCTCAGCGGTTGAGTAGCTACCAACTATACTCTCACTTCACAGCAAGAAGGTTTCCCCCGTCAACTCAAAGTAGAGTCATTAGGCTTACAATCTTGAAATGGATCCCCAGGTGTTGCACTGGTTACATGTCTATTCCTCAGCCCACGATTTCACGTAAACTGCATATATGAGCGATAAAAATATGCATCTGCTGCCATAAATCCAACTCTTATAAGCCCCATTTCGTTCCACTCTCATTATTTGACAATTCATGTCACAATTGTTGTCATTCCCAATAAGAAATAATGGCACTCGCTGATATCACAACATGTTTCTATTAACGCTGACATTTTGGGTTCATTATAAAACAGGAAGGAAGAAACTAAAAGTAAAATTATTATTATATTCCTAGGTAAACCACTAACTGACCAGACGATGCAAAAATAATGACGCTTACAATGAACATGTTATTTTGTCCAAGTTGCCCAAAAAAATATGCACAAACCTTCAAGAAGTGACACATTTCTTGCACTGATAAATAATTAAACCGACCCACCAAAACATTCCTCCAAAACATTCCAAACCCAATACGTATTATTTTCAACATTGTATAATTGTAGTAATTGTGTTTTTGTCAGCCTCAATCTGCCTGACTGAGTTTGCGTGAAGGTTGGCACTGACTGCAGTGTGATAAGACTTGTCGTGTCTGTGTTGTACGCCCAGCATCTTGCTCATTTCCTGGCTGACAATAGCAATAAAGTGCCCTCTGGAGAGAAGTAGAAAATGTGTCCGTGCAGCCAAGATGATGAGATTAGTGTCTTTAAAGGAATAGGCCACCGTTTTTACATACTAAGATATGTTCTTACCTCACTTTAGACGTGTTAATATATCCCCGTCTGGTCTTTGTCCGCGCGCTCTGTCACGCAAACGGAGCACATACGCAGCCTCTCCCACATGTCACATAGCTCCGAAAAAGCTCACGATAGAAGCTACCAAGCTCTTCCACGTGTTCCCTATTTAAATAAAGTTACGTGAAGTGTTTTCATGCGAAGTATATTTACACAGAAATGTAACATGTCGATTTTATAAGCAAATAAAGAGGGGGACTATATTGTGAGGCGTAATGATACGAGGAGCAAAACGTCCGCGCAGTAATTCCTAAAGGTTATTGACGGAAGTGAGCGGGGGAAGTCTTTAGGAGTTACTACGCGGACGCTGTGCTCCTCGTATCATTACGCCTCACAATATAGTCCCCCTCTTTATTTGCTTATAAAATCGACATGTTACATTTCTGTGTAAATATACTTCGAATGAAAACACTTCACGTAACTTTATTTAAATAGGGAACACGTGGAAGAGCTTGGTAGCTTCTATCGTGAGCTTTTTCGGAGCTATGTGACATTTGGGAGAGGCTGCGTATGTGCTCCGTTTGCCTGACAGAGCGCACGGACAAAGACCAGACGGGGATATATTAACACGTCTAAAGTGAGGTAAGAACATATCTTAGTATGTAAAAACGGTGGCCTATTCCTTTAATGTAACGCCTTTACACCATTTATACTTGGAATATAGTATAAACATTACAGTTTTTGGCATGGTTGTGCCCTTTTTTGTCAATCGTATGGTACGTTTTTTTTTTCCCACGAGGGATGCCCTTCCCGCAGCACCAAACCACATTGGAGTGACAAGTGTAAACAATGGGTTGAACTGTCTTTTACCCCGGGACATGACAACAGTATGTTTTCAACTCTGTCCAAACAAATTTGACCTAATTGTTAGCTATTTCATTTACAGTTCATATGACAGGTTTTTAATGTTTTAGAAAATATGATTTATTTAGATGGATAACATCTGGAGTAAATAATAATCATCATTTTATTTCAGTATTTTTTTAAGCTGCTGACAGGAAGTGACATGGATAGAGGTAAAGTTCCATTTGAAAATTAACATAAAATTGTCTGCCTCTATCTATGTCACTTCCTGTCGGTGTCCAATAAGGATGTGAAACTGCAAACATCACAAAAATAGAAAAGAAAACTGGGTATAAATTTTCGCAAAAGCTTAAATATAATTGTGTTGTGCAAAATGGTGTCTTATGTGTCATATGCACTTTAAAGTGATATTTCAGGATTTTGACATAGGGCCTCCTTGTTATCCAGAGTGTTGTTGACTTCTGGAGATTTTTTATTGATGCAGTCTTTATATTTGAAGAGTTAAGTGGTGCTAGGCTAGTGCTAGGCTAGTGCTAGGCTAGTACATGTCTATGGTAACTAGTAGCCTGCGTTAAAAACAGTCTGACCCAAGCACAGTGCACCTGAGGCAAATCACTTATAACACCAGACTACCGATATAAATGTCTGTCTTGACTGAATATTTTTTTTTACCTGCTGCCGGCATTACTGCACGTGGAATTCACAAAGAAGCTTTCTACAAATCAGATATGGCAACGTTTGGAGGACTACTCGATGATTTTGAAGAGGGTTTTAATGCAGGCTACTAGTACTAGCACCACTAAGCTCTTAATAATAATAATAATAATAATATAAGTTAAGTTAATAATATAAGGACTGCGTGATTTAAAAAAAAAAAAATCTCTAGAAATCAACAACACTCTAAATTAGGCCCTGTGTCAAAAATCCTGAAATAACCCTTTAACACATACTTTTATGATCCCACACACCATGAACTTGACAGCCATGATGTAGTTACAGAAGTTGATGAAAATAATCCTAGCATAGAAATACATATATACAGGCATACAGCTCTCTTTATATACTGTATTTCCTTTCCAACACTTTCTACCAGATAAAGTGAAGCACAGAACAATGAATTGCAAAAAGATGAATAAACAATGCAGTTCTTACCATTAAAACTATAAAAATGTAAAGCTAAGAAGAGTAATGGATTCAATAAACAACTATAAAAGAGAAAGAGGCAGCGGGGGCCTCAACACAACTCCCATGCTGTGTACTTCATTAAAAAGGCAAATACAAAATAGCGTTAAAGATTGTGTGTTATCTTTTTATTCTATATGGAATATTATTCTGTATTTCAAAACAAAAATGTATGGCAATGAACTTCAATATGCTACTGAGGCAATAATAATACCTCCCAGCCAATACAGAGCAGGTATCTGGATGGGTGAGACAGGACACCAAAATGTCAGGGAACAGTCAGAAGTACCTCTTATTGATCTGTACATCTGTAGGTCTTATATGCCACAAAACATAGGCAGAACAAGCTAATAAACCCAACTGGTAAGAAACCCAAAGGAGATACACCTCCAGCTCATATAGCTCTGCCATATAAAAGAATACATTTCCTCCAAAAGCTGCCGCAATATTCTACAGTGGCATTTCTATGAGCAAAATGTAATACTGAGGTTGGGCTCACTACACAATGAGGACAATGCAAAAAGATTAAAACCATCAGTCTTCAAAGGAAGCACTATGTTTCTGTAGCTCGGCCAATTAAGTGGTGTAAAGGTTATATACAGTAGAACTGTACATTAAAGAATATGCGGACATCAAGATTCATTATATACCAGGAATGTGTGGCATGGGGCCAGTAAACATGCAAATTACAGAGCAGTGGGCAAACAACATGACTGTAGGAATAATTGATGTAATGCAACATTTATTAAAGGAAATACAATTCCTGACCTAAAACGAACAAAAAAGAAGTCGACAAAAAAAAGGTCACATGCCCTAATATTTAGTTGGACTGCCCTTAGCTTTGATTACAGCTTTGGCATTTCAATAACCTTCTGCAATGTCAAAAGATTAATTTCCATCTAGTGTTGCATTCATTTTTCATCAAAATCTTGTATTGATGATGGGAGAGTGTGGCCACAGCGCAAAGCCTTCTCTAGCACATCCCAAAGATTCTCAATGGAATTAATCCTGGCATTGTCATTTCCATTGATGCAATAACCTGGTCCTTCAGGATGTTCAGGTCGTCAGCTGATCTCAGTCTTTGGGCACATAGTGTTGCCCCAGATCATAACAGTTAAAGCCAGACTTCATACTTTTTCTTTTGTTGACACACCCTTCCCTGGAGCTCAGAACATCCTCACAGTAAATTGAAACAATTTGAATATAAATATGTACAAAAAACAATCATTTTTAAATGGAGTAAAATGCAAATTACTGCTTCATCCTTGAGTTCTGCATCTTTTAAAAACAAGCCACATTTTGAACAACATTCTGCTCCTTTAGAGCTGTGTGATGTTAAAACAAAAGTGTCACTATTTATTATCTATTTAGTCGGACATATATCATGCATTTAAATATAGTACTTAATATTATATAACATGCATGAGTATGGAAGATGAATTGAACAAATGATCCATCCATCCATCCATCAATTTTCTTCCACTTTTCCATTCCCGGGTAGTGGGGGCAGCCATTGGAGCCCAAATCACATTGCACCAGCCCCTTATGGCTCCTCCTGCAGGCGGTGGGTCCACAGAAGGACGGCCTCATGATTTTAACCGGGCCTGTTAGTCTCTCATAAGGGCTTCTGAACAGCTCTTTGTCTGGCCCGCCACCTAGGACCTGTTTTCCCTGGGTGACCCTATCAGGGGCCCCCAGGATCATTCGGGTGCTCAAACCCCTCCACCACGTTAAGGTGACGGTTCTAGGAGGGGTTGAGCAAAAGATATTACATAATAAAAATATTGGCAGTGAATCCTGTTTGCAGGAAAATTTTAAGCATTTCTCAAATGGTGCGGCTAAGTTATGTCCTGGTGCACCTACAGGACCATATTTGGGCGCACCGACGCAACAGACATAAAAGTTAGTCTGTAGTCCTGCTAATTATCAGCATGTACTTCAACTTGTGACGTTGATTTTCAGTCTGAAGGTGGTACACTGACAAATCAAACATAACGTATCTTGATTGAACGCGACTAGAAACTCTGTGTTCAACGTAACAGTGATGTCGAGGCTCTGTTCCAAACACCCTTTTTATGAAAATAAATTATATCTACTTGATAAAACCCCATGTGTTATTTTGTTCTCAGACTAAGGTCAAACACAACCCGTTTATTATGACGTCTGCCTGAAAACCTGCACTTGAGTTGAAAAATATCGAGAGTGGACGAGTGAGTAATGGCAAAATGGTAATTAGGATACAGGCCCACAAGCGGATTAATGGGCACATTTTTTTTTTTTTTTTTTCTGTGCAATACTAAGTCATTGCTTTAAACAAGTTAATAGAATATTGTCAATCAAAAAAAGGTGCACACTAAGCTGGATTAAACTCGTAGAGAGTTAATACAATAATTAACTAATATTTGATGGACATTCACCAGTGGGATGCGTAGGGTCCACAGAAAACAAACACTATAATTGCAGCTTTGGACCATTTTATTCTCCTTTTCCTCGGTCTGTGTGATAAGACGTATGCAGTATCCGGAGATAAGCGCCTTCGAAATGCCACCATCATTTGCAGAGACAAGCCCAAATGAAAACAAAACATCAAATTATACAAGATATTTTAAATCAAAGGCATTCAAACTAATCGTAAAACACTTTGTTGTCAAGTCTCTAACATACTCATATGTGACATTTATATATTTGTCAGAACCTGCTTAATACAGTGTGCACTTATCAGAAAATGACATCTGCTCAGGCCAAAAATGCCATTATACTTGACTTTCATCTTTTGAATAAATAGCTGGATTTATCTGCCCTGCCGCCTCAGATGTTTCTCCATCACACTGCTCTCTGCCTGGCCTCGCAGCCCCTCCACCTGCAACACAACCCCTCTCTAAATGGTCCCAAACACCTGCCATTTTAACTCAGTGCCAGATTTTGAATTTCAATTTGCTCTCTGCTGTGTGCACCGTGTTTAACCCTCTTGTTTGCTGTTCTTGTTGTTGGACATGTTTTCATGTCGGCTGGCTTAGTCTGGTTTGTTTGTTCCGCTCCTCTGTCCGCCTACTTGCATTTGTCTCACTACTGTAGCACTTCATTCTCTCCATCATGTCTTCTCCAGCCTCTCCTGCTCAAAAATAAAACTTGTTACTAGAATTTTGCTGATTTCTTTGTTTTTGAGGAGCATTGGGAATCTTCATGATTGACGTGAAAAGAAATTACATTGAAACCTCCATCTTGAATCTGGGGTCAATTCATTAAGCTCTGACAAATTGGTCTGTAAAATGTTAATCATTTGGGCCATTAAGTATTCATAAAATGTGAGGACCAGCCTTTGAACTTATATTCTTTAATTATATGTATTTTTCAATATTACATAACATCTAAATACTCTATGTGCTGTAGATTGAAAAATGACTTGTCTCGCCTCATGAGAAGGCAGAACAATGGAGTGCAAACTGGATACAGTACAGGCAAGACTGACATGTTGATAACTTTCCCTCTTCTGTGCTAATGCAGCCTCTAAGCTTCTTCATTGACTCCGAGGTCACATCCTCCGCATGTATTGATCGCCTGCTCAGTCTTTTCAAACTGCTAAATCTTTTCGCACTTAGAGGGAGAATGCTTACATAGAATCACAATGTTTTAAATAAAATTCTTCCAGTAAATTCAACCCTGTCAGTGTCAGATCAGTTTGTTTTGCAGTGCTGGTACGAACTTTATACAGGGATATGAGCATTGATCAGAAGTGACTTTATATTGGTTTACACCTGACTCATCACTGGGTGTAGCACCTGAAACAAGGTTATCTTGACCCTGGAAGTTTTCTCATCAATGATTTATCTTTTCACCCTCTATCCTAAGGGCGAGTCACACCAACAAAAGTATAAATACGTGGAAAAACACACACAAACACTGAAACAAAAAACGCATTCTCAAACATCCTTCAGCAATGTTTGCGCAATACCTTGTTTATTTGTGTGTGTATTTGTGTGTCTTTAAATGTGCATGTGTTTCTGAAAATGCTGGTGTGAGTTGCCCTTCAAGGTATTCAATATAAAAATCTGCACCATTGATTTTTTTAATTCATTGCATTTGTTCCTCTGAATCATCTGTCTGACTTAAAGGAAAAGTTCACAGTTTTTACATACTGAGATATGTTCTTACCTGAGCTTAGACAAGTTGATGCGTACCTGTCTGGTCTTTGTGCGTGCGCTCAGTCACACAAAAAGACCAAAGATGTTGTTAGCCTTTAGCCTCTCCCAATATATTCCTATAGCTCCAAACGGGGGTGAAGTTGGAAGCTACCATGTTCTTCCAGGTGCACACACAAAGACCAGACAGGTACGCATCAACTCGTCTAAGCTCAGGTAAGAACATATCACAGAATGGAAGAACTGTTAGCCCTCAGTCACGCAAAAAGACCAAAGATGTTATTAGCATTTAGCCTCTCCCAATGTATTCCTATAGCTCCAAACGGGGGTGAAGTTGGAAGCTACCACGCTCCTCCACGGGCACACACAAAGACCAGACAGGTACACATCAACTCGTCTAAGCTCAGGTAAGAACATATCACAGAATGGAAAAATGGTGAACTATTCCTTTAATCATTATTTTTCCCTTTTACAATAACACTCCCCATACAACCCAATGAACCACCTGGCCTTTCCAACACTAGTCTAGTGTTTATAAACTGTCCCGACAACGTACTTGATCATACATACACCATTATTATTAATTGTAATCAAATTCACATTTTGAATGGCCACACTTAGCAAATTGCAAAACCACGCTTCTGTGGGGTCTTATACGGAATTAGACTTTCTGTCCTTATAGTTTAGAGATCTAGAAACATGACCCTAACCCTTGCAGTAAACATTTC
This sequence comes from Gobius niger, assembly GCF_951799975.1. Lineage (NCBI taxonomy): Eukaryota > Metazoa > Chordata > Actinopteri > Gobiiformes > Gobiidae > Gobius > Gobius niger. Next base: position 24,258,821 of record NC_136855.1, on the reverse strand, counting down.
AGTTTTCTCCCAAAGGCTACTGCAGCTGTAGCGCAGTTGGTAGAGGGATTTTCTGCTGATCCAAACGTCCGTCTTGGCTCCTGACTGTCCAGCGAATAACATTGATGTGTCATTGGTTCCTTAAAGTAAAGCACTTTTTAATCCCCAGTGAAGGTAGAAAAGCACTATTTTAATGTGGCCATATTTTAAATCTTCTGGGCATATGTTACAGCTTAAAATGTGCAGATATCTTTAGATCTTTAGATTTCTTTCACATATACTGTAAATCACACTTCAAATCATAATCCCAGCACAAAATTCCAATTACATTTGACCCAAAATTGGTTGGTCAATATCAACCCTGTGCTGAAGTATAAAACTACCAAATTATCATGGTTTGATTGTGTCTTGATTGCACTTGTCTATTTTAAATACCAGATTAACACAAATAAAGGAAAGGTTACAAGAGTCACTTTTGTGGATGTCTAATTTATGCTGAAATTGTACTCTGAGGTTAAAAAAAAAATACAATAAAACGGCAGCTTGTTCAGTGTGTGTGTGTGTGTGTGTTTTTCTGAATAGGTGGGAGACCAGTTTACGTAGAGCCTCCAGTGACTCACACTGACAGGAGATAAATGGAGTTAATTTTGTCCAGTGTGGCGCTCTCTGCTAAACCAACAAAAGAACAACTACCACGAACAACATCAGGGCACAGCAATGGTACAAATATGTGCAGAATAATAAAAACATGAATCATTATAACTACGCATTACTGTAATTAATTTCAAATATTCACATAGTTTTCATTGTTAATTTTATCATTGCATTTTAACATACTTACCCATGTGCACTGCATTTTATCTCTCAAAGCCACAGAATGACTTGCAGTAATGTTCTGAAAAGTCAGTGCAGTGGGTATTCATCTGTGAGAAATTGTATTCGGATCATATAAGGAAGAATGGCCACTGAAGAAATGTGAATTTACATTTATATTGACTCACGTATGCATTGTCCTCTTTGTACATTGTGTGTTTAAAAACTCAAAGTATCATCAGTATTGTCCCACCCAACAAAACAGAATCAACAAAATCCGCACAAGACAAACGTTTTGTGGCAGGGTAATATTTATTTTCGCTGTCTGGATGATTGAGTATGGGCCATTTTCACAAACCACTATCCCACAGCCCTGTTGTGTGAGAAAACTCTGGACAAGACATTTGGTTTTATTGGCCGCTGACAGTATCAGCATCTTACCGCAAACTCGTGGCAGAAGTGCAATGCATCAAAGCTGACACACACACGGCAGATGGATAAATACATCCGTCAATAGTTTTCTGCAGAGTGGAGCGTGTGAATGTGTCTCTATTAATCACAAGGCCTTATCACAGCACAAACAAATCTACAACTGCATACTGCAATTGCGAACGCTGCACAAAACGCCTTTTAAATCAAGACATTTACAGCAAGTTACAACAAAAGCACTACAGAACGATAAGAGCAACCTGTTCTGCCATATTCAGGTTTAATGCTAACTGGTTTTATCGGAAGGACCTGGTGACAACCCAAAGCACTGCGCTCTATGGACTCTCTGAATGGATAATTGGCAGTGTGTGGTATAAACATAAACTAGGGATGCACCGATCCGATACTGGTGTCAGATATCGGAGCCGATACTGGAAAAATATGATATTGAGTATCGGCTACAAATATCCGATACTGAACCGATGAAAGTTTTGGCTCTCAACGCCTTAAAAACACAACTTTTACCACCTAAATCTAAGTGAATATGGGCATTCTGTATGTCATTTTAAAGGAATAGGCCACCGTTTTTACATACTGAGATATGTTCTTACCTTAGCTTTGACGAGTTTTTTAGGACCTGTCTGGTCTTCCCCCGTGCCTTCAATCACGTAAACACAGTTTACATTTTCACATTTAGCCTCTCCCCCTCTCCTCTATAGCTCCAAAACAGGTCAAGATAGAAGCTACCAAGCTCTTCCACGTTTTCCCTATTTAAATATGGTTACGTAAAGTGTTACACTACAAAGTATAATTACACAAATTAAACAATGTGGATTTTCTAAGCGGATAAAAGGGGGAACTATAATGTAAGGCGTAGTAATACCAGGAGTAGTTTGGCATCCGCACAGTAAAGTGAAGATTACTGCGCAGTAAAGTGAAGATTACTGCGCGGATTTCGAACTACTCCTGGAGTCAAAATTAACCGATGAAAGTGCGACAAAAAAACACAAAAGATCAGCTTAAATATGACAAAAACTCAGTAAAAAGCAACAAAAAGTGGCAAAAATTAGATGGAAAAAGTGACGACAAAATGGCAACAACACGAGGGTTATGAGGTTAACCAACTAAACCAAGCACTAAACTGTACCAATTTAACAAGTACAATGCTAAGTTGGGGTCCATGGCTTCAACACATCTAAAGTCTGGCCTGTATCACAATGCCATGTAGCCGGGCCTACCGCTGCTGTTTCCATGGCTGAGACTTTTCACCCACATTGCCCATGACTGAATGACAGTGTTTAATAAGTGATCACTGGTGGTGGGACGGCCCAATGAAGCCACGCCTTTGTCAGGCAACCCCACACAACTATGAGTGTGTGAGTGTGGGGACTGATGAATAATGCAGGACATTGTAATGTGACTGACAATGCCTGGAGAAGCAGCACTAATGTCACCAAATAGCATTTCCAAGACAGACACGACATTTACTTTTCCTGGATCCGTAAATCACTGCGATATACAAAGCACTCAGTTATGTAAGTAAATACAAAATAGAGGATGACCAAGGGCTACATTAGCACAATAAACTAACTCTGGACCAAATGTCCCATGAACCACTGAAAAAATGTGGTCCATTTTAATAGTGACAATGCCTGCAAAAAGCTCTCTATTGAAGTAAGTTGGTTTCCGTGAATAGAGGCACTAAGGACTGAGAATGAAAAATATTCTGGTGTCCAACATCAGTGACCTCAAGTACAGGTCATACGTTACTGTCCACAAAAACATTTTGTTATTATTATAACATTATAAGACATACTAAATTTGACCCCAGTAAAATAAGTGTGTATGTGAGAGTAAATCTACAGTCTTGTAATGTTTAGTCACAAAATGTTTTGTTGCATGAATACTAACACGTAGAAAATCATAAATAAGTTAATCAGTCATATTCTACATATTCTGTGATTTTGACTGACATTTATTTTTTCTCTATTAAACCCCATACTCATTTATTATCATAAATGCCTGACTTTGTTCATGTTGTCACTTCCGGGTGTGTGAAGGGTGTGGAGTTTCTCAAGGGGGAGATTAGACATGCACTGGGGGTATCGTGTGGTGCCATTGACTGAAACCATAGAGAGAAGATTCTGCTGTGTGTGCAGCAGGACATGGAGGCCTTGTGTCCTTTCAATTTTCAAAAGGAGACTGGCTGAGAGTGAGAAATAACCACACAGATTTTCCCCACATTGTTTTGGCTTTTGAGAGCTCCACCAGGGCTTGTGAGCACAGTGCAGAAGTAATATAATATAATTGTTAACATCCAGCTGTGGTGTTACGAGAACACAAGCCAAACAAATAGGAAACTACTTATTTTTGTGATTTACATTTAATTTACTTTGTAAATTTCAATTTTATATATTTGTACTTTAGTGTCCATGTTTCACCAAACTAAAACTGGGCAGATAAGAGTAATCTAACTACTAATTACTGATCCCTGATTCAAAAAGTAATCTAGTTTCTTCTTTGATGTCTTAGTTTTAAAAATGAATAGAAGCTCCCACACTTCGTCAGGCTCGGTCAGGCTCAGTCAGGCTCGGTCAGGCTCGGTCAGGCTCGGTCAAGCCTGACGAAGGTCAGTTTGACCGAAACATTGCAGCAGTAATACATTTCTTGAAGAGTGAGACGGTGTGTGGGCGCTGCCTTAAACGCACCTGTCGCCTCCTGGTTTTGCAGAGTCGTCATTAGCTACGATGACTTTAGATTTAAAAATAGATCAAGCGAGTCTGTTTACGTCCGTTCCAATTATACGTCAGGAAAACAGTTTGACCAATTCTGCCCTTTCAAATGTTTTGATAAGTTGGAGTTCGTTAAAAAACGTCATGAACCACAATATTATTTCCTTTTGATGAGATCAACTCAAATTCTACTCTATTATTCATAAAAGTGCTTATGTTAACCTTAAGATTCATGTTTATATTTCAGTTAAAAATATGCCCAGATAAAAACTTTCATTGGGCATTATCAGGGGTTCAAAACCAAAACCTAATATATTTTTTTAACTTTTACTTTTAATCAATGAAATTCCAATCTGCATTTATACAATCACAAAACAACCGACACATTTACCATAGCGATAGTTGCAACACACGCAGATAGATGATGACACTCATTTGATTTATGTCATAAAGCTGTGACCATGTGACATCAGCAGCAAACCCTTTTCGAGCATGACACATGTTTTTGTTGCCCCTGTCTCAATATTCCTTTTAGGCAATGCTGAGAATGGTGCTGTGAATATGTTTGTTTAATTAATCCCTGCAGCGTGTAATTCATTATAAAGGCTTGAGCTAAATTTTAACCCATTCGTTTCAGTGTAGATCAGTGATGATATAATTATGTGCCAGAGTGAGACAGAAGCATACAGACATAGTGCGGCTTATTGTCCATTAGGGCTTAATAATAGCTCAGAGGCTCCATTAAATGTTTGCTCATGTATCCACTGTGGAGGACAGCGCCTCTTCTGGGAGTATGCTGCTATTTTGATTTAATATAAGTGGACTAATAGTCGCAGAGCAGACAGGATCAGTAGTAATCTCAAAACTCAAAACAACACTTGCAAACTGTCAGAATGATTCAACCAACCTAAAACTATTAGTAATTCTCATTTAATTGCAACAAGTATAATATCCATCAAATTCGCAAATGTATTCTGCTGCAAATAAGTTCCCAAATTATATAGCAATTGCCCAAGGTTTCTGTCCCATTATGGCTCTCTAAAACACCTGGTCGACTCCAGACTTTTGTTTTGTGGTCTCTCGAGATTATAATTCCTCTTCAATAGCCATCACATTGAGTTAACGCACATACGCACGCACACACGGACGCACACACGGGCACACACACACACGGGCACGCACACACACGGGCACGCACGCACAAGCCGCCCGCCCGCGCGCACGCACACACACACAGTAACATTTTTCTTCTTAGTAACAGCTTCCTTTGGGATTTGCAGTTTTTTTGGGTCTGTTCCACAACTCTTGTCAATTTTCTGCAAATACTAAAACATGTATTCAGCATGAGATCTATAATTTACTTGCGTTATTCTTTTGATGAAATATACAGCATGCATTTTGAGACACATTTTAATGTTTTGTCTGGGAAGTTCTGTTTGATCTTAAAGAATGTGGCCTGTAAACTGGGCCAGGCACTGAAGCTGCTGACACAGACGTGTGAGGCTGTCGCAGGTTTACACATCACAGATTACCGGTAGGTTTCATGCCTCGTAATAAATGCACAATCCATGACCGGCATACTAAATGAATGCACATCTCGACACCAAAATGTCTTTCCCATTTGATTTGTTTTCTGCATGAGATATTTCAGAAATAATTTTTCAATCATAGTCAGTCTATTTTCACTAATTTATTAATCTTGTTTAATTTTTAATTCAATGTATTAATTTTCACATATTTTATCATTCATGTTATTATACTTTTTTATATACTATACTACTACTACTACTACTACTACTACTACTACTACTACTACTACTACCACCTAAGGTTAGTTCAGGTTTATAGCTAGCCTTTGCAGAATCTCTTAGTTCATTGTCCAGAACACTCATAATGACATATCTGCTTTGATACATGGATACTATCAGAAAATGCATACAGTAAAACTGTGCTGACGACCCTTCTGTCACTGTAAAAGAAACCAAGCCACACACAGGATGAAGAATGGGCTCTAATTGACGTCAAGCATGAAATGTGGTTTTCTCACAATGTTTTTATTGATCCGAGTGATCGTTAAGAGGAAACTTTTAAAGCTCCAAATAAGCAGGGCTTTGGCAACCAGGCAGTGAATTGGTCTGCTTTCGCTTTGTATTTGTCCAATAAAGTCTGGCCTGCATAACAATGCCATGTAGTCGATAATATTGACCCCCGGTGGGTCTAGTGTTGGCTGCAGATCACAAGTACAGTAAGTTCAATAAGGTGCTGCTGCCTGGGCGCTTATTGAACACCTGGGTAAGATTAGGTGTCACTTGTAGTGGATGCCCGGTGTGTCTTTACTGTTTTGAGGGTGTGAGGATGCTCTCCCACTGTCATGGATATCTGTTGTTGTTTTTTTTACATAGAGCTTTCATGTCTTATTTAGTATTTGTGTGTGGGTGGGTGCATGGGTTTGTGTGACTGTCTATGCAAAGTAATACATGCAAATGAAGGACAGACAGATTATGTACATTCTGAGAAAAAAGAGATTACTATGCTATAGAGAGCTTGAACCATTGTTCATTTTTGTGCTGCCTAAAGCTGCATATATATGAGGACACGGGTTTGTGGACATGCAACACTTGAGCCTCAAGAATTGAGTAACTTGCGACGTGCATCAGTTCGATTGTGGACAGGTGCTGGAATTGTGTGTTGATGCCTCTCGGCCAGGTCACTCTTGTAAAAGAGATGGTAAACCTCAATGAGTTTTTTACCTGGTTAAATAAAGGTTAAATAAAAAACTGCAAACTGGTTTTAGTCATAGCATCATTTTTGATTTGATAGTCATCTCAGCAACAAAACCAATGTTAACAACTTTTGCATCATGAAAAGTGTTTTTGTAAAACTGAAATCAACATTGCAGCTGTTATCAGCAAGATCTATAATGTATTTGTAAATTGTAGATCATTTCAGGGGACACACAATGCTATAAATGAATATTCTTACATACAGTATCTTATCATTATTTTCTTCTTTTTTTAGGAGCCTCAAAGCAAACAGATTCAAATCTGTTCCATTGTACAATTGCTAATAGTATCCTGAAGCCGTACACAATGAATAATACAATTTGTGTAACATTTTGGCTTTTGACTAAAAGCCTTATAGGTCTCTGCACTGGCTTCCTGTCGCTCAGAGAATAAAATTTAAAACAGCTCTGCTTGTGTACGAGTCTTTTCATGGTTTAGCACCAAAGTACATCTCTGACATGTTAGAGCCATATGAACCACCTCGGGCCCTGAGAACTTCAGGCAGGGGTCTCATTTTGGTTCACAGAGTCAGGACTAAACACAGTGAGGCAAAAGCCAAAATCTGGAACTAACTTCATGAGGATGTGAGAAAGGCATCCACTCTGACAATGTTCAAATCCAGGTTGAAAACAGTCCTTTTTAATCGTGCATATGACAACTGAAAGCATCTCATCTGCACTCTTGCTTTTAACTGTAATTAATTAACTTTTATGTTGATGTTTAATTGATTTTATCTGTTTTCTTGCAATTTTATGAAACTGTGAAGCACTTTGAATTGCCTTGTGAATGAATTGTGCTCTACAAGTAAAATTGTCTAATACGTGACAAATTAAAGAAAGAAATGATTCAAAAAACAATGAATACACTTCAGCTTGTTGTGGAAACACTGGCTCGCACTGAGCTGATGTCCAGACCGTGTGCTTGAGCTCAAAGCAAACAGCAGAGGATCAGAGTATGAATTTGGGTCGATGACAGGCAGGAAGGACATGTGTTCAAACAGAGTATGGGCTGCAGTAAAACTCAGGGGAAAATACAAAGCAAGTATTTTCTTTCAGTGGTAAAACTGGCAGTCACGCAACTGATGATGAAAGCTAAAAGCAGGTCAGTTAGTATCCCATATGGCTTCAGAGGAACAAAGGAACTACACCTAGATAGCTCACCTGCCATACATCCTTACAAGATCTATAAATAGCTCTTTGTATGAAAACTACATGGAACCATACTGTAGTCGTCATTTTTCAGTCTACATGTGGGACCCATATGATCATACTTTACAGAGACCTCACCATTGCCTGAAGCACATGCGTTATATTCATTCTGCAGACAAATCTACAGCTATTTGAGATTGCAAGATTATATCACACATGAATCAAAACTAGACTAAAACAAAAAAGCTAAATCCACATTATGCCACATTAGCCATGATTGAATTTGGACATTGATTTTAACAGCAAAGTTATCAAAATCTTTACTCTTCTCACTCGCCATGTTCCTGGTTTTAATATGCAGAGGCTGTCGTGCGGCGTGTGAATGTTACCTTTTTGACGGGACGGGATAAGGTCAGGAGACGCCGTTGCTTCAGTGTCCAGCTGGGATGAGCATGACCTCGGACCAAAGGGATCACATTTATAGAGGCCCCAAAACCTGCTGGGAATAACAAGCATCAATACAGGCCAAAGGCTGGCGAGAGCAGCCGGGGGCTACAAGAGGCCATTTTCTAGCGCAGAGGGATACTTTACTTCACTCGTGTCGTCAAGTTCCTTTAAAGCCGAGCCTTTTTGGAATATCAACCTCTTCAAACGCTCAGCAAAAAAAAAGGGAATGCAGGAAGCGAGGAAGCACCACCTCAAACCGAACTATTTGATGTACTGTGCCTTAGAGCTGGTATCAAGAGGCATCTGAAGTTGAGGAAGATTTAAACCCATAAATATGTCATTTGAGGGAAAGGAAAAACCCCTCCTATTGAAAAATGTTTTTTTTGACATTTTAATCTGCATGCCGTTTACCTCCAAACACGCCAAGATTGAAAGATAGAGTAGAAGCAGTTAGAGAAAGATTATGACATTTGAAAGGCTCACTTGAAGTCAAATTAGATGCCGCGGGAGTCATATCACTTTCCTCCAAAAGCAATTTAGCGTAAATGTTAGACACCGGCGTAATGTTACATTTGTAAAGCACTTGCACTCCAATAAACGTGGCCTGTGATTGAAAAGATGAAGCGCAGGGACACTGATAAAGCACATTGTCTGCGTGCAAAGGACTACTGACAATGTGGAACTTTATCTCATCAGGAAGCAAGGACATCACGAGGTCACACATGAAAGTAAAACCACAACATGCATTAGAACATGTAAAACAGACAAAGAAAAAAAACTAAAGTGCAAGTAAATTGACTTGTAAATGTATCAGTTCAGGAGTTTTTGTTTTCTTGAGGTGACTTGATCACTCCCAAATTGTAAATAAATATGCTAAAAGAGGATATGATTTTGGGGAGTGGTTGGGGCTCTTGCCTCACAGTAAGAAGGTCACAGGTTCAATCCCTCGACCGTGTGGGCCATGTGGGTGTGTTAAGTATTTACTTCTCATGTTTGGGTGTGCTCTGCTTTCCCTCATCAACACAAAACATGCACAGTAGGTTAATCCCAGCCAGGTGACCATTAGGCTAAAATATACCAGAGAGATCCCACAATCCCCACCACCAGTCGTCTAAAAACATTTAAAGAAGTAAAATAACTGATTGTACAAGTAAATGATAATTGGTCACATTTATATTCTATCTGCTTCAGGCACTCAAGGCACTTTCCATCAAGGAACCAGTCACCCATTCATCTATCATTCATACACCAGTGTGCGCAGACACTGGAGACAAGGTGGGTGAAGTGTCATGCCAAAGGACACGACAGTGTGCACCTGCGGGATTTGAACTGCCGACCCTCCGATCACAAGACAACCTGCTCCACTATCTGCGCCACCGTCGTGTATGCGCAGATAGTAGTATTGGCCATCACCTTGTTTTTGCCACTTGTGTCTGTCTAAAAGTTAGAGCTGAATCATTATGTAAAAATATGGAATTGCAATTTTTTTGGTGTTGCTCTGTGTTTTCTTAAATTTAGATTCAAGAAACAGTGGAGCTTTTAAAAGTCCAAGAGGACTAACAATTGAGAAAATAAATATGGACTGCTAAACAGAATATGTCTTCCAGGGTTAGCAGGTTTTACATACAAAATAACTCAAGACCCAGTGGAGATGAGATATTATGTCATTTGATTCATTTATGCTAATTGTGTCTATTCCAAATGTGATTCGTTGGATAATTCGTTCCGTAATCTTGCTGAATATTCTAAAACTTTTCCTGACATACTGTATCTCTCCATCTGTATTTCTGACAGAGATTCGGGTCAAGGTGATGATCGAACGTGATGCTGCAGCAGATGCCCACAGACTGCTCTGGCACTTGATATTAGCATGGCTGACGTCCCAAAAACTGACTAGTGCCTTATCACTGCAACTGATTCCTCAGGGAAATGAAAAAAGATGTCTTTGCACTCAGTAATGCTGAATATTTTATTATTTATAAATGTTTTCTGTAAGAGTTACTTTGAGCATTCAGTTAAAATGTGCTGAAGCAAAGGCGCCACCACATTTCACAATTACAAAGGCGAGACAGATGATCTTACAAATTGAAAAGTCAAAAAGTAAAAGCGAGAGCTGCTAAAATTAAAATTCACCGTCGGAACTGCAATCGCCGACGCTTTTATTCATGAACAGCCAGGGTTCTTTGTAAAACACATAACAATTTAATTTTTTTGGCCCTTGTTGGCCTTTTCTGGGGCTAATATACATAATTCATTCATTACTTACAGCAAAGCATAACTTACAACACAATTAAAAAAAACTTGGACAGTGAACTTGTTGCCAACTGTTCCTCTTGACCATCAGGAGAAGTTTACCAGCAAATGCCTCAATGCAGCAAAACTGCTGAGTCCCTTTAATACATCTCTTTATAAGAAGCGGAAATTTCTGAATGTAGACAATTGTGTAAAATGAAGAATGTCTGAGTGTGTCGTCTGTGTTATACTGCGGCCACAGATGATGTATTTGCAAAGACTGTGAATCATTCTGTCAGATTAAATCAATTCGAACGCTCATTAGTGCATTATCACTGCAGTGGTTGGTCAGAGACAGACTCTTAATAAGCCTCCTCTCTCAGTCATACTCAATATTTACCGTTTCCATTTTTTTATTTTTCAGCAAAGATAATAAAAAAACAAACAAATCATCCTTAAATTTTAGATATTATTCATTTTCAGTGGGTGATGGGAAGAACTCTCTGCGTTCATGTTGTCATTACCACCATTATCTGTTATCATTAAGCTTAAATCATGCAACAAGTCACAGGAGACAGTGTCAGATAGTGTCAGTATGTAAATGTTGAAACTAATTAGAGCAACATGAATATTTTCTAGGAGAAGATGCTTGATAATGTATAGCCTACCTTTCTACGTGGAGCATCAGGGAGAAGCTTTCTTAAATATTTTAATGACAGTTTGCTTGCGTCTGTGAACTTTCTTCTGTACTGTTCATTAGATGATTTGAATACAGATTTCAAAGGTTCAGAGAATAAAAATAATCCCTTTGTTTGCCCTTTTCAAATCTCCTACTGATTGGCGTCATGTAACAGTTGCGATTTAAAACAGATGCCTGTCATGCAGTTTGAAGATGGGACATCTAAAAGTTGAAATGCACTGTATATTTGTCCCCATCAACACTGTCCTGGATAAATGCATGTAATAATACCTTTTGTCATGTTGGAGCGGCAGCAGCAGTGAAAATGGCCTGACAGGAAATGGAAGGGATGAAAGAGAGTTGTCAAGAGTGCGACACATGGGACACAGCGTGAAGCATGCGTTACTGTGTGTCAGTGTGTCCATACATCTGAAGCCTACAGTCAACACCAGCACCGATGATCACATCCATATTCATTATAACCACTGCGGCTCCGCTCTGTGTGAATCATTCATTAATCGCCTCATTATAAACCCGCTTTGTGTTAGCTGAACATTGCATTAATAAGCCACGGAACAGCAGAGGAATGGTAAGTACAGTATTAGGATGAATGCTCCAGGCTACACGATACCAGTGGTGTTGAAACTGTCTCAATAGGAAGTTTTCATACGAAGAAACAGAGCCAAGAGACTGCAAATCGAAGCGGGCATGCTATCTAAAAAGTACTTTCTGGAGTAAACGCAGAGCCACATCCAAAGCAACATGTTACATTCACTGTATATCTAAGTAGATACCAACAGATTATTCTGTTTAAAGGTTTTGTTGCCGACTATCCCCCGGGAATAAAACAAATACTGTATGATATAAATCGCAATTGCCATGTCAAGTTATTAGTATAACATAAGATAATTGATATACCAGGGATTAGGGCTGTGCAATATAATGACAAATTATTGGTTGCAACATGTGACGCAATATCCATATGCATGAACATAACCAACATATCACTGAGATTTAATTTTTAAATGAATTTTGAAGTCTAGTTTTAGTCATGATTTTTCCAATTTAGTTACCTTTTAGCCTTGTTTTGCTCCTGATTTAATATATTACACTGTTTTGATACAATTTGATGAAAAAAATGTTACAACTTTACATTACAAAGTGTAATGGATTGGGACAGAGATGGATGGACCTGTGCAGTATTATGAATGCAGCATCTGTTAAATGCCCTTTAGGCTTTCGTCTGTCTGTATGCATAAAAAACATTATCATTATGGAGAGCACTTTCTGCATTTTATGTGCAAACTATATAATAATAATAATAATAATAATAATAATAATAATAATAATAATAATAATAATAATAATACAAATAAAGGATCAGGCATAAGGTATGGCCATAATCCATGTTTGTGTATCTTTATTTGGTAAAAAAGTGGCTGAGTGGACTGGCTAAGCCACAAACGCAAAGGTCGCAGGTTCGGACCCCGTTTTCGAGCAACACGACTATATCATGGAGACCAATGTCCAGATGTTGACCCAAGCTAATCTATAACCTATTGCACATGTTTTCAGATAATGGGTGAAACCGGTGCACCCAGAGTAAACGAAATCCAGACATGAGGAGAGAAACATGTCGATGTTGATGGTGCAATGGGAGCAGAGTGGTGAGTCAAATCATTATAGGTATTCAGAGTTTTACACTGCACACCTCTAATTTCTCAATAAACTTTTCATGTTGTTGGACACGGACAGACAGAACTCCCTTTTATGACTTTACACTGGAGTCCTGGTAAACATGAACACAGTGCTCTCGCTCTCTGTAACTGTGAATGTAAAAAACTAATTATACTATATTAATAATAAATGGCCATAGAGGTGAAAGGATCATAGTAACACTAGGCAAAAATGCTTGCCTGTGTATTGACAATCCAATTTTATTAGAGTGTGAATTAGGAGTAGTAGAGGTGGATTTTTCCACATAAATATTGAAACGTTAGGCATAAAAGGTAATGGCAAAAACACAGCAACGCATGAAGATTGGAGGAGATTGTTCAGTAAGCACCTGTTCAAGTGTAGATAAACAGCAGAAGGGGATTAAGGGAAATGGCAAATGTGCTCTCTACAAACAACATTATCGACTCGATACACGGGCAATCTATAAGAGAAACAACAGATGAGCACATCGATCTGAAGGTATTTTTAAATAAATGACAGTATTTCACTATAGACAGTTACATAGCCTTACATTCTAATAGTGGTACTAAAATAAACACACATTAGTGTTATTGTGTCTAATTTACATCACTGTCAGGCAACATCAGGCACATGGGCTAAATCCAGCCCCCTACTTTATAACCTCCGTGCCCTTAGATAATTCTGAAAAATTATGATTCCACACAACAGAGATACAAGGGATATACAATCAACTCATTTAAACATTATTTGTACAAATCAATACTTGAGTTAGGGCCATAATGGGGAAAGATAATCCAGTCATTTTGTGATTGTCTAATTGCAAAAATTAAAATTATGATTTTTATTCAATTTCAATTCATTATTGTGCAGCCCAATGTTTAGTAGAAACAGCCTCTTCTGCCAGGTTTGCCTGTTCATTTCGCCAAACCCTGACCCGGACATTGCTTTCCATTTCTCAAGCTTCCTCTTTGGTTATACTGACCACTGCAGACTACGCACTTAAATGTGGGAACACTTTACCAAATCCTAACTCAATTTTCCTCATGCATCATGTTTGTTCATCTGTTTGTGGTCATCATTTTACAGTTGATTGTTTCTGAAAGGTTTATGGACTTAAACAATCCAAATGATATCCAAAGTTAATTTCAATGTTCCTGCCGAACACTTCAGAGTATAAATCGACATTGACATCTGCCATGCCTTATTATCAATTTCAAACTTTTAGATTCTGATCACAGATGTTTAACAATGAGTCTTTCATCCAGTGACATTTCATCAGTTGTTGTAATCAGATTTGGTGCAGAATGATGAATGAAGTGATGCAGCGCAAACAGGCAGGTTTGATAAATGTTCATTACCCAGGCTGACGGCTGCTCTTCACCTCAGACCTCCATGTAAACATTGCAATGAGCCTGCTATCCCGGGAATGGAACACCCAGCTTTAGACTTCAGCATCAACAAGTTACATTTTGGAGAGTGGATTTAAAGTACTAATTCGCAGATTGCAAAGTGACCTCCACCTGTACTGGCATACTAATAGCTGCTTGGTCCATTGTCACCTGTGGGTAAGTGCTTTGATAAACAACTGATGTACGGTTATGTTTACCTGTAAGAGCTGTAATCATTTTGCTTACTGAGACACACTTGCAGCAGAGAAATGTTGTGTTCATGATTGGAAAAGGTTATTTGAGTCACACTTCCCTCTACTGCAGCTCATTTCTATTCACTGCCAGTAAGTCGACATAAAAGGTTGACGCACATACGAATGACGACAATCGAATAAATATTTCTGCTCTACCGACAGGGACAAGTGATGAAAAAAGATACAAGCCGTGCAGACGTAGGCCAATGGAAAACCGTCATGTGGAAACAGATACAAAAAAGTAATTTGTTGTTTACAGTTTGTTTAAGCACAAATGTTTGATGTTGAATTGTATGGTGCATAATTAGAGTATGCAACACGTCTCAAGGACTCTGTGACTTTAGCAGTAATGAAGTCTCCCATATACAGTATTGTTTTGTCTTGGAAATTTATATCCATTTATATAGCGTTTTGTACCATCTCTGAAGATGTAAGTGCTAAGTGATCAATTATTCCCTGCCAGTGAATGAATGCCTGTGAAGTGTGGCTATTTATAACTTCGTTTGCGTCATCTTTTGACTCATATGAGTCTGTCCGTAGCTGGAATGTGCTTGCACCTAAGAAAAATCAATGCACATATGCTTTTATATCTTTTATTTTATCACTATTCATGTACACTGAGTGATCTTTATACGGCCTTAGAACTCTAGACAAGAGCTATGAGACTGACCAATAGATGGAGTAAAACAAACCAAAACTAGTATTTCAAAGAAATTGCAGATTGTCACCAGGATCAGATGGCAGTTCGATTTTATTGCTACACTGTCCAGCCCTACATGCCAGGTCCCACTGACTTAAGGACGTCATCCATAAGGCTGACAGGAAGCCTCTCCCCTTCGGTCCCTCTGTTCTGGTACTAATGACGTAGGAAAAAAACTTTAGTAATTGGTGAACAGGATGCCGTGGTGTATTATGATGAGTCTATACCTCTGATGAAAGTCACTGTCCCTCGTGAAAAGTTAAAGGAACAGAATCATCATAAGTTTTTGCTAATGTAGCCTTTAGGATGATGAAGGGTGAGTGCAAAGACATTAAAACACATTAGAGAATAATAGACCAACTATAATCTTCATCACAATACGGGCACAGGCAAGACGCTAAATTACAGGAGGGACAGAGTTGTGCAGCATCAGTCAAAGTGCCTCGGGGGGTTGTTGTGGCAATTCTTTTCATATGAGGCCAGTGGGGAGCATCCGGGTCTAAAATAAAGCTTGTTTGCTGCTGACCAACAAGGCTACATGCTGGAAATGTGTTGAGTTAGCACCAAGAAAAAAAAGTGGATTTAGCAAGGTGACGGGAAATTTAATGGAGTTTTGAAGGGTCTGCTTTCTTCAGTGTGTCTGTTCCTGTCAATATATATAATTCCGCTTATGGCACATGCACCGTTATTTCAGATAATCAAAAGATTCACTTTATTTTGTTGAGGGAGAAATTTCTTTTAGAGCAAGGGTCAGTTGCATAAAGACAGAAAAGACAACACACACAGTATAGACAAAAAAACAATGTAGTACAACAAACATTTGTTGACAATACAAAACACCTACAGACTCAACATGCACCCCCAGGCCAGGCTGTTTATCAAATGTATACACTGAGCTATGAATGAGTATTTAATACCTGTTGTTTTTACACACCGGAAATGCACAATATTCTCATTAATTAAAAAAATGGCATTCACTTAAAGACCAACAATGCTTAACCTTATGAACTGGTGTCTCAGTTTAAATCCTGTACCTTGGAATCATACGTACATTCAGCCTCCACTCCTGGGTGTTCACCTCAACAATAAACTGGACTGGTCCCACAACACCAACGCCCTGTACAAGAAGGGCCAAAGTCGGCTCCACTTTCTGAGGAGACTGAAGTCCTTCGGAGTGAACAGGCCTCTGCTCTCCACTATGCTGCTGTGTGCAGGGCCCGGGGCAGCACAGAGTGGGACAAGAACAGACTGAACAAGCTAGTCAGGAGGGCCACCTTCATCATGGACAACACCTCCCACCCCCATGGGACTGTAGAGGAGCTGAGCAGCTCTTTCAGTGGAAGACTGAGGCACCCTCAGTGCAAGAAGGAGCGATACCGCAAGGCCTTCATCCCCACTGCTGTCAGACTGCACAACAAGACTCTAAAGTAACATGTGCAATAACCTCTTGCAGAATACACACAATAATCCCTGTATTCACTTATCTGCGTCACTTTATCAACCACTTGCACTATGACGTAAACCTGCACTGCTAACACTGACTGCAACTTTATTGTTATAGTGTGTTTACTTATTATTTACTGTTTATACTTTTTGTCCCACAAAGTCCTTGGTAGTCATTGTATATAAGATATCACGATTTACTATTTAATAGTTTTTTCTATTTGCACACCCTGAGTGTTTCTAAGAGCTGAATACAACAAGTATATTTCTCCATTGTGAGATCAATAAAGGTTATCTTATCCTATCTTATCTTATCTCCTCTATGGCTTGGCTGCTCTCCCTTTAGAGGAGTCTTTTAGAGTTGGAGACAGTAATCCGAGTCCTGAAAAGTGTTGTAGATTGGGGATGTTGTATATTGATCAAAAAAGGCCTGGATTCGTTGTAAATAGTGCGTCGATATTTGTATTTTGTATCATTATTTTCAATGTATGAGGACTACTGATTGAAAGGCCATGGCTAAATCTGGCACATTTACACAAAATTGTATCTATACTGAGAGTTCATTTGCCAATTTTCCAGCCAGGTGACCATTAGCCGGGCTTGTAAATCTCCTAAATCTGTAAATATGTCCTTGGGCGATGTATCATGTACATGTCTACATACTGCTTCTATCGGGTTGCCCCAGTGGAATTGAAGCATGGGTCAAATGCAGAGGACAAATTTTGTTGTACAATGGTAAAATGACAATAAAGCATCGTAGTCTCCTTTCAATGGGAGGGATTAACAATGATCTTTCAATCTGCATAGAGTTTAGAGTAGTGGACACGCCCATGATGTTCCCAGCCAGTTTTCACAATCCAAGTAACTGATTTACATTAATACATATTTTACAGTCAGGTTTCCAATTCCTTATAACACTCTCAATACTGTCAATTTAGAAAGTCCACAGGACATTTTGCTGACTACAAACAGTCTTCTAAGGAAAAACAAACATTGATGTTTTCACACACACTTGAAACATGTTCATGCCATGTTTCAAATTAAACACCAAAAACTCAGCCAAGACGACAAAGACCAAAGACTCACTGTGCCATTTCAAACATAGCACATTTCCTGAAAACCAAATGCAAAAGCCATAAAAGTAAATAAATATCTGCTTATATTAAATGGCTAAGTCAATTCAAATGAGAGATGAGACAGCTGTTATGCAAGACTGATATCTGACTCCCTCTTTAGATTATGTTAGTACGAGGCAGAGCGGCAGAAGCACCGTGACATACAAACATTGTGCAACAGGGTCAACATGTCCCATTACAAACTGTTTTTTTAAGAGCAACAACCTGATGTGTCTGTGCCCTGTGAAAACGAATATGGCTGTGCACATGAGTGAGAGAAGCTAATTGACTTACTGTAAAAAGTATACTCCCACTACGAATTATTGTCTAGGTGCCTCATCCATCTTAGCAGCAAGAGACACATATTAGGTAAAAGCTCTTAATGTACAGATTTTGAAGGACAAAAACAGAAAAATATTGTGTGGGGAAAATCAATATGATGGAGTAGTTTTCACTGCTTTGCAAATGGATGTACTGTATATTGTACCTTTTACAGCAGGTATAAAAGGACTTACTTAAAAAAAAAGTACAGTTGCTTTGATTTGTCCTTTTTTTGGAGTCTTTTATAGCAGGGGTTCTAACCAGGACTAAAAGCTCAGTGTGTACAAAATAGGATATAACTTACCAACAGGCTGCGTTTACTCATTGCCAAAGCCCCTTATCAGGATACAAACAATGAAGGCACACATCACAATCAGCCATCAAGCTCTAGGCTTAACTGTACCCCTTGAATGCCTCGCGTCATCTCTCACTCAGAGAATCAGCTTGCCCACACATTTGCAGTGCAGATAGAATCAATGGCCGAGTGAACATCAGGATGTTGCTGCTGCTGCACTGCTGTGCTGTAGGTGGTCAATGGAGGAGCCCACCCACTCACAGGATATTCAATTGTACAGAAGCCTATCCTCTCTGGTTCAAGCTCTTCATTTTCACATGGGACTGCAATGATTTAGCAAGCACCTTTGGCAGAATATACAGAAATCTATGTTTATACTGCTGCCTGGACATAACAAAGCATAACCGGAATGTATTGAAAAAAATGTTGTTCAGTCAAGAGGTATATGCTTCAACTCAGAAATAGAAAATCAACATTCATAGACAATATAATTGCAGTATATACGCAACAATCTACTGAAACCATAATGCAAATGACTATGATATGTTTTGTCCAATGATCTTCATACAGTGTTGCCCCGGTGCAAAAACAAAGTTGTATTAAACATATTTTTTTTTATCTCTTCTTAACTGCTTATGTCCTGTGTTTTACTGTCCTTGGCTTAAAGATGTAGTATAGACTGTATAGACTAGATGCAAGTTGGTAATTTTATGCTCACTACTGCCATCTCAGGTCTTACGCATAACTGCAGTCTCCGTATTAGGTTCATGCATGACGGCACTTAAGTTAATTTAAGTTATACTTTATTAATCTCTGTAGAGAAATCTCTGTAAATTTGTTCTTTGCATTTGACCCATCCTTAATGTCGATGTCCGACTTGTAGGAGCAGTGAGCTGCCAGCATGACCTACACAGACACGGGGAGAACATGCAAACTCCACACAGAAAGGCCCCGTACAGGTGGGAATCGAACCCAGGAGCATTGAGCTGTGAGGCACGAGCGCTAACCACCGTGCTTCAGGCCCAAAGTAACACCTTTTTGAGTGACAGTGCAGGATTATAGAGGCAGTTGTGGAGAATAGGTTTGGGCTCATTCTACACATTAGGACATGGCTGGAATATGTAGGCTTGTAGGGGGAGGAAAATACTTCGTTTTTATCATTTGTAAACTCTGTGTAGTCCCTTTAATGTCAAATATTATTTATTCCTTATTATATATTCATCATAGAGCTAACTGTCCCATGGGAGGAGGGAATCCAGGCGGCAAACGAGTTCAAGAGGCTGAAATACACGGAGCTTGCAGCAGAATGCAGAGAGGCTGGGTGGGCGGCTACTATCTACCCTGTAGAGGTAGGCAGCAGGGGCTTTGTGGGGAAGTCCATGCTGCGCTTGCTCAGAGATGTCGGGATCGCAGGAGCAAAGCTGAGGAGGGCCATTAAGGAGTTGGCGGAAGAGGCGGAGAAGGCAAGCTTCTGGTTGTGGGTGCGTAGGAAGGAGGAGAGCTGGGGGACAACACCAAAGTAGGGTCAGCTGCAGGGGGTGGCGGGGAGACGTCCCAATTCAGCCACTGCCCCCCCACCGGGAGATGTACTGGCTAGGGGACGAAACATCAGTGAACGGTGGTACCAGCTGACGATCCTGCAGCTGACCTGAAAAGGCACCGTAGGAGGTGCATCAACAGAAAGGATGGAGCAGGAATAACATCACCTGTATACTCATAAGTTCCATATTATTCATGATGAAATAACATGTAGCCCAATATAGATTTGAATATTTGACTAACGTTGCAAATTCCAAGCGAAATGATCAGGGAGCCTGAAACCAAGACATCAGTAACGTATCCGTGACCATCCAGCACTATAATAGTTCACACAAAGTAGGACAGAACCAGTGAAGGTGCTTGCAATTGACCTGAGAAGTCTATAGTGATAAAGAGAGTGAAAATTTGAACCCCCTCCTCCTCCTCCTTCACTTCAGACACCACCTGGAGAGATCTGCTCATTAAAACACAGCAAACACATATATCAAACAGAGAAAGCTGTCAGGCTTTACCCTGTGGGATCTGGTGGTAGCAGCAGAGGACTGTGTTAAGCAGTATAGCTAAATGTATATTACAGTCCATCTATGTACTTTTATAGAAGATGTTTTTCCCTTGGTGCATACGTAGCTGCTGCTCTGCTGTGCGGGATTCACATTAGGTGAATCCATATGATATAGGACTAGTGATTTCTGTTTGTCATTTACACTGTTAATGTTCGAACTGTGTGAATTATAATATTATTAAATGTCTAATGTAATCGGCATCAGTAGGGCAGCAGTTAGATGAAATATTCTCAGTAAACATGAATGTAAATTAATAAAATAATAGGAGCTAAAATGTATCATTCGCTACACCTTACATTGTAAAAAATGTAGTGCTGTTTTTGAAGTCCATTTCAAATAAGAAAACAATCTAACTAACCAGTCAAGAGCCAAATACATATTACAGTGCCAATAACATTAGCACTGATTTTCAGTTTTGAAAAAGTGTAATGCATCTTTGTGATTATGTAGCAGCATAACCCATGTTTTTTGTTGTTGTTGTCAGCGTGTAGTCAAGTAGTATCTATTTAGCCCAAACCACTTTTGGTTTGATCCCGAACAGTGAAGGCATGAGCAGTTCCAGATGGATTCTCATGTGTTTATGAACGCACAAATAACGCAGAACGGTGAACCATACATTAGCCACTACCCTATTTTATTTTAGATAAATGATCAAAGTCTTGCAGTGTCTTTCTTTCTTTGGTCCTTTATTTAGCCCATCTGTCATAAAGTTTTAGCTGTTTGGATCGAGGGCAGCTGCCAGCGAGTGTAAAGCTGTTCCCTGTGAGGAGGTGGACAGGAGGCTGACACTGATGAGGTGAAATTGTCAGAAATTGGGCCGTGATTGGTTTTGAGATGTCAGTCTTTAGATCCTGTGGCGGTGACACTGTGTAAGTGTTTGACTGACTTGCCCTATTGTTGTTGATGAAACATGCCAAGATAAAGGTCTAGCAGTGACATGCACAAGCTTGCTTACCATGTCAATGTTTTTTGGACACTTTCTATTAAACTTGTAACAAAGTTTTGCCAAAAAAAAAAAAGGGAAAAGAAAAGTAAAATCAAATCCAATTTAGTGGTTTCAGCCTATCTGTCTTACACAGAAGTCATTTCAGGGCTTTAGAGCACAACTGTCCTTAGGCATGCTATCAGGCCAGGGAAAATGACAGTTATTGCTGTAGGCTATTGCTATCATGTCTAAATGGCTAGAGCTACTCCCCCAAATGATCCCTATTCCCGCACACAACAGAGGGAAATTACTCAGCAGCGGGCCATTTTGGGTCCAGATACACTCACCTCTAGCTTGTGGAGGGAGATAAGAAAGGGGTTTCCAGTTCACACAAATCTCCAGGAAAGATTGTTGATTGATAGACCTAAAAATCTATCATCATCATCATCATCATCATCATCATCATCATCATCATCATCAACATTTTTCTTTTTTTTTCTTTTCTTAAACATAACTTAAGGCAGTATTTCCCAACCAGGGGTACTTGGAAGTATTCCCAATCTTTAATGAAGGTAAAACTGAATAGTATTTCTAAAAAAGCGTCTTTACAACGATAATTTGCAGTAAAAAGTGTTTTTGCTTTTTTTTTTAACACAATACCTACAACTACCAATAGTGAGTTTAGTGGATTTCTGCTGTAATTGGCTGCACCATAGAGTTCAGGGGGTTTGAGAAGAAATGAAAAACTCAAAGGCTACAGGAACCACTGACTTAAAGTATGAGGCTGATATTCAAGATTATGTGACCTTTCTCTAGTTTGAACCACTGTTAAGGCTTTAGAGGCTACTAACTTTGTGCAAATGTCTACGTTTTGGACTGTGAGAGTATATCCTGCGGGGCCATTAGAAAAGGGACCCGCCCAGCACTAATTGCTACAGGTGTGAAGCTGAGTGTTGGTAAGCAGAGGGCCATGGCACTTTTAGTAAATTTACTACTTGAATTATGTACTCCTTACTGTAAAGCTAACATTTTGGTCGCACCGATGGCTGTATAAAGAAAAACAAAATGTATCCAAGCTTCAACTCCTCTCTTGTTGACAACTCCAATTTGTCCACCATAAGATCCCTGGAGCTCACTCACCGCTCTGTCAAAGTTAGCGTCATTGTAGCGCTGGGCGTGATCATCACCTTGGGGAATATTGCAGTTCTCTTGGTCATCTCCTCCTCCGTGGCCGGGTGGTCAAGAAACTCCCGGTACCTGCTGCTGTCTCTCACCGCAGCAGACTCGGCGTTTGGACTGCTGGTCATGCCCTTGAATCTGTGGGTGAGCCTGGTCAAGGACTACACGGATGGCCCAGATGCACTTTGTCACGTGGTGGCCTTCTGCAACGCCACAGTCTACTCCACCTGCATGTACACGCTGGCAACCATCAGCCTGGAGAGATATGTTGCCGTATTTTATCCACTCAAATATTGCGCCATTTTGACAAGAAGGAGGACTTTACTCCTCATAGCTTTCTCCTGGTGTTTCCCCCCGTGTTTGCTGTTTCCAATCTCGCTGCCAATAGACATTATCCAAGTGCATTTTTCTACTGCTTCGCTGGTGTGTAATCCATCCTACTCTACAAACGTGCTTTACTCCCTCAGCCTGACGAGTTTGATCTTCTTCCCTTGTTCTATTATTATGACCTATTGCAACCTGAGAGTGTGGTGCGCAGCCAAGAAACAGAGGCTGAAACTGCGCAAATATGACTGTGCACGACGCAGCAGGCCCAATGTGGCATCCAGGGTGCTCGTACCGGTGATGGCAGCGTACTACACTTGCTGGACGCCTTGCATGGCCGCTATGATCTTCAATGGTATGTGGGCCTAATTGGTGCCTAATGGATCTTTTAGTGATCATTCTGCTAAGAGCGCAGCAGAGAGCAGTAAGTTGCTCCTGAGTCCTTAAATGTTAAGCCTATAAGCTGCAGATAAAATGTGAAGTGGTGGACTATAGCAGCAGTCAGCTGTAGCAGGATTGAAAATAGGCTTTGTAAAAAGAAGGCATATAAAACAAAATGTAATTATTGAATATTGATAAGCCGTCTGCCTCATGTTTGCAATTGATTAACATAACTTTGTGCTTTAGGACCTTTTTTTTTTTTATACAATATTCTAGAAGACTACTTCGTAGCAAGTGGGGCTGAAAGATATATCTTTATATCTATATCGAGATATGAACATTCAAGACTGCACTCTTGTATTGTGATTTTTACTTTTCTGAAAAATGCTTGGTTTTCACCAAACCTGTAGTTGTATCATATCATATATCGAAATATGAAATGTTGTCCATATTGTTTAACCGTAGTTGCAAGTATTATTAATGCTCCGTTCACATAAATTAAAATTCACCAATCCCCCTCGTTGAGTTCACTTAAGACAAAGCCCAAGTGATTTTAAGGTTTCAGGACAAGAAAGCAGATTTTCAGTGTCTAATGTATCATTGTTACACTCTTTTAGCAATGACATCTCTCATCACTGAAAAAGCGTATAGGCATGCTGATAGCTCACCATCTTATTGATGGTAAGTTGCAAGTGTTACCGGTCTTCTTCACCTCATTCCTCTCTGTCTTGCAGCAGTCTCTGGGAGAAGTGTGCCGGAGTGGGCAGAATTTGTTGTGGTGTGGCTGCCAACTTCCAATGGATTTCTCAATTGTATATTCTATTTCTGGATAAACCAAAGTTTCCGCAGGAAATTCTTCCACATCCTGCAAAAGCTCATCCTGGCCCTTTGCCCAAAGTTGGCCCACATCCTCGGGTGCTACTCTACCTCCAAGACTCAGTTTGTGTCAAACATTTTTGATAATAACAACAGTGTTCATGGGCGGTCGGCCAGTGTATCATCCACCACCACATTACTGTCCTTGGCTTAAGACCTCAGGATCACAGCACTGAACTTCACCTGTCCGCCTCTCTCGCCTGCCTTTGCAAACCTGATAAAACAATGATTAAAAAAATAAGCATTTTGGCATTTGGTAACTGAGCCACATAAATGAACAAAAGTAAACATCATAATTTAATATATATTTTGGTATTTTTATATAGTTTTATTCCGTTTCAGTCATAGTTTCTGTTCTTACAACTTGTTTTGTTTATTTTACTCATGTAAATTTGGACACATTCTCTTAATTCATCATTTTAGTTGTTTTAATGTTAGTGACAAACTTGTATGAAGCCGCTATTTTAAGCACTTTGAGGTGTTTGTTTGCTCAGCACATGTAGTTCATAGTTTGAAACTGACAAGAAACATTGTTGCAAATTTGAGATAGAAGCCCTTTGAAGGATTTAGCATGCCTCCAGAGCAAGACCTTGGCATATATCAACAGGAAGAAGTTAACCTTTTAAGTTGTGCCATTTCATGTTGCTAAGGAGAAAAGTAATTAAGCAGTTAGAGTGTAGAAAGGTCATCACATTTGTGCCAACATGAGATAATTCAGGTGACCGAGGCTGCTTTGGATGTGATTGTGAGATGCGAAACTCACTTATATCTTTACACAAGGTTGGTTTACGAAGTCCAGAATCAAAACATTGAACAAAAGACAATAGAAAAGCAGGGTCACTTTATGCTGCCATTCTTAGACATGAGGCCAGGGCTTTTGCTGATGACTCACTCTGGAATATTCAAGTGACTAATGGCGACAAAATTGTTTACAAATGTGCACAAAAATTGTTGTTTGTTAATTGTGTAAATCTAATCGTTTTGAATAATTTTGCAAATAAAGAATAATGCCTTTATTTTTGCAGACTTGTTTTTGCATCATGCATTGCCACATGCATTGTTTTAAAGGTCACTTTCTCCCCATCAAAATCTTAGACTTCTGTTCAGTCTGACTACCTGCAGTTAACGGATAAGTTAATAATGTAAAGCAGATTATGTGAATTCTTGCTAGTGCAAAATTGTGTACAAATCTCAAATGTATAACAGACGAATGAGTACAGGGTTGCATAGTATAGATTTATCATTTTATAGTACAGCACGAAATATCTTTAAACATTTCCATAAAACAATGCATATGTATGGCCCTCAGTAAACTAACTCTGGAGGTATGATTTGTGACCTTTGCCTGTCTTCTTGTGTATTCCTGCCACATCTAGTGCTCTCAGAGGCTTTGGAGATTTTTGCAGCGCAGTCTCTCAGGACAGTGGAGTGTTGTGCATTAGCAGCCTCAGCCTTTCCAGGAGGAACTGTGCTGATAGAAAGAAGTTGTTCAGCCATGGAGAAGGATGCTGGCGTGAGGGGTTCATATACACCCACTGGTACAATATGTTGTCTCATATGAGCCCATCATTCGACCTGCTGATAATTGCCAACATCACTCGCTGAAGCATTTGAGAGGATTTTAAGGCTTGGAATGAAAAAGGGAGGGCATGTTGATTATATGGAATGGTGGTTCATGCTTATCTTCCGTGGTCATTCTATTTTAGTCAGCAAAATTAGAACATTAAAACAATACGGTTAAAATTTTATTTCACTGGAGCTAAAGTTGTGTGTCAAACCTAATTTAATTTTCTTACATAAATTTCCATACTCCCATACCAACCATTTTTTGTCATCAAGTAGCAGCCCTATAGTAGAAACTCCATGAGAAAATTTGCTGGTCAAAATTAAACGACCACAGTGCCATCTTGTGGTTTGAGTGAGCGTTACATATTCTTATTGTATGATTTTTTTTTTCTTTTTTTAAAGCTTACATGGACAATTCACACAAATAAGAGACAACGTGTAAGTGTCCAGTTAATATTGTAAGCTTATTCTTGCATATGTACCAAAAGAAAATGGGAAATGCATAATAAATGTCTCAGTACAGTGTATTTAGTTTATTCAGAAACATGATGGCAGTTGAAATGAGCATAGCAAAAAATATAGCAGCTAGGCATGTTCCATAGTGAATCTCTTGAACAACGGTTTCAATAGCAAAGTAAACAAGAATGTTGTTTCAACTGTATAAATCATGAATTTAAACACCAACTTGGACAAATTAAGAATGTGTATCCCGATGGCAAGTAATGCTCATGTTTACATACAGCTGCCTATTCCTTTCATACGACCAGTACATTTGCAGGAACACAGGAAAAATGAGGCATAGACAAAATCACAGCTGGGATCACAAAATGTAGTACGTTCATTAATTACACACATTAAAACTTTTAAGCATCTAAAATTCAATAACTTAATAACTAACGTCGATTTTACCATTAACCAGTGTAATAAAGGAATACAAGCCTATTAAGCATAGAGAAGAAACTTTTCATTTGTTATTGTTTGCTAGCATGCTAATAAATCTGGTTATAGTCATAAATAATTCTGCTCCAAGTCCAACACAGTGGAAATATAAAAGGGACGCAGATTTTATTTCATTATTATTATTCTTACAATGGCTTTAAAAATGCATGAAAGTATTCAATTTGAAAATGGTGAAGACAACTCTCTCTTTTTTGAGGGTAATGATGGTGACTAATAATACGCTCAACATAAATCTGATACAGGCAGGTAAAAAGTGAACAAACAAAACTAAATGCATAAGATTTTGACATTTTAAAAGACACAGCAGCCATTCATGTCCGTCTTGCTCTCTCTACAATGCTCTCAACAAGACATGAAAAAACTACTCCTAATTTACCTGTAAATGACAAAGACGTTCACAAATATTGTGCATTCAGTAGGAGGAGTTTTGGTCAACAATTCAAGGCCTTCAGTTGCAACAAGCTAGTCGAAAAATAACACACAGCCGGCCTCAGGAGGACCTGTGTTCAAATATAAAGTAACGATAACCTACACCTACAACTGCAGCAGCAACAGCAGATATCAACCAAATGGCCCACGAACCACTAAAGAGAGAAGAGATATATGGAGTAAGTTTTTTATGTTTTCAAACCATATTTTCAAAACTACTATATATCATCAGACTCATGTACCTGCTTTCTCCAGAATCTGTGGCATTAATTTCCTAGAAAAAAAAGATTCAAAAAATAAAATTTGATTCCCAGACAAGTCATTATGTATTAATGGTCATTCATTAGAACTCACCTTTGGCTTTTCCTTTTTCCGATCATCCTGTAAAAGGAACAATATAGTGTTCAGAGCAATTGAGATACAGTAAAATAAACTTCAGAATAGTCAATTTGGTTACAAGGGATGTCTTTGATACAAGGTGCTACAGCCCATTACACATGACATCGAAATACACAAAGAGCAATTTACATGCTTGGTCCTACTTTGCCAACTTATGTGAACATAGTTACAGTCATGTGATCACAGGGAGAAAATTATTTCATACACACATTTAAAAATAAATCAGACCAGATTTGTTGTATTTACCATATGCAGCTCCCCAACATAGTACTGCTCAAGCATCTCCCTAGCATCAGTCGAATGGCCCACGTCTTCAAAACTCTCTGTGGCATCTGACCCAGCCTGCTCCAGCAAGACCTCCTCACCACCAGGGTGCTGAAATTACAAAACAGTGTTTCAAAAAATATTTATACAGATGGATCTCACACACATTACACATGTGCAAATGACATAATTACAAATATACCGGTATGAGACAAAAAAAAAGTGCTTTGTCATCATGGTTGAGTGCAAGGTCATAGTAAGGTCATCTCAGGTCAACTCTGCTATCAGTTACGCTTTGACCCAGTTTTTGTGACCACATTGTTAATAGTTTTCTTCACATTTTTCTTATCTGAACTGTGTAAAATTGAAAGACTGTTGGATTGATGAGGTTTCAGTGAGGAACTACAGTGTCATGAGAGGGCGATATGGTTGAAAGAGAACCACAGTCTATCGGGTGTGCAGAATTATTATCCCGCTTTTTTTTGTCAGCCAAAGTGGGCAAGAAAAGCTTGTCAAAAGCGATGCAACACTCTCTAGAAAGTACAAGAGGTTCAGTGCTCCAAACCATTGCCAAGATATGCAGACTGAAACACATCCACCAATGAGCTTAAACGCTTGAACGGGGACAAATATATTACAGATGTATCAAAATGTTTTGAGTAGATGAGATTACAGTAACTCTGGATAGACCCGCACGAGTCCATTGGCCAGTAAGTACTGGGCACAAAGCTTCACTCCAACTTAAGACAGCAGGAGTGGAGGTGAGGTACAGGTGTGAGCTAGACTTTTTTAAAGATTAGTCATTGTCAGGTTGAAGATGCACTCGAAAGGTTTGATAAAAGCATCTGCAGCTTTCAAGAAAACCATGATTTCATGCAAGACAATGCTCTCGCTCATGTAATACATTAAAGTATTCCACAGCATGGCGGGCCAGTCAAGGTAATGAAGTTGAATTAATAATGACCTGAACCTAAACCCAAGTTAGGCTTGCTGGGCTCTATATTGTAGATTTACAATGAAGCAAAAATAAAAAAGTTTCTGGAGGTTGTGGTTGCTGCAGCAGAAAAGTTGAAAAATCAGAAAAAATATAAAAAAAGAAAATTTCAGATTTTGTGATTGGAGTTATTATTAATTTGTATTGACCAAGACTCCTGTCAAAAACCTTTTTTGCTGCAAAAAAATACTATGCCATTCCATACCACCTCACAATAATTACATTACAAGCAATTGGAATTAACATGTGTACATTAAGTTGTTAGTGAGAAAAACAGTACATACCTCTTCGAGGAAACTTGTGATGTCGTACACTTTATCCTCGATAATGAGCCATGTGTCATGGCTCATATTATGCACTCTTATGTCCTCTAATGTGTAATACTTGACACCTTCCACAGCACTTTTCTCACCACCAGATCCTACATCTGCGTTTAAAAGTTTATCGTTGGCTTCTTCTCCCATTTTAACACAAATATGTGGCGCACAGGGTGGTTTGAGAGGGTATAGCTGTTAGCTAATGTTAGCCAGATTACATTAACAGCGCAAACAGAAGCAGTTCTGTTCTCGCTTGTATATATGGAACAAAATATCCGATCTAATATACTAGAAGAAATCAAACCACCTGATAAAACACCACCAATTTTAAAGGGTGTCTTTGAGAATTACAAAGTCAACACACCGGTGAGACAGATCCATGTAGCTTTGAGGAAAATACATAAGCGGCACATCAGCAGACATGTGGAAGCGACCAATGAGCTGCGCTGTCACTGAACACCGGAACAAGGCTGATCCAACGACCAATCAGGACGCACGCCCCAGCCTGACAGCCAATCAGAAGTGACCACTTGATGCTCGTCAGACGAAGAGCTTACAAAACCTGTCGGATGTAATGATTAAGTCTGAGGCGTGTCACTGGGCCTATTTAAAGTTAAAAAAAGAAAAGAAAAATGGTTTATGGTAATAATCTTTCATTCTTTTCCTGTGAACGGAGTTTCTTTTGGTTCACTGTCAGTGTCCACATGTTGAGAATGTTGGCAATAGATTAAAGTGGACTTGCTGATAAGAAGGCTTAAGACTGTGCATGTGGCTGATAAGTCAAAGTACACAGAATGTAATTCTTCATAAACTATTTACTCTCTTTATTGCACATCCTGTTGACTTAACCCCTTGGGACAAATATAAATAAGTAAATAAATAAAGATATATATAGATAATACATATGATTAATATGTCCCCTTAAACAATTAGCACCAAACAGATCTGGCGAGAGAATACAATTTCCAGCACAGCCTTCACGCCTATAAACAAGACATATTTTTGGTGAATACACAAATAAACTTGATGGCTCAAACATGTTTCAATTATTTTTTTCCGTGTATTGGGTACTGGCTGTATCAGCCTAATAGGAATTTGAAATATGTTCATAATCAGATTAGAATGGTGCAATGTATGGACTTAAAAAAATGGTGGTTTATTTTGAGTTGGGGCCTCTCTGAAAACCAACAGGATAGTGGGGAAAAGGTGGATTTATGAGTAACCTTTAACTCTGCAAAGAATAACTGCAAAGAATAACAAATAGTCTGGGGAAAACTCAAAAAAATGTGCTCAAAAACAGGCAGATGATTTTTGGCAACATTACTAATTCAAGGGCGCTGAATTAAAAAAAATCAATGTTGCCGAGCCCAATTCTTGTGTAAACATGGTCAAATAGGTCATCAAAAGTGACCCCATTATCCATATATGGTAAACTAGTTAGTTTTGTGTTTTGAAACTGAAACAAATCTGTTGCTACTCATCAATGTTCAAGCCAAATTCTTCGTTAGCATGGTCTAGCCCGGGGTGCCCATCCAGTCAATTGTGCGGTCTACTGGTAGACCGTGACGGGTAGGCTATAGGCAGGGGCGGATCTAGAAAAATAAAATCACGGGGTGGCAAGCAGGGTCAGGGATCATTTCTGAGGTGGCAACACATTTTACAATGTCAAATGTTTATAGCGGGGGACACGCAAGTTTGTGCTTGATCCCAAGGTAATTTTTCCATTTAGATGCAGGCTGAGACCCCCCCCCCTACCCAAAATAAAACAAATAGTAGCATTGTTCATAATATATGTAGGGGGTTCCTAACTCAGGTAAAATTGAAACTTTTGTAATAGAAAAAAAAATCATCATCTTTGGAGCCACAGAAGTTGCACCTGGCTCTAAAGTTGTTATAATTTTTTGTCCTGTCAAAAAGGAAAAACTGCTGCAAAGTGAAAAGAAAAAAAATTGAATTGCATCTGTGTATCATATTACTATATGGAGTTTAAAAATGTCCCTCCCACTACATGCTCCAGCAATGTCCTAATATGTAGAATGAGCTCAGACCTATTCACCACAACTGCCTCTACAATCTTGCACTGTCACTCAAAAAGGTGTTACTTCGGGTCCAAAGTGCCGTCATGCACGAGCTTAATATAGAAACTGCAGTTACGTGTAAGACCTGAGGTAGCAGTAGTGAGTATAAAAATGACCAACTTGCATCTAGTCCCTTTAAATAAAAGGCCATTGCATTTCCTTTTTTTGTGTTCAAACTTATTTTTGTAGATGTGGATGATAAAGTCAATATCAAGGATCATAAAGCAATATAACTAAAGGTTAAGTCTGAGCCTGATAATTTTAAGACAAATTTACATTCCATTCTGATTCCACTTTAGTAATTATCATCACTATTATTCATATTTTGCATGTGTTTTTCATCATGACCCGAATAGTCTCGTGCATGCTGGAACTGAACCGAAAATAAATCATGTCTCTATTGCTGCTGTTAGGCTGGTAATGCTAATTCGTGAACAGCATATTGTAATTTAAACTGGGTACAGACAAGTATATGAGAGATGCAAAGTTATGTCCCTGATTGATTCAACAATTTCTCAACACTTCTGTTCATAGCCATGCCTTCTTCTTTCTCGTTGATACAACTGTTCTCACTGCCAGTTTTCTTACATCCACACAGCCCTGTGCAAACCACCTTTTCTACATTTGCAGCAGAGGGTTGTGCATCCGGTAGTGCATTTACAAGACACCGTCCCTAAACATGCCCCCAATTTTATTTTAATACTTCAATATTGCTTTTGTGGATAATTGCAGGGTGACAGGGGGCAGCACCGAGGCCATCAATTAAATATCTTGCAAAGCTTTCTTGAGTAATTTTTATACTAATTTCAAAATTGGCAGTTTGTTCCAATTATGATCATGTTAGACCCCAATTTACTCAAAGTTCCTGCAGTAGAAGTGTCCCTTGAGTCGGGTGTCTATCGCAAATGGTTTTCATTATGCACGGCTTCAAGGGCATTCTGCCGCACACGCAGAGGATGAGGCTTGCTCCTGGAGGTTGTATTTGTATAGTTTATGGCTCTGACTGAATAGGAAGAAATCACAGTCACACCGTTTCATCAGGAGCATGGATCTGTTAGTCCTTTCTATAAAAAAAATAGTTTTTATTGGTCAAACATATCAGGAGATAGATTAATTTAATACTGATTATTCATGAAAAATTAAAGCCACTCTGCAGAACATTCTAGGGTTATGTTGCTACGCAGCTAAACTGTCATAAAACCTGAAGAAAACAATATAAAATAATAAACAGTACAAACGACAAGATTCAAAAGAGGCGTGACTAAAGCTTATGTTTGGCTGCCTACAGGCAATACAATAAGAATCAGCAAGTACATCTCCATGGAAACTGCAATGGCCAGCTCCCAAAGGAAAAAAAGTTTAAAGTTTTTTTTTAGGTATTTTCACCACTAATGCACCCTTAATGAAACAAAGGCTTGTTTGAACGTGGCTTTCTACTGCATTTGACCGTGGCTGTACGTATCGTCATTTACTTCCTCTGAGTGGCACTTTAGAACAAAATAAATCAATAAAATCAAATGAGATAAAAGTAATGTACCTGAAACTTTGCTTTAATCGAACAATTCATTTAATGAACAAGTTTAAACATGTTGATGTTAATACTCCTCTCCCTCTTCCTCTCCTTCTCCTTCCACTGAGTCGGCGCCGACTTTCTCGTAATCCTTCTCCAAAGCGGCCATGTCCTCTCTGGCCTCAGAGAACTCTCCCTCCTCCATGCCCTCGCCCACGTACCAGTGCACAAAGGCGCGCTTGGCGTACATCAGGTCAAACTTGTGGTCGAGTCGAGCCCAGGCCTCTGCGATGGCCGTGGTGTTGCTCATCATACACACGGCTCTCTGCACTTTGGCCAGGTCTCCTCCCGGGACCACAGTGGGCGGCTGGTAGTTGATGCCCACCTTGAACCCAGTGGGGCACCAGTCCACAAACTGGATGGTGCGCTTGGTCTTGATGGTGGCGATGGCAGAGTTGACGTCTTTGGGAACCACATCTCCGCGGTACAGCAGGCAGCAGGCCATGTACTTCCCGTGGCGAGGGTCACATTTGACCATCTGGTTGGCCGGATCGAAGCAGGCGTTGGTGATATCAGCCACTGTTAACTGCTCATGGAAAGCCTTCTCCGCCGAGATGACGGGGGCGTAGGTGGCCAAAGGGAAGTGGATACGAGGATATGGCACCAAGTTGGTCTGAAACTCTGTGAGATCCACGTTTAGAGCGCCATCAAAGCGAAGGGACGCTGTGATGGAGGACACAATCTGGCTCATCAGTCGGTTTAGGTTGGTGTAAGTGGGGCGCTCGATGTCCAGGTTTCTGCGGCAGATGTCATAAATGGCCTCGTTGTCGACCATGAAGGCACAGTCGGAGTGCTCCAGGGTGGTGTGGGTGGTCAGGATGGCGTTGTAGGGCTCCACCACAGCAGTGGACACCTGGGGGGCAGGGTAGATGGAGAACTCCAGCTTGGACT
The DNA here is from genome assembly GCF_951799975.1 of Gobius niger. NCBI lineage: Eukaryota > Metazoa > Chordata > Actinopteri > Gobiiformes > Gobiidae > Gobius > Gobius niger. The sequence goes on along the minus strand of NC_136855.1, from coordinate 24,225,110 downwards.
TCTTTCCGTAGTCCACAGAAAGACGCTCCATCAGCAGAGAGGTGAAGCCAGAGCCTGTCCCACCTCCAAAGCTGTGGAAAACCAGGAAGCCCTGGAGCCCGGTGCACTGGTCAGCCTAATGTGACAGGTAAAAAAATAAACATGAATAGTAGGCCATGAGTTTTAACACAACATAATAACTTGACAATTACCAGTTTTCGAGTCCTGTCCAACACCATGTCAATAATTTCTTTTCCAATGGTGTAATGGCCGCGGGCGTAGTTGTTGGCAGCATCTTCTTTGCCAGTGATGAGCTGCTCCGGGTGGAAGAGCTGACGGTAGGTTCCAGTGCGCACCTCATCTAAAAAGTAGTTGTGAAATAGTAACCACAGCTTTAAGACCTAACTTCTGTCATAAACGTGTCATACCAATTACAGTCGGCTCCAGGTCAACAAACACGGCTCTGGGCACATGTTTCCTGCTCCTGTTTCACTGAAGAAGGTGTTAAAAGAGTCGTCTCCTCCTCCTACAGTCTTGTCACTGGGCATCTGTCCATCAGGTTGGATGCCATGCTCCAGGCAGAAAAGTTCCCAACAGGCATTGCCAATCTGCACTCCAGCCTGGCCCACGTGGACGGAGATACACTTGCGCTGAAAAACATGAATTTAACATTTAAACATTAAAATACAGAAACATGCGACCGTACATGAAGTTTGTTAAAAATATAGTATTAATTCCGCATAAACCTAATTAACGTCCGTGGAAGGAAAAAAATTAACGGGTTTAAAGTTATTTCCCCCTCTTTTTTAACTGAATCCAGATTTTGTTGATCATGATCGCTGGTCATTTTTATCTGTTACAATCAAAACTAACATCATATAATCATGTCTTCATTAAACAAGTAATTTTACCATGTTTTGAAAGTAGATTTGGAACAAAATTAAATCTGCCGCGGCCGAAAGGAAGAAGGCATTTGTGCTGGAGATTGGACTTTTATACGGCGCACACGAGCGCTCTGATTGGTTAAACGTCAGTCCATCAGAGAAAGACGTAGGCTTACTTCAGTGATAAAAATAAAATAAAAATAAAAGTATTATTGCTATCTGCTATATCTCAGGCATGTGCCTGTTAGTTGTGTCTATTAGTTTGTAATTTTAACAAAAATAAAATTATCATAATTGTTCTTGGTTAGAGCTCAGTTCAGAACATGGATTTACTAAAGAGACATACATTTGTACAATTTAGCTCAATTTTAGATCCTTTACCCTAGCGGTTTAGTCCTGATCTAGGCCTAGTGTGTCTTGGTGTTGAAGGTTTGAGAACAGCTGTATAGTAAAATAGACTATTTGTTGTTATGCATGTGACTTGTATTTTAATGAGACATTTAATAGCTCCATTGTGTGCATTGTGTGTACCTTTTTATAAAAAGAGACGGCTAGGCATTATGTCTATGGTAAAACGTAACACATGCGAGCATGAGCCACTAGGGGGCAGTAATATAACTATTATCTGAATGACGTAGTAGAAGAAGACTAAGAATTATGGGATTGAAATGGCCGCCTCCGCAGCTGTAAACATTCGCGTTGCGTTTGCGAAGTATCTTTTGTGATTTCTATTAATTTGATGTTTTCCAGTAACCCTAGCATTACATTTTACTGTCACACGTAGATTGAACTGACTGACTGATGTAAAATATCTGTTTTACATCACAACGTGACGAGGCTGTTCTACAGCCAGGATTGTTGGACAGAGAATAGGATAAGTTACCAGCATTTGAGTCACAGGTAAATATATATATTCCAGTAAATTCCGGCTACTGTGTTAAAATTATTTCGATACTTCCGAGTTTGTCACAGTTTATTAGGTTCATAAGATGTACTAATGTATAGACAAAATCACTCACGCTTTAGGCTATGTTGTTTGATCAATGCTACTGGATACTAACTCCAGGATAATATATATGGTAATAAGTAGCTTTTCTGTCATGCAATGGACATTTGAAAAATCAATAATGTGTTGCACTTAGCTTGAGACATTAGCAGTACACTGTTTTTATTCACATGAAACCAAACTCAACCAACACAACTTACCAGAAGAGCCGAGTTTGCTCACTAACTCAATTGTATAAATACCTAGTTCCACGTTGTCCTAATCTCATTTGAATGTTCATCCACAGACATGGATGAGGATGTGTCCATGCACAGGATTGCCGGGTCAGACCCATCATCCCAGGTCGGCGGACTGATTGTGAAGAAGAAAAGTGCTGCCTCAGAGGCGCATGTTTTTCGGGCGCCCACCCCACGGACATCCCTGTTGGGCTTGGACTTGTTAGCTGCTCAGAAAAGGAAAGAGCGAGAGATAAAAGAAAAAGCTGATGGATCTGATGAAGAACGAAGCAAGAAGAAATCCAAAGTTTCATCCTTCAAAGACTGGGATGAAGGGAAAAGTGATTCTGACTCTGATGAAGAGGAGGATGAAAAAAATAAAGATACCAGGAAAGAAAGGTAAGGAAAGATCATACATTTTATTCAAAAGTTGTAAAACTGTAGAAAATGCTTTGCACTTTGCACTCATGTGAAATGTTGGTAGGGGACAGTGGGGTGGATTACTCTTTAATGCCACTTTTATGACATTGTTATACTCAAGTTATTTCTATTAGTTCATTCCCAATTACTTCAAGAAAACCTTTTCTGGCTCAAGCATGCATAGTTTTCTAAATATCAATGATACTTTTTTCTTGGAAGAATATGGTTAATGTAATCAAGTGAATTCAGTGAAAGTAGAATCTTTGTGTGTAGTTCATATTTTTGTGTTTTGTTTTTATTCATATCAGGAAGTATCGCACAACGGGCTCTGAAACACCGTCTAATCCTGGAGGTGTCAGTGAAGAGTTCCGCCGCAGACACGAACAGCGAGAGAAAGACCGACGTGAACATGGAGTTTATGCCTCATCTAAAGAGGACCGCAAACAGGATAAAGACTGGGACCGAAGCAAAGACAAACCCAGAGACAGACGCAGTGAACGAGGTCGGTTTAAATCTTAAAAACTTCAGTCATACACAGTCATTACCTCTCAATACCTTGCTGCATATGAACATACTTTGGCCTTGTTTGTTAACTTTAGACGTCAGAGAGAGCAGTTACAGCCGCAGTCGCTCAGAGCGTGGAGACCGCAGTGACAGAAGCGAGCGCTCACAATGGTCTGAAAGAATCAGCCGCGGCAGCAGGAGAGATGAGCCAATGACTCCTCAGTCTCACTCTAAAGGTACACTTTTTAAATATTTTTTTTTTTAAGATCAATTTGATGTTTTACTACATAAAACTTGTTTTTACACAATCAGACACACCCTCCCGATCGAACTGGGAGGAGGATGACAGTGGTTATGCCAGCACTCGGCATTCCCAGTGGGAGTCTCCCTCTCCTGCTCCATCAAACAAAGAATCCGACCGCTCTGAGAGAAGCCATCGATCTGGCAGAGAAAGCGAGAGGAGAGATAGGTAAACATTTATTATTATGCCTAAAACCATGATTTTTTTTTAAAATATAATGGGTCTTTTCCAGTTTGCTGTTTACTTGCAAATGTTGCACAATATACTCTAAGAAAATGTCTGGTTTCTAGGTCGGTCAAAGGTCGTTACCCTGACGACACACCTCTACCAACCCCTTCGTACAAGTACAATGAATGGGCCAATGACAGACGGCATTTTGGCTCCACACCCCGTTTATCACAAGGAAAAGGTACAATGTGGAGAAATGTTGGTTGTGAGTTCATCTCTGATTAATTTCAACATTTACCACATTTATTTACCGCACTGCGTTATTTTAATGTGTAGGTAGAAAAGATGGTGAGGGTGGAATTGCATTTGATAATGAAGGTGAGGAAGAGGAGTGGGAGGAAGACCAGAAGGTAAGAAATCGTTCCTCATTGTTGGGCAAAGTGAAATCATAGCGTTAGTGTTTTGCTGACCGTTGTTTGATCTGTATGTTTTATAGCAAGCAGACAGAGATTGGTACATGATGGACGAAGGCTATGACGAGTTCCACAACCCTTTCACTTCTACTTCTGAAGAGTATGTAAAGAAAAGAGAACAGATTCTTCAGAAACAGACCCAAAAGAGGATATCTGCACAAAAACGACAGATCAATGAGGTAAGCTTAAGCTCTTTAATGTGTTGTCATTTGTGCACGTGGGATAGAATAGGCATTACGATGTACTACTTTTTCCAGGATAATGAGCGATGGGAAACCAATCGTATGCTAACCAGTGGAGTTGTACAAAGGCTGGAAGTGGATGAAGATTTTGAGGAGGACAATGCTGCCAAGGTTCACTTACAAGTGCATAACTTGGTTCCTCCTTTCTTAGATGGAAGAATAGTCTTCACCAAGCAGGTAAGTAAGGATGTAAGGGATTGTGCGTAAACATATTGGTAACTTTTATTAGTAATTGGATGTTTTTGTTACTGTAGCCAGAGCCAGTTATCCCTGTAAGAGATCCAACTTCGGACATGGCCATTATCTCTCGTAAAGGCAGCCAACTTGTGCGAAAACACAGAGAGCAAAAGGAGCGCAAAAAGGTAATGAATAGACACAACACATTGTTATATGTTATTCACTTAAATACTTTTGATGCAGCAAATCAAATGTATCTACTTATGTTTCATGGTAAAGGTTGTTTATCCAACTACACAAAAACAGATGTATCGAATCATTTCAATAATAGATGTTGATGATTTACACCTGTCAGGAGGATAATGCCAGTGCTGTCCAACTTCATCACTTTTGCAAATGTTTTGTGAATAAATGATGTTAACTACTCAGTCAATGACTATATCACTGACTCAGACACAATGACTTTTTGTGTGGCTCAGTGGCACTCGGAGCAAGAAGATCCCTTGCTCGATTCCCATTTCAGGTGGAATTTGCATGCTCTCCCCATGGGTGCACTAAAAACATGTACTCATATATGTTTCCATTCTGGGGCCAAGACTCCCTTGAAAACGAGATTCTGGAATGTTTTCTGTTTAAATACAAAAATAAATTACTGTAACAATTGCCTGTAACAATTTTACTGTAATTTTACTGTTTACAGACAATTTGGTAAATGTGCCGCTGTGTTCTTATTCTGATCTAATTTTTTTTACAATTCTGTTTTAGGCACAGCATAAACACTGGGAGTTGGCTGGAACTAAGCTTGGAGATATCATGGGGATCAAGAAGAAAGAAGAGGATGAGTCTGGAGCTAGGGTCGTAGGTGAAGATGGGAAAGTGGATTACAGGTAACTAAACATCACATTCGCTGCAAATCTTTTTTTTAATATGAATGACTGCAGCAACGTATAATCTGTGTCCGTCTGCCAGAGCCGAGCAAAAATTTGCAGAACACATGAAGGACAAGAGTGAGGCGACAAGTGACTTTGCTAAGAAGAAGACTCTTTTGGAACAGAGGCAATACCTCCCAATATTTGCTGTGAGACAACAACTTCTTAACATCATAAGGTATATTCAGTCAAGTCAAGTTCTATTACAAACTTCAATGCTATTTTTTAAACAATTTTAGACACCATTAACATGACGATGCCTTTCTAGGGATAACAGCATTGTCATTGTGGTTGGAGAGACCGGAAGTGGAAAAACCACCCAGTTAACTCAGTACTTGCATGAAGACGGTTACACAAGTTATGGCATGGTGGGATGCACTCAGCCCAGAAGAGTGGCTGCCATGAGTGTTGCTAAGAGAGTGAGTGAAGAGATTGGGTCCAACCTGGGAGAAGAGGTGAGATGTTTATTACATTTATTGAAAATCTCAATTCTCAAATCAACACTGAGTTACAAACAAATAAAAACATGCAATGGTGTGGCGATGGTTATAGTGTCTGAAAATTCAACACTGCCATCTAGTGACAAAGCTAGGACTGCAACATGTGTCATAAAGATCCTGACCGCCTTATTTTCTCCACAGGTGGGCTATGCCATTCGGTTTGAGGACTGCACATCAGAGAATACAGTGATTAAGTATATGACTGATGGCATCCTGCTCAGAGAGTCACTGAGAGAGTCCGACCTGGACCATTACAGTGCAGTCATCATGGACGAGGCTCACGAGCGCTCCTTGAACACTGACGTCCTGTTTGGGCTGCTCAGAGAGGTTAGTATTTTATCCCACTGTCTCATCTTCTTCTTCCTCATCTTCTTCCTCATCTTCGTTTTCTTCTCACCTAAGCAGTAACACACATGATTATATGTCAGTTTTGATGTGATGTCATTAAACTTATGTAATTTGAATTTCAGGTGGTGTCACGACGCACTGACTTGAAACTCATTGTTACTTCAGCTACGATGGACTCAGATAAATTTGCAGCATTTTTTGGCAATGTACCAATATTTCACATTCCAGGAAGAACGTTCCCAGTGGACATCTTGTTCAGCAAGGTTTGGCCGTGCAGAGAGAGAGATTATTTCTCCTTTGTATTTGCTGTTATTATATTCTCATTGGTTTGTTGTACAATTTTTTAGACTCCTCAAGAGGATTATGTGGAGGCTGCCGTGAAACAAGCCCTGCAGATCCATTTGAGCGGCATGATAGGAGACATTCTTATTTTTATGCCTGGACAGGAAGATATTGAGGTGCATAACAATATTTTGTCGTGGATGGATTTGGGATCATCTATATTTAAATATTTCTGTCTCCTGTTACAGGTAACGTCTGATCAGATTGTGGAGCGGCTGGGGGACTTGGATAACGCCCCTCCTTTGGCTGTACTTCCCATCTATTCACAGCTGCCTTCTGATCTGCAGGCCAAAATCTTCCAAAAGGTTCACTTGATCTGTATTTATAATTTACTTCAACATTCTCTGACAATGATTAATTTTTTATCAGAAAGTAACTGGCAACTCTTTATTTTTAGGCTCCAGATGGAGTCAGAAAATGTATTGTGGCTACAAACATCGCAGAGACCTCCCTCACTGTGGACGGTATTATGTTTGTTGTGGATTCAGGCTACTGCAAGTTAAAGGTAGGTCATGGAACACACTAGACCTCTTCATAGCTCCCCCAGTATGTGTCCTAAAAGTGTCCGTTTTCAGGTTTTTAATCCTCGCATTGGTATGGATGCTCTGCAAGTGTATCCGATCAGCCAAGCTAACGCAAACCAGCGCTCAGGTCGAGCAGGTCGTACAGGGCCGGGACAGTGTTACAGGTGAGTGTCCGTGTACCATTTATGGTCTTAAATGAATGAAATTGAAATATTAAACCAATTTATCCATTTGATTTTGTGTACAGACTCTACACTTCTTCTGCATATAAGAATGAAATGCTGACCACCACCATCCCAGAAATTCAGAGGACTAACCTCGCCAATGTGGTCTTGCTGCTCAAGTCGCTGGGAGTGCAGGACCTTCTCCTCTTCCACTTCATGGACCCACCCCCCGAGGACAACATGCTCAACTCTATGTACCAGCTCTGGATCCTAGGAGCTCTAGATAACACAGGTGAGAGGCAAATTAACAAAGTAATATTTCCCCTGTGGTTTCTTCGTCCTACTCCTGGGACTTCTTGGCAATACCAACACACACAAGTCATTCAGAGATAGTGCTGCGAGATCCTGGAAAAGACCAGTGAAGGAGGAAGTTAGGTTCTGCCTGTGGAGTAATTGCCTAGTGACTGATCCTGTGTTTGATTTGACTGCTCAGGTCTCCTTTCTATCTTATCCTCCGAGATTCCTGGGGATTTGGGGATTTGGGATAAGGAGGGACTTTTGATGATTCCCTGTATGGTGTGTTAACAACAGATTATCTCTGATTAAGCCTTACCTGCCCCAAACTGACTCTGCTGTCTCTGCCTTTTTTTCTTGTAAGCTTCTTAGACTGTGCCGTCTAATCATTTAAATTCAGAACTAAAAGTTTTTGATCTCGGACTGCTTTCCTGTCAAGTATTTTTGGTGTCAGCAGTTCTCTATCATACTGATCAACAAAACTCACATTGTGCTGACTTCTTCACCTCACACCTGGCTTTTTTTATGGGAAGAAGCTGAGCACCATTGCCTGCCCCTCTTACACTTCACATCTCATGCACTTTTATATTGTGTCCTTTGCTCAAACAGCCTGTAATTGCTCTCTCTTGTCCTTTCAGGGGCGTTGACACCCACTGGGCGGCTGATGGTTGAGTTTCCTCTGGACCCTGCTCTGTCCAAAATGCTCATTGTGTCATGTGACATGGGCTGCAGTGCGGACATCCTCATCATTGTGTCCATGCTCTCTGTACCTGCTATTTTTTACCGACCAAAAGTAAGACTCCTTTACAGTAACGCTCAACCTCTTGCTTGCTATTTGTAAAAGAAAACATACACTCTTAAAATGATAAAACTGAAAAGTAAAGTATAATCTATAATCCAATTCAAAACGTATACTTCAAAGTGCTATACATTTTTCACTTTCCTACCAATTGAGATTTGTTTTAAACTTTATTGCAGTATTTGATATTTTTCTGTGGTTCTGACAGGGCCGTGAAGAGGAGAGTGACCAAGTGAGGGAAAAGTTTGCTGTCCCGGAGAGCGACCATCTGACCTACCTCAATGTCTACATGCAGTGGAAGAACAATAATTACTCTGGCATCTGGTGCAATGAGCACTTCATTCATACAAAGGCCATGCGCAAGGTGCATACAACACAGTGAATGTTCATTTTCAATAACAGTTACATCAGATTAGTAATCTGTGTTCACACAAAGAACACAACATATTGAAATGTGGTAACTCACAATGTATTGAGTTGTAATATTTTCTGTTTTGTTTTTTGTCTGTGTGTGAGTAGGTGCGAGAGGTGCGCTCACAATTAAAAGACATCATGGTGCAGCAGAGGATGAATTTGGCATCTTCTGGCTCTGACTGGGATGTAATCCGGAAGTGTATCTGTGCTGCTTACTTCCACCAGGCAGCCAAGCTCAAGGTACTGCAAGTTACAGGATGTTCTCAGGCCTCTCATAAATACAGTTCTGATATATTTGAAGAGTATGATTATGTACACTCTAAAATGTGTCCTCCTCTCACGCTTTCTAGGGCATAGGTGAATATGTGAATGTGAGGACGGGCATGCCATGTCACCTCCATCCCACCAGCTCTCTGTTTGGTATGGGCTACACCCCCGACTACATCATTTACCACGAGCTCGTCATGACAACCAAGGTAAGAACGCTAGTGAATTTATGATCATATTATGTATATGTTGTTAGGAGTGTAAATTACACGTGTGCTTCTTCTGTTGCAGGAATATATGCAGTGTGTGACATCAGTAGATGGAGAGTGGTTAGCAGAACTCGGACCAATGTTTTACAGCATCAAGCACGCAGGCAAAAGTAGACAGGTAATAGTTTTAGCAATACAGTATTTAAGTAAGTATAAGTAAGTATAAAAAATAAGTATGCTTTGAGATAAATGGTGTGATCCTTAGAACCCTGACCTTATCCTCACTAAGCATAGTGAGATGGGCTCTGGGCATTAGATGAGGCTTTGCTTCTCACTATACGTGGTCTTAGAAAAGCTCTGGGGTCATAAACAGAAAATAACTACTTATTTGAACAATTTCAACAATTCCTTACAGTGTTTAATAGTAGTTCCTAAGTGAGATCTGGAGCCCCCTGGAGGGCCTCCGAGGCAGTGCAGGGGGGCCCTCAAAGCTTGTCTATTGCTGGGTTGCAGGTGACATCACAGCGTTCTAAAGGCCAATACTATTGTATGGAGGACAAATTATTTTGTTTTTGAGGACATTTTTGGTCTTGTACAGAGAGATCATAGACACAGGGAATGATATTTATGATCATTTTTGTAATTCATACATTTTCTTTTGAGCTACGACTTGTGAAAGTGTAATGCTGTTAATAGGAAAAACTGGCTCCTGCCCCCTGCTGGGCCCGATGACATCTTCACATAGAACCTGCAACCCAGCAATACCAGTGTATTGTAAAGCATGTGAAGACTTTGAATGGGTATTTGTTAAGTTTGACTGCTTTACATCAGTATTTAGCTTACAGTCATTTTTTGTTTTTATATTATGTAATTCTAAGCAGTAAAACATGACGCATTATTTTGAATGGAGTAAATTATTATTATTATTATGGGGGGGGTCTTAGCATGATAGAGGGTTTCAACTCTCTGGACTTCGGGAATGGCTGGTTTATAACAACAACTAAAGTGATTTACAACGATATAGATAATGTGGTGTCTAAATGTATATAGGCAGTGAGTATTTACAATGTCCTCTTTCAGGAAAACCGTCGTCGAGCTAAAGAGGAGATCACCAACATGGAGGAGGAAATGGCCATGGCACAACAGCAGATGCGAACGCGTCGAGAGGAGCAGGAGAGGAAGAGTAACTTGGGCAGCGTCAGGTACGTTTACTCTCCAGCCCACAGTACAACTCCACACATGAGCCCTGTTCAGCCCTCATTTTCCATAGCCAAGAAAGAAACGTTGAATTTACCTACCGCACTGCCAATCCATATCATCAGCCCTCCCTCCTGCACTACCCCTGCGCTACCCCTCTCTCACTCTTCATGATGAGCTTTTCTCACCTTTGGTCTCCGCAGACGTGACAAAAGAAATAATATTGACTCTTGGCTGACCCCTATTACTGCAGCAATTTAAATTGTGCCACAGCAGTGCTGAGAAAGGCGGGGAACCTTCATTTTCAAATTAGACCAAAAAATTAATTTCACACCCATCTGAAAGCTTTTCAGACAGAAGTAGGGTTTAAAGATTTCTTTTTTTAAGGGGCTTTTGTTGTTAATTAACCAGCTGATTTATCTAGCAGCATTGGTGTAACAGTGACACAGCGACTGAAAATTGTTACACATATTCAGATGAAGAAAAATACGTTTGAATAGAAGTTTGGAAGCTTTTTGTCAACAGAAGTGACTCACTATTATATCTTTGCTGCTTAGAGTCAATCATGTAAATTAAGAAATAAATGATGTGGCCTTTACCGAGTTGTCACAAACCAGTGGATCTCAATACTAATATAACAAGTTTTATTATTTCAGCGTATGTACGTGCTTTATACACACTAAAGCCTATCATAATTTATTGATCCAAAGGCTACAGCTCTTCACTCTCTGTTTGGACAATTGGCAATGGGTAAATAAAAAACAGAAAATGCACACATTAACATTAAATATCATTAGTGTAGTAAATATTTGATTTTTAACAAGCTTACTTCCTACTCTTGTGCTGCATGGCTGGCGTGTTGTAGTTTCACCTGCTGAGAGCCTGGCAAACACAGGAAAGAGATGCTACCTGATGCTACCAGGCTTGATGGTTGTAATTGCTGCTGTGTGTACATAAAGACTGTACCCAGTGTCGCATTGTTGTAATGAATGTGTAAAATGATAGTTTGTGCTGTGAGAAGAGTCCAGTTCCCCATCACAACACTCTCTGTACAATCTGTAGCTTTGAGTCAAATGAAACATTATAACAAATGGTCTGTCTGATCTGACAATAACTTTGCTCTTATAATCTAATCTGTTGCAGGGGAGTGAAAATCTGTACACCAGGAAGAAAAGAAGAAGCTCCCATGACGCCTAAAAGAACACCTGCCCGTTTTGGTCTGTAGAAGATCTCTCAACTAAGAAAAAAAAACTCTTTTCAAGAAGGGAAAATGGAAACAAAAAAGATTTACAATGGCTTACCACTTCATGCTAGTCTTTGGATGAACCTGTTGTAATTTCCTTTCTAACCACTAGAGTGTGAACTTGTATAAGCCACAACATTAAAAGACCAGTCCAAGACTAATCCAGTCTTGTCAAAATTACATCATGGTGGTTTTTATTCACAAAAACAAAACAGTCGATACAGTAGAACATTGTTACGTCGTTTGTCTGCATGAAAATTAGAATGTGTACTTTTCTTTCTGAAAGAACGGTAAACACAGTGCCAACTGTTATTTTATATTTAGCACTAGCTGGAAAAGAATTGAACAATAGAACATACTTGTATCTTTTGTGCCCTTTATTTGTTTTTGTTTTTTTAACTAGTTTTTAACAATTCCTCTCTTCTATTGGCTTTTTGACGATGAGTGAATATTTTTGGACCATATAGTATTTTTATCATGTTAATTTGTTTCCAAATAAAAGGTCTACAGGCACACAATTATTTTTTGAACCCTTATTCTCAGGATAGATTGAACTACGGGAAATGGAAAAAGAATGAATCACATTTCATGAATCTATCATTAAATTGTACATAGGTTTCTGTTCAATTGTTACTTTTTGTAAATGCCAAAAGAAAAAAATAAAGCATCAAAATGGTATAAGTCCGATCGCTTTCATACAAACTATACAAAACTACAGTGGTAGATTGTGTTTTCACTCTGGTATGCTGATGCAAGTTAAGGCAAAGAAAAAAAATGCTCCAGCTTGAGTTTGTCCCTCCTTCAGTAGACACTGGCACCCACAGATGTCACCCATCTACATGAGTGATCCTAGGGCTTTGAAGCCCTTCAGCTGAAAAGACGTTGATACGCTTCAGATGAGGAGCCAAGCAATATGTGGGTGGATCTTGTTTCTAGCTTTATTGAAGCTGTATGTAAATCCTCAGGTCACAAGTCTGTTGAACAAAAGCCTAGATGGTCTACCACTGGCTTCATCATGGTTACGCTGACATTTCTTGAAGTCTCCTCACAAGCCTTTCTGAGTAGCTGGTATCAATTTGGAGGAAGAGGAGCTGTCCTGGCTGTGATTTTGTTGAAATGCACTGAGGCAATGTTTTTGTCTTTGGTACTTTATGCGCAGCTCTTCTTTCTTGTTGGTCAGTTACAGCCCGCTTCACTGTAACACTTATGCAAATAGCCATGATTCTGAACGCTCCCTTGACACCCTCAATTCTCCCGGTTGCCTTGATTGAGAATGGCAGGCAGAGGAGGGACGCATATAATGGACGCCGCCAGTTTTAATGAGACAAATCTCGGCTACGGGCTGACATTTTGAAATAGTCCTTGTGAATGACAGTGTCAGCAGTCACCTTTACCAAAGCTTTCGAGGGAAGGTCCCTTTAATGACGGAGGGAATTAAAATAGCCTCCGAAGGCGCTGGCGATAGAAGCACAGGGATTAGGGTACAAAACCACGCCTTTAAATGAGCCCCTGTGCCACACGCCAAATAAAAAGCCATCGGCAGGCTATAGCTCTCCCCTAGTGACTACTTGCTATAGCCAGTCCGGGATTTCATATAGGGATTATGTTGAATGTTAGTCGTTGACCACTACAAGTATTGTTGAGATTAGCTGTCCCTCACAGTAAGTGCCCCCACACTGCTCTCATTCTTGACCTTTAGTTGTGCGTCTGGTGGCAGTAGGGGACAAGCTCTGCTGTCATTACAAACTTAATAAGAGTACAAGTGAGATTGATGAGAAAAACACAGGCATCAACTGCTCTTTTAATTAACTCCTGTCCCATAATGGTGCTGGGACAGAGGCAAAGAAAGACATTTACTTTCTCTTTCCACCCTCCTCTGTTTTGTTGCCTCTCTCGCCCCCGATAATGAACAGCCTTCTGGGACCCAATTACATCCAAGGCTGCATTAGGAGCGCAGTGGGCCCAATGGAAACTTCAGCTGACCCACCCTCCCCTCCTCTGTCTCCCTCTTCCCTGTATTCCCTCGTACGCTGCTGGAGACGGCCTTCACTTGATTGAATTTTGAATGTTGCCCCCCCCCCCCCTTATAACACCTCCCCCACCTCCTCTTGTGCAGTTCCTTACCTTCACCAGCTCTGAACCCACATGTGGTTTCTATGATGGAAACAGGAGACAATGTATGTACGCCTGTTGTTGGTTGTCCTTCACTTGATGACCACTTGCACTGATGGACCGGTTTAAAAACTTGCTGTGCGTCCACACATCACACGGCCGTCTTTTTGCACCCCACGGAGGACGCAATCTTGGGAGGCCTAGTGAAGGACAACCGCAGGGAGTCAGTGATTTATGTTATTCTTCAAAGAGAAAGCGTAGAAGTAATGTATACGTCAATTTAAGTTCGTAAGATTACCTTGAGTGATTACTTCAAACATGTAGTATAGTCTAAATGCTCGGATGACAAATTCTCTCATGATTTCTTGGTAAATCACCTGCGCTTTTGGGCATAATCTAACCTTTGACCAGATTTAAATATAGGACTTGTAAGACAGCACAATGTGTTGCCTTTTAATGTACTGTATGTTTTGTAAAATGATGTTATCGTAATGTTCAGGACGATTGGTTTCCTTAAACTGTGCTTTTCCAAGTGAGGGTATCTGGGACATGTGTGAACTATGAGGATTACTTTTTTCTTTCTAGAAAAGCTTAAATGGTAAATTACATAATACTTTTTTTCTGCTGAGGAGAAAATCACTACTAATAGTCATTAAGAAAACTAGTCAGTAAGACAATTAGACTATTTGACCATTCAAACTAAGACTAAGCAGCAATCAATTCCAGTTCATTTTTACACAAAATCCAAGCCACTCCACCATCCAAGCTTTTTTTCCCACTCTCCATTGTCTCTTTCCTAACTAACACTGTATATACTGTAATAGCATTCTTGGTCTACCTCCCTGTGGACTGCACGGTTACTAAGAGCTCATCCACTATTGCTTAGGGGTCTTATTTTGTTGTAGAAGAAAGACTTTATACTGTCAAACTCAGACATCCCATGTGATTGAAGGCCGATGGGCATGGAACTCTCAGAGCTGCCCTCAAAGCTGCAACAATGCCTGCTTTCACGCGGCCAACTTCTGGTGGGTGGAGTGAAAGAACAAAGGCATACTTGTTAGGGTTCACATTGCCTTTATTATTCTTTTATTTGGCTGCAATTTCTTGTCTATCTGCCCATATTCATTAAGATGTTGGCCTCGCTTGGTTGTGCGGGGTTTTACACAGACACTCCGCTGTTACTTTCATATTTTTGACACAAACTATGCAGTAACTGGCAAAGATCACTGCTCATTTTGGCTCATTATACACTTGATTTACATGGAATTAAAATGGTAATGTGACTTGACCTGGACATGGAAATGATTAAAAATGCAGCTATTAAATGTTAAGATGCAAAGAGGTAAACTCCACATTCAACTTTTATACATTTGCTTGCATTGTTGATTATGGTAACAGACGAGGAAAGCAGTATCTCCAGCTGTCCATGGTTCTGCATTCGTGCTCTTGGAAACAGCTTGATTCTGAGACTTCTCCACTCCTTCAGCGCGCAGCTGTCAGCACATCTAAAGCAGAATAAAAAGTCTTTAAAGAACAAATGCAATCAAATAGATAAAAAAGGCAGACAGATTACGAAGACAAAACATGTTTACAACGCACCTAAATGTTTTTGTGATCAATCAGCTAAAAACTGCCTCCAGCCTGGTTCCTTTTCAGCAGAAAAGTCAAATGAAAACAAAAATTATAATGTTTGAACTAACATGGGATTGGGCAATACTTACTGTCAGATAGTATGTTAAACAGTGACAATTTCAACACAATGTTTTAATGCACGTGCTCCTTTTGGGAACCGTAACTTAGTTCTTTAACCTGGCCTTTGGCGATTGAATCAGAATCAGAGTAGTATTTATTGCCATTGTTTGAGAACAGGTTCACAAACTACGAATTTTTCTTGGTACAATCGTGCAACATAAAAAACACATAAATTAGATAAAAAAATAAGCTATAAACATGTTGAAACTATAAGGCTAAGGGCATGGATAAAGCAGATTAAAATAAATAAATACAAATAAAAAGTAAAATATGACAAAGACAACAACAACTGACATAGAACAACAGCGGGATTGTATTCACAGATGTGCAGGTGTATTAAGTGATAGCAGCGGAACTAAGTGTGGACATACCACATAAATAGAGCAATAGAGCAGTGCAGATGGCTAAACATGTTATTTCATTCATGAGTCTGATATAGAGTTAGAGAATTGACAAATCTTTGTACGTATATTTTTGTAATCTTCTGGCAATTAAAAGATTCTGTATATTCTCAAATTAAAGCTACATTTATCAGTATACTTCGCCCCAACTAACTGGCCACTTATATTCTCCTCTCAATTGTGTGATTGTGCCTTGAACTGACCTGTAGACAGATTGCAGCCATGTGTCACTTGTATGTGCAGTAAATGCAGGGAGATTTCAGTTTCTGCAAAATCACAAGACTAAACATGATGCAATAACAATGTTGCTTAAAGCCCCAATCAACTGCCACTTGTTAAGCCCTGCCTGGTGTCAAAATACTCCCTTATTACATGAATGGACAAAAAGGTTTATGGTTTTTTCATTAGAAAAACAAGTCTCAGACCAAATATAAATTCTAACCAATTGCAAATTGGTGGTTTATTCTGGCCGCGCACCCACGATGTCCCAATCCCTCTTAAGCTTCTTGTTGACCGCATCTGCCAGCTTTGTGTACACAATTGGTTCTTCAGCTATTCCACTGCATCATTAATGCTTGCCCTTTTGTGCAGCTCAACTCCAGCGGAATAAACACAATCACACAAGCAAAATTATTTTCTAACGCAGATAATTAGCCCAAGAAACAATCCCTCATCTGGATAAAAATGTGCCGAGGTAATGTTAGAAGTTTTAAGCATGAGTGAAGAAAGCCGAGGGAAATGAGCTTATCAAATAAAGCCTGAAAATGTGCGATGAATGAAATGAGTCAATCATTTTAATGTGGAAAGGGAGCCCTGAAGAGAATAAATAAGCAATCGTCACATCATGCAGTGAGAACAAATGAGCATGCTACACAATTAGGCAGGGTCACATTGTGCCAGAGCTGTGAGCATGGGACACGTTAATGAGCTGAGAGCAGGAGAGCACACCACTCAGTGCGTGTTTGTGTAACTCCACACAGGAAGAGGAAGATGAAACGCTGATCCTCAAATTCTGATGTATGGACTGAGACAGGCCGACAGCCAGACATACAAAGAGTGAGAGAGGCAGAAGACAAAGATAAAAGGGATAGGGTGCGGGGGGAGAGGTGGGCTATCAGTTGACTTGGCATCTGGGGCAAGTAGAGCACTGGGCAGGTAGCAGCCCCACGGACAAAAAGAACAGAAGTGCTCAGAAAGACCAACAGAACAGAGCTTTCTAACGCGACTCATAGTTATTAACTATTCAATCACATAAAGGAGAGCTGAAGGCGTGAAAGGTTGCGGACCGAAGCACTTTTGCTTCAGTGCATTAAGAGCCTGGACCAGCACTCTGCTGCGTGAAAAAGAAATAGATTGCCTCCCAGGAAGATGACTGCTCAAAGGAGTTGGCTTTTCCCCCTTAATAACAGCTATCTGCCTTGAAAATCTAATACTGAGTACCATTTACACAAAATCTAGATAACTTCTGCTTGAAAAGCGTACAATATGAATATTTCATTCATGGATATACAAATACAACAAGCAGCCCATCAATCAGCAGATGTAAGTAAGTAAACTGGAACTGCGAATTACACATGTCACTACAAATGCATATTTAAAACAGTACGACTAAAAACAAAGGATTGTCACAAGAACATAAAAAATGTGATTCACTAAGAACTGTATTTGACATAAAAGAAATTGTTAGGTGTAGACACAATTAGATAGTCTACACGAGACACAACAAATCAAGCGTGAACCCTCTTTCCCTCAGCTGAAGTAATGGCTCCATCTCTGCCATTAGGGCTTGATATGGATGCACCCTTTAAGCTCAGTGCTCTCCCTCTGGCTGGCCTAATTCCCACTCCTCAGTGGTGGATAAGAGGGATCAGACATCCATCCATATGCATGGCCCAATATCTGCAAGGGGATGTTGGGTCTCAGCCTGACCAGCGCGCCCAAAGTACTGGTAATGACACTTAATGAAAGCTGGGGAGTTGAGGAAAGCCTGTGTATGAGCTCCCTCAGCCCCCAGCCAATGGCCAGGCCTTAAAACGCCTAAATAAACAAACACCCATTTGACTTTAAACTGCACATATTTTCTCTAAAACTACTGTAACCGTTTCTGGTTCTATTCACACAAACAGTTGGCTCTGCAATAGATCAGATCAACAAATATGAATGTTTTTCTTAACAAGATGCACATGAACAAAAGCTCTGCCTTGAAGCGCTTTCACACAATATGCATAAATCCCAACCGTCTGACTAATTAATTACTTTATACTGGTCTGTGCAATTAAAACCCCCGTCTCACATTGATTTTTATTTGACCTGAGCCAACTCTTGTTCTCTGTGATGAACGCGATATCGTCATGCTGAAAATGTAAGTGCTGGGGGGGAAAAGCGTGTGGTCTGCTGCTGCTGCCTGTGCAAGGTGCTGAGCCTCAAGGTAAACACAGCAAATGAGGGGATCGAGAGGCTCTTCTTAGCACAAGCCCCTAATCAGTACAGTCAACACATGGCAGATTGGCTTCAGATCTTTTCAAATGCTTTCCATCAGGCTCTGTCCTTCTGCCATCAACTATCTTATCCCTTCAACCAGCTCCAATTTCCCCCACGCTTTCGCATTTGGAAGGCATATCAGATAGGAATGTGTTGAGAGCAAATGCCAGGTAATGCAAACTTATGGTCTGAGAGGTGCTAAGGAAAACACGAGTCAACGAGCAACCACTCTGCAGAAAAGCCCCAATTCCAAAAAAGCTGTTTAGCTATGTGAAAAGAAAAACGCTATTGTGTAACAATCTCATACACCTGTCGTTTGTTTGTTTTGTTCACAGACCAAACAACATCTGATGTTGAATTAAAGATAATTTTTTAAAAAAATAATGAGAGGCCAGTCATTATAGCTGATACTTGATTCCGTAAATAGTATTCATCCTTCAGTATTTCTGAGGCAATCTGTCATGAGCGGTGAATGATTGGAGTGCGCCGCCCGGGGATCCTCCTCCTAATCTCATGTCGAATCCTTGTCTGGACTCTGGTATACCTGGAGAGTTTGGCATACAAATATTTTAGACTGTAGATGGTCTGGTGGTATCTATGCATGATGAGCGTATACTATCCGGACTATAAGTCGCACTTTTTTCATAGTTTGGCTGAGGGTGAGATTTACACCCAAGTGCGACTTATATATTAAAATGTATAATTTCACATGTTTGTTATTTTCACACTGACAGCCGCCAGAGGGCGCTCTAGGCTTGTGTACCAGTATCTGCTAGTGTGAGTGAGGAACTGGTGAAAAGTGGTTACCGTATTTTCCGGACTATAAGTCACACTTTTTTTCATAGTTTGGCTGGGGGTGAGACTTATACCATCTTTTTTTAAATTCAAATATATGATTTCACATGCCGCTCGAGGGCACTGCAGGCTAATCGAACAGCAGAAAGAAAGTTTGGCATGAGCGAGAAACTTGCGAGGGAAAAACAAGATAATCACGGGCTAAAAGCTAGATGGCCACAGCTACAGGAACGAGTTCGCAAATGAGAGCTTGAAACCCGTGCTGCCGGGAGAGGCTTGTTACGCCTCCGTGCCCAGGTAGTTGCCATGGATGAAGCTTTCAATTTAGTGATATAGTATGTTATGCTATAGTTATCTGAACTGTTTATGTGACGTTAACATACCAGACACCTTTAGTTCGTTGTTTATGCTTCACGTAGCTAACCATCAATGTGTTACGTTAGCATACCGTACGCCTATTCAGCCTGTTGTTTTTTTTCTTTATTAGGCATTTTTTGGCTAGTGCGTCTTATATTCTGGAGCGGTGCAATGAAGAAAAACAAAAAAAGCTAACCACGGGTTAAAAGCTAGATGGCCACAGCTAGAGGAACGAGTTCTCAAATGGGAGCTTGAGCAACGTGCTACCGGGAGAGGCTTGTCAACGGTGCAATTACGACTCCATGCCCAGGTAGTTGTCAAGGCTGGTGTGACTTATAGTCCGGAGCGACTTATACAGTATATGTTTCTTTCTTCTTCATTATGCATTTTTTAGCTGGTGGGACTTATACTCCGGAGCGACTTATAGTTCGGAAAATACGGTATGATACATTATCCCTAGTAGATTGGCTTCAAAAGTCTTGACTGGCACTGAGTCTTATTTCATTTCAGCAAATAAACTTCCTCTGACTGAACAACTTCCAAAGTGTTGGTGTTGTTTCAAAACTTTGTGACTTCTTGGGGTTCAGATTGAGCCAAGGACGGACTCTCAACCCACTACGCAGCATGTCCTTTGATTACCAACCCAAGTGCCAGCCTTTGCATTACCCAGCCAGCTGCGCAAATGTGTCTTTAGTGTTAACAAGCTTTAGCCATCAGCCAAAGGACAGCGAGGGCTCAAGACCTGAGCAGATTTCTCCTGGCGGTCATTGGTGGAGTGCTAAACATGGTTGTATGTAAAAGAGAGTTTCTGCTCTGCTGGATAAGAGACCCAGATGTATGACCCAAGAGAGGAACGCTGGACTTCGGGGGCTCTTAAGGGCTGCAGAAAAACACAGGCCATTAGTCACACAAACACATCGCGGCCTATGCTAATCCCCAGAAAAGGAAACATCAACATGACAGCCAATAAAATCCTGCAAGTTCAGCTGCTGCTTTGCTTTCTCCGATACTGTCTGTGATGTACCAGTGAGTGTTAGTATTGACCGGTGTGTCAGACGCGCCACTCCACAAGCCCCCGGTTTGAAAGCGCACTACTTTGTCACTGACACCGTTTCTCGGGGTTGCCTGGAGGAAAAGCAGCAAGTGTACAATATAGATTTTTAGGTTTTGAATCTTTGCCAATGCAACGTTTAACACAGCGAGCGGATCAAAGCCTCAAATTTGCCAAAACTACACAGGCGAGGCAAGAGTCTAAAACATTTTTCACTTGTAAACTTAGGAAATGCATAGAAAAGTACTGCTAATAAGGATACTTTGACAGTGCCAGCAGGAGGTGGGTGGAAGGACACGCTAATAATAAGGCAGGACTGGGCTTTTCAAACGCACAGTAGAGGCTGAACAAAGAACTTCAATGACTATTTAAAAAAATCCTATCTACAACTTTTGGTTTCGAAAAAAAAAAAGTTCTGTCATAAAAGTCTGCAGCTACTCACAAACAGTATGGTATCATCGCTTTAATATGCCAATAAATACACAAGATAGAGCTGCAGTAACTTACAAGTACTTAAGTTACAGAAATATCAGGGGCTCAATAAAGTGACTTCATATTTTATTAACACTAAAATAGATTTGGTCATTAAAAACACAGCACTGCAAAAATCTCTCAAATCTCAGAATATTGTATCATTTGACAAAATTAACACAGTTCAATACATACAATCTTGAAACGATTGAATTGAACTACTGAAAATCGAGCAGCTCTGCACATAACAAAATAACCTTGAGTTTTGCTTTTGAGATTAATTTACCATATTACTGAATTGAAGCTATGCAATCACTTTTCGTCAGGCTTGGTTTAAGATGTCCTGACCTCAATCTGCTGTGTGTTCCGCAGGTGTGTGCCGATGTACACATGAGCTAATGTTTACAGTACTTCAAGCACTGCGCTCACATTTGGGACTACAGCTCATACAAATAACTCTCCTCTGTCCACTTTCTCTTTCCTGCGAAGATGGATGATCTTTGTGCCTTTGCTCTTTTTCTCTCCAGTGCCAGTTTTTCATTTGCTAGCCTGCAGCAGTGGTTGGGATATGATAAAAATGTGCATTAGCTATTGTTGGGATGAAAACCAATTATTGTGCAAATGTAGAATAACCTCAGTGGCAGTGTTGCTGCAGTAAGGTCCAGGACTGACTGGTTGACCGTCAAAAGCATCTTGTGGACAAAGTGCTATTTGGAATAAATGCAAAATCCTGCTTCCTGCATTGAGGCAAGAGGGGGTACAAGGAGCAAACATAGAAGGCGTACAACTAATTTTAAGAGCAAATATTTTTGCCTATACAACATAAAAGTTTGGGTAAGATGGGCAAACTGCTAAGCAAATGGCGCTTTAACGTTTTAATAACTGCAGTCCTTATTTTTAAAAGGGTCGTAGTGGTCAAGAGCAATATAATATGTTTGTGTGTGAGGAGGAGTTTAGATTGTGACGATTATGAGATATGAAATAAAACTATTTATTCCATTGCAAATTTGTAAATTTGACGCATACAGCATTGATCAAAATCATCTTTTTCATGGCACTGTGTTTCTCCAGTCTAATAATTCAACTTTAAAAGGAAACTTTCAGGTCTATAAAAAGCCTGTTCGCTCATTTGAAAGCTGTCGAGCCTTCACTTGTTTGAAGCCTCAGTATCTCAATGTGATTAACACATTCCACAAATCTACATACTGTGTCACATGTTAATAACGATTACGAACTTGGCCCCAGAGTTTATTTAAAAGATAATAACAGTGAAGACTTGATTAGATCTCTACCTTTCTCTGCTTAAAGAAACCCTAATTTGAACAGAGGGGACACATCCAAGAGTGGCATTTACAAATATTCTAGCGTGGATCGCATTCACCGACTAAAATAATGAATTAATCTGCATAGCCCCGTCAGAGCCTGCATCACCGTGTCCCTCGGTCCCCTCGGCCCCAGCCCCAAAGCCATTTCCTGCAAGTCGTCAGCAGAGGAGAGAGATGGAGGGCTGAGCACACACCATCGCCATCACAATGACCTTTCCGCAAGCCCAGGGAGCACGCAATGCAGAGGAGAGGCAATAAAAGTAATGAAAGAAGCAGAGGCAATTAAAGTGCTGTGTGCACGTGTGTGTGTGTGTGTGGAGGGAAGCGTGGCGGAGATGAGCCTAACTGGAGGCGGGCGTCGGGAATGCACTACAGCTCCATATCCCCCATAATCCCTGTGTGATCGGCCAGCAGCCCCCGGTGTGCTCCCAAGTCTGTTATCCTCCTGCAGCGCTCACCGGCTAATCCGTACAAAAGGACAGCCATGCACGTAGTATACCAGGGACGCACATTGCTTTACCATCATTCAGAAGCACAGCACCACGACGCGTAATTATCAGGACCTGAAAGCAACGCACGCAGCTAAAAATAACCGACTAAACACAGAGGCATTAAGGCACAAACTCGTATGTGTTTAGTTTGTGACAACGAATCGCTCTCCTCCCGACCTCAACAGTGCAACTCCCTCGCAGCCACGGAGAATCATTATCTCCTGATGCAGTCACACGAGAAACAGCAATTATTTCTCAAGGCAACACGTGGGAAAAAATAAATACATTTACAAATGTACACAGCACATATTAGCAGCCAGTTGTGGTTGTTTGTTGTTGGATGTGTGGGAGCAGAGGAGGCAACGGGGGCTTGAAATTCGCTTCCTCCAGATGAGTTTACTGACCGCAAAATGACAAGGATGCTTCTCTTAAACCAATTACACATGGCTGCCACTTCCATGCGACATTGACAAGACGTATATGGGCTGAAAGCAGGACTATAGGATGATCTTGATAGGTGCAATAGGTTAAACAGAACAATATGTCATGTAATTGCAGTTACAACAAAAACACAACTGTATTTATTTACTCATTTACAAAAAATTTATGTATGAGTAAATACCTTGTATGTGGGAATCCATCAACACAGTGTAACAAGCTGGTGTACTCTTGAATCTGAATAAAAACGGATGTTTATTTTAGGGAGGGTATCTGGTGCAAAATGAGTTCCATAATTACGCAGGTGGAAGAGGCACAATAAAATGCCATTGCTATATGCTATGCTATTCAAGAAAAAAGTGATATGTGCTAAAGGCTATTGTCTATCTCAGCGGGGAAGTTTTAAGGTAACAATCCGCCATCTTTGGGGTATTGCCTGACTATAGCGGTTTGACAGAAAGAAATGTTATTTTGATTATCTCATTCGGAGAATAACTATGGTCTGACCAGCCAAAAGTTCACCAACACATATCACTTAATCAGATTTAAGAATACAAAGAAAACAAACAAAAAAAGTTATCCCCTGACTTACGACAGAATCTAAGCTGAAGTGGAGCATTACGGATCAGCGTGACCTCTAGAGGTTACTGTTGGGCTTTGAAGCTCAGGCTAATGACCACAATGCTCTGTGAAGGGACTAGTGCCATGATCAGCTCCAGCCATCTAAAGCTAAGATATGGTGTTATTATAAAACTCCAATATCATAACTGTGCTCAGGGCTTGTCAGGGGGCCGGGCTGGTTAGACTGTGGCTGCTTAAAAGCGGATCACTGGTGTGTACCTAGGTCTGATCATTATCCTCCTGTCCTCAAATTCACTTCTCCCTGAGAAGTTTTAAGTATCAAAGGATATATAAGTTTCAGGGAAAACAAATTTAAACCATTTACAAGTGCAAAAGGCAAACCACGCATCACACAAAGTTCAATATATCTGTTAGCGCTGAAAATCTCCAGGCCCAAATCACCAGATCAGTGCAAATGATACATGTTTTATAAATAGTAAATTACGCACTAAGACTTTACTAATGCTTAATATTGTGCCATTTTTGATCAATCACAACTTTATTTTTGGAGCGCATTTCATACAAAGTCGTAATGAAAAGTGCTTTACAGATAAAATACAATTCCCGTCCACCCAACCACCCACTCTTGCAAAAGGGAACATTCAGTCAGCCCTGTGGCTTTGCTTCCATTGCCCAAAGGTTTTTCAATACATTCCCCAATTTTCTGCACTGCCCTATCCCTTGAAGCTGGGGAACCTGATTTTTTTTTCCCACTTTCAATCCTTAAAAAGAGGTAGTGGATTAAGCTGCAGCCCCAACTTATCCTGATTGTTCACGTGAATCAGTTATATGTTTGTACAGCTTTGGCAGAAGTAAAGTGAAGCCAGCTAGACCACCATAGATATAAATAGCATTGAATTTGAAGCAGAACTAAATAACTCATGCCCCTTGAGGCCATAAGCGCCACTGCAGGTGTTGTAGCATGATGCGTTTTTTTTTAAACTTATTAATTGTCCGTGAGAATAAATACTACGCTGACAGAAAAGACAAAAGGGGATATTGTACATTGTGCCAAAACTCAATGACACAATGGAGATAATTTTTGTCAATCAAACTTGGCTGTAAACACTGCTAAAGAGGCGCTAGTCCGCAGTTAGCTTTGCCTATTTAGCCTGTTAGCTTCTTCTTTGTGTTCAAAGACCTGTAGACCTGTAGGCAGCAAAGCTGCAATTGTGTTTTTTTTGGCCAGACACCAGGGCGAGATGAAAGACCCCCCAATCATCCCATTAACACTTGTATTACCCCCAGAAGGACTACGAAAAGGATTTATTATGGTAAACAAGATACGTAGTTCTTCTTTAATACACGTTATGATAGAAAAGGAAATGTGCAGCCAGAAAACTCAACTTTAATAACTTTTGGACATACAGCCATTAACTGCAGCACTTAAAGAAGAACTAAGTAACTTGTTCACCTTAATAAATCCTTTCCTTAGTCCCTGGGGGTAATATAAGTGTTAATGGGATGATTTGGGAGGTCTTTCATCTCTCCCTGGTGTCTCTGGCCAGAAAACCACCCTTGCAACTATCCCTGCCTCTGGATCGGATGTGCAATACACACTAATAGAATCACAAACAGGAAGCTAACAGGCTAACGGGCACAGCTACCTGTGGGCTAGCGCCACTTTAGCAGTAATTACAGCCAAGTTTGAGTGAAAAAAGTGATCTCCATGGTGTAATTGGGTTGTGGCACATTGTACAATATCCCTCTCTCCCTTTGTCTTTTCTGTCAGCGTAGTATTTACTCTCACAGACAATTAATGAGTAAAAAAACGCAACATGCTATGACACCTGCAGTGGCGCTTCTGGCCTCTAGGGGCATGAGTTACTTTGTTCTGCTTTAAATTAACCCTAATATTATCCATTAAGTATTTTATTCTTAAGTATGATTTTTTTTTAGCACCTCCACTGTCTCACTCACCAGTGTGAACGTGTAACCAAAGAGTTTATCCAGCTGATTACGGCAAGTTTGCTCTACTCTTAAACTAAATTGTACGGCTATCCAAATATCTCCATCGAAACAAGGCAAAAACAGGTTGTCAGTGAGAAAAGTCTTCATTGAATCAGCTCCATCTGCTCCCCAGTCACGCACCATCGTAACATTGTACTTGAGATTTAAGACACACAGGTGAGCAGATGACTGATACACCTTATATGCATGAAAAAAGATGAAATTGGGATTAAAGAGATTAATTTGTGACGGTAATTTGAACAGAAACTTTCTCATCAGATTTCCCCAAAGTTTCTAAAGGATGTCAAATGTGCTCCGGTTTCATTTAGTAACAGATGAATGCTCGGTAAATTGCTGCGCTTCAGGCTCCTGTCCCTCCGGCTGGTCTAGAGACATACATCGTCAGACTTGTATGGCTTGTACAGATCTGACTCGTTTCTCGTAGCATCCACTGGGGTTAAAAAATAATTACTAGTTTTCGAATACAAATTCTGAGTGAAACTAATTCAATTTGTGAGCATGACTGGAGGGTTTCTCCAAGTGGTTTAAAAAAAAAAAAAAGGTTGCATCAAAACTTCAATCATGCTACAAGGGAGCGATTACCCTTTGCAGACCTTGAAAAACAGTTGCAAGTAAGATAAGGGAGCAAAGATTCAAAGCAGTGGACTGATGTTACGACATAAGAGATCTCCTTTTTCTATTTCTCTAAGGTTAAGGTTTATACTTGTAATATAATTTGATTTTAGGTAATGAATCTGCTAACCCCTGCCTGAACCGAGCACGCCGTCTCCGGTTCGGCTTTACCCAAATCTAAAAGCTTCTTGAACAATGAATGAATCAAAATAGCGACGAAAATGAGGATGAGAAGAGAGCGACAAAAACACAATAAACAAGCGACAAAGACATGATTAAAAAGTGATGAAAGAGCAAAAAATGAGACACAAAAAAGCCACAAAAGAGCGACAAAAACGTACCGGAAAAGGAACAATAACACAATTAAAAAGCGATAAAAGACATGAGTAGAAAGAGACAAAAACGTGAAGAAAACACGACAAAAAGTGCCAAAAAAGCAATGAAGAAAGCAACAAAAAATGACAAAAACAAGACCAAAAAAACCTGCGAAAACGACACCAAAAAGACGAAAACATGATGCTTAAAAAATGCAGGTCTTAGCTTTCAAATGTGGCGTTACTCTAACCTATAGGCTTTAAACTCCAGTCCAGAAGCTTTTAAATTTGGGTAAAGCTGAAATGGAGAATGTGCTCAGTTAAGGCGGGGTTAAGGAAAATGCATCTTGGTTCTATAAGTTGATCAAATCTATCTGATATAATAATGTATGCATAATATTATTTATGGTATCGGATGCAGTATATTGTACCTTATCAATTACTTTTACCAGGTTATCACAACCCTGACTTTGACCTTAGCCCTGAATAGCAGCTGTACCTCAAATTCATGTATTCTTTTGTGCATCTAGGTTGAATTAACCAGGCGAATGAACGGAATAACTTCTGGCTCACTGGCAAATGGAAAAGGACCGATTTAAAAGCTGATAAGATTGGAGCAGATAAAACATGCACAACCGAACCAACCGTGTGTTTACAGAGCAGTACACTGAGACACTCGCTTCGATCAATATATCGATGTTTTGTAATAGGCCCTAAATGACTCAGGTTAGAGAGCGCGCCGCATAGACACAGTCGCCATTTCTGCATCTCAGCAAAGTTTAAAAAAAAAAAAAAAAGTACTATTAAAAATAAGTGTGTGAGGCAAAAGTCATTTGCATTTCTCCGCAAGAAACAAATTACCTCCAGCTCTGATTCCTCTGACCTTCATCGCGTTGTGTGTGTTGTTGAACATGCGCTAAATTCAGCCCATTAAATATTTAGGAGTTTATTACTGTCTAATTTAATCGTATATGTTGACCTTTTGCCTCCATGTTTAATTTATTGCCTCTGTATATCACCTTACGCGGTGCCATTTTCATATTGCAACATAGATCTTCCCAAACTGTTTCTGTATATTTCCAAAAGCATATGGTCAAATATATTTGCGAGAAAACATGCAAAAATGTGAAATACTTTGAGCGGTAAGGAGTTTCAATGCAAAACAAAACCAATATTCAGCTCTGTGAGAAAAGCCGTAAAGTAAAGGGGACAGAGGGAAAACAGGCTTTATGTTAAAGGGAAAACAAAGCTGTATATGCGGGTCCAGGCTTTAGGCAACTCCAGAATATCCCATTTACATACTTGCACAGTCAACAAGAAACAAGCGCTGACCACATGTTGCTCTGTCACCATCTCTGCCACCGTGTGTGTGTGTGTGTGTGTGTGTGTGTGTGTGTGTGTGTGTGTGCGTGTGTGTGTGTGTGTGTGTGTGCGTGTGTGCGAGGGAGAGAAAAGCCTGCAGCCTTTACGATGCTCACCTCCCTTTTCCATCGACAAGTGAGGTGCAGTAACAGCTAATCGATGGCTCGTGAATTCCCTGCGTCCCCCCCCTCACCAGGCTGATCAATATTCCTAGCAATTAGAATCCCCTATCTGCATGGCTGTGAGGACCTCAGGGTGGCTCGCCAGCCCACAAACACCCAATTTAGTCCTCAGCCTATCACTTAATTACTAAATCCTCCCTAATGCCTATTGGCAGGTGGCGGGCGCACTAACAGACGCCCCAGTGGCTGAATGAACATGAGACCTTTGGTGAGGTGCTGGTTAAGATGCCCCCGTCTCACTCCAGCCGGCCAGTTAAACATCTGATTCCACATGAGGGCAACGACCTGAAATGATCCTCATATTGAGTACCTGGCTCACACGTGGCACAAATAGACTGTGGAGGATGGCAATAAAGGAGGAGGGCTCGGACGATGACGATCTTGCAAAACAGTGAATGACATTAATGTCCACTAGTGTGTAGTTTGACAATATGTTGTGATTGGATTAAGCATTTTGTATAACAGCAATAATGCTACGATTTGTCTTTTAATATGATGTTTCATTAGATATGCAGGTAAAAAGGTGGAGAATGAAAGCAAACTGACTTAACCTGAAATTTTTCTCATTTAATTCCTTTGGAGAAAAAAACACTAAAAGTATGTACATAAATTGCATTTGCCAATTTACGACCAATTATGACCTAATGCCCGGTACACTTCTCTAGTAAATCATATATACAGCAATTTAAATTAAAAAACAAATAGCAATTGTTGGAATATGGGTAGAAAAGACTCAAATCTGTGAATTGATAGAAAGTATTTGAGGAACCTACACTGCACTTCCACTGAATATGAACATGTAAGACACTGGACAGTGACAGAAGAGTAACTGACCAATAACATGATGATAGAAATGACAAAAAAAACAACTGTGACAGCTGTGACATTGGACAAGTAAGGATGGTCATGCTGAAGCACTTAGTAAAAAAACAAAACACTTATGCATACAAGACTAATAATTTAAATGGCCAAATTAATTGAGGACCCAAATAATGAATCATTTTAAAAGTATTATGAATAGTCAGTGTTTTCCTGTGGGAGGAAATGCCACACTGTGTGTACTGCCGTTGTGTCTCCAGCTGCTCCAGCTCTGTCCTCACAACTCTTTTACACAGAATCCTCAAGGTTAAACAGGTGGGTTATATCTGCACCTCATGTGGGAGCCTGCACAGTCTGCACAGAGGGCCATATGTAAAAAAACTAATGCTTAACAACACACTTTGAGAGAGTTTGTAACAAATATTTGAGTTATTTTAGCAGGCTACACGTGGAGTAATGCCACGTGTAGCTGTAGGAAGCCCAATGAGCCTAATTTCAGGAAGATATAAAATCCGATCAAAGAATACTGACACAACAAACAAAAAAACCTCCCAAAAAAATCAATTGTAGGTTAAGCTGTTTCTTAGCCGTTTTAAACTGACTTGCGGACATCTCGACTCGGTCTACGCACCCTTGCATGATGCAAACTCAACTTCTGAATAGCACTGAGCAAGGAGGGCCCTGGGGAGTGCCTGCCAGCACAGAGGTCCGCACACATACACTCAATGTTGTCACTTTGTCACTTTTCCATCACATATCTATGTAAATAAAACTGCCCCAGGTAAAGTAATGATGGGAGCCTGGAGCTTTACAAATCCCCTTGAAGGACAGAGCAGGAAGGCACCTGCCTTCTTTCACCCCCAAGCCATCTCTGCACCTGCTGCACTGCCTTCACTTCTCCACTGCCCCCTAATTTGGCACTTTCTCCAGGATGACATGTTTGAGACAGAGCAGGAAGTGTCCCAGGTCAGGAGAGAACAGCTCCCTGACAGGTGTCACCTCCAATCAGCGCTGGGCCTTTGTCTAATGTGTTAACTATTCAATTAACCAGCAAATCACACTGAGAAAGTGCCAGCACCTAATTACCTATGAGAGCAGGGCCGTGAACGAAGTAAAATATATATGTGTGTGTGGTTGACAGGTCACACATCACGTTACTGTTAAGTTTTCTATCACACTGAAACGCCTCCAATATTCACTTTGAAAACACTGGCGGTCATGAACAGGAGCTGGATGTCATGCCCAGTAAATTAATCAAGACTGGCAAAAAAAAAGTACCTTTTTATAATAATAATTCGTCAAAAAAGAAAAAAAAAGAACAGCCTTTTTTGAAAATGGTTTCTCCCACATGTCTGCTCCATCTCCTTTAATACCATAACGAAGTGTCATAATAGTGCCCTGCTTTCACAGTGTGGATGTTGACGCCAATCAAGACAGATCTATGTTTCATGGCCACTTACAGATGTATAAATAGCCAAATGAGGAGTGCTAACCATCTATAAAATGGCAGTAAAATGTTGCCAGAAGATGACAAGCATCATGAGCATGTTGTGTTGGTAATCAATCCTAGAGGAGGGGAAAGAGTCAGGACATGCGTGCAGTGGCTGCTAGGCAAAGACAGAGAGTGCAGGGCAGTAAATCACATCTGTGCTCCACGCTGGCCCCACTGACACATCACCACTTTAACTGACATGGGGCAGGCTCGACAGCCTGATGAATCACCAAACTACACTCCATTAAAGCCAAACGGGCACCACGAGCACTGCCATAACAAACAATTAGTCACAGCTGTGGGTACTGACCAAAATGAGCGGGTGCATTATGGGCATTCACAGGTATCCTGGGCACCTGCCAATGTTTGTGATAGGCAAGGTACATGTTGTTTTCCCACCAACTTTCTATTTATGCAGTACGCCTCTGCGGTTGCATAACAGACATTTAAACATGTAAATCCAATATATTTCAGGGGGTATAGAGTGAAAAAATGTCTAAATCATAACTTCTTTCTAGTATAGTTTATAGGGCTTAAAATAGCATGTACACATACAATAACTTACTAACTAGAAATATACATTCCGTACTTCCTAATTTTCAGCTATATTCACCATGAAAACACAGAAAACAAATGTGGAGTCACCAAACCAGATCTTCTCATAGTTTAATGATAATACCAAAACCTGTAGCTATACATGCGTGCTTCATTGCCAGATTTTTGTCGGAGTAATACAGAGGCTGCTGGTGAGTGTGGAAGTTGTCCAGGGATCTGGGGTGCAGAGACAGACTGATGTACCTCCAGTCTTTGCACAACCCCACCGGCACTTTAACGACAGCCTATAGTGTACATTAGATCATTATACTCTAGAGCACCATATCTCACGCTGGATAATATTGTTTTTCCTGCAGCTGATGATGCATTACAAAAATAAAGATTGTTGTAACAAACGCCTCATGGGGTGACAATAAATCATAAAAACTTGTAACATGGAAGAGAAATATGCGCCCACAAACACAGCCCCATTCACCAGCCATTTCAGTGATTCATTTACTCCTTTTACAGCAGCTGAGGCAGGAGAAGCAGAGAGGAAATGAGAAAGAAGTGGAGGGAAACACAATTAGTTTGCATTTAACTTGAAAACATCGTTAAGGTCTTAGCACTAATTGTGTTGTTTTAGGCAAACAGAATCTGATAATGACTTCATTAGAGAGAGTGTAATGACTTCCCCCAGGGCACACAGAGGAAGAAGTGTGTGAGGAGTGTGATGTGAGATTGTGAATGATGGAAAGAACATTATATATTAAAAAGATATATTTCAAAGTTTCTTTTCCCCAAAATCCTGAGCAACACCTTAAAGGGAGTAGACAGAGTTAAAAAATGTTAAAATTGTGTATTTTCTACCCCCTACTTGATCCAGCAATGTCCTAATGTGTAAAATGAGCCCAGACCTATTCACCACTATGCCGCTAAAATCCTGCACTGTCACTCGAAAGACCTTTGGTGGCAGTAGTGAGTATAAAAATGACAACTTCCATCTAGTCCCTTTGAATTAGTTTGTAAGTTTGTTATATTGGATGAGAAACTAGAACTCTTGGAAAACCAAAGCAACGTTATGGTTTTGATGTGTTGCTGGTATAGATAAAGATAAAGATAAAGTTTTATTTTCATATTACCATCCAGTGTCATCTGTAGCAACTGAAAAGGAAGGGAAAAAAGTCTATTTGTATTACTGTATATTTTGATAATGTCATTTATAGGATTGTGTGCATAATTGTATACATTTCATATACAGTCACAGCTGAACATAAGATTGTGTATAATAGAAACGGAATTGGCAAAAGATAATCTGTTTTCAGCATGGCAGCAAACATTACTGAATAAATTATTGCATCAATCAGTACTAAGCTACAGTGTAATCTTCTAACTCGGTTTCCCCCTCCACCCCGTTAAATAGACAACAGCCTATGGCTATTTGAGATGAGATTCAGACAGGCAACTGGGGGGAGGGTGTTTATGGAGAAGGCCACCTTCCTCTTCTCCTTACTCCTCTCCTCCATCCAGCCCTCTGATTAATTTCCAACTAGATTGCTTGGCCTGCAGTATTATTAGCATAAAATTTCCATGGATCAAGCTTAGCTATAAAAGCCTTTCATCAACCCGCTTGTCAAACACAAAATTTAAAAATCTCATTCTGTTTCTAATATCATTTTCTTACAATGGGAGTGATGGGCAGAGGATATGGAGGTGTGAGGGAGGAGAAGAGTGTCGTTGGCAGTGTGCAGAATCACAAGATTGTTATAGGATAAACGGAGTCATCAATCAAAATTAAACAAGGGAGCAGGTTGGGAATGAGATCTCCTAGAGGGCAGACACACATATTCATGTCTGCACACTATGTGAGTTATTCGTGAAAAGACATAGGAGCCAAGGTCAGACCAGGGGGAATGCCAAAGACCCTGGCCTTACAAAACATGTGGACTCAGCTAAACTCTCCTCATTCACTTATTCAGCAGCAACAGCCCTGTCACACATCTGCATCTATCAACAACACACCTCGCCCCCTGCGCCTCCACAGACTCATTAAACGCTTGTCACCGTGCTACTTTTTGACAGCTGAACTAATAAATAATTCCAACCATTGTTATGATTACAAAATGTGCAACATTGCCACTGGTGCCTCCCCCAAAGCGTCTCACCTTGCCATTAATTAGGAAAAATAAAGCAGGCAAACGGTGAGTGAGCGGGGCATTTTAATAAGGATACAGAATCGATGCAATTTAATCAATTGCAGCTAATTAAAAAGCTTTATTGCAAAACAATCAAGGTACATAAACAAGATTAAAATAAATGAACTGTGCAGAGGGAGGGGCTCTCTAATTAAATGATACAAATTGTCATTCAGTGGCTGTGCTCTGTGGGCTGACACCTTGAAGAGAGCGAGGCCATTGTTAAGAGGCACTTCAGCTGTATCTTTACCACAATTCATTAGGCACATGCTCAGGTTTGCATTGATTTGTCACAGTCACTGATTTTGTAGGTTTTTTTTGCCCATATGCCTTAATGGACAGCACAGCACAGAGCGTAACGGGACGAAGAACAGATGGGAGAGACATTCAGAAATGAAAAGTCACAATTTATCGGATTGTTTTTTAATCATGATTTCAGCTTTTTTGGCTTATTTAAAGCAGAACTATGTAACTCATGCCCCTAGAGGCCATAAGCACCACTGTAAGTGTCGTAGCATGCTATGTTTTTTTTTTCTCATTAATTGTCCCTAAATACTACGCTGACATAAAAGACAAAGGGACAGAGGAATATTGTACATCCAATTACACAATGGAGATCATTTTTTTCACTCAAACTTGGCTGTAAATACTGTTTGAGTGGTGCTAGCCCACAGTTAGCTTTGCCTGCTAGCTTCTTCTTTGTGATTCCATTAGTGTGTATTGCGCCTCCGGGTCGGAGCAGGGAAAGCTGCAAGTGTGGTTTTCTGGCCAGACACCGGGAGGAGATGAAAGACCCTCCAATCATCCCTTTAACGCTTGTATTACCCCCAGAGGTACTACAGAAAGGAATTAAGGTAAACAAGTTACTTAGTACTGCTTTAATGCTGAACTTTCTTTTCTTTTTTTAAGAAAAGACAATATTTTCATTATATTTTAGTCAAAGTCGGATTTGAGTCGTGGCTTATCATCCCTGGGTGATTGTGGGTCCCGACGCCAAACCAGTTGAGAACCAGCCGTAGATCATTTGACCATAGGTTGTGAGCAGTTTTTTTCCGTCTTTGATATCATTATTGTGAAATGTTCAGGAATCCAAACATGGTGTCTATGACAACAATGCATAAAAAAAACGAATGGGAATCTAAACAAAACTGCACACAGACTGCAGTCATTTAATGCTCAGTCAGTCGTTATCACTTATCTCGAGTAATTGTTACGTGTTTGTGCAAGTGTGAAATTGAACAAAATTGCTCTCCATATAATTAAAGCAAACATAACAGTGCAGAGTCCAGGCCAGGCGAGCATGACGACAACAGTGCATACAACCAAGGGCAAAATATCCTTAGCGTCTTGCAACATAGTATATATATAAAGATATAGTCCATGCACCTGAAGGAGCTCTCACGTCATGGCATCCTGTGCAGACTTGATTTAGAAACATGTACGATTAGGATGATAAACTATAGCATTAGCCCTCATTCACAGGGTTGCTTCTTGCACCTCTGAACACACCAATTTGCCCAACCTGCTCCCCGTCTGTTTGAGGCTCGGTGCTGACCAGTCTACTTGGATGGAAATGATGTCCCGCAGTGAGTCTCGCGAAACACCTCACAAAGCAATTACTAACAAGGCTGATGTGGCAGCCCCCACTCCCGCAGTGTGCGCGGGAGGGGATAGAGCGAGAGGCCAAGTGCCCTTCAGCAAAAATGAATTTTCCAATTTCGGTTAGTTCTTCCATGAATAAATAAACAAATGAATAATTGAAAGGAACAACATAAATAAATAACATCACAAACATTCCCTAGTACTCATAAGTATTCTTGAGATAGCTCGGCCTGCATTCTAATGATAAAAGCAGTACATGTCGCAAGTTGAGGCACATTTATCACGACAGACAGAACTTAAATTAATTAAATAAGCATTTCAAGGAGCTCAAAACATCCTGCTGAGACTGAGCTGTAGCCTGCCCCATTTAAAACCCCAAATACTGAAATACACTGGTTGACTTTGCATTTAAAGCTGTTGTAGTCATGCTGTTGGCTCTAAAACTAAAATCGCCATTGTAAAATTTTGCAGCAGTAGCTTTAGTTATTGGATGCAGTCCCAATACCATTTGTTGTCAGACTTCCAAGATTGTATTCGAGAAACTACATAAAACACACACAAAAATCTAGTAGAAGGCAATATTTCAAGACTTGAATACAAACGATGAAGAGGCTGTAAAAGCCAATGGGTTATGCATAGTAAAAACAAACAAATATAGAAGTGGAAAAAGTCAAATCAAGTAAATAAAGCTTTCATATTCATGAAGATCATCTCAGTGGTTTGCCAGAGATGCCCTTCCTGACCTATATAGTTTGATACTGGATGGACAACACTGATTTATAGGAGGTAGTAATAATAGTTATGCTTCAAGGAGATAATTGTATACATAATCCTGACCAATTACGATGCTTAGAAAAGTCCACCATCAGCAACAACAACGACATGACTACTAAATGTATCAACCATCTTGTTCTACACCAACAGGGCATTTGATATTGAATAAGGGGTTAAACAATAATTACTGACTAATCCCATTGTATTTGCATAAAAGAACTGTGCATCAGCAAACACATGAGGAAGTTGCCCTTTGTCCTCTGTGTGGCTGCCTTCCCCAAAGCTCATTAAGGGATACTGTTAACATGCCTCCTAAGCACAAAATGTTAATTAAAAACACAAGGCTAATATGCATTTTAACGCAACAATTTTGAACAGCACGGAGGGAGAGGAAAATCCCATTTCCTCAGTGGATTTACTGATTGCAGAAGTTAATTAGGAGCCCGTGATGTGATGAGGGGACGACCACAAGGCATGCGCTGCCACTGCCCCCTCACTGCTCTCACCACTGCAACCCCCCAGGAGCTGCTGCAGGGGGCCAGGCCTCTGCACCCACTGTCTCAAATAGTTCTGATACAGATCCAGAGCTGCTATGTTCCCTCCCATTGACGAAAATGTATGTCCAAAAAGTTTGCATAGAGTTTTCAGGAAAAATATCCTTTATAAATCAACTGTATTGCAAGTTTACATAATCAGATTTGCTCTTTAAGAGGTAAATTTCTCTAAACAGTAACACAGTAGGTTTGTTCCCTGCTGACTGAAAGGTAGCCAGTTCCAAACTTACCAAATGGCATATTTAGGGATGGTACCGTAGAAAAAAAAAAATCGATATTACTGATACTAAATTATTTGTCATATAGAACCATAAAACAGATTCATAATTTATTCCTTTTCCTTCTATTTCATTTATTTTACATTTGTATCATTTGTTTGAGATGAAACAACCCAGAAACTTCCTTTAATGACAAAAGGACAGAAAAAACACTTTAATCATATTATTTTTTCCCCCATTTACAACATTTTTTTCACGTTTTTGCCCCAAAGTTTTCCAAATAAATAATCATTCCTACTTTCCTCCAATTTTTCAAATGTGTTCCCGATTTTTCTGTGTTTTTTCCCCAAAATATCCTTTTTTTCCCCGTATTTCGCCCAAAATGTTCCAGTTTTTTCTAAACATTTTACCAATGTTTTTCCCCAATTTTTCAAAATGTTTTTCCCAGTATTTCCCAATTTTTCCCAAAGTTAACCTCTTTTCTTTTCAATTTTGATGACCAACAGCATCAGATCTTGACTATACATATTTCGTATTTCTTTTCGGTTCCTGCTTTCAATACTTTTATTTTTTCTATATCAGACCAGTAGTACCAACCTTTTTTTTTTCCAGTTCCAGACTGGTATCGTTTAACGGTACCCAGCCCTGGGCACATTACTGTTATGTGCCTTGGGATACCCCAGGATAGGGTTCTGGTTTCACAACTTGTCAAGTCATTGTACGAATCATTCACTATTAGTGTCTAAGACATAGTAACAAGAGGCCAACCTGCACCAACCTGGGCAGTTTCTAATTCCAAAGAACAACATTAATCTTTGGCTAAAGAGCGATACACTGACTCTACTGACTGAAGTAGCGCTTTCATGCAGTAATATACTTTGCCCCAGCATCAATGTACACATTATTTACCCTTTCATATAATTCATATACTGTATTTGTCAATGCGTAAATCATAGTCAAGTATGATATGTCAACAGCGCTGCCCAGTAGAGTCAAAGTGTGCACCTAGGACATTAAAACAACATGTCTGCAACAGCTCTGATAACTTTTTTTTACTTAAAGACACTTGGGGTGGGGACTATTTTTATGAAGTGACAAACTCTTTCAGTGACAGGATCAGCCCATAAAAGACCATGCGAATGAAATGAGCGAGTGTTGGCTGAGTGTGAAAATATACTGCAGCACGCACCTCCACAGACCCCTCTATTAATCAACCTGTCTGCACTTTGTTTTGAGAGTAATCTCGTCCAACCACCAGAGAAGCACTCAGCAGTAAGTGGCGCTTGGCTGTGCTTTGAAGGCCGTGCTTTATTGCCGTCCCAAAGCACAGCAAGACGACTGCGGTACAAAAACACATCATCTCTGCATTCAACACTCGCTTTGGCGCGCACACACCAAGCGCTGAGAACCGCCAAGGGCCCAAAGAACAACTACACAGTCCATTCAAGTCTGATCATTACACAACGAACAGCCATAAGTGACCTCGTCTTTAGTAAAAGCAAGAGCAAACAAGTGAAACAAGAGTATTGTTGTGTCAATAATTAGAATTAGGCGAACATTACTGGTCAAGTTAGTCTGTTAAAGGCTCGAGACACACTCTGTTACGTGTGTTAATTAGTTGAATTTAAAGTGTTTTGTTTAAAGTTTTTTGATAGACATATTTATGCCCTTTTACACTCCTTAAATTATTTTATATGAGTAACAACACGATCAAAGCTCTTACTAAAAGACAAGCAACACTACTTGATGATTTACAACTTTTTTTTTTACAAGCATCTTTGCGGAAAGGTCAGGCATATCACCCATCCTACAGCACCAAGCAAAGGTGTTATTAAAAATATATCAATTTTACAGACTTCCCAGAGTGTCATAAGGTGACTTAGGAGACCGCCATGTGCCTGCGTTAGGCGTACAATAAATATTTGTTGACAAACTGGAAACTGACATTTTGTCCTTCAGCTACCATCTTTTTTTGTTGTTTCTTAAGAAAATGTATGTATGTTTTAAACTAATACATAACCAGTTTTTAAAGCAATGAGATACTAAGGGCAACAGAGTATGTATATATGTATATAGAGAGAGATTTGTATATTTTTTTTTACATGCATCAAGACAAAAAACAGAAAACTTCCACCAAAACGGAACAGGGTTTTGTTACTTGACCTCCACAGAAACACCTGTGTTAATATTTTATGAAAAAGGACAGAAAGTGCAAGTGAAATTTAAAGCACAAATGAATAAAGTGCAGAACTGGTGATGTGCACTGTGCTGATGGTCGCTGATGGAGAAAATCTGGCTGTGGGGAATGACACAAATATTTTATGAGATAGGCTTTGAGTATCAGTAAATAGTCATTGACATCTACATACACTACAAAAAGCATGAACAGACCTTTTTTAAAGTGACACAGAACCTTGCACTTACTGTTGCACATTCAAGCATTTTCTTTGGCACTCAATAGTTATTAGTAATGAAAATATGTAGAACATTTCTTTTGTAATAGTGAAAATCCTATAAAACCGTTAATTGGTTATTTATTGGTTTAAAATATATTTACTTTCCAAAACAACCATTTTTTTTTCTGATAATATAGAGAAAACAATGTTTACATACAGTGTGGCCTCAGAAGGCTCTTCTCTTGTTCTGTTTGTGAAGGGAAGGGTGTGCGAGATTCAAGGTTTTATGGTATTCAAGATGAAATTCTCAGATGAGCACACGGCACAGAGGCATAAACTTGGGCTACAGAAGTGATTGCTCATAAATGGGTGACCTCCTGCTTTTCACATCTTTTAAAGAGATGACATTACTCTGGACTTTTGTATAAACACTCAGAAGGTACAAGTGAATTGAACATTCATCTATCAAGGACACAAAGATTGAATGTTTTCTCCTCAGATGAAAATGCTTTTGACCCACATCTTAAAGGCAGCATATGTGGCTCCTCCAAAGGCACTGACCTTTATATTCCCTTGACAGGAGCCAGGCCAAAGGTTCCCACATGGAGGCCACTTTGTCATTTTTTTTAGCTTATTTCTTTGTAAAAACAGGATAAAGCAAAGCGTGCATGTAACACATGTAGAGGCAGAGCCTTTGACTCTCAGTGTATGAAAGTTACACATCTCTGTGTGTATTCTGACGTGTGGGGCTCACCACTGACCTTTCTTTGCTGCTCCTACTTCTCATCCAGCATGTGGCTC
Organism: Gobius niger; assembly: GCF_951799975.1. Classification (NCBI taxonomy): domain Eukaryota; kingdom Metazoa; phylum Chordata; class Actinopteri; order Gobiiformes; family Gobiidae; genus Gobius; species Gobius niger. The sequence goes on along the minus strand of NC_136855.1, from coordinate 24,185,390 downwards.
AGGCCTGTCTCCACCTGCAGCTCAGAAACCTGCTCAACACAATCAGCCAGAGAAGGGAAACAGGTGAGAGAGGATTGAAGAAATCTGTTTAAGTGTGTCACACACTTTACTTTTGCATAATATATATTCCACCTCAGAGATGATCCATTAGCAGTCTGACAGCAGTGCTCACAAACACAGCAGCTCCACTAATGTGAGCTTTTCACTGGGATCATTGGTGTAGACTTAACTCTTATTTAAACTTACTAAAGTTACTAAATCATTTTAGTTCTCAACCTCCCAACAAGGCTATGAGTGAACAAAAAGACACAGGAAAAGAAACAAAGAAAGAAAGATAGAAAAAAGGGATGGAACAGCAAGGCTGAAGATGAACGCAGACAGAAAAGCAATCACAGAAGAAAAAGCCAAGCTGCCACACCCTCTGCACTTCCCGACACTGATTTATAATTTTAATATCTCTAATTTCCACAGCAGCGCCCATTTTCCAAATGTCATTTTCCAATTTATGTCAAACCGTGTGACCATTTTTCTTAATACAGCTTATGACAAGCTCCGTGGCAAGGCAGATATGCAATTCAGATGGAGTGTTTTACAGCACAGCCGCAGACACACTGGGTGTTTGTGTGTTTGTCTTTATCAGTGTCTGCTCACTGTTTTGGAGAGGGAACAGCTGGGAGCTTTCCGCAAGGGCAAAAATTAGTTTCACTACAAAATATATGCCTTCAGGGAACAAATTATAATCCTGCCATGGATCTAATAATTACAGTTATCATAAGAATTATGATAGTGGCAACAATAATGTATTAAAATATGCATTAACATTAAGTGCTTAAGATGAAATGTGAGCCAGCTTCCCAGTCATTACATGAATATTGATGTTAATTAAAACAGAACCTCTCTTTTTATGTAACACTCCATCTTCTCATAATATTGCAAGTTGGTCTAGAGCCACATACAACGTAGTGAAACTAAGTTTGGAGTTTAACTCCGAGGACAGGGTCAGAGAGACATGTTAACTGAGTGATTTTTTATTTCTTCTAAAAAGAATATCACTTTTTTTCAAGAAAATTCATAAACGTAGACAAGACAGACAATCCCATGAAAGGCTTTCCTCTCTCATGCCATTTGATACAAAAACGTGCCATCATTTCCAAAGTCAGGACTCAACTTCTACCCACATGTTGCTACTGCCACAGTATGTGACCTATCAATTTAAGGGGGAGATCTTCAAAAAAAAGAGAAATTAAAACATGAAAACTGAAACTTTAAAACAGCAAATCTAGACTGTTGGCCTGAGAACATAACGCAAACCCAGTCTGTCCCCTATTCCTCTTCCACGCTCAAAGGGAAACCCTCATCGACTGTCTGTGAGTGGCAGCCAGCTAGCACATGTTCCCAATCATTCTGTGCCACTGAAAAAGGGTAAAAATAACAGGAACAAGTTGTCGGAAATGAAATTCCAATTCATCCAGTCCCTTTATATACTGGTGCAAGAGCCTGTCGTTGAGAAGCAAGGATCAATAGTGTTTAGACAGCAGGGCAGATTTTCTAAGCGCTGGATCAATAGGAAGGAGAGAGGAAAAAATACCCAGGCTTTTCTTTGGCTGTTGTAGTAAATACGAACAAATCAGTGGCCTTAGGCTAAATGGATTGACCAGCTGTTTCCGAGTTCTGTGTTGTAAATAAAGATCCATTCCAAGGTGTGTAAGTGAGGCCCAAAGGCGGGAATGCCACAGCTCAGATCGGCCTCGGATGACCTGTCTGGGGCCACACAGGTGTCATGAGGAGCAGTTTGGAGGAAGAGGATGCTGGTTATTAACAGACACAATGTGCAATCTAAAATCTAAATATATTATTTGCGTGCAGCAGATAGCCAAGGGGTAAAAGCGTATGCCGGACACTGTGCAGGCCTTGGGGTTGTGAGTTTGACTCTTGGCTCCAACAATCTGGTGAATGTCGCTCTCCTCTAATTCAGCACCCGCAAGGCGAGAGAGAGGAAGGTGTGCATTGTAGACATCTATAACACAGATCATCTAAACAGATGGTTGTTTTTTCATTAAAGCACATTATCAAGTGAGGCAATGGTGTGGCCAATGGGACAAGTTAAAATTTCTTACAGGGCAAATTCAGTTAAAAAGTATAAAAAAGATTTCCAAAAATAATTCAAGCGAAACTCAAAGTATTAGAAAAAAAAATGTGGTACCACTCACATAATCCAGATGAGAGGCTTATAAAGCAGTTGAATGAAAATATCAAACCCAAATCATTCACAATAAAGGAGACATCTACAATACAATCACACATGATTTGTTTTATTAGGGTGGTAGGCTGATGGAATTAAGCTGAAACACAGTGGTTCCATTATTCTTTGCATGTATTATTATTAGCATTGCAATATATTGCAGTCACACATTAGGCATAAGAAAGCAAAAAGAAATGTGTTGATGTGTTGCACAAGTAATTTAAAGGCAATTTCTCATTGTAATTGAGGCTTTGTGTGTATGTATGTGCGTTGTGAGAGCTGCTGCTCTCTGATTAAGGTGACCTTAGATTGTGCACTTACTGAAAATCACTCTGAGCAGCAGAGGTTACAGCACCAGTCATTGGCTTCCTGAACACATTACCTTAATGATCCCATTCCTCATGCCTCCATCTCAACACATTTAGAGACGCTGCAGCTACTTCTATTAAGATATTTAAATGTCTCCCTCAGCTGTTTGCCCTCAGCTCCATCACAAAAGGCAAGATACAAATGTGAAAGCTTTAACACCAAATATACACAGAAGAACATATTCAGACTGCAGCTTCCTGGCAAGTAACATGGATTTATCATGTTTTTGTTTTAGTCTAATTGGTATTTGTAAACAGAGCATATTCGAACATAAAGTTACTAGATATAACAAATTACAAACTAACATAATACGTTTTTTTTAAAACTACAACCAACATTTACATGTCATAGCCTCATCACCACATAACCATCAACCTGAGGCACGGTCTACATTATTGTTCAATCACTATAAATTATACTACATAGAATTTAAGGTAAAAAAAAACACAAGTGCTGCAGATCTAATGGTTAAGGCTGACAAAAAATAAATTATTATTAAAAAATGTTAAAAAGAGCAGGAAAAAAGCAAGTTAAATATTTTGCTCCATTTTGAAAATCGATAGTAAGGGCTCCAGAGCTGATACAGTGGCATTGGAGTCTTAAGTGGGGACTGGACCAGAGCAAGTGTTGATGCTGTGGCTCGTACAGAGGATTCTCGTATGTAAGACAAGATACTGCAGTGCAAGGGTGCCTGAGGCGATTCTCTAAGTGGTTATTACTCTGAAAACACAGGTTCCCTCCAGAGGCTGATGAGTGCTGCTCCAGTGTGTTTATGTATGAGCAGGCCAGATAAAGCCACCGCTCAGCGCTCTGAATTATCATGTCCATACATCACAAGGCCACGGTTATGATTCAGTGATGTGGTCTCACAGAATCATAAGACAAATATGAAGAAATCAATGAATACTGACATTTACCAAAACAGAGGAGAGAGAGTTTGTAAGCAATCAGGCCGGTTCACAGAATAGCTGGTCTCATTGGTCAAAGTGATGACATGGGGATTTCTGATTTGCTACTGAGATCAGCAAAGAGAGGGAATTTAGAAAAACAAATCTGTGAATTTAGTTTTTCACAGATTTACTGATTTTTAAGTAAATCAGTGCAAAATTTCAATGGCTCAAGTTTTCCCCACATGTCCTCAAATAAATGTCTTTCAAAAAAACTTGCAGTAGTATAACATATTGAAATAGATTATAAACCCTTGTGCACAATCTGCGTGGAAGCTGACAGCAAGAGCTTGTCCTGTGTCAGAAGAGGTTTTGAGCGACAGAGCTGATGGCCAGGCATCATGGTCATTTAAAAGCTCAGGCCCACTTAGCACATCTTGGCTGGTCCACATGCCACTGACCTTGGTAATGAGCAGCCGCTGGTACAGCAGTCATTACGCCTGCTATCTCCTCCTTCAGGAGCTGTCCTTTATTTCCATAAAACCTTTTATCCACTTTCTCAGCACTGCCATACGGCTCTATGCGGGCCGACAGCCATTAATGACTCTAGCAGTACAGCAAATGCCGTTACATGGCTTGTCTCATCAATATAGCTAAAACAGAACATTCACTGGAAGCAGAGGTAATGTTTTGGTTGTCAGTGTAATGTAGGTCTAATTAAGCCAGGTTCTACAAAAAGGGAGTATAAGAGCAGAGGGGAGATGAGAGGGTGACCCAATTAAAACCAAATGGAAACTCAGCGTGTGCAGAGGAACATACTTTCATCAGATCCTAAAACACATTAATATTCAGGATTAATGAAAGTCACACTCCTACATTCCCTCACTTGCCTGTCAGGTTCATATTTCACAAATATTGTCTTATTATGATCATCATGAATTTCCCCCTAAATATGCAAAAAGATTCAGAGCCAATTACAAGGATGACAAGTGAAATGGGAACAAGCTCAGGAGAACTCAAGAGTTTCTCTTACTCGCATGTATGGTCGTGTGACCAATGTGACTTGTGTTTGCTTAGCCCAGTGCCCAGCGGCAACAGCAACGTGACCTCCATGGCTGACAGTGATCGCCAGACTATCTTCTTCTAGCTGCAATGATTTAGGTCCCTCCATTTGCAGATGAGGCTCTATCTGGGTCTATGGAATAACCCACATAGCTCCATCAAATGACAAGTGACTGGTAAGTGGTGAGTGAATTACTGACAGACTGAATGGGGTTCTCATAAAATAAACCACTTAAATTATGTATATACAGAACACAGAGAATCTGGGGGCGTGAGCTAATTCAGACCATCAAGTGAAATCCATTTTGTCATGTTGAGGTGCAAAAAGAGTCTAGGTCCCACTACAGACTGCAGTTTGGGGAGGTGAAAATGAATTAAATGGATTTGATCAGAAGTTAATAATGAAAACTCTTGCACAAATATGCATCATCCTTTGATTGTGCCTGTTCACACATGAGAACAAACAAGTTCAAACTGTGACAGTTGAGATGGATACGATTCTATTCTAAAATAGGCTCTGTACTTGTCTCTTTTGCAGAGCGAAGACTCCTGGAAAATCAGACATGAACTATTGCAGCTTCTTAATAAAGCGCAGAAGAAGAAGAGTGGGGCTCTGTAACAGCCTCATACTGTGACTGCGGTGGAAATTACATCAATATCTTCTACAACTAATTAAAAGTGATTCTGGAGTACAGTGCAACAAACATTAATGTAGATGTGCTGCTGATAATGACGGTAGAGCGAAGCGTGGAGACCAAATTTAAACAAATAAATAAAAAAGCTCAAACAAACGGGCAGAATTATCCCACCAGAGCAATTATGGATCTAATCAGAGGTTTCTGCATGAAGGTACGGGCATCCTATCTCAGTCCCATTTGCATCATAACACAGTGTGCAATATTAATTTCCGAGTTTACTGCTTATTGGAAGTGCGAAGTATGAAAAGCCATTAAGGTCCCAAATAGGAAAGCAATTTGCTGTCACATGGACTCAGCTCTATTAAAAAGAAAAATCTTGTTAACCATTTGGAATTAGAGTCATTTGGCAAAAGGCATTCTGGCGCACTCCAGTAAAATAAGTAATTATGCTTTGCTTCCTTCTATCCCTCTCTTTCTTTCATTTGCACAGGCGTGGAGGGGAGAAGGAGTGGTGGATAGGGAGAGCGACTGGATGCAAAGGTAATTAAAGTTGCTGGCTATCTGTTTGGTTAATGTAGGAATCAGGCCAACTGCGAGCCTCGGAGGCGAGGCAAAATGAGAAAAACATCCATTTTTCTGTCTCTGTCTCCCAGCCCCCAGGCCAGCTCTCATCTGGTCCATACATCACCTATTCCAGTCCAGTGATTCACAATCCAAACAGAGGGCTATCTTTATAAGGAAACTTGTACTGGCAATTCCTCTGAGCTTATCTTGGTTTCATTTATGTTACAACTGAGGAAAATCTCATTAGCAGCTTTCCATTCTGTTTAAATTAAACTTTGATATGGTGCCTGATTACAAACTCTGTCTTTTATGTATTTCTATACATTACAGTGCCTCTTCTAAATACATTCACTTGGTGCATCTCCACAGAAAATGTGGAGAAACACTTTTTAAGGCAGCGACTTACATTGGACCTAAATGGGCAATGTCAATATATGTATTGGAGAGATGAACACACCAGCACAATGATAGAGAAAGGAAAATCAGGAAAAAGGTACCCACCAACCAAGGTCTCCCACTTAAGAGTTTAGATCAGGCCCAAACAAATCCAGTCCAACTGGACCGAGCCTGTTCACGAACCCAACCAGACAGTACCAGATGCATGAGCCCGACCCAACACGAGCCACGCACAGCCTCGACCTTAATATTTTAATATTCCACACCGCTCTGGTGCTGCTATCACAGCGTCATTGATGGGCGATCTACACAGCAGTCCCCCTTCCCCCAGCCTGGTACCCAAACCAAAGAGGAAAAAGTTCAGGGACCACAGAGATATAAAAATAATAATAATTAAAGCCGCAAGCGGCGTCGTGCGGCCCTCGCCCCTGGCATTCCCCCCCTTGCAACCGCCCCTGCTCGCTGTCGCCCCATGCGAGCCCCCCGATTGCTATGCTCCTTGTGAGCCCTTCTGATCGCTCTTGCCCCTGGCGACCTCACCCCTTGCGAATGCCCACGTTCGCTGTCACCCAAACCTGCTTTAGCCTCTGTCTCACACCCAAACCACCCTCTTACGCCTGATAACTCCTGCCCCATCCCACTCTCGCCTGAGCCTTTGTCACACACCGGCCTCACTCTTGTCCCAAGTAGCTTTGGTGCCCACTGTTGCCTCAGCCTGAAGGCCCCCTGTCCTCAACCTGGGCTGCTGTTCCAGATATGAAGCTTGTAACACAAGCCTATAAGTCATGTAAGTCTATCAAAGATAACAAACGGAAACAGGAGAATCAGAAAAAGACGTTGCAAACTTTTCATACTTGTTGTAGGAAGACACGTTGTACTGTAATGTGGAACGAACCAGAGGGGTGTTTAAATGGAACACCTCTCTGCAATGGGCTGCACGAGTGAAGAGGGGGAAGGGAATACACAATTGTGTCACATTACTTGGTTCTCATTGTGTACTTTTATCAGGCTCGAAAATATGTGAATCATGTGAAAAAACAAAGAATTGGAAAATTGTCATGGCAGTGTTTGAACTGGCAACCTCCTATACCAGAGACCAGCACACTATCACTGACCTATAACTACATACTGTCAATGACCTGATGTGGGCTACTATTCTCTAGAATAACACTCCAAAATTAGGTCCCAGCACCTGAGGAGAGGTCATTTTTTGTCAATTTTCCCCCTCCATTTTCTAGATTGTTTTGACATTGTCCCTGGTGTTGCCTCAATAGTTTCCCTACTATCCTGCCATGTCTTTAGTTATGCAAATTCTGTAAGCGTTGTTCCCACTTTTTTCATGAGGGTGGGACCATAGGTGCTGAATTATGTAATTTCCAGTAGGTGCCGAGAAAAAAAAAAAAAAAAAAAGATAAAAATAGTAAAAGTCAGAATTGATCCAGCAGCCTCATGGTTATGAACCCAATGCTCTACCTATGACACTATACAGGTACAGTTAAAATTCTAGCTGAACAAAGGAATGTCTTATGAAACTCCCTGTGCATTAGAAATGTTAGGACAAGCTACCTCCTTCACCTAAGACGACCTTTTACCACTGAGATATAAGTCCATACAAACATGGGCCTGATGAGGGCAAGGCTTCACTAAATTTCTGGGCCGAAATTAGGGGACAGCACCCCACTGGAGGAGAGGGAACATTTCCCCATTTTTCATGAGGGTGGGACCAAAGGCGGTAAATCATGTTCTTCCCAGAAAGAGCCAAAAAAAAGAAAGAAAGAAAGAAAGAAAAAAAAGAAAAAACTTATGAAGGTCAGAATTGATCCAGGGGCATCTTGGTTATAAACCTAATGCTCTGCCCATGACACTATACAGGCACAGACAATGTATTAGTAGAACAAAAAAATATCTTATGAAACACCCGCACTCATGGTCTTAGGCTGAGACAATGTGTACAGTGGTCCATGTAAAATGAGAAAGCATAAGAAAAGTGTGAAGGCTGTGTTAGGACTAGCTCATTCACTGAAGACAACCTTGCTACTACTGAGATATAAGTCCATACAAACATGGGCCTGATGAGGGTGAGGGTTCTCTCAATTCTCAGGCCAAAATTAGGTGACAGCACCCCACTGGAGGAGAGGGATCATTTCCCCATTTTTCATGAGGGTGGGACCAGAAAGTACCGAGTCCAAAAGAAAAAAAAAAAAAGGTGATGGCTGGGATCGATCCAACAACCTAACGTATAGGAACCCGGCACTCTACCAATGGAGCTTCACAAGCTTAGTGAATACTGCAGCCAATTGAACATTAATGTTATGAAAGACTGCACTTGTGTATTTGCAGAAAACGGAAATTACAGCTTAAGCATTAATATATTTCATCTTTTTAATTAGGGTAAATTCCTCTGACCGGCCAAAGATTTGATGAGAGGGTGCACCAGCCCAGCAGCACCCTCCATATAAAGAATATTTCGTTGAGAGCGAAATAGTACGAGGAACACACAGAGGGACGGACAGGAAACGGGTAAACTAAACTTCCTGTCACTATAAACTTTAGAAAAAGTTGATTTTGGAGGCAAAAACATGGAAATTGAAGCATCTTTCTGTGACAGAGGGGTAGTATAAACATGTACGAGTCTAAAACTGTAGCCGTTGTGAATAAAGGAGGAAATTTGGAAAATTGACGAATTTCAGAGAAAAGTCTTACAGAGGCCACCATGCTGCCTGGCTAAGACCTCTGGCCATTTCCACGGAGGATGGGTGGGACCACTTAGAACCACTTAAAACCCACTTTCGGTGATTTTTAATTGAGTTTTCGCGCACGTTCAGGGGGTGAAAATCCAGTTTTAAGAGGCGGAAAGAAAGAAAGAAAGAAAGAAAAATAATCGTTTTTTGCCAAAAAAACCTAAGCCGTTGCCGTTACCACCACATGCTGTACACCGTTGGAAAGCTCTGGCTAAGGCGCACAAAAAAGTTGTGGGTCATTTTTTTCTGGCGTGTACGTGGAGCGCGCGGTTGGCCGCTGAAGCCCCCGGGAAGGCTTTTCTGCAAAAGCAAAAACAATATAGGCGTTTTTCCATTGTAGCTGATTTTACACATTAGACATTTTCGGAAAGCTCTGGCCGAGTCCTATGCGTCTGTCGTGGTCGGAGGTCGCTGTGGTCGCTGTCGTGTCCGTTGTGCACTCCGTACGCCATCGAAGCGCACCCTGGTGCCCCCCTGCGTTGCAGAAGCAATAGTCCCTATCGCCATGTATGGCGCTCGGGCCTAACAAGGGTTCCCGTTGCTCGAAATACCATATATTATACATTTTCGGAAAGCTCTGACCAAGGCGCATGCAACTGTCAGGGTCATTACTCTCTGGTACGTACCCAGTGAATGAGTGATGACATTAACATGCATTTTATAGGGGGCGCTGTTGGGTCCACTGCCACCAAACGTCATGTCATGTATGCGGGGTGAAGGGGCAACATGTGTATGAGTTTTGGTAATGATCCGAGCTAGTTTGTGCGAACGGGGGCCATTATTGAGGTCTCAGAAATCGCCAAAATAAAGGTCAACTTTGGGGCTCCACTGGACGAAGACCGCAAAACATAGCAAAATTCTTTGGATAACTTTTGATCCCCAACATGTGTAGATGAGTTAGAGGCGATCAGAAGCTCATTCGGACAAACGCCCACGGAGGAGTTCGTTCAAATGCGACATCAGCGTGGAGGCAATTTGACTTTTCCTCATTTTTCCACTCAAAATAGGGGACTTCCTGTTTGTCAGGGGGCGGGGTCATAATAATGTTTTTTGCTGGTCACGACCTGGACAATGTCTGTGCCCAAAGGCGCGAGTGTGTGTCCAAGTTGGTGGAGGCTCTCCGTCACTGAATTATTTTTTTCAAATTTGCATGTGGCGCTGTTGTGCCATTTTGCACGTCCCACATTGGACACTCACATTTTCGTAAATTTTTCACCAGACTGGATTTTTCGGTGATTTTTAATTGAGTTTTCGCGCACGTTCAGGGGGTGAAATCCAGTTTTAAGAGGCGGAAAGAAAGAAAGAAAGAAAGAAAAATAATCGTTTTTTGCCAAAAAAACCTAAGCCGTTGCCGTTACCACCACATGCTGTACACCGTTGGAAAGCTCTGGCTAAGGCGCACAAAAAAGTTGTGGGTCATTTTTTTCTGGCGTGTACGTGGAGCGCGCGGTTGGCCGCTGAAGCCCCCGGGAAGGCTTTTCTGCAAAAGCAAAAACAATATAGGCGTTTTTCCATTGTAGCTGATTTTACACATTAGACATTTTCGGAAAGCTCTGGCCGAGTCCTATGCGTCTGTCGTGGTCGGAGGTCGCTGTGGTCGCTGTCGTGTCCGTTGTGCACTCCGTACGCCATCGAAGCGCACCCTGGTGCCCCCCTGCGTTGCAGAAGCAATAGTCCCTATCGCCATGTATGGCGCTCGGGCCTAACAAGGGTTCCCGTTGCTCGAAATACCATATATTATACATTTTCGGAAAGCTCTGACCAAGGCGCATGCAACTGTCAGGGTCATTACTCTCTGGTACGTACCCAGTGAATGAGTGATGACATTAACATGCATTTTATAGGGGGCGCTGTTGGGTCCACTGCCACCAAACGTCATGTCATGTATGCGGGGTGAAGGGGCAACATGTGTATGAGTTTTGGTAATGATCCGAGCTAGTTTGTGCGAACGGGGGCCATTATTGAGGTCTCAGAAATCGCCAAAATAAAGGTCAACTTTGGGGCTCCACTGGACGAAGACCGCAAAACATAGCAAAATTCTTTGGATAACTTTTGATCCCCAACATGTGTAGATGAGTTAGAGGCGATCAGAAGCTCATTCGGACAAACGCCCACGGAGGAGTTCGTTCAAATGCGACATCAGCGTGGAGGCAATTTGACTTTTCCTCATTTTTCCACTCAAAATAGGGGACTTCCTGTTTGTCAGGGGGCGGGGTCATAATAATGTTTTTTGCTGGTCACGACCTGGACAATGTCTGTGCCCAAAGGCGCGAGTGTGTGTCCAAGTTGGTGGAGGCTCTCCGTCACTGAATTATTTTTTTCAAATTTGCATGTGGCGCTGTTGTGCCATTTTGCACGTCCCACATTGGACACTCACATTTTCGTAAATTTTTCACCAGACTGGATTTTTCGGTGATTTTTAATTGAGTTTTCGCGCACGTTCAGGGGGTGAAATCCAGTTTTAAGAGGCGGAAAGAAAGAAAGAAAGAAAGAAAAATAATCGTTTTTTGCCAAAAAAACCTAAGCCGTTGCCGTTACCACCACATGCTGTACACCGTTGGAAAGCTCTGGCTAAGGCGCACAAAAAAGTTGTGGGTCATTTTTTTCTGGCGTGTACGTGGAGCGCGCGGTTGGCCGCTGAAGCCCCCGGGAAGGCTTTTCTGCAAAAGCAAAAACAATATAGGCGTTTTTCCATTGTAGCTGATTTTACACATTAGACATTTTCGGAAAGCTCTGGCCGAGTCCTATGCGTCTGTCGTGGTCGGAGGTCGCTGTGGTCGCTGTCGTGTCCGTTGTGCACTCCGTACGCCATCGAAGCGCACCCTGGTGCCCCCCTGCGTTGCAGAAGCAATAGTCCCTATCGCCATGTATGGCGCTCGGGCCTAACAAGGGTTCCCGTTGCTCGAAATACCATATATTATACATTTTCGGAAAGCTCTGACCAAGGCGCATGCAACTGTCAGGGTCATTACTCTCTGGTACGTACCCAGTGAATGAGTGATGACATTAACATGCATTTTATAGGGGGCGCTGTTGGGTCCACTGCCACCAAACGTCATGTCATGTATGCGGGGTGAAGGGGCAACATGTGTATGAGTTTTGGTAATGATCCGAGCTAGTTTGTGCGAACGGGGGCCATTATTGAGGTCTCAGAAATCGCCAAAATAAAGGTCAACTTTGGGGCTCCACTGGACGAAGACCGCAAAACATAGCAAAATTCTTTGGATAACTTTTGATCCCCAACATGTGTAGATGAGTTAGAGGCGATCAGAAGCTCATTCGGACAAACGCCCACGGAGGAGTTCGTTCAAATGCGACATCAGCGTGGAGGCAATTTGACTTTTCCTCATTTTTCCACTCAAAATAGGGGACTTCCTGTTTGTCAGGGGGCGGGGTCATAATAATGTTTTTTGCTGGTCACGACCTGGACAATGTCTGTGCCCAAAGGCGCGAGTGTGTGTCCAAGTTGGTGGAGGCTCTCCGTCACTGAATTATTTTTTTCAAATTTGCATGTGGCGCTGTTGTGCCATTTTGCACGTCCCACATTGGACACTCACATTTTCGTAAATTTTTCACCAGACTGGATTTTTCGGTGATTTTTAATTGAGTTTTCGCGCACGTTCAGGGGGTGAAATCCAGTTTTAAGAGGCGGAAAGAAAGAAAGAAAGAAAGAAAAATAATCGTTTTTTGCCAAAAAAACCTAAGCCGTTGCCGTTACCACCACATGCTGTACACCGTTGGAAAGCTCTGGCTAAGGCGCACAAAAAAGTTGTGGGTCATTTTTTTCTGGCGTGTACGTGGAGCGCGCGGTTGGCCGCTGAAGCCCCCGGGAAGGCTTTTCTGCAAAAGCAAAAACAATATAGGCGTTTTTCCATTGTAGCTGATTTTACACATTAGACATTTTCGGAAAGCTCTGGCCGAGTCCTATGCGTCTGTCGTGGTCGGAGGTCGCTGTGGTCGCTGTCGTGTCCGTTGTGCACTCCGTACGCCATCGAAGCGCACCCTGGTGCCCCCCTGCGTTGCAGAAGCAATAGTCCCTATCGCCATGTATGGCGCTCGGGCCTAACAAGGGTTCCCGTTGCTCGAAATACCATATATTATACATTTTCGGAAAGCTCTGACCAAGGCGCATGCAACTGTCAGGGTCATTACTCTCTGGTACGTACCCAGTGAATGAGTGATGACATTAACATGCATTTTATAGGGGGCGCTGTTGGGTCCACTGCCACCAAACGTCATGTCATGTATGCGGGGTGAAGGGGCAACATGTGTATGAGTTTTGGTAATGATCCGAGCTAGTTTGTGCGAACGGGGGCCATTATTGAGGTCTCAGAAATCGCCAAAATAAAGGTCAACTTTGGGGCTCCACTGGACGAAGACCGCAAAACATAGCAAAATTCTTTGGATAACTTTTGATCCCCAACATGTGTAGATGAGTTAGAGGCGATCAGAAGCTCATTCGGACAAACGCCCACGGAGGAGTTCGTTCAAATGCGACATCAGCGTGGAGGCAATTTGACTTTTCCTCATTTTTCCACTCAAAATAGGGGACTTCCTGTTTGTCAGGGGGCGGGGTCATAATAATGTTTTTTGCTGGTCACGACCTGGACAATGTCTGTGCCCAAAGGCGCGAGTGTGTGTCCAAGTTGGTGGAGGCTCTCCGTCACTGAATTATTTTTTTCAAATTTGCATGTGGCGCTGTTGTGCCATTTTGCACGTCCCACATTGGACACTCACATTTTCGTAAATTTTTCACCAGACTGGATTTTTCGGTGATTTTTAATTGAGTTTTCGCGCACGTTCAGGGGGTGAAAATCCAGTTTTAAGAGGCGGAAAGAAAGAAAGAAAGAAAGAAAAATAATCGTTTTTTGCCAAAAAAACCTAAGCCGTTGCCGTTACCACCACATGCTGTACACCGTTGGAAAGCTCTGGCTAAGGCGCACAAAAAAGTTGTGGGTCATTTTTTTCTGGCGTGTACGTGGAGCGCGCGGTTGGCCGCTGAAGCCCCCGGGAAGGCTGTTCTGCAAAAGCAAAAACAATATAGGCGTTTTTCCATTGTAGCTGATTTTACACATTAGACATTTTCGGAAAGCTCTGGCCGAGTCCTATGCGTCTGTCGTGGTCGGAGGTCGCTGTGGTCGCTGTCGTGTCCGTTGTGCACTCCGTACGCCATCGAAGCGCACCCTGGTGCCCCCCTGCGTTGCAGAAGCAATAGTCCCTATCGCCATGTATGGCGCTCGGGCCTAACAAGGGTTCCCGTTGCTCGAAATACCATATATTATACATTTTCGGAAAGCTCTGACCAAGGCGCATGCAACTGTCAGGGTCATTACTCTCTGGTACGTACCCAGTGAATGAGTGATGACATTAACATGCATTTTATAGGGGGCGCTGTTGGGTCCACTGCCACCAAACGTCATGTCATGTATGCGGGGTGAAGGGGCAACATGTGTATGAGTTTTGGTAATGATCCGAGCTAGTTTGTGCGAACGGGGGCCATTATTGAGGTCTCAGAAATCGCCAAAATAAAGGTCAACTTTGGGGCTCCACTGGACGAAGACCGCAAAACATAGCAAAATTCTTTGGATAACTTTTGATCCCCAACATGTGTAGATGAGTTAGAGGCGATCAGAAGCTCATTCGGACAAACGCCCACGGAGGAGTTCGTTCAAATGCGACATCAGCGTGGAGGCAATTTGACTTTTCCTCATTTTTCCACTCAAAATAGGGGACTTCCTGTTTGTCAGGGGGCGGGGTCATAATAATGTTTTTTGCTGGTCACGACCTGGACAATGTCTGTGCCCAAAGGCGCGAGTGTGTGTCCAAGTTGGTGGAGGCTCTCCGTCACTGAATTATTTTTTTCAAATTTGCATGTGGCGCTGTTGTGCCATTTTGCACGTCCCACATTGGACACTCACATTTTCGTAAATTTTTCACCAGACTGGATTTTTCGGTGATTTTTAATTGAGTTTTCGCGCACGTTCAGGGGGTGAAATCCAGTTTTAAGAGGCGGAAAGAAAGAAAGAAAGAAAGAAAAATTAAAGCCGCAAGCGGCATCGAACGGCCCTCGCGGGCCGTGCCTCCTTTAGCGCCTCTATCTATCCACGCCATAGCCCTACCGAGAAAGCCAGCGTGGCCACACTGCTTTTTATTGCCCTCATATGCCATTAATCGTTGTGAGTAAACATCTAAGCTACATTTTTAGCCCCTCCACGTAAGCAATGGCTCCAGCCTGCAGAGGGCGCTAGCGCGCCCGTAATCTTTTTAATTTCACAATTAGCATCAGACGGCCCTGACGGGCCGTACTTCCAAAACCACTGTCCACAAGCTCCTGACAGGGGGCGCTAACGCGCTGTAATGTTGTATAATGTGAGATTCATGTGTCAGCCCCATTGAATAACATGGGGGGCCCCGGGCGTCACCATGACAACACCGTACAAAATACGATATGGGTCTCATTGGCTTTTTTGATCGAGACGCCATCAACTATTTTTGTGCCGAATTTCATCCATTTCCGGGAAACTAATTTTTCTCCCATAATGCATTTTTTCTTCTGCACCTGGAGGGGGCGCTATCATGCCCAATGTTACTTTTTCACATTTGTTGTGTCCTGGGGTGAAAGGTCAATAAAATGTATATTTCCGATTTTTAATCGGAGTTTGTTCATGCGAATGGGAGCGATTTTTAGTTTTTGATGAATTGCAAAATTCTTCGTAAAGATTGCGGCTTCGCCGCAAACAAACCGTAAAACATAGGCACAAAATTGGAATAACTTTTGATGGCCCACATCTCGAGATGAGCTGGAGCGATTTTGAGCTCATTTGGTCAAACGCCCAAGGAGGAGTTCGTTAAAATGCGATGTCAGCGAAAACAATGACTCAGCATTCTCCGGACTTCCTGTCAAAATGGCGGACTTCCGGTTTGTCAGGGGGCGTGGCCACAATAATATTTTTTGTTTGTCGTCACATGACGAATATCTGTACCGAATCTCGTTGCTCTACGACAAAGTTGACGTTGGCCCCGGTTGGTCCCGCCTCCTTAGACGCAACGTATTTTGATTCACCATGGCAACACCGTACAAAATACGATATGGGTGTCATTGGCTTTTTGGATCGGGATGCCATCAACTATATTTGTACCGAATTTCATCCATTTCCGACAAACTAATTTTTTTCCCATAATGCAATTTTTCTTCTGCACCTGGAGGGGGCGCTATCGCGCCCAATGTCACTTTTTCACACTTGCTGTGTCCAGGGGTGAAAGGTCAACAAAATGTATATTTCCGATTTTAAATCGGAGTTTGTTTGTGCGAATGGGAGCGATTTTTAGTTTTTGATGAATTGCAAAATTCTTCGTAAAGATTGCGGCTTCGCCGCAAACAAACCGTAAAACATAGGCACAAAATTGGAATAACTTTTGATGCCCCACATCTCGAGATGAGCTGGAGCGATTTTGAGCTCATTTGGTCAAACGCCCAAGGAGGAGTTCGTTAAAATGCGACGTCAGCGAAAACCATGACTCAGCATTCTCCAGGTTTCCAGTCAAAATGGCGGACTTCCAGTTTGTCAGGGGGCGTGGCCACAATAATATTTTTTGTTTGTCGTCAAATGACGAATATCTGTACCGAATCTCGTCGCTCTATGACAAAGTTGACGTTGGCCCCGGTTGGTCCCGCCTCCAGAGACGCAATGTATTTTGATTCACCATGGCAACACCGTACAAAATACGATATGGGTCTCATTGGCTTTTTGGATCGGGATGCCATCAACTTTTTCTGTGCCGAATTTCATCCATTTCCGACAAACTAATTTTTTTCCCATAATGCAATTTTTCTTCTGCACCTGGAGGGGGCGCTATCGCGCCCAATGTCACTTTTTCACATTTGTTGCGTCCAGGGGTGAAAGGTAAACAAAATGTATATTTCCGATTTTTAATCGGAGTTTGTTTGTGCGAATGGGAGCGATTTTTAGTTTTTGATGAATCGCAAAATACTTCGGAAAGATTGCGGCTTCGCCGCAAACAAACCGTAAAAGTTAGCCAAAAAATTTGGATAACTTTTGATGCCCCACATCTCGAGATGAGCTGGAGCGATTTTGAGCTCATTTGGTGAAACGCCCTAGGAGGAGTTCGTTAAAATGCGACGTCAGCGAAAACGCTGACTCAGCATTCTCCGGGCTTCCTGCCAATATGGCGGACTTCCGGTTTGTCATGGGGCGTGGCCACAATAATATTTTTTTTTTGTCGTCACATGACGAACGTCTGTACCGAATCTTGTCGCTCTACGACAAAGTTTACTTCGGCCCCTCCCCCATTGGCGTAATGTATTTTCACTTTTGTAGGTGGCGCTGTCGCGCCATTTTTTTTCCCCCCAATATGAAACACACATTTTAATTAATTTTTCGCCGGACCTGAATTTTGGGCAAAGTTTGGTGAGTTTTCGACTATGTTCAGGGGGTCAAATTCCTGCTCAAAGAGCAGAAGAAAGAAGAAGAAGAAAGAAAGAATAATAATATTTCCGAGAAAAACAATATAGTCGCTTTCGCGACAATGTTATATTATACATTTTTGGAAAGCTTTCAACGATCCGCACGCACCCGTGGGGTTCCTGGGTGGATGACGAGCGCTTCGCGCTCGTCATCCACTATATACCCCCATTCACACTATATACCCCCATTCATTTTAATACAATAATAAGTATAAAGGGCCCACACCTTTGGTGTGGGCTGTCACTGTTTTACATGGTGAGTTTACGGTTGACATGGGGACAGCGCTTCGCGCTGTTTTTGTGCGCTCCGCGCACTTAGGTTCAGTGCGCTGCGCGCACTGCGCTGTGATTGCGATTACAATAGGCCCTTGCGACGGCAGGCCGCTCGGGCCTAATAATCGTTTTTTGCCAAAAAAACCTAAGCCGTTGCCGTTACCACCACATGCTGTACACCGTTGGAAAGCTCTGGCTAAGGCGCACAAAAAAGTTGTGGGTCATTTTTTTCTGGCGTGTACGTGGAGCGCGCGGTTGGCCGCTGAAGCCCCCGGGAAGGCTTTTCTGCAAAAGCAAAAACAATATAGGCGTTTTTCCATTGTAGCTGATTTTACACATTAGACATTTTCGGAAAGCTCTGGCCGAGTCCTATGCGTCTGTCGTGGTCGGAGGTCGCTGTGGTCGCTGTCGTGTCCGTTGTGCACTCCGTACGCCATCGAAGCGCACCCTGGTGCCCCCCTGCGTTGCAGAAGCAATAGTCCCTATCGCCATGTATGGCGCTCGGGCCTAACAAGGGTTCCCGTTGCTCGAAATACCATATATTATACATTTTCGGAAAGCTCTGACCAAGGCGCATGCAACTGTCAGGGTCATTACTCTCTGGTACGTACCCAGTGAATGAGTGATGACATTAACATGCATTTTATAGGGGGCGCTGTTGGGTCCACTGCCACCAAACGTCATGTCATGTATGCGGGGTGAAGGGGCAACATGTGTATGAGTTTTGGTAATGATCCGAGCTAGTTTGTGCGAACGGGGGCCATTATTGAGGTCTCAGAAATCGCCAAAATAAAGGTCAACTTTGGGGCTCCACTGGACGAAGACCGCAAAACATAGCAAAATTCTTTGGATAACTTTTGATCCCCAACATGTGTAGATGAGTTAGAGGCGATCAGAAGCTCATTCGGACAAACGCCCACGGAGGAGTTCGTTCAAATGCGACATCAGCGTGGAGGCAATTTGACTTTTCCTCATTTTTCCACTCAAAATAGGGGACTTCCTGTTTGTCAGGGGGCGGGGTCATAATAATGTTTTTTGCTGGTCACGACCTGGACAATGTCTGTGCCCAAAGGCGCGAGTGTGTGTCCAAGTTGGTGGAGGCTCTCCGTCACTGAATTATTTTTTTCAAATTTGCATGTGGCGCTGTTGTGCCATTTTGCACGTCCCACATTGGACACTCACATTTTCGTAAATTTTTCACCAGACTGGATTTTTCGGTGATTTTTAATTGAGTTTTCGCGCACGTTCAGGGGGTGAAATCCAGTTTTAAGAGGCGGAAAGAAAGAAAGAAAGAAAGAAAAATTAAAGCCGCAAGCGGCATCGAACGGCCCTCGCGGGCCGTGCCTCCTTTAGCGCCTCTATTGCCGCGTCTATGTAACCGTACCAAGGGCGCCAGCGTGGCCACACTAAATTTTATTGCCCTGATGTGCCATTAATCTTTGTGAGTAAACATCAAAACAACATTTTTAGCCTCTCCATGCAAGCAATGGCTCCAGCCTGCCGAGGGCGCTAGGGCATAATCTTTTTAATTTCACAATTAGCATCAGATGGCCCTGACGGGCCGTACTTCCATGTCCACTGTCCGCAAGCTCCTGACAGGGGGCGCTAACGCGCTGTAATGTTGCATAATGTGACATTTATGTGTCAGCCCCATTAGATAACATGGGGGGCCCCGGGCGTCACCATGGCAACACCGTACAAAATACGATATCGGGCTCATTGGCTTTTTGGATCGGGACGCCATCAACTATTTTTGTACCGAATTTCATTCATTTCCGACAAACTAATTTTTTTCCCCTAATGCATTTTTTCTTCTACACCTGGAGGGGGCGCTGTCGCGCCCAATGTCACTTTTTCACACGTGCTTTGTCAAGGGGTGAAAGGTCAATAAAATGTATATTTCCGATTTTTAATGGGAGTTTTTTTGTGCGAATGGGAGCGATTTTTAGTTTTTGATGAATCGCAAAATACTTCGGAAAGATTGCGGCTTCGCCGCAAACAAACCGTAAAACTTAGCCAAAAAATTTGGATAACTTTTGATGCCCCACATCTCGAGATGAGCTGGAGCGATTTTGAGCTCATTTGGTGAAACGGCCTAGGAGGAGTTCGTTAAAATGCGATGTCAGCGAAAACGCTGACCCGGCATTCTCAGGACTTCCTGTCAAAATGGCGGACTTCCGGTTTGTCAAGGGGCGTGGCCACAATAATATTTTTTGTTTGTCGTCACATGACGAATATCTGTACCGAATCTCGTCGCTCTACGACAAAGTTGACGTTGGCCCAGATTGGTCCCGCCTCCATAGATGCAATGTATTTTGATTCACCATGGCAACACCGTACAAAAGACGATATGGGTCTCATTGGCTTTTTGGATCGGGATGCCATCAACTATTTTTGTACCGAATTTCATCCATTTCAGACAAACTAATTTTTTTCCCATAATGCATTTTTTCTTCTGCACCTGGAGGGGGCGCTATCGCGCCCAATGTCACTTTTTCACATTTGCTGTGTCCAGGGGTGAAAGGTCAATAAAATGTATATTTCCGATTTTTAATCAGAGTTTGTTTGTGCGAATGGGAGCGATTTTTAGTTTTTGATGAATTGCAAAATACTTCGGAAAGATTGCGGCTTCGCCGCAAACAAACCGTAAAACATAGCCAAAAAATTTGGATAACTTTTGATGCCCCACATCTCGAGATGAGCTGGAGCGATTTTGAGCTCATTTGGTGAAACGCCCTAGGAGGAGTTCGTTAAAATGCGACGTCAGCGAAAACGCTGACTCAGCAATCTCCGGGCTTCCTGTCAATATGGCGGACTTCCGGTTTGTCAGGGGGCGTGGCCACAATAATATATTTTTTTTTTCGTCACATGACGAATATCTGTACCGAATCTCGTCGCTCTACGACAAAGTTTACTTCGGCCCCTCCCCCATTGGCGCAATGTATTTTGATTTTTGTAGGTGGCGCTGTCGCGCCATTTTTTTTCCCCCCAATATGAAACACACATTTTAATTAATTTTTCGCCGGACCTGAATTTTGGGCAAAGTTTGGTGAGTTTTCGACTATGTTCAGGGGGTCAAATTCCTGCTCAAAGAGCAGAAGAAAGAAGACGGAAGAAGAAAGAAGAAAGAATAATTAAAGCCGCAAGCGGCATCGAACGGCCCTCGCGGGCCGTGCCTCCTTTAGCGCCTCTATTGCCGCGTCTATGTAACCGTACCAAGGGCGACACACTGCATTTTATTGCCCAAATGTGCCATTAATCTTTGTCAGTAAACATCTAAGCTACATTTTTAGCCTCTCCATGTAAGCAATGGCTCCAGCCTGCAGAGGGCGCTAGCGCGCCCGTAATCTTTTTAATTTCACAAGTGGCATCAGACGACCCTAACGGGCCGTATTTCCATGACCACTGTCCACAAGCCCCTGACAGAGGGCGCTGACGCGCTGTAATGTTGTATACTGTGAGATGTATGTGTCAGGCCCATTGGATAACATGGGGGGCCCCGGGGGTCACCATGGCAACACCGTACAAAATACGATATGGGTCTCATTGGCTTTTTGGATCGGGATACCATCAACTATTTTTGTACCGAATTTCATCCATTTCCGAGAAACTAATTTTTTTCCCATAATGCATTTTTTCTTCTGCACCTGGAGGGGGCGCTATCGTGCCCAATGTCACTGTTTCACATTTGTTGTGTCCAGGGGTGAAAGGTCAATAAAATGTATATTTCCGATTTTTAATCGGAGTTTGTTTGTGCAAATGGGAGCGATTTTTAGTTTTTGATGAATCGCAAAATTCATCGTAAAGATTGCGGCTTCGCCGCAAACAAACCGTAAAACTTAGCCAAAAAATTTGGATAACTTTTGATGCCCCACATCTCGAGATGAGCTGGAGCGATTTTGAGCTCATTTGGTGAAACGCCCTAGGAGGAGTTCGTTAAAATGTGACGTCAGTGAAAACGCTGACTCAGCATTTTCCAGACTTCCTGTCAAAATGGCGGACTTCTGGTTTGTCAGGGGGCGTGGCCACGATAATATTTTTTTCTTGTCGTCACATGACGAATGTCTGTACCGAATCTCGTCGCTCTGCGACATAGTTGACGTTGGCCCCGCCTCCATCGACGCAATGTATTTTGATTCACCATGGCAACACCGTACAAAATACGATATGGGTCTCATTGGCTTTTTGGATCAGGATGCCGTCAACTATTTTTGTACCGAATTTCATCCATTTCCGACAAACTAATTTTTTTCCCATAATGCATTTTTTCTTCTGCACCTGGAGGGGGCGCTATCGCGCCCAATGTCACTTTTTCACATTTGTTGTGTCCAGGGGTGAAAGGTCAATAAAATGTATATTTCCGATTTTTAATCGGAGATTGTTTGTGCAAATGGGAGCGATTTTTAGTTTTTGATGAATCGCAAAATTCATCGTAAAGATTGCGGCTTCGCCGCAAACAAACCGTAAAACTTAGCCAAAAAATTTGGATAACTTTTGATGCCCCACATCTCGAGATGAGCTGGAGCGATTTTGAGCTCATTTTGTCAAACGCCCTAGGAGGAGTTCGTTAAAATGCGACGTCAGCGAAAACGCTGACTCAGCATTCTCCGGGCTTCCTGTCAATATGGCGGACTTCCGGTTTGTCAGGGGGCGTGGCCACAATAATTTTTTTTTTTTGTCGTCACATGACGAACGTCTGTACCGAATCTCGTCGCTCTACGACAAAGTTTACTTCGGCCCCTCCCCCATTGGCGCAATGTATTTTGACTTTTGTAGGTGGCGCTGTCGCGCCATTTTTTTTTTCCCCAATATAAAACACACATTTTAATTAATTTTTCGCCGGACCTGAATTTTGGGCAAAGTTTGGTGAGTTTTCGACAATGTTCAGGGGGTCAAATTCCTGCTCAAAGAGCAGAAGAAGAAAGAAGAAGAAAGAATAATAATATTTTTTACAAAAACAATATCGTCGCTTTCGCGACGATATCATATTATACATTTTTGGAAAGCTTTCAACGATCCGCACGCATCCGTGGGGGTCCTGGGTCTCCTGAGTGGATGACGAGCGCTTCGCGCTCGTCATCCACTATATACCCCCATTCACACTATATACCCCCATTCATTTTAATGCAATAATAAGTATAAAGGGCCCACACCTCCGGTGTGGGCTTCACTGTTTTACATGGTGAGTTTACGGTTGACATGGGGACAGCGCTTCGCGCTGTTTTTGTGCGCTCCGCGCACTTAGGTTCAGTGCGCTGCGCGCACTGCGCTGTGATTGCGATTACAATAGGCCCTTGCGACGGCAGGCCGCTCGGGCCTAATAATATTTCCGAGAAAAACAATATCGTCGCTTTCGCGACGATATCATATTATACATTTTTGGAAAGCTTTCATCGATCCGCACGCACCCGTGGGGTTCCTGGGTGGATGACGAGCGCTTCGCGCTCGTCATCCACTATATACCCCCATTCACACTATATACCCCCATTCATTTTAATGCAATAATAAGTATAAAGGGCCCACACCTCCGGTGTGGGCTTCACTGTTTCATGGTGAGTTTACGGTTGACATGGGGACAGCGCTTCGCGCTGTTTTTGTGCGCTCCGCGCACTTAGGTTCAGTGCGCTGTGCGCACTGCGCTGTGATTGCGATTACAATAGGCCCTTGCGACGGCAGGCCGCTCGGGCCTAATAATCGTTTTTTGCCAAAAAAACCTAAGCCGTTGCCGTTACCACCACATGCTGTACACCGTTGGAAAGCTCTGGCTAAGGCGCACAAAAAAGTTGTGGGTCATTTTTTTCTGGCGTGTACGTGGAGCGCGCGGTTGGCCGCTGAAGCCCCCGGGAAGGCTTTTCTGCAAAAGCAAAAACAATATAGGCGTTTTTCCATTGTAGCTGATTTTACACATTAGACATTTTCGGAAAGCTCTGGCCGAGTCCTATGCGTCTGTCGTGGTCGGAGGTCGCTGTGGTCGCTGTCGTGTCCGTTGTGCACTCCGTACGCCATCGAAGCGCACCCTGGTGCCCCCCTGCGTTGCAGAAGCAATAGTCCCTATCGCCATGTATGGCGCTCGGGCCTAATAATAATAATGATAATACGGGTTTGGGTGGACCTCTCTAGTCCAATTTATAGGCTGCAGTACATGTAACCTACCGAGCACACAATGGAACAAGTCTGCAAGTCTACATCTCTCTCTACCACTCTTACCACCCAACAAGTGCCCTGACTATGTTTTGTTTCCATGACCTCTTAATTTTCACAAAAAAGGTGAAATAGCTAACCTATCCATTGGTGGTTAAGCACCAGTCACTTCTCCACAGGTTCAAAACCCAAAACCTGGGGGAAAAAAGGATTTATGAGGTGGCATATATGGCCTGTGAGGTGTTTTATGGTTGGACTTTCACGGCCTATTTATAAGCGCTGCATGGTCTGTCCTGACCACAGGTATTGATCGCTGGCAATGGCCGTGGTGAGGCGAACTAGTTAAAGCCCTGCGTGTGCCCTCACAGGGAGATGAAAATGAGGCCTGTGTGTCTAATGATGTGTGTATGAGCAGCCAGAGGAGGCCACAGAGACAGAGAGGAGGTGAAATTAAATCATTCCTTTGCTCTTTCAGGAGAGGCACTGCAAGCCGGCTATGCTTGGGTGCTTAATGTGGGATCTGTTTTTGAGAGGAAAATTAAAAAGAGAGAGAGAAGAGACAGAGCGAGAGGAAGAGGAAGAGGAGGAAAGAGATAACTGGCTGGATGTGAAGGCGGTAAATGAGAGCATCCTAATGCAGGGAGCTGTGTGTGGATGTCCCTAATGGGCCTGGGCTGATGTGAGCTGTCTGGTAACTGACCACCACTGTTATATTGAGCCTACCCCACACCAGGCCTTCCCAGCACTGAGACAACAGCGCGCTATGCTAATTGGCAGAAAACTATGGTGCATAAAAAGTACAGAGAAGACATTGGTCTAATTTGAGAGGAGGGTGAAACGATGGATGAAATGCTTCTAATCATATCAAGCATTTTTCTGTCTGAAACTGTGGCTTTTTATAGCATACTCACATAGGGATAGCAGTAGAAGACCTGGGAGAGCACACACGCCCCAGCAAGAAGTAGCATATACCGAAAAAAGCCACACACCATTTAGTTAGCAAACTGCCACACTGAAAGCTGAGGCAGACTTTAGTTAACAAAGAGGAACAAAAAATGCTTTGCTCCTTGGAGAATACAAGTTGTATTTATGAGCTGAATTTGTGGAAAGTCTGTGAGAGATGTGTGAATTGGACAATCATACAGTGTCAAAATCACTGGAGACATGGGCGTAGATTTCAAATTGAGTGACATTGTCTACATACGCTGAATGAAGCAGTTTACACAGAGGCTAGATGGGTGTGAATGTGCCAATCACTGAACAATTGACATAGTATTTGGCACTGTATTGCATCATTTCCATTAGAGAATTCATGAAAAAATGTGAATATTTGGCTCTATGTATCAGATCTAGCCATGACTGAAGTCTTTGACACAATTCCACAAAAGAGCTTAACACTTTTGACCATGTTAGTTGGAGCTGGTTTTATTTTTCCTCCCCACACTTATTAGCGAAGCCTTTTGCTATCATTAAGACATTCAGTTTGAAATTAATTGAAAGGCAGATTAAAAATAAATTAAGAAAATGTAATGCAGAATGCACTTCATATATCACTGGGGCAAAGCCAGGACCTGGCTCCCCATAATTAACGACACACTATTTATTTTATCCTGCCGGCATAAATTAGAATTCAGACACTCGTTATGTTAGAGCTGTCTACCAGGCTGTGTGGTGGTGTGAAGATTATTGGAAAAGAATAAGAGGATGCAAAAGAGAGAGTGAAAAAATAATAAATTCAAAGAAAGTGGGAAAAAATAATTTATAGAGCACATTGTGGAGAATGAGAATAATACAATATAAAAGAACTAAATAAACTAAGGCAAAGAAGTTGCTTGAACTCCTCAGGAGTGTATTTATGGCAAGTCATTTGTGGTTAGTCATTTGTGTACATTCAGTCTGAACAGTATCCTGACGTGACCACTTCCCATGCAAATGCAGCCTCAGCCTCTTGCACAGTCAGCTCCCACAGTCACTCATGTGCTCCTCTCTCTCCCCTGGAGTCTCTAGTCACTACACACCTCTCAGTGCTCTCATCAGAGCCACACAGTGCCTCCCCGTGGGCACCAGGCCCAGACTGGCACAGTGCCAGACCTGCTCTGCCACAGAGGACGGGCAAACACTGTCTATCTCTCCACACTCCTCATTCCCCTCTCATCCTTTCAGCACAACGCCTCTGGCCCACGGCCTTTTTTGGCTTTATTCTGCACTACACTCTGAAAATATGCTGCCACTGCCACTGACAAACAAATGAAGCTTACACATTTCGTGTGAGCTCAATTTAGGGCTGGGCAATTAATAATCTCAATAATCATCAGGGGACTTTATGATCAACAAGTTTACAGCCATTTATTTGGTAGAAACAGCACCTAGTTTTGGAGTTTGGATGAGACAATGGTGAGAGTGGCGCAGATGGTAGAGGGGGTTGTCTCATGATCGGAAGGTTGGGGGTTCGAATCCTGGCTCCTGCAGGTGCCCACTGTCATTGTGTCAATGGCCAAGACCCACCTTGCCTCCAGTGTCTGCATACATTGGTGTGTGAATGAGGTTTGTATAAAAGATATGTCTAAGTTCAGGAATCAGCTACATTTATTTATTCCTATTTTTTTTTTTAAATGTAATCAAATGGATAATCATAAAGGTTGATCAATAGAGAAAAACATTTCTGATTAACTTAATTTGTCCTAAAGCATTATGCTTGAGTTACATGAAGTCTATGATTTTAGTAAATTTAAAACAGTTCAAAAGATAAATGAGTTTCTCATCATGTTTTGGTCACTGATTCATTTATAGCTGCTGATGTCACTTTATCCTTCCAGGCATAATTCATTTTTTCCGCTTACAGGCACGTTTTGAAACATACTATGTACTATATATCGATGATTAAGTATTAACAAATGACAGGCCACATACAAAAATGTGTAATCAAACATAAAAGTAGAATTGTTTTTTAATTGCCATTGTCTGTGGAAAGGTTAACAAACCAGTAGGGCAGCAAGATATAGTACTTGTATTATTTACAGTACTAAATACGTTACATTAAATTTAGACAAAAATAGTTTGTCTAAAATGCAACAAAATTAGGAAAATGAAGACTAAAACTGAGCTTTTGTGTTATATATACTTCTATATTAGATTTTGCCATATATTGTGATGTCTTGCGATCTGTATTTTGTGTCACTGATTTTTTTTGCTTTTATGCAGCCCTACTGAACATGCAGTTGCATGGCATTTTTGACATTGTGCATCAAACCATGCACATACAGAACAAATTGTAAATGTTGTGAGATCAACATCACTAGGCAGGTTTTAACAGTCATAGCACGAAATACAACCAGTCCTGCCTCAGATGTATAATTTGGTTTCCCTGGTGAGTAAAAGGCCTTGGAGGCGAGTGCATACGCAGCAGTCATGTTTGTTAAGATACATGGCTGAAGCCTGCATTTTCTCCAGCACTGAGAAAAAAAAAACACTAAATCACCAGCAAAGAAAATAAATATATACTTATTATGTTGTGCACACTGCATATATATGCCTCTTTAACATATTGCACAGGCACAGTGCAAATGTGCAGTGCTGCACATGGGCAAAACATGCCATGAAAAATGACAAGAAGGAGGGGTAACTGCGGACCTGAATACAATGGTGCGGTGGAGCAGAGGAGAAATAATCATACCTAGTGGATGGGGAGAGGGGAGGAGCGAGAGGGAGAGGAGTCTGTGCCCTGTAGCGGGGAAATGATGCTCTAGCGCTCTGCTGCTGGCTGCCTCATTCCCCACTAACTGCACAAAGCTGCCTTCAGCACAGGAAACAGAAGGCAATGCCTCCAAATACATTCCCTTTTTGTAGGGCATAGCCACGGGAGACACACAATGTTGTTTTTTTTGTTTCTTGTGCTCCTTGAAACTGTGAGAATCCAGTAACTTGTCACTGAAAGCACATAGACAAAGAAACAAAAGCAAAACATATTATTGGGTAAATATTAATAATATTTAATAATATTCTGTTCCAAAGGTCGCTCCTGTTAAAGGTGCACTAAGGTGCAGTAACATCGGAGGCCTTCAGGTGTCTCTCTTTCACTTTGAATGGTTGCAGCTGACTCTCTCTCTTTCTGTTGAGCTCCTCCTGCTTCTGAACTCACATCTACACATAATATATACACCATCATTTGAAAATGCCAGCTTTTTGAAAATTCACCTTGATTATCAGACATTAAAAGTGACTTCTCCAGAGCTGAGTGTCTGGCTAGGGGGATGGCTGCAGACAGCCGAACAATGCAGCAAGCTTGGTATTAATGCCAGGCTAGGGTGTGCATGGAGGAGAGAGGAGCCAGCCCTTTGTTCTCTCCTACAGCCAATTATTTTTTATGTGTGCCTCTTTTCACAACAACAAGAGAGAATTTAATTTTAATGCAATCTGGAAAAACTAGGGTGGGTGGGGTCCTCTGTATTCTTAATCTGATGGAGCCGAGCACCAATGGTTAAGTATACAGACACCTTTTTCTAAAAGGCATAGATAGATGACAGGGGCAACAAGAATGAAATCAACACAGGCACACATACCGGCACAAACTGCTTCATGCAAAATGCTAAAACACATACCGTCTCGCTAACAACCCCCATGCCAAAACAGGAGAACATCCAGCCTCAAACGTACAAAAGAAATGCCAAAATAAAAAGAATGACACCAAAATGCTGTTACTGTTATTTCATTATATTGCATTACGGGACCATGGTAGGCTGCATATTAACATGCACACCCAGGGCACAGCGATAAGGAAGCATACTATTAAAATAGCAAGGTTTCTTGATCAAATGGCATAAAAAAATAAAAACCCTGGATTGCTGTTGGTAGGTATGTGGCCAAATATTTTTCTAATTGGAAGGGCACTTTATCTTGCTGTCAGAGAAGCAGTAAAAAGCGGTGCTGTTCCCAGAAGGAGAGGAGCACAGCTTGCTGGCCTTTTATTAGTACTAGAGCTCTGATATATGCCTCTGCTCTAGGCTTTCATCAAGAACCTGCACACATAAACACACACATACACAGAAATGATACAAACTCGCCATTCTGAAAGGCCACCACAACCACTGTTTAACATTCCCAAATCTTCTTTCTCTATTTATGCAATGAGCATGGTCCATAGAAAATTACTAACACAAGTTTTAGCAACAACCGGTTAGCTGAATGCAAAAACTATTTGTGGAGGAAATGCATCAAGTGGAGTAACACAAAGAAAAAAATACTCAATACTCATGATCAATAAAAATAAAAGAGCAAATAAAAACCTCAGTGCTACCAGCCAGAGTAAAATGATAATCACTAGAGAATAGTCAAAACACACAAGCAAGCATGGTGGCACTATTTCCATGTGATGCTGACTTTTGCACAGCAACACAAAATGATTTATTCAGCCAGACACACGGACAGTGCGACAAAAAGACACGCGCACATGCATACACACAGTGCACGCAGCACACAGGCTAAATTAAATTTGAGTCCATGGGCAGCCTACTAAACTGCCTGTGTGCGGGACCTTCTCTGCGGCACAGCAAAAAGCAATTCTCTGGAGATGGCAAAATTAAAGGGCAGAATCCAGCCAGTTTATGATTCTCACTCTATTCTCCTCTCAATCAAATGTTTTATTAGCAATCATTTGTCCCTAAAAGTCATGTTCTGGGAGGCAGCTGGTGTGATAAGAGCACTCAGACAATGGGTGGCATAGAAAGATTGAGACCACAGCCTTATTTTATTTACCTCAGAGCAAGAAAACACAGATTAAATCACAGAACTACATGTTTAACATAGACATGTGCCAGCTTGAGAAGTAGTTGTTTATTAAAACGATTGCATGGGGTCATTAAACTGCTTTAATTTGAGATTCTTTTATGTACTTTTATGCTTTTATGCAGGGAAACCATATTATGAATATAAATGTAACAAACCTGGAGTAAAGGAGAGATGATGGACCACTGTTGTACAGGTCTCGTTCTAAGACAAGGCACAAACAAATAAACAATTAAAATGCATTTTTCAAGCATTAACCATGTATTGTTCTGTGTAAGACATTCAACATTAACTGAAGTCTTGGTCAAGTAAGGTGTAAAATATTTTGTAGTCATGGGGGTGTGTACATTTACATGTCCATTCTGACCTTAGACCTCCCTGTCCACAATGTGGTGCCTTCAATCTTCCACCTTCCGTGTTCATGTTCCCTCTGGCATCAGAAAGTAGTAATCTGTTCCTGAGCCAGCGCCGCTGGGATTAGGCAGTGACTGGAGATAGGACATATGCGTCATTAAAACAGACACAACAACACTGCAGAAAGAGAGACAAAGTCAACAAAGGTGACATAAACAGAAGGCACAGAAGCTGATCCACACGAGTTATAAAAACTCAAACATGCACAAAACAAAAACATTCAAACATATCTATGTAATCACTAATGATGGTAAATGGCCTCAACCTATACAGTGCTTTTCCACCTACATTAGGCACTCAAAGCGTTTTACAGCAAGGATCCACTCACCCATCCGCACGCTCATTCATACACCAGTGTACGCAAACACTGGAGGCAAGGAGGGTGAAGTGTCTTGCCCAAGGACACAATGACAGTGGGCACCTTCAGGAGGCAGGATTTCGAACCACCAACCTAACAGCTATGTAAATAATTCCCACCAAATTCATGTGTAAAAATGTAAAGAAACCTCAATACTAAGGCCTAAGCAAAAGTGCACAAAGTTATGTCTGAACCGGAAATCAAACTACCTTGTTTCAAGTAGCCTTTTTTGGCATATGTTTTAGAATAGATAAAGCTACATACAGTGAATAGTGAGTGCATTAAGTAAAGTCAGCAATATACAAATATTAATCAAATATTATTGATTCATACGGGGGGGGGGAAACTAAGCAGAGTGAGATGTCTGTGCTTTGGAAGATCTACATTATTGGTAGTATCTAAATGCTGAGTTAGCACACTTTCATTTGAGATTTTAAAAGGACAGGGCAAGGCACTAAGAAAACACAACGGAGGATGAGAGTGTGTCATGTTCATATGCGCCGAAGGTAAGTCAGAACCCATTGGTTTATTTACATACAGCAATCCCTCTGACAATTTAGACACTTACGATTATTCTACACATAGAATAATGTGTAATAATTTGTTTCTTACCTCTGATGTAAGAAACAAATCTCCAGCACTGAGACAGAACTACACACGACAAACCTACTAGTATGTTTACAGACTCATCTGTGAATGTGTTAGCACCTTAGCTTAGCAACAGGCAACATAGGCAGAAGCCACAGTCAACCAATATACACAACACAGTGATTGAGAAGATGGACATGGAATTATATTTTTGTTAGTTAATGGAGTTTTCATATGACAGTTCTGAAAAAGAAAGTAATGCATAAAGATTTCACATGAATGCGTTTAAGCTGGGTTAATGCATTTAGGTTTACAATAACTTAACATTTAAATATACAACACATAATCACCCAATATAAACCAGATGTATATGAAGGATGGTGGTCTTGGTCTGTGTGTGAGGCCTGCAGAAATTAGCTAGGCCTAACAGAAAGCACTGTACCTGACACGGATGCTTCCGGCCCTCTGGCTGAGCTTCTTGGTCTTCTGGTTTTGCAGCATGATGATGGACTTCCTCGAGAGATCCAGCTTGCTCTCCTCCATTTCAGGTCGCGAATGAGAGATCTTTGCTGCTGGATGTCCAGCTATTGAACCACAAAAGAAGGCAGGGCAGTGAGAGGAGGAGAAAATCAATCCAGCACACGGAGCCTATCCTCTGTGCGCAGCCAACCTGCCTCTGTGGCTGGGTATGGAATGGATGCACCATGCTTTTCTTATTCTCTTTAAGCAATTAAGTACAATTTGAAGTTCTTCTACCAGGGTATCATCAAGAACAGGTTACAACCACAACAATAACAAAACAAGCTGCTATGACATTAAATCAGCTCATCTTTGCACATCTTTAGTTGTTGATCAAATAATAAAATATGTACTGGTGGTGTCACTATAACAGTTGCGTACAGAATGTGCTGACCAAGCAGGCTACTAATTAATGCTACCTCCCTCAAGTAAATCACATGTGAGAATGGTCTGACGCTGGATGGAGAGAGAGAGGCAGCCCAGCAGTAAAAGAAAGAGTGAGGGTGAGAAGAAGGAGCTTAAGAGAAAGTTAGCTGGGACAGAGGAGGACCCCAAACGTAGCCACAGCTCGCACTGCTATTTTCCTGAATGATGCTGCACGTCTTTGATGGGAACACTACCACAAGATGGAAACTGAACACAAAACAGCCATCACTAGTGCGACTGTGAAAGCTGTACAGACAAGGATGCAAAAATACTCTACCCATTACTATTCTGCCTGGAAAAACTGCTGTCACCTCCATGTAGATTTCCCCACATCCGTGAATCAGTTAAACAAAAGAGTCTGGTAATTACGTCCGGATTAAAAACAGCAATTATGCCAAAATCCATTGCACCGTATTGCTTAAATCGTTGCTCATCCGTTAGCACTGTGTTTCTCTGCGCGGTCCACACCGATAACACTAGTCCTGCTTTCTTTCCCTCACAATCGCTCCCTCTCTCTCTATTCTCCCCTCCTAAACTGATCAATACTTCATTTAAATCATGGCATTAGCACACTTCTCGTCGAAAAAGAGGTCGAGAATGGATATAAATGAGTGTCGTGTATGTAACGGCACAGTAACACGGTTGCGGGATATTAAGATTTTGTTGATAATCCATTGTGGAAACACGGACAGAACAATATTCAAGTTAAGTGGAGACTGTATGGCTCTGTTGATTGAACTACTAAGCCCTGCCGCTGATCAATACACATTTGAATCTGAGCTGTGAAGCGCTATCACAATATTGCATTGTCTCATCAGAAAAAGGCAAACACGGCATCCCAATTATCATGGAAAATGACTTGTGACGAGGGGGACGCAAGTTGGATGCTGATAGAGGTATATTTCATATTTATTCAGCAGAATTTTTACATTAGCACCTGCGCACATAATTGCCTAATATATATGCACACTCACACTTTTATCTATTCACATAATTCACAATGAGCCGAATCAATACATCCCTCTCATAACTTGTTCCATGCTCATAAAGCGCATCCGCATTGGCTAATATAATGACTCGTTCGCCAAGCCCCCTTAAACGAGACTGGCTAATTTCCTAGCTCTCTTTGAAATTGCGGCGCAGAGTAACTGGCTAATCTCCCTGTCCATCATTAAATCCTGATATTTACCTGTGCAACAAAGCAGACACGGGCCGGTGAGAGAGACGTGCACCACGCTGGAGTCTTGGGTTGGTTATATGTTGTAGAAATAGAAGCTAAGGCAATGCTGTCGAGGAGAGGTTTGCTCCAGTCTGAACATGGCCGACCACAGGCGAGAACAGCTGAAAAAGGGAGATGAGAAAGGGGCAGACGGTGAGGCAAAGAGTGAAGTGGTGGATATAGAGCCTAAGTCAGTCACTCGAGGGAACATGCACTTACATATAGTCTGCCGCCAATGTCGGCCAATGAGCAATTAGACAGACAAGACTCAAGTTATTGATCTGAGGTTCAGGCTCTTTCCTCAGGGCTAACCAGCCTGCCCGGGGTTAGGTGGATGGTGCTGCAGCTGCACAGTTGAGGTGAGTGTAGTTGAATGGGAATGGAAAGGTATAACTTTTTTCTTTGCAGGGCTAAAAGTGCAGTGGACATTAAGTAATTATCTATTTCTATTTGTAAAAGGCTCAGGACTGCTACTACATGCTTAATCTTAAAGGGGGGGTATTATGCAAAATCGACTTTTTCAAGCTTTACATCATGTTATTATGTCATTCCCTCATTAAAAACATGGCTGAAGTGTTGCCTTGGCACATTCACGTATTTTTGAGTAATCTGTAACAACTCTGATGGCAGCCATTTTAGGGATAGGTTTGCCTGAGTCCTCCTAGGAACGCCCCCACCTCCTGGAGACGCCTCCGAGCTTTCGTCACCAGCCGAGTAACCAACCACTGCTCCTCAGCAGAACCCCTCCCCACTGATGCCACAGACAGCGTGTGGAGGGGGCGTGTCGGAAAGGGTCAGAGGTTCTTAAAGAGACAGAGGCCTATTTCAAGACATTCACTACAGCCATTTTGGGAGAGCAATTTTATACAAGGCAGTTATTCTAATTTACTGCATTTACAGACCAACAGAAGGTTTCATCATCATTGTAGTGTGACATAGACTGGTGCTATGTGATTGAAAAAAGCATAATACCCCCTCTTTAAGTCGTCACTAGAAGAAGATAGAAACACGTAACTAAAATATTAAAAAATAACTATAAAAGATTATTGTTGGCAGATGCAAAAAAAAACCTTTCAGGGATCTTTCATATGTAAAGGGACTATGGACTACTAGATAGTATGTGAACAGATAGGACCTAAAAGGACATACATCATGCAGTAATTCTCAAATTTTCAAAATACATTGTTTTTAGCTATAATAAGCAACATTGCTTGCCATGTTTATTGTGTTTGTATATTGTGTTTCCAAACATGACAATACTGAAAAAACATTTGTAGATTGTTTATACACAAGTCTTCTGCCTGTGCAACAGGACACCTTTATTATTTGGACGTGCAACGTCACTCCAGGCTCAGTCCCTAGCAACCACCATAGCAACATACTCTGTGCTCAACGTGAAATGCATGTCAAGTTCCTCCTGCCACCAGCCATACAAAAGAGAAACACAGTGCATTGTAGGGTGACAATTATAGAGCCATAAACACTACACAACACATACTCAGTTTACTGATCCATAAAAATGCAACCAAATCACAAAACCAACAATTATATCAAAATTACATGGTCAGCAATGTTTAATATACATATACATAGTAACTTTCTGATAATAGGGCTTTCTGTATGTAGTAGGACTACTGATTTGTTGCCTTTCTGTTTTTTTTTTTGTTTTTTGTTTTTTAGAAAGATGTGGTATACATATTTTAACCTTGTTTCAATTCATATGAAACTGTGAGGAAAAAGACAGCTTTTGCATAGCTTCTGACACAATGGCTATTTTTACTGCCATGTGTGTGCAAGTGCGGCTACAGCTGCCACCAGCTACACTAGACTAGCTGCTGCATTTATTTAGTTGACCAAGCTCACTACTATTATTCATTGAGATGAAAATGGGGAACATCCTTGATCCCTGCGGCCTTTGAAGAACGAGGTTTTGTGCTGATATGGACCAAAAGGTTGGTCCTGATTTTGTGAGGTTGTATCTGATCCTAAATGCAATTAATGACCATATGAAAGGAGGATTATGCTGACAGCCTGTTCACCAACAATACAGCATTCAGGGGATGCACACGCTTCATACAAACACTAACCCTCTTCACTCACACAACAGCTATTTGGCAACACCAAAGACATGCCCATTAAGCAACCCCTCACTGACTGACACGGCCCTACACATCGTTCCATTTAGCTTTTCCTGTGATTAGGCCTGTGCTGTGATTAGGCCTGTCTCCTATTGCTCCTGTTTTATTTGTTTACTTTAATTTATTCATATTATACTACTCTGAGCTGAATGTTAACTTCATTATTACATCAAGTTGATGAAATTCTAAAAAAAGAGCTGACCGATCATTTTTCACTAAATCAAATAAAAACATAAATGCAACAAAGCTAAGTCATGTGGATTTGATCATCATTCCCTCCCCTGATTTCCAGGCATTGGTCATGGTTTATTTGAGGCTGAATGGGTGCAGTGTGAGCCCTCGGTTGATGTTTTAAAGGTGCTCTAGCCTCGGGTCGGGAGAGCTCATCTTTAGAGGAAAAGGAGTTCAGGTGTCACTTTTAAGTGACCATATTGCTCTCATCCTTGACAGACATGCTTATTAACTATGAAGTCTTTGCCCTGAGGTCTGCAAGAACTTTTGAAGAAGTTTTCAATGGACAAGAGATCAGATTACATATTTTGACAAATATTGAGTTAAGATGTATAGTAGTAGGCTTCTGCATGGCATCATTGGGTAATATTAAATAATGTTAGTCATGGTACAACGTAGTGTTGCATCAAAGTTGGGGGCTTGTTTCTCAGAACCTCCATCTAACATACACACACTGCTAGAATCTGCATACGTAGCCTACAGTGTATATGGTCAGCATACCTTAAAAAAAGACTGTGCTTGAACTTGATCTGACTACCCATTTTCCAGGTATAACACAGGAAACTAAATAAAGGAACTGTCTGGTCCCTATTCTAGGGGTATAAAGTGGCCGGACAATAGCAACCAGCCAAAAAAAATACTTACACTGTGTTTAAACCAGGTATAAACAATTACAATCTAACCTAAATGCATAACTAATGCATACATGTAATTGTACTTTCTAATACAATGAATAAAGTCTAAAATGGCAAGTTCCACCAATGGCACATGTACCATAGATTGAGAATCACTATTGTAAGTAAAAAATAAATACATAAAAAAATAAAAAAAATAAATACATATAAATGAACAGACATTGCTTTAGCTTTTTCCCTGACTCTATTGTTCCAACAGTAAAGTCTGGTAAGTATTGCTCAAATAAATGAACATACTGTACTAACATACATTCTATCTCACTCAAAAAAATAACAAATTTCACATCAGCACACACGATCACTGAATGGAATCAATCAATCGTGTTCCGCTTGGCTTTGCTCTTCTTGCTCGTCATTTCCAAATCCAATCTCTTCCATGTCATCTCAGAGCACATTTATATGGGCCCAGCCTCTTGATTATCTCCCTCCCGCGTCTCCACTCCCCCATTGCTGCATGCTCCAACGTATTAAATTAAATGAGGTGTCTGTCCAGGTCACCCTCGCCTCAGCCTCCCCTCCGCGGCCCCCCACACTCACTGCTGGTAATCAAGGGAGAAGACCCCTCCCTGCTGGTTTTGTGCCAGCCAGGGTGCATAAATTAGCATTAATGAATGTTTCGAAAGGACCCGCAGTGGATGAGGGAGGGAGGGCAGCCGTATACTTTGGAAAAAACACGGAAGCGGCGGAGAATCCTGCAGCTTTTAAACCGAACACCCACAAAAGGTTACAATTGTTTGTCGTCTTACTGTCTTGCCTTTCAAGTCCATTTTTTCCTGCTGTAGCCTGGCCTGTCTCTCCACTGGCTATCTGGCAGGCGCAGGCTCAGAGGAGTAAAAGACAGTGGTGGCTTGGGTTTTGTATAAATGAATCATGATGAGGCTGTGTGAACACTGTTAACATAATCCCACCACAACTCAAACTGAAAAATTCTGCGGGGCACTAACGTCTTTGTTGTTCATCAAATATTGATGCATACATAATTATTTTTGCGTATGTGAGCACGGATTGGGTATGTGTAGATAAAGTTGTGCTGCAGAGACATTTTTAGCTCTGGCTTCATCAAGGTAAATTTGATTCTGGTGGATCTTATTAGCTCCTAATTACCTCAGGGATACATACAATTATCGTGTCATAATATGGCAGTGAGCGGATGATGTGTTTTATATTGACGAAGTTTGTGTGGATTCAGTTGACTGTGATTATGAAGAGCTGTCAAAACAGGAAGCTGATGTATAGACTGTTGGCTTGCCGCTCTCATCCTCAGCTCCATAGTAATCATCCGTGATGGCAATGACAATTACAGGAGAAATGATTGCCTAACTTCGTACTCCTGCTCACAAATTTTAATTGCTTAATGCATCTTTTTACAGCTATGCCACTGGCTTCCTGGACCCCTCTGACTCTTTACTCCAGACAACAGGTCAGCCTCATATTTTCTTATCTCCTTCATTTTACCCCTATTACACCACAACTTTCTTTTTATTACAGCCTTAAATCAGTCGCACTCCATAACTACAAAACATGTTTATTTGCAGAAACCTCGTGATGGGTATTTCAAGGTAGATTTTCTCTGCGCCAGATCTTTTCATTAAAAGTAGCATATCAGCAATGAGAAGAACTCCTGAAAGAACAGTAACATAGTCAACATCCCTTTGCAATCATCCACTGAATACGCCATGTGATATAATTCCCTCTCACTCATACAGATCTATAAAAACTATAGCTTTCTTTTGCTAAGACAAATAAAAAATACTGTATATACTGTATATTTAGGTATTGGTTTGACTGATATCAGAAATACACAACAGAATGGTCATATGATTATTTTTGCTAACATCCCAGATACAATCCATGCACTTCTCTGAAACTTTTTTCCTGCTCATTTTATTGTTGTGTCCATGTTCAAATAGACTGCTCCACAAAGGCCGTCGTAAAAATCCTCACTGTAAACCTCGCAACCTTGAGGTTACAGAATCTACAAAACACCAGGCACGACACATTTATAGAATTCCACCCGGAACATAGCAAAAATAATGAAATCAGCTATTTAATTGGCTGTGATTGTTATAAGCATTTCAAGAGGGCATTTAATGTGGCCTTGTAAGGCAGACTCTAAAAATTCTGTTAGATGGAAAGAAAGAGAGGGAGGAGCTCTGATTGATGGCCAAGGATGAGTGATTAGAGCTATAAGCTGCTATAATATCCTCTGCAGAAAACTGCTGGAGCCTACACACTGCTGTAAACATTTCAATGCAGACCACTATGCTTTACTGCCTTTAAGACTAATGAAATGTATACTTGTTTATAAAGATATATAGGCTCTACTGCCACATTATGACAATGGATTGGAAGATAACTATACCACAAAACGTTTAATGTAAGTTAGGGACTGGGCAGCTACTACAAAAGTATAAATCTCAGTTGAAAACAATACACTTGTCCTCAAAACAAGAGAGCAACAACACAATTGAAGAATACGTTCCCCCACTAACTAATTTTTTTGGTATTCTCTTTAAAGAAGTAACTGGTCTTCAGGACTGGATAATAAAAACACAAAGGCATTGCCTCAATGGCATGGTGGCGCAGCAGTTAGCGTTCATGGTTCACAGCTAGAAGGTCCCAGATTCAATCCCCAGGGCCTTTCTGCTTGGAGTTTGCATGTTCTCCTCGTGTCTGTGAAGGTTGGCATGCAAAGTACCCCATGGCTACAATCCACCCATGTGTGTTCATTGACATGCACCGTCCCGAACAAATAAACAAATAAATAAATGATCACAAACATAGACTGTATACCTTATAGTCAGTCTCAGCAAAATAACACATTGAATTTATTTGATGGTCCTCTATCAATTAGCAAGTAAAGCTGTGGTATCATTCCCCATGCACTTCTGCCCATTGTGAGCACAATCGTGTCGGATTTGTCATTTGCACACCACATATGGAATGCCATCGGCTGTCAAATTGGGAAAGTGATGGTGCACTACTGGGAGCTAATCAAAAAACAATTTTGTTGGCACATACAAGCACACGCACAAACACACACACGCACACACACACACACACGTGCACATACACACACACAGATTTTTCTGACTCAGGTTTCAACCCAGACTCTTCCACAAAAATATTAACTTCCTGTCACAAATGGTATGGCACTCCCTCGGTATGCTGCATTCTCACATATTTGAAACTAGTTCAACATGTTAAAATGAGTAAAATAGAGGTCTTATCTCACAATATTTCCCATGACTTGAGTTTATCTGTATTGTACAGTAGTGGCATTCAGAAGCTCTGTGTCTTTTGAACGTATTGGTTTGGGGGGCACAGGCAGGTCCCATGCTTGCATACGAGGATCAACCCAAAAGCTTTAGCCTCAACTCCTAATTCCTCAGCCCCTGGACGGTCTATTTGCAGTCCAGGTGAGCTCCAGACATACGCTCAGGTGCAACAGTATCACGGCTGACCAGCTCCTATAGGTCAGCATTTTCACAGCTAATCCGCACAGATATGACAAATGCTGACCACAAGCAAATAATTGCTGTCCCATTCAAAAAGATATGCATTTAATCAAATAATTCTATTTTTTCTATATTGTGAGTGAGATCCCTCATGAGTCCTAACACTAGCGTATAGTACAGATGATAAATAATAAACTACCTCTGTATTTTAGTTATGCTCACAATGACATCTCTTCACCTCCTCCTGTGCGCACAAACTTAAGAAAAGTTAAAGTTAAGTGTTCATACGTCCGTTGTTTCATCAAGTAAGACGCACTGACTTTGAAGCATTTTCCATTTACAAGCTTCTATTGAATTTGGCACACTTTCTAGTGAGAACAAAGAAGGTGCACTGTCGAGGCTGAGCCGTGTCAGGAACCATATCAAATACTCCGGCAGCAGAAAGGCAGACAATGGATATGCAGACTACAGATAAACTGATGGCAAGATAGTGATGCACTGACTTTAAAATCAAGAAAGCCCCACAAATAAAACACAATAGACTGTGTACTTAAAAAGAAAGCAAACAAACACCCGCTGCCAACTCTGCGAGACATAATTTACATAGCTGACGTTATACTGATAAGTGGGTCTGTCAAGTAAAGATGGGAAGAGAAGCCAACTCGGTTATAAAAAAGCAGGGATCTTATTGTGTTATATTTTGAATTGACAGAGTTTTAGGATGATTGTACCTCAGTCTCTGCTAGTAGGATGCGGGTTCCTCATCTCATCCAAACCAGCATGAAAACTTCTTTGGTAACTTTAGCTTTCTCCCACTGCATTTAACTCTTTGAGTTACCTGTTCTCTTGGTGAATGCTGTAGTTGATAGTGAATGAATGGAGGAGAAATGCACTTGTCCTGAGAGGACTTCGCTTCAGGCCCAGTGCTGATGGGGTAGGATCCAGTCACCCACTAGTCACAACCCCTTAAGTAGGAAAAACAAGGCTGAGACTATGATGACTACAATGATGACAGCACAATCACCTAGTGGTTTTTGGATGGTAGTGCAGCGATTACAGCTTGTTCTTCACAGTTAGGGAAGGGAATCTTATTTGTGCACTTTTCATATGACACATAAGTCACACCAAAAGCGCTTCACACATGAAAGGGAGGGGGGTTCATTCACTCCATGCTGATGGTGGTAAGCTACATTTGTAGCCACAGTTTCCCCCGGGGTAGACTGACAGAAACAAGGCTGCTCACATCTGTGCCAACATTCCCTCCGACCACCACCAACCACACATAGGCATTGGGTGAAGTGTCTTGCCCAAGGACACAACGACAGTCTGCACCTGCAGGAGCCGGGATTTGAACTCCCGACCTTACGATCAAAAGAAGACCTGCTCTACCATCTGCGGCACTGTCGCAGTTAGAAGAAGGTCTGCCCGGAGGGGGTTTTTCTGTGTGAGTTTGCATGTTGTTGTCGTGTCTACATACGTTTCCTCTGGGTACTCTGGTTTCCCCT
This sequence comes from Gobius niger, assembly GCF_951799975.1. Classification (NCBI taxonomy): domain Eukaryota; kingdom Metazoa; phylum Chordata; class Actinopteri; order Gobiiformes; family Gobiidae; genus Gobius; species Gobius niger. The sequence continues at coordinate 24,144,260 of NC_136855.1, read as the reverse complement.
GCCACCAAAAACATGTACAATAGGCCAGAAAGAATGAAAGTGTGAGTGAGTGGTTGGTGATGGTCGGAGTGGCTGAAGGCACAAATTGGCAGCCTTGCTTCCATCAGTCAACCCCTGGGGCAGCTGTTGTTACAATAGTAGCTTACCCCCACTGAGTATGGCATGAACAATGACGACGCATTGAGAAACTTGGTAACACTGGCTTGTAAAGCGCAATACAAGTGTAAGGCATTATTATTATTTGGTCTTCCTCTGGCTCCAAGGATAAGCCTTTAAGCACAAAGGAATAAATGATCTGAGCATCTTTAACAAATACTGAAATGTCCTTTAGAGCCAAGTTATATGGTTGTGGTTTTGCTGCAAAATGTTCAAAGTCTACAGACAAAAGTCAAAAGCTTTCAGTATCAACTTACTGACACAGACAGAAAAGAATGTGCACCATCACCTGACAAAAGATGTTCTCTGGCCCTTCTTTGCAGGGAATGTGTCGTGTTGCACAGTTAAGAAACAGCCAAACATCAGTGTCTGCTCACTAGGGCATGTGAACATCTGAAATGACAGAGGGTGACGTTGGAAGATGCCTCAGAGCAAAGTGAAGGACCATTAGGGAGACAGTGATAAGATGCACGCATGCAGACACGGCTGTAGCTCACCTTGAACTGCCAGGTGTCTTCTGCAGCGGAGGGCGATCGCACGCTGAGAGCAGTAGCATCAAACTCCAATCAAACTTCTCCGCAGATGACAGGAAAATCAAAACCATACCTACACACATTCAGAAGTGCAATGACCTCCCTGCTCTGTTATTATTCATGTGCAGTGTATAGCTATTACTCTGATGCCTTTTCCCTTCATTTGGCATTCCAGTATTGGTCAACTAAGCAAAAAGCTTTCAAGAGCTACCGCTGTGGTGATGAAGTAAAAACTCTGTCGCTTCAGTCAAAGGACACATTTCATGTCAAGATTAAGGTGAAAAATCCAGCATTTCGACAGCAAGTAAACAACTTGTGCCACATTGCTAAATAGTTACTCTAATTCATATTCATGTAAAGAGACAGGTAAGTGAATATATTATTTATGTATTTACTCACTTTTTTAATTACTGCTATTGGGGTACTAACATCTGTGATTGCAATTATTTTGTGACACACGATGACTAAAATATGGCTAAATGAGGATACTAAAACTGAACTTTTGAAGTTGCCATGCATTTTTCAAGGCTGTGTTGGCTAATAATGTAAATCTTAAAGTCAGATAGAAGACCTCAGTTTTTCAGCAAAAATATTGTGGCATCTTGCGATATGGATATTGCATCATTAATATTGAAATAGACAGTATATAATACATATCTATATCAATGCACAATACAACATCACTCAAGAGCTTAAATCCTTTGATTGTTGTACACAGTGCTTCCAACATAGATGACCTTGGACATACATATTCTTGTTAGCTGCACTAGTGCATGATTAGAGTCACGCAGAATAAGCTCGCAGAACATAGAAACACATACACACACTGTTTCTGGCTGTCTCTGCCCACATGTGTTTGCTCTGTTGAAATTTCCTTAATAATTGATGCTGCTAATAACCAGCCAGCTCTCTGAGGCACAGAGCTGTCCTATTCAAACACTGTGGATGTGTGAAAATTGGACACTGTTTGAACAGAAAGTGAGGGTGTATATCTTAGCATGTGTGTGTGATTGCAGTCTGAGCTATCACAGACTAGGCACATAGACTGATGTGCTGGTATAGGCTGTGCTTCTGAGTCCACACATGACACACTGTAGATTATAGCCCCAAGTGGAATCTGAAGGTCATAGGGACTGCCATTGCATCCATTAGGTTGTATAAAACATGGGAGTGTGAGCTGTACACAAAGGCAATATCAAAAGGCTCATCTGCAATTTTGTCCTCTGTCACTGTGTAGAATTATCACTCAGGCTAGACAAAAATTCAGATAGATGCCCTCAATTAGGTATGTCTCTAATGTGGGGAACAATGATGTCAAAACCACTTAAATTTATGAAGCAATCAATATTCACCTATAAATCAGCTCAGTGATTATCAGAGCTAATCGCTTTTATCACCACTTTCATTGTCATCATCTCCATACTAGCCCAGGTATATCCCCATAAATCTGCTTTGTTCTCTTTGTTACATTGTTCAGATCCTTTAGCCTGAGCTCAGTGTTTTTACAACCTGTCTGGCTGTTTCACACAGGATGGGATGAACAAAAAGGGCGGGGGCATATGCTCATGAAGGATGACCTTGGAAAAATTCTGATTATTCCAGGACAGCAACGATATCAGTGATGATGAAGAAATTAATAAGGTGGTTCATAGGCCCGAGGTCTCGCCTATAGGAGTGGAGGTGACTGGGGACAGCGGTAGGATAGGCGGACATGGCTCGAGGACGACTGGAAGCACAGACACGTGTGGGGGGGGGGGTCATGGAGGTGCTGTAAGTGCACCATTTCCTCAGCAGTAGTCTGAGGCTGCAGTCCAGGCTGTCACACGTCAAAGAAGGAGCAAATCAAAGGCAGCTCTTTTGATGAATATAAAACAGAGAGTCCTGCTGAGAAGCACTCCCCCTCCCTCTTTTTCTAATCACAGAGCCGCAAAGGCGGCGGGCTGCACCAATCCCCCAGCCCTGCACAAAATGAAAGGAGAGCTGAAACAACGACAAGGGGACAGAGAGCACACATCATCACAACAAAGGCTGCTTTATAATAGCAATAAACATTTGTCCTCTCGAGACATCTGCACAGAAAGATGGGTGCACTCCGGCAAAAAGAAATCAGATACAACCACATGAACACATTTTTACCTCCCATCCAGCCCTTAAAACCTTAAAGCCAAGCACAGTACGTAGTTTGTCTACAAGCAGCAGTCCATTAATCTACAATGCACCCAACCATGATGCTTAGCTTGCAGACTTGATAAAGCATCTAACCAATAGGATGCTCAAAAACAGTAAAACCGATGGGTACAATAATTAACCAATGCATCAGAGACACTCGACACCATCAGAGTGCTGACAAAGCCACGATCAAATTTATAATAACCTCCAATCACTTTTCAGTGTAATACACAGTTTTGCATCAGCAGTACTCCAATGTTATCTCAGTGAATAGAAACAAAACTGCATCATAAATATAGCTAAGCAAATGGGATTATTGTCTTGATATAACTTTCACTCATTTCCTTCATTGGCACTTCTGTCATTTCCCTTTCCCAAAACTCTACACCTAGCTGTGCAATAGGAGTGGCCAGTCTCTCGTCCTCTAGGCACTGCTCCTGCACTGCTCCCTAGGCAGCACTTGTGTGTGACACCAGAACTTACACCCACCCAAGCCCTGAGCCCACAAAGTGACACATGCATCGCCATGGCTGGCGTTTCACCTCCTGCCTGCTGAAGTATGAGGCAATTTCCTGCGAGTGGCGCATGGTGAGAGAGAGCGAGAGGCTCTGCTCAGCCCAGCACTGCTGTTCTCTTTGATACTGTCAAGGAAGAGTAATGGCTCCCTGAAGCAACAGCCACCACCAAACTAATGTAGTGTGACTTTGGTTGTCTTCTCCAACCACAGAATAGGAAGAGCTGGCAACGAGACAGATAAACTGTGAAGACTAGTTTGAAGCAACATGATACAAACTACGAGACAGAATCATGGATCATACAAACTGGATCCAAATGACTTCAAAATATGTTAATTCAAACTTCAACATTAACTCATTTGCATCTATATGAAATATTGCTTTCAGGTTTTCAGCTCTAACAGTGATAGTACTATTATTAAGTGTTTACATAGGGCACTGGCAAAAGAAGTAACTGGGTGTTAAAGGAACAGGTCACTGTTTTTTCATACTGAGATATGTTCCTACCTGAGCTTAGACGAGTTGATGCGTACCTGTCTGGTCTTTGTGCGTGCGCTTAGTGACGCACAACGACCAAAGATGTTGTTAGCATTTGGCCTCTCCCAGCATATTTCTATTGCTCCACACGGGGGTGAAGTTGGAAGCTACCACGCTCTTCCACCAGACAGGTACGTATCAACTCGTCTAAGCTTAGGTAAGAACATATCTCAGTATGTGAAAACGGTGGCCTGTTCCTTTAACAATTGCAGCTTCACTTTGTGACTTGATGTGGAAGTTTAATAGCAACAAAAACTCCCAGGGAGGAGCGGATCATGTCCAGCGCCAAATTTATTGCCAACAGCAACAACCACAAACTCAGAGAGGGAACATTCTGCTTTCAGAGCTCTTCCCATCTCTCTCTCTCTCTCAAGCACAAGAAATTCACAGAGCATTATATAGTTGATACAGGCCTTGCATGTAAACTCTAATTGTACAAAGTTTACAGTATCTGGGTCAAATTACCCGTAGCATTCTTAAACAAGGTTATAAAACAAATAACTGAAATATCTCCACATTGAATAATACTTTTCTGCCATGTTTGAGCTATCATATACACACGAAAAATTTGTGAGATTAAGAGAAGTATTGGTATTTACAAATATTGATAATTGACTATCACTATTTCAATAATGACATGTAGAAGATCAAATCATGACCTGCATACATAGTTCCAGTTTCCCTGAGAAGCTTTGGCTAAGACCCATAACCAGTGTTACAAGCTAATATATGGAGTTGCGTATTTCTAAAGAGGCTATTATGCTTTGCTCATTATGCCTGACCTGCACACTGCTTGAACAGAGTGTTCAAGCTCTTCTTAAAGCTCAACATCAAGCACCGCCTTTGATCTCTACCACTGTGACAAAGCACCACCAACAGGCCTCCTAAATGCACAACTGAGAGCTCAAGCAGTGGGCCGATCATCAAGAGGGGCTTTGGTGGAGTAAAAATTGCAGATCAGCTTGCCAAGTAGAGAGGAGAATAGACCTTTAGTACAATTAACTGCAATGCACTGGAGGCAGACTTCAAAACCAAAAAGAATTTTCACAAATTGCATTGAAAATTAGACCGTATTCAACAGAAGCAGAGTAATTCATGTACTAAAGGTTATTTGCAATTTCCAGGCACATGTACGCCACAGTCATCTAGATCTGCACAAGGCCCTGTGCTAATCATTGGCAAACTAATCACATGCTGTTAAAAAAACAACCTTTCAAATGAATCACAATGCACTCTTCCAATGACACCTTCTTAAAGTCTAAATGTTGTTTGTACAGAAAAATAATAATGATTTCTTAAAAAGTCACAGTTGACAGGAACATCAAAATGGTAGCCTCTGGCCTGTCAGGGGGCAATGGCACTGCAGGGTTCACAGATAAGGCACATCAAAGCACAGACCGAGGGGACATCTATCAGCCACATCCACCAAAATACACACAGACACTAATCTCAATCTGATAATGGCCTAATTTTCTGCTCCAAAATGTAATGTATGATCGGTCACCACTGCCCGTCCACATTTTGGTAAATTTAGTAAATAAGCTAAAAAGGCTGTAAAATTATATGAAATCAAATGAAATTTACAATGGAAAATGTCCACTTAGATAAAACTGGAACAGTTATGAGGATGTACAGAGGATTTCTGGCACTGGTTTTGTCAACCTGTTAATGATGGGCTGTTAGGACGTGATTGTTGATCGACTGTTTGTTCCAAATTCCTTCCCATTCCGTGCCATTATCACAGTATGTGGAGTAGTAACCTATTTATATTTAAAGGCAGAAGTTACAAATGGACGGAACGGTTGTGCAGAGGTTAGCACTCGTGCTTCACAGCTAGAAGGTCCTGGGTTCAATTCCCGAGCCGGACGGGACCTTTCTGTGTGGAGTTTGCACGTTCTCCCCGTTTCCGCGCAGGTTTCCTTTCCTCTGGGTACTCCTGTCTCCCCTTCCACTATAAACATGTGCAATAGGTGAATCCTCCAGCCAGGTGATACTGACTGACCATCAGATTCTAGTAGCTTCCATTTGAAATAAGAGTTTAACACACAAAGTAATTTTCTATTAAGCATATTTCCTATAATAAATGCTCTAAAAGTTGATCAGTAGTGACTTTGAAAAGGGGAAGCACAGGTAAATTACATATTATGTCATCATTGTTCAAAATCCAGGGCTTTAACTTTTGCTTCTCAGAACTTGCATTTTGATGTTGCATCCAACATATTGGTGACAAGTTCTTCATAGTTCTTAGCCTTGTTGTTACCAAGAAAGTTCTGTAAACCTGAACAAAAGCCTTCCAAATGCAAATTACGTTAAAAACAACCTCAGCCTCCCCCTAATTGTGGACAGACAGGCACAAGAAAACTTTATGAAGACAATACCCTTCGGCAAAATTAGTCCAAGGGGTAAAAATGTTTACCTGTAAACCATAGTAATCTGCAGCCTACTGTGTTATATATATGTCTTTTCGGAAGTAATATTTTAAATTTATCCTGACTTGGGACCAGACACAGAGTGTTGTTGTCTGCTGAATGATTTGTCCCAAAGTGTGGCCCTCTGTCATGTGCCAAACAAATGGGAGCAGTAAGTTTAGATATGGGTCGAAAGTATATTTAAAACACAAAGGTTTGAAAACTAAATGAGGAAATATGGAGATAAGATCAAACATGAAGCACAAAGTAATGCTTAGACAACAGTATGTACATCACAAGAATAAGGCACGGGCTGCTGACATGTCATTTCCTCAAATCCACTGGGTAAAAAATGCTTTATATTGCGCTTGTCTAATGCATATGCCTTTTGCACTCTGATTAAACAAGCCATGCATTTTTCCAATCATCAGAGCAGAATAATTATAAAAGGTTTTGGCAAGTGAGAATTCACAAGTCCCACGCGCCTTTGATATTTAGTGACAAGTCAGCAAGCTAGAAATGCCATAAAAAATGTACTTAGATGCATCTGCTTGGATTTATCCATTAAAATCAGAATGAAACCAAATTTTAGCTTCATGGTCAGGCTGCAAAAAATGAGAACTACTGTTTTGATTATACCAATAAGCATATTATTGCAATATTTCTTATAAACCTCTTTAACACAGTGGGTTTCATTACATTTAAACTAATCTTAAAGGGGCTAGATGCAAGTTAGTCATTTTATACTCACTACTGCCACCTCTGGTCATACGTGTAACTGCACCTTCTGTATTGTACATGACGGCACTTCGGACCTGAACACCTTTCTGAGTGACAGTGCAGGAATGGCTGGAACATGTAGGGGGAGGAAAATACATAATTTTGACATTTTTAAACTCCGTATAGTCCCTTTAAGCAATCTGCCTTTTTCAAATTCAAAGTCAAAACGCTCAGGGTTCAGTTTGTTTTCCAGTTTTCCAGGTCAGCATACATTTTTTTTTTTTTTTTTAAATAATAATGAAAAAGAAGTTTTACAAATTAAAATCAGGCCGTAAGCATAGAATTAAGACAATACATTAGACGTAAAGCACTTCCGTTCCGCTCTGACGACACAACTGAGCAAGTCAGGCATTTACCAGGAGAGGGCAGCTGCTCAGAGAGCAGGATTCAGGAGGATTGCTTAGAAGTCAAAAACCACTCTGGGGATGTTTTGATAAGGAAATAGCATTACAACATGGTTAAAAGCTCCAAAAAGTCGATTTTGCATGATATAGCCCCTTTAAAAAATCCTTTTCGTAGTCCCTCTGGGACGTGTTAATGGGATGATTGGGGGTCTTTCATCTGTCTCTGGCCAGAAAACCAGAATTGCAACTTCCTTGCCTCCGGGTCGGAGGTGCAATACACACTAATGGAATCATGAAGAAGAAGCTAATAGGCAAACGGGCAGAGCTAACTGCGGACTAGCGCCACTTAAACAGTATTTACAGCCAAGTTTGAGTGAAAAAAATGAAATGCATCGTGTAATTGGATGTACAATATCCTTCTCTCCCTTTGTCTTTTCTGTCATATTTACTCTCACAGACAATTAAAGAGAAAAAAAAAAACGCAACATGCTACGACACCTGCAGTGGCGCTTATGGCCTCTAGGGGCACGAGTTACTTAGTTCTGCTTTAAGCTATACTTTATTAATCCCTGTATGCAAAAAGTTGAATATGAAAAGGCTGAAATTGAAGTAAATTGGCATAATCATGACTGAAACTGAACTTTTGCGTTAAGTTAGCGTGTGTTTTGTTCTTGGGGATTTTTTGACTGTGTCAGAAAAAAAAAACTGTTAGATGGAAGACTTCAGTGACAGCTGTGTCTTTTTGCGATATGGATACCAAATGGTATTTGCGCTGCCCTTCTTCATGCCGTGACTAACAACTATCTAATTGTCCAATACTAAACGTGAGTGAGCATTATCATACAAGCCTGTATACCATCTCATTAAAAAAAACACACACACACAACCACATAAATTGAAGCCACAGCCTGTTGAGAGCAGGTAACGATAATAAGGTGTCCTCTGGCAACTGGCATTTGTTATTCCATATACTTTCCCTCCTTGCACAAGCCTCGACCTGCAAACCCTGCTCTTTAAAACAACTGGGGAATTTCAATCCTCCTTTATATCCTCGGACAAATTCCTTTCCCTGATTACTGATGCATTTCAAAGCAAGGCATCATGATATTTTCAGACCACTTTCTTTAAAAAATGTACTGAAAACCTTTATGCGGGCTCCCGAGGGCCCCCTTCTCCTCCTCTGTTATGCTCTTATTAGTGGGTTTCCATCGCTGCCTGCTGGGGGATTCACATTGCTATTCATTTTCTGTCTTCCTGACCTCTGTGTGGAAGGAATTCATCTGGTCCAGCCCTTGTTCTTTACATTACTTTAGAGACTGCCTGCGAGTGTCTGGTGCAGCTATTAAAACATAAACACCATTAAATAAAAATGTGCGGCACAGAGGCAAACGGAAAGCGCTAGAGAAAGGAAGTGTGGAAAATATTGACCTATTCAACTTCAAACAGAATGCGATAAATTGTTTGAAATGTGCTTTATTCTACAGTACAATAGGTGTTATATTAAGAAATAATTACTGAAGCTATTCAGCATCACGCTTAATAATTGGTGCATAAACTATTTAATTATTATTGGAAGAAAAAAAGATGGACATTATGATGTAGTTCTGTTTTTCATTGTTGTCATTTGTTGTAATGTTCAAAATGGTGAGATGAATTGAGAATATACTGTGCAAAAATATAACTTCTTATGTTGTACCAAAAGCAGAGCACTGGCTCACTGTTTACATGACAAGGATTGTGAGATGCAATGTGTCCCTCACACGTAAACACCGTGAAGGGTAACTACTCTGAATTCTGTGCCATTTTTCACACAGTTCTCAAAGCAAAAGACACTGCTGTTTGTTTGTTTGTTTGTTTGTTTGTTGTTTTTCCATAGCAGTTGGTACAATGGTGTTTTTATATCAGAGATCTTGAATGTAGGTGGTCAGTGATGGGGCTGGAAGTGGGCCCTGTAAAGAACTGTTAGTCTTGATGAGGTAGTGTGGCTGAATGATATACATTGGCAGCTGCAGGCGAGAGCTGTCCATTAGTTACAGGAGTTCCTGTAAAGCCCAGCTCGAGTACATTATTTCCAAATGCATCAGTCAGCGTTGTGCTGCACAGATAAATTCTAATGCTAAAGATCTGTAATGCATACTCTCACTCCTGCCATATGACGCTGCAGGTTGGAAGGGCAAGAAGAGAGCGGGGGTAAAAATGTAATTTATTTTTCTCTGCAGCCAGTATTCTTCCCATTAGCTTCAAACGTGAGATAAGTTATGGACTTTAACGAGTGCCTTTAGCCACCAGAGCACGCTGCACCTAAGACTGCTGGGAGGACGAGGTTCACGACTGCAGAGAGGGGCTGGCACTCGCTCTCAGTGGCAATAATGACCGAACATAAGGTCCTTTCCGAGTAACATTTCTTCAGTTACTACAAATCAGTCAACTAATTGTGGTTTAATTATACTTGATTGGGGTCGGGGACAGGTGCTGATTTTGTTATGGGAGAGTCCCTCATTTCTCAACTGATTTAGTCACGGGATATGGCAACCTTTATTCTGGGGCTCATCCTGCTTTCTGATTGGATAGCCAGCTCAAGAATCAAAACAGAAACGCAAAATATAACTTTTCCATTCAGTAAATTGTAATTGTGAATAAATTCAACATCACAATAGTTAGTACTAAATCCACTTTTTAAAGTAATTGTTCTGAAATTACAATTCATTTGCACAGACTTACAAGGCTTAGAAAGGCTATTGTATTACATTTTGTTGTTGTTGGTGTTGTTGTTCAGACTTGTCTGTTTAAAATGCATGAAGCTATAAAGTCTAAGCATTTGTCTTAGGTTAAAGCAGTACAAAGCAACTTGTTTTTCCTTAATAAATACTTTTCGTAGACCTTCTGAGTGTAATACAAGTGTTACTGGGATGATTGGGGGGACTTTCATCTCCCCCTATTGTCTCTGGCCAGAAAACCAGTTGCAACGTTCCCTGCTCCGACCTGCAGTCACCAATACACACAAATGGAATCACGAGGAAGAAGCTAACAGGCTAACGGGCAAAGCTAACTGCGGGCTAGCACCACTTAAACAGTATTTACAGCCAAGTTTGAGTTAAAAATTTTTATCTCCATTGTGTAATTGGATGAACAACATCCCTCTCTCCCTTTGTCTTTTCTGTCAGCGTAGTATTTACTCTCATGGACAATTAAGGAGAAAAAAACGCAACATGCTACGGCACCTGCAGTCTGAGTTACTTTGTTCTGCTTTAAATAGCTAAATATTAGGAACTGGACAAGTAAATTGACAGCAAATAAAGAGAAATGCAGCAAATGATCTGTAAGAGAAGTATAATAAACTTACGATCAACTCCTAGGTAAAAACAAAATAGGCCTAATTCCTCATGTTATTCAGACTGTAAAATGTGGGAAGCATAACTCTCTTAACTGATTTGTCACCTGTTGTTGTAAATGAGTAAATTACATCAAGTGTAAGAAATGTTTATCGCAATAAAAGGCTTTTAACACAAATAAATTATGGATCAAATGCAAGGCTCACAATTACCCTGTCTGAATAATACAGCAATCTGCTTACAACAGTGTTAGCACATTTCATGCAATAGTTAACATAACAGCTTAACACGTCCCAGGGCCCCTTTTCACTGGCGAGTGTTTCAGATTAAACTCATTAAAGATGAGTGAGTACATGAATGCAAATATGCTTGCAATGACAATGGCATGTGGTGCATTAAGATGGCAGCCACTCAGAGAGAGACAAGCGGCAACGGACATGTTTACCCTCTGGCACTTGTGTCTGAGCTATCAGGCGTGAAGTGATGAGGGCTTCTGCAGCATCTGCTACAGTGAGGGAAGTGGAAGCAGTCAGGTAGAAGATATCCCCTCTATAAACAAGCACACCTCTCACAGTAATGTGTGTCTGAGTAATTATGCTGCAGGACACTGGGTTTATCTGCTGTGAGGAGATAGACATGGGGCAATGTCACATGCACAAGCCCCGCCCTCATGTTTACAAAGTGCCTCCTAGTTTATGCAAAAATTTAAAAAAATACAGAAATGAGCTGAGAGGTACATGAAGGTTATTACAACTGTAAAATTGTATTATCTTATGAGATGTGTAATATATAAAAAGGACATTCAAAATGATTAATGAATGATCAAAATTGATGATTTTATTATAATTCTTTACATTGTTGAGAAATATGTATGTAATGTAAATGTTAAAAAAAAGTAATGTAAAAAAAAAGGTACTAAATAAAACACAGTACACAGTTCAACTACCACAGGTACTTCAAATCTACTGCTACTAAAAGTAATTGTATCTGTCACTGTCTATACCCAAAATAAAAAAAATACTGAACACATTTCTCAAGAAGGAGAGTAAGAAAAGGCTATCTATACTGCAAAGAGTCAAAAAAGACTTGACTCCTGTATAAAATGATGTAGGCGGTGATTTCATATTATGTTGTAATAACTAACCTCAGTAGGATAATAGTAGAAAAATAATAAACACCACACTGACATTTTAATTCTGTTCACTGGCCTTTGCTCCATGGTTGAGTGTCTTGAACTGCAGAGTCGGGTGTGAAACAGCTGACAGTGAGGGAGATGTATAGAAGGCTGTGAAGTGCAATTAAGAGAGGCTAGGTCAGTGTAATGTACTCTCTTCCCCACAATCTTCCAACTTCTTACTTACAGAAAAGTGCCAGCTCGATGACATGAGCTGGTCTTTTCAACTGCGATTTTTCACACTGACAGAGGGCATACAAGTGACTCCTGAGGGCTATTCCATCCTTACTATGGACTACGCATATAGGGCCAGATCTTGTGGTTCATAGCGCAGGCTGTAGAGAAGACGAATACGCAGACGGGTGGCGCTCCTTGCAATCTTCAGTGTCATACCTGGCACAAAAAGTGGGCAGGACAGGAGGGTGGGACAGACTCGCATTGCGATGTTGTGGTGCCGCCCCCTCCCCATGCTTTCCCCAGACCTGCGGAAGGCGGTGGGTAGCGGGGGGGTTCTCTTGTAAATGCGTAACATGCGTGATGCAACGCGCAATGTTTTGTAAAGATTAAAGAAATAAAACTGTCCCTCTGCTGCTGCAGCCACTCGCTGCAGATCCAAGATGAGCGGGCGGGACAGAGAGGCAGCAGCCTCGCGTTGGACACCGTTCGAATGCGCAAAGTTACGAAATGTACAGGATTTAACTGATCAGAAACTGTCATATCGGCTGCGGAGGAGTTGCAGAGTTATGTAGCAGTTGCAAGAATACTGTAGCGTATTGGAACATTTGCGCTACAGCTGCAGGATTCTTGGAGCGGCTGAGTTGGAAAAGAAAAAAAAAGTTGCTATGCGCCCTGAGCTGTGGCTACACAAGGAGCATCATCAGGAGGTAAAGATTGACACACGATGGAAATGTCACCTTAAAACTCAGATCAGACGTGGTGTTGTGGCACTTGAAGGCATGTAAACAGTATTTACAGCCAAGTTTGAGTGAAAAAAATGATCTCCATTGTGTAATTGGATGTACAATATCCCTCTCTCCCTTCGCCTGTTCTAACTTCACCCCCGTTTGGCCCCATAGAGGAGAAGGGGAGGGCCTAAATACTAACAACATCTTTGGTCTTTTTGCGTGACTGAGTGCACACACATCTTTTGTTCGGAAAAAAATGAACAGTGAGTTTGTAGTCTGGAAGTTTCAGGCGCAAAAGCACCTTTGTCCTGAACACCTAGCCCAGAACCTTTTAAGTACAAACAAAGAAAAGACAATGAAAAAGGGGGGAAATAGGTTAAAATGCACTTGACATAAAAAATACAGTTAGCGAATACAAATGAACAGGAGGATTCAGGCTAGTTTGCTCTAAATTACGTTGTACTCTAAAACATAAATGCATAAACTGATTAGTTTAGATCTTTGCATTGGTAGTGACAAGACAACACTTTGTTTTCAGTGAAAACATTTAACTCATTCAAAGATTATCTGAATGAAAAAAACATATATACATTAGAGGGATAGTTTTGTGTTAATTGTGTGTAGCATGTATAATCTTATATGTATAATAAAATAATAATGAAGGTTAGAAAAATCAGTTGAATAATAATTCTTGGAAAAACATAATTGCTGGCATGAACACCATTCAAAGAGAAAACTAATTTAACTGCAGAAGATTTGACAAGGAAAGTAAATTGAACCTTGATAGGTTTTATTGGTCGGCATAGCGACCATGACATTGTAATTAGGGACAATTTGCTTTTAATTAGTGACAGCAGCCACTAATTAAAAGAAAAAAAAAATGCGAGCCATCACAAAGTTACAAAAGAACAAAGAACAGTGACTATGCCCACAATCCACATCCTTTCCATGTGCTTTATGGAATATTTCAAATTGCTCCGAAAAGCTGACAGAGTGTCCATCTACATGTGATCTATACAAATTAACATCACAGTAAAATTAGGTTGCACGACCCAAGACGAGTTCATGAGATCGTTTTCTTACAATATGACAACAGAAATGCTAGATTAAGTAACTATCAGCAGCATATACAAAACATTTGAATCTCCAAATTGTGAACACAGACAGCTGTTTTGCAGCTGTTTTGAGTGACAAGATGTGCCAACCATGCTCTGCCGCTCTGTGCACTCTCTCTCTCCTTCACTCTCTCGTTCCCAGCCTTATGCTCCTCGAGCCTTAGATCAATGGCCGTGTAAACCTTTTCTATGGCCTGTTGTTTTATTTCTGTGGATTAAGTATAACATCAGCTCGACTGCTCGCTCTGACCCTTCAGTCAAAACTGCAGCTGCTCCTCCTTTGTTTGTGCTTTCTTTGTATTAAAGCAGTACTAAGTAACTCTTCCCCCTAGAGGCCATAAGCGCAACTGCAGGTGTCGTAGCAAGTTACGATTTTTTAACTTATTAATTGTCTTGGAGAGTAAATACTACGCTGACAGAAAAGGCGAAGGGAGAGAGGGTTACTGTGCATCCAATTATACAATGGAAAAACATTTTTTCACTCAAACCTGGCTGTAAATACTGTTTAAAGTGACGTTAGCCCGCAGTTAGCTTTGCCCGTTAGCCTGTTAGCTTCTTCTTCGTGATTCCACTAGTGTGTATTGCTTTCTCCGGACCGGTGGCAGTCAAGTTGCAAACATGGTTTTCTGTCCAGAGACACCAGGGGGAGATGAAAGACCCTCCAATCATCCCATAAACACTTGTATTACCCCCACAGGGACAACGAAAAGGATTTATTAAGGTAAACACGTTACTTAGTACTGCTTTAAACTCTAGTACCTTTTCTGGTGGCTATAGGTGAGGGAGGAGTGTCGCAATAAATAACCCATAAAAAATAGGTCGCAGAAATAAAAAGTTTGAGAAGCACTGCTTTAAAAGACTAATGCTGGCGCATATAAATCAAGCCAATCATTTGCATTTCTCTTGCATAAGTAATTATGCAAATGAATCATTTGCACAATGGTCTCATTTTGTTGTCTCTTCTTCCCATTTGCTTATTAATTTCACTGTATAATGGTGGGAACCTTAAAATCACAAGGAAAAAGAAAAAAAAGGATACATTTTTTTCAATTGGTTATGTTTGTTCCTGAGAAATTACTGTTGTTAACAGTATTTTTTGAAGATCAATGACACATGATCAAAATCAGAGCATGCATCATTTGTTGTTAAAATTAACTGATAATAATAATAATAACTGATAAGTCGGTATTAGCTCTTTTGCTGGTCTAAACCATTAGATACCGGGAATCTTAATATCAGACAACAGGATAAAAACATTGCAAATAACAAACACACTTAATGTGTCAGTTTTAAAAGACAAAGGATATAAGAAAGATACGAGTGAAAGTCAAGGTTAGAGACAGAAACTTAGATACTGGATAAACTCATCTGTATCTTAATTATCGTCAAGCTTGATTATAGGAGCAGTTTGAGTGTGTTGGGTTGTCGAAGCAGAGCTAGGGAGAGGAGGAGGTTGCTAAGAGAGGGACTGAGAAAGAAAGGGGATGGGCAAATGAGGGAAACAAGCAGCGAATGCAGATGATGGCAGGCACAAGTTGGCACAGTGCCATCCATTCAGTGGTGAACCAGGCTTGACATGTGCTCGCTCTCAATGGTCACTGTTTAGATGTAGACGCACGACCGAAACATCTCGTTGTCTTTGTTGTCTCGCCAAAAACTTGGATTTTTTTTTTTGTGTTTTTTTTTTGGTTTTCTTCTTTTTGATTTCAGTATCATACAAATACATTTGAATGTGTTCCGTTCATCTTTGGAGTGTACAGCATATATCCTTGGACGCCCTGATGAAGGCTTGCAACAACACAAGACGTGATGGTGTGCCGAATGTTGGGACTTCAACAACCAAAGTCTTGATTCAACTGAATGGTCGGAGTGGGATAAGGAGATGGTGCTGAAACTTAAAATAACAAAGAGGAGGAACAGTGACAAAGGTACAATAGAAATGTTTTGTTGATGTGAAGAACAGCAGGAGAATGACTTGTCACACACGACAAGGCCCCTCCCACTCTGACTTTCCTGTCTCTACAAAACTGAAAGTATTCTGTGTCAAACAGTCATCAGGACAGACAACTCCTATAGCAACTGGAATACTGGGATTGGATTGAAATGACGTCTAATTAAGCTCTCAAGGATCACGAAACCCAGTCAAGGAAATCGTCAACAAAGTCATTAATAAGAACACATTACCAGGAGAAAGACAGGATCCAGCGTAGACTGTATGTCTGTTCCAGAGTTGCCCAGGAAGAGTACCTATCTTACATAGCAGGAAATAATATGCTTTATGCTTTAACAGTGTGTATTTTATTTACAAGTGATGCATGCTTTCTTGGACAAAACCACAATGTGTTCAGTAGCAAGCCAAACAATAGCATAAAAAAACCAAGAATTTGTATAATTCATCTATATTCACAGCAATGTTTGAAGCCTTGAATTTCTATAGGCTCAGTAAAGCTGCCTCAGCAGCAGCAGTGAGCCAGGCGAGAGGGCTGGCACAGACACAACAGGAGCTGGAGCAGTGGGTGCAGCAGGCACAAGACCAGGCTGGGCTGAGGCGAAGCAGAAGGGGAGGTGCTGGCCCACCGACTCACAGATTGGGGTAGTGAGGCCGTGGGAACTCATTACATGTTCCACACCCACACCCCACATCTTCACCACTTTTTGCCCTCTTTTTGCCAGCCATCCAAAAGAAATGAGCAAACTCCACCCTTCCTGGAATTTCCCCAGCGCTCAAGTATCATAAACAGATGCAGTTTGGACTTAACAACTGGTCTGGTCCTAACCTGGGTCTGAGGAATATTTTTGGGTTTCCAGAGTCCGCTGGCATTGGGCACAGAACCAAAGCTTCGCTGCAAACAAAACAGCGCCGCGATTGACGAAGTTCGTTTTCATTTAAATGAGCGCTGGGAATTAAAACATTAATTAGCGACGCAATGTGATTTATCTGCTGGCACCTCACACTAATTTTGAGGCTCTGTCTGGATTTTGTTGGTCAAGAGGCACATTAATTATTGACGAAGTCATCCAATGGGAGGGATTATAACATCTTCGTGCTTACTACAATATGTTGGCATCTGCTATCAAGAACGATTTACAAGATGGCATTCTCCTTGGCATGGCATTAGCAGTACTGGATCGCCGTAATTAGGCAATTTGTTTTATTTCTTTTGTTGTTAGCGGAAACAAGCAAAAATGGCAATCTTTCGCCGCTAATGAACTCAGGATCATCAGCCTGATCTTTATTTCCACAGGGAATTTTAATTGTCAAACGACTTCATTACACAAATGGATTACAAAAAATGGCTTGCCCGAGAAACCAGACAGGATTGGGGGTGGAGTGTGGGAGAGAGAGAGAGAAACCTAGAAGCGGAATATTTTTCTTCCTTCGTTATGTGCCAGTAGTCAAATATTGCCACTATACGCACAAACATGGGAGAAAAGGGAACTGCAGTGCCAGTGATGCTCAGTGCTTCTGGACGGGAACTGTGCTTGTGCTGCACTCTGAATGCTCTGTAGTGCGTCCACTCACTCTGAAGACTTCTGCCATGCCTGGATTCTGGATCTTACAAACATTGAGAGAGGGGAAACTTCCCTGGAATGTCTCCTTCCAAATGGATACTATTTGTGTTATTTTAGGTATCAGTTCGTTAGCGGCATTGATTTTAATTTTCAAAGGCGGCGTTAGCGAGCGATCGAAGCGGAATGCAGAGGAGACAACAGACAGTGTAGCGGGCATTGGCTAATGTGCTCTGTGCTTAATCATCCTCCAGCAGAAAGGTTTTATGCATATTTCATTTGCATATCATTAAATTGCTAAGGCACACAGCCAAAAGGAGGTGGAGAGTCAGGGCTTGGAGAGAGAAAAGGATAATTAAAAGCGAAAAATAGTGACTCATTATGTGAAGGCTATCTTATAGCTGCACGCTTGCTTTGTGGCGAACTGCCAAAATGATAACTTACCATTAATTAAGAAATTAAACAGCAAACCCTTTTTGACATGGTTTCATTGAGCGGCATGTAATCGTTATATCATAACAAAATCATCTGGACAAAGTTTTCAGATTGAAAACGATTCACCTTTTGTCCAAGTAGATTTAATAATATTAAATTAAATTATTATTCTTGTGAGTGTAATTGAGATTAATTAATGTGAGACTATTGTTAGTATGTGTAAAGAATATAGAGTATTTTCATAATGAAAAATAAAAAAAAATCAACACATTTGCTTAAAAGTTGCACAAAATAAAAACAAAGTTTGAACACAAGACTGCAATATCACACATACAGCTGTGAGATTAAACAATGAGAAAACTTGTACTACCAAAAGTACACAGAAGTCCAAAAGTTCTACAATTGATATATAAAATCTACAACAAAGCTCACTGGAAAAAAAGTCAAATAATAAAATGTACAAAAGACACGATATCGCTCAGGCGTGTATGTGCTTACAGACCCTCTCCATATTCATATTCATTCTATGCAAAAGCCAATCCCCCCAAAGCCATAATATTCAAATGAAGGGGCGCTTCATGGCTCACGCAATTAGCCATGTTTAGTAATTTGAGAAATAGGCGCTGCAGGGGCAAAGAGGAGGGGCAGTCGCAGACACTGAGTCAGCGGGCAGGAAATCCCACTTAAGAGGGTGGGCATATGTTTGGCGCTTGTAGCCATGGCACATGCAGATGTCGCTGTAGTTCTTCCACAAGCCAAAACGAGTGGGCGGAGGTAACTAGAAACTCGTTTGGCATCACACACCTCCACCATGCGTCTCTTAGAAGTGTAGCATGCACCATTGCTGAGGGTTAGTAAAAAAAAAAGGCAAGCGAGACTAGCATTAAGAGGTTAAGCCAAGTAAGCCACAAAAACTGAATTTCAAAATACCTGCTGTAAAAAAAAAATGAAAAAACCCAAACAACCACAAAAAACAACAACGACATAAGGAAGTGGAGGCCAAAAACCTATTTGCACAGGTGCCTTGTTTAACATAGACACTCAAGACATTAGTATCAGCTGTCATTCAGCCACAGTGCATATTATTATTCAGTTAGGAACATTGGCATGAGAGGCTTTTTCGAGTGGATCCCCTTCCTCTCACAATAGCCACATTGCTGTGTGATTAAGGACAACTGAGGCGAATGTTTCTGTCTTATCCCGGGACACATCTATAAGCAATTTGGGGCGATAATTCAACTTCACTTCAAACTCTGATTACCTGTTTTTAAGTAAACACATGCAACAACAGGCCACATGTTTTTGTAACTAGTAACATGATAAATTCAAATCAATAAAGCATCAATAAAGCATTAGACATCATTCAGAGTCAAGACATACAATCAAACCCACTGCAGGTTTATGTTGTACAAAGTCTCCTCTCATGTCTTGAATAAGAATTAAAGATGTGTTAAATGATCGATCTATGTTTTAACTCTCTATGTCTCTATGTAACAGTGCTTTGAAAGCCTCGGAATTCACTTTTGGGTCAAAGGAAGGGGGAGATTTGGAGGGGAACCTGAAGAACAAATGAGAGGAGGAACGTGGGATGAGTGTGAAAGAACAGGGATGTCGGTGCTATGTCCCATCGGGCCTGAACTGGGCACCAGGCAAGGGAGCTATTATGTATGTTGCTCTGACAGCTCACTCTTTCATTACTGCAGTAGACAGTTAACACAAGCTCTCACACTCCCAGATTAATACAGCAGCAACTCAGTTCACTTCTCATTCCCACTGTGCTACTGAATACTGGGTAATGCTGCCATTTACAGTATAGGTTGTTCTGATTAAGACTGTCCTCTACAACAGATGAGCAGCAGGTTCAAGTACAATTGTGCCATTTGTTGTAATGGCTACTGAACGTAATGTGTTGCACTGTGCAAACTTTCTCTCAGGAACAATGAAATGATGGGACCATGCCTTATGCTCGGAGCAGCTGGCATACGCTGAACTGAACATATGCTACATGCTTTTCTATGAAACAAATACAACACAACATTGTTGCTGATAAATGGAAATACAGCTAATGTTTGCACTTTTCAATCCCCAATGTCTCCATTCAGGAAGATATACAGTAACAACATGTCTCTCAGAGCAGGAGTCGTCAATGTAGGGATGGAGTAATGACCCTCAGGTGGGCCTCAGAGTGAGATTGGCATATGAAATTGAGATATTTCATATGAAACCTGTTAATATCACATGTATATGCCTGGATCACATATTTTCTTTATCAAACACAACATCCTATGATATACTGGATGAAAGTTTGGGGTCCACACTCCATCTCTAAGTCAGTTTGGGCCTTGTCCTGATAAAGACCCCGTCGTAGATTGACTACACTGTCAACTTTCCCAAGGTGTGCCATCCCAATGCTGTTCCTGTGCTACAGCCAAATGCAATGCATTGTCTTGTCAAAAGATTTATGCACATAAGAATAGTAAATTACTAAAAAACTAGACAAGGAGCTTAAGGCTTTACTTGTGTTACTTGTGTTATTAAAAGCTAGTGCAAAAACAAAGTATAAAGGAAGAAGAAGGAAAAGATGAAGGTCTTTTTTGAGAATGATTGACACAACAAAACTCTAACAAGAACCTTGAGACCAACTTTTATTTTTACTCCAACAAGCCAAAGACATTATGCAGTCTTTTCAGCGCAAATCTGAAGAATTACCTCTATCATGGCTAGGACCAAAGGAGGAAATATGCCTTTTACAGCCAACAACCTTACATGGCCTTCCCTCTGAACATTTACAGATCAGCCAGCCCATGTTGTGTGGCATTCTCAGATATGTTCATTAAAGTGAAATGTTTCTAAGAGTTTTTTTGAGCTGAGGCATAGATATTAGTCGACAACTACAAAGCTTTGCTTCCCTTTGGTCAAAACTTTTGGGTAATGCCAGTCCTAATGGTACATTTTAGTCCACTTTGTCCATGTTTTACTCCCATACACATACTCAGGACCAAACATCAAACGAAACCACAGCAGCAAAAAGAAAAAAAGAAACCATCAACAACAACAGCTACCAGAGTTAGCATGGCAACAGATAAATGTCAGTAAAATGTACCTTTTCTGAGTGCATATTTGCATTTGTTCTGTATTACTAGCATTGTTCTCATGTATTTTATAAACACTGTTTATTATTAGTAGTTCCCTATAATTGCCAGGTGGCAGCCTAAATAAACTGTAAAAAAGGTCAGTAAAACCTGGTTGTGTGTAAGACAAAAATACTGGTTAAGAAATCAGAAAAAGCTGAGTCGCCTGGAGGGCATGATGAGATTGTATGGTACTGGGTATGTTTTGGTTTCCTCACACTAAAGCCTCGGAAACTAAATAATACTAACATTAAATTTGTAATGAGGCCAGCTAAAACAGTATTTGACCCCAGTCACAGTGTCAGGGATAACTCTTAGTTTCCTGTGCTCTGAAAAGAAATACAGGATATGAACTTGCAAAGAAGTCTAACTTGTAAATGTTTTAATACCATTAAAACATTATCTAAAAAAAAGAAAAACGCAAGACTCATTAAAACATATTATCAAACCTTCTGAGCCCAATAACTATAAAGATTTTTTCAAGACTCTGTCATTTTAAATCAGTCATTAATAATGAAAGAAAACCTGGCACAGCAGTGGTGCTTGTTGGCAGCCCACATCTGTATCTCCACCTACATACAGTATTCCTGTTCCACAGCATCAAATCAGTCACGCACGTAACCCAAACAGATCAAGTTACTACCTGACCTGCTATACTTATACATGGACACCAAATATTCTATAACACACCATCAGGAGCAACAACAAACTCTTTTTATTCCACCACCTTTCTTTTGGTTTCTTATAAAACAGGATTTTGAATCACTGTTAATCTCATGCTGAGTATGCACATATCACGTGTAATAAAGAAACAAGTTCGTACCCTTCTGTGATTCCAAATATTTAGTGCTATGTCCTTTCGAATCACTAACTGCATTATCTGTTTGAGGCAGTTAAGTTTTGCTATTGGCTTTTTCATGCTCCACAACATTCACTGGTATCCTTGCTTGTGTTCGTGCATGTGCCCATCTCCAGAACTCTACTCCAGGGCCCTCTGTGCACAGTAACTCATTTTCAATGGCATTTTCAAGAAGTCAGAATATGTACTATTATTATAGGGTTATTAACACAACTATCTTTGGTCGGGACTGTGCACTTTAATGAGTATACAGGGAACTTATGCATAATATGGTCCGAATTTCAGCCATAGCCTCACATTTGGGACTCTCACTCATACACACTGGAGGCAATGCAAAGTGTCTTGCTCAAGGATACAGGGCGAGCTGGGATTGAAATGCCAATCTTTGGATGGGTGGGCAAACACTGAGCTGTTGCAAACTAACAGAGCTGCAGCCCATACAGGGACTTCAATGTGATAAACATATGCAATCTTTAAACGTAAGGTATTCGATTCATGGATTCAGTCTGCAAATGTCTGAATTGTTTTTTTTAACTAGATTGATGATGCAAGGTAGTACAAACGCATAACACGAAACTGAAGATTAACCTAAAACTTCAAGCACTATCAAGCGCTATTTTAGGTCTACATTCTATAAGGATGTAGAAGATGCAATAAATGACTTTTGTCAATGTGATGGTGAGCTGGGCAGGGGCATTTTATCACCATGAATGAAGGGGGCGTTCTATCCCTGCAGCGCTGCATTTACTACTATATTACATATTTCACAGGGAAATATCTGCATGTGATCTTTTGCTAACGGTCAAACAAACGAAATCTGACACAGAACGTATCGAGGGAAAATTTACAGGTGCTGTTAAGAGGAGAGAAAGATTGAGCCAAAGAGGGGAGCGAGACGGGGAGCCATAGAAGTGCAGCAGGACAGTCTGTGTGCCTTTAAAACTCAAAGCTCAATCTCACTCAGTTTTGTTCTTTTAAAGGAAATCACAGGGCTCGGCTCAGTCATTGCCTTGGAATTCATGAATAAACATCGGATTGCCTCTCTATGCATACATCATACATCACAAGATGACACTACCTAATGGAGGAGGATCTCTCACCCAGCACACATGAAAAGGCACTGAAATTACCCACCAAGCCACAAGCTGCACGCTTCTAAAACGGACCACTGAGGGAGAACAAGGGCGGGGCCACGTTAGAGAGGAGGAGAAAATGAATCTAAAGCCAAAACGGATAAAGGGCTAATCTCTGAACTATTGCTCATCCACTATGTTCTCTGCAGGAAGACTAGGAAAATAATATAATTTATAATTACAAAGAGAAATTGGGTCTATTTGTATGACACTTGGGGCTATTCTCTCTTCTTTACTGTAATAACTGTGACCTAGATTTCTTGAGGTGGTGATTCTTATAGCGCTAATAGGACTTTCAGTCTGTTAAACAAAGAAATGGGAATAATATTCACAGCCAGGAGAGTGAATATTTCAGAGAAATCTAAATCAGCACTCCAAAATGCAACAAAAAAACAAAACTGCATGGCTTTAATAAAACCGAACACAGAAATGTCAATGTAAAGTTATTTTTTGGGTGCAACAAACCAATGAAACAAGCCTAATTTCATAAACTAGAACAACCAGGGAAAATGTCCAGTGTAATCGAGGTTTTAGACACTTGGTGGTATTATGTATTGTCCATGAATAATTTGTGGTAGGGGTATGGAGAACAGGCAGATCATTTTGAACACACGCATGTCCTCCATTTCCTTTCTGCAAGCATCAGTGCATCGAGATCTGCAGAATGCCTAAGGCAACTATGCACAGGGCATTTCCACTGAGGATCACTTGGAAAATATCCATCATAGAGAGATACTAATTAGTTTGAGCTGTGTGCGCGTGTGCATGTGGCCTGGAAAGTGCACGTTGGGCCAGCTGAAGCTATACCTATCCGGGCGTGAGAGCGGTGTTGTGCACTGCAGCCGAGTGCAGTAATTTCTTTGATCATTTTTAATGGCCATTCTTTCATGTGCGGCTGCAACTCACACATAGCTCCCTGCAGGTGTCATCTCATTGCTTCAGTTCTGGGATTAGTATGCGGCAGGCAATAAAAAGCCAGGCCATTACACTGTGCAGCACACATACATAATCTCGACACACTCGGATCATTACCTTTTCAAAGGATGATATCAGCTCGCAGTCTACAGAGAGACACAAAGAAGGTGATAGAAGCTGAGCAAAAGACCAAACGGATCCAAAACGAGACAGCAAAAAGCTAGCAAACCACAGCTGCAGAGTGGAAAGAGACAGAGAAAAAGCCATCCATCAGCAACTGCAAAAATGGGAGACAGGCAAACTGCAGGATACACATACAGAAAAACCGTGCATTTAGCATCTTTTGACTTGATTTTATGTTTCATACACAGCAGCTCGTAGCTTTAAGTTTGATACTAAGGCTGCAACTAACGATTATTTTGGTCATTGTTCAAACACTACATACCTTAACTTGAAAAACAAAGTATGTTTCCATCAAAACAAAAAACGTTCATGTCATTTTTTGCTGTATTTGAGTCTGTGTCTACTAGGAAATGATTAATCGATTACTAAAATAGTCAATTATTTCAATAATCCCTTATTTGATACTAAACTCAAATGACAAGTTATACTCCACCACAGAGACCAACAAATGACTAAGCTCTAAGTATTTACAGTATTTGCACAATTATTTATTTCAAAATCCCAATTATTAATCAGCCATCACACCAAAGTTATTCCGTATATTCCATAACAGTAACTTCCGCTGTGGTAAGATAGACATGTTAATCATGGACAACTCTATTCATTAAGAAGCTTATGAATAATACATACAATGTTGCAATAATGTTTTTACTGTATGAACTTGAATTTAATTAACGATCTGAGGAGTATTTAACTTTGTGCCTCTGGTGAGCCTTGACTCTATGCTAGATTCAACATACCAGTAACTGGGAGCAATGAGCTGACTCCAGAGAGAGGATTGAAGGGTTTTACATTCATGGGAGGATGTTGAGCCCAGGTGTTGTTTTAGTAAGCTCGCTAATCACCAAGAATCTGATAATATCAATTATTTTAGTAAACAAGAGTTGAAGATCAGAGCCTTTGGCCCAACTCAATCCAGGCATTAAATCAACACACACAAAGAATTGCAGCTAATTGGACTAAAATGGTGCTTTCGAGAGGGATAAATTGGGATTTCTATAGACAGTGAACATAGCTAATGAAAAGTACAAAGGGACAAGTTCAAGTGTGGATTTTTTATGAGCTTAAAAATTGCATACACAATAGTAAAATACTTTGTTACAGGATTTCATGAAGCTATGTGCAGCTGCATAATTAATTTGTCTCTTTCAGTATTATTCCTTTAAAAAAAAAAAACATCCGACTAGCTTCAGTCAGCCATTTTGATTCCCTAGTGCCTAAGTGAGGGTTCTTGCTGGTCTGATAAAAGACCCAGGTTCCTGTAGCAAATGAAGTCTTCCTCCAGACGTATGCCTGCACTCAGCTTTTAATTGGCCTGCTCTGTAGCTGTGAACCCTAATGACTTTGTTCCAGGATTAAAAGCCTCAGAGTATTCAAGCAAGGCAAGGGTCCTAACCTATCCAAGGCTGCTCCTTTTCTCCACTTTCCCTTTCCTTCTCTCCACTTCTATCTTTGGGTCTTTCCCTGAGATTCCAATTCTAATATCTACATACTGTAGTTATGCCAGACTGTAGCTAAATGTATTATTCAAGAGTAAACCAAACATCTAAAAATATAGAAGATTACATAAAATGTGCAGCAGCTGTAAGGCAAAATATTCTAATACTCCCAAACAATAGTATAGCAAACTGAATTGCGCATGTACTTGCGTGAGATACTTTTACTATGAAACCACATCACCAAAGCGTTAGTAGTTTGAGTGGAACTTACTACCCCAGAGCAGGAACTGAACCAGTCCCTCTAACAGCTCCCCCAGCCGCAGCCCCGTCCAAAAGAGGGTCTGGTACTGAAACAGCGCCAAGAACATCAAAAGGTTCCTGTGGTGCAAAAACACCTCACGATTGCCCATCTCAGCTGCCCCCTCCCCAGTCAGTGCGGGCACACGCCTGGCCAGTGCTGAGTGATAGACTAATCGATGTGCAGCCTAATCAGGCAGCTTAACTCTAATACCCTGGACAGGTCCACATCATTACCATATCAGCCTCAACACGTTTCGAAGGGACATGGTAGAGGCGAAAGATTAAAGGCAATCTATTAAAAAGGCAATACATTTAATGTGTTGACCAACCACAGTGAAGCTGACGACGCAGGGAAGAAGCTTAAGGGAAAACCTCAATCAAACACAACAAACAAACATTGCTCATCCAAATGGCATAGTAAGTCTGTCTGTCTTCTTAGAGTTTCTAGTTGTTTTTCAACACAAAAAACATAATAAAAAAAAGGTATAATATGCTTCAAAATGAGTATCACCAGATATGAAAGACCAGAAAAATGACCACCTGCAATCTCAATGTGACACCAATGTGGTAAATACAATAAACAATTAGAGCATTACAGAGACGTAACTCAAACTCTTCAATAAAAAAAAGTTTGATAATTTTCCAGAACTCTGAATAATATATGAGATTAAAATGACTTCAATATATTCCAATACCGAAATAAAAAGAATAGACTGTGCAGTCATCTGTTTGGCAGATAATTGACTTGTCAATCAATGACACAAGCATGGGCCTCTTTTAGAGGCTCGTGAGCTGCTGCTGTTTAGGGCTCGCTCACTTCAACATAGTTGCAATGAGAGCATGTAAACAGAGAGGTCTATACACTCCAAGATTGACAACCAATCAATGGCATTGATCACCTGGCCTACGGCTTCTTCGGTTCATTCAATGAGCTGCTGCTCATTCAACTGCAGCCCTGTAACTGCATGAGCCCTCTTTGTTCAGCTGCGGCTGTAGTAAGTGCAATACATTTAGGCGTCTCTAGAGGGAGACAAAGAGGGAATGATCAACGCTGCACTATCATGATGTAAAACAATGTTAAGAATTCTTCACTTTAAATAAACCGACAATAACAATCTCACAAAATGTAGGAAGATAATAATAAAGCAAAAAACTATTGTAGATTATAGATTATTGCAAACTAGCAAATATCTATTGATTGTAACAAAACAAACATGTTCATGATGACTGGAATAGTGTGCATTAGGTCTATGTGTCTAGATGTGCTTTGACTGAGGAATGGTTCTGATGAAGAAGTTCCTGTGACCCAGCACAAATAGGATACTAATTATTGCCCTGGTAAATACTTTGCCTTATCTCTTACAAAACTGTGCCCAGAACTGTGAACTTACACATACTTCTATCAATTTAAACCATGATGAATCTTTATTCTTGCTCTTTTCTCACAGCATCCATTCCAGATGAGATGAAAAAGTAATACTCCAGCAATAAAGCTTGATTTACATCCCCTTTTGCTCTCCCCCTCTCCTGCTTTTTATTTGATCATTTAGCCAGGATCATATAACTGTATATCAGACACAAATGAAATCAGGTCCTATGCGCATTAAGGACATGTCTTTCTGCAGCTAACATCCTCCAAACCAACCAGGCAGCTTCACAGCAAGCCAAGGGCAGAGTCCCATTCATTTTCAGGCCCATTTCCTCCTATGATTAGGCAATCAATCAATCCCAGCATTCAATCTCATCAGGCAGACGGGATTATCTGCCCATCTTCCCCTCTCTTACTTTCAGCTCGCTCCCTCCCACACACGGAGCAGCACATTAACATCAGATCAAGTATCAGCCAACACAAGCAGTCTACCACATCCTCTGACCACAAACAGACAGCTCCTGGTTTTAGCCTTCTCTCACTTATCCTCTCCATCGCCTTAAAGTGGGTTTACCAGCACAAAGCCAAAAATACAGCCACCTGCCATGCATGCAGCTTACACTCTCATTGTATTTGAATAAGATGGATTTAGAAACATTTCGCACTGGTACACAGGATTACAGTCTGTATATACTGCACATCACAGATTTCCTTGACATCCTGTATCTCTTATGGTGAAAGATTTCTTAAGAGTGAAACAAAAAAAACGGGCCTTAATTCAAAATCAAAGCATCTCAATAAAGTTTGTATCAATTAACAGTGTTCACCTCATATCAGCACATTCAGACCAGTCCAGTATCATTGTAAAGACTATGCAAGTATACTCACCTGCTTCAGTACCACTGATTATAACACAACAGGCTATAGTGATGAAAGGTGAAAGAGACATTATGAATCATTAATGTCAAGGCTAAAAGCATACACACGAGAATGAAATTACTTTTAATGCCATTGCTAATATTTAATATTCCCTCCTTTCCACAAATGTGATACCTTACTTTTTAAAATATTTAATGAATCCAACCTAATGGCAAAGAGCTTTTTGATGTAAAAATGTTAATTCAAGAAACAACGCTGATGAAACTGTCAGGCTTTCAGGACACACTTCCTTTTAGTAACCCTGTACTAGGTTAATAAAGTTTCTGCTCTGATAGGCAGCATTTTCTCTTCAGCTCAACCCCCGTAAAGGGCAGCAATTCAGCAGAAATAAATGCCATTTTAATTGTAAAGTGCTGTAGAGTCGTCATAAAACATCACTATGACCTCCATTCTTACTCTACCTACTTTTATATTCTTTGCACGCAACTTGTCTAGCTCAGCTACAATATATAAATGGGTACAGTAAAAAGCTTGCCTGATCAGTGATAATTATGTGGTTACTTCAGCCAGTTTAAAATATGAAATACCTGACCAGCAGAAAATCCTGTGGAGACAGTTTCGTCACACATCTCTTCAAAATGGTCTTTGATGCTGCCTGAATTAAAAGAGACGTTATTATAGTATTATAGTCAAATGTACAAGCGATCACAAATAAAGTGTACCTAATGCTTAAGTCAGATAGTGCGAACAAAGGGCCAAAAGGAAAGGCCCTATCTGACAAAGGCTTAAAATACCTCTATTGGGGATAGCTGATAAAGTTACAGACTAACACATTTGTTTGGTATTGACACCATGAGTGACCTTGCACTGCAGGATGATTTTGATAGAAAAACTGCAGCCCATTTAATTTATATGGTTATACTGACATCCCCCAATATTCCTTATCTCAGCCAGCAACAATTTAGGATTGGATTAAGATGATCCAGTAAGGAGGATACACCAGGCAGATGGATAGAGCGCCATAAACACAAAGCACATCTAACCTTGGTAAAGTAGACAAACATAAGCTACATTAAACATGACAACACGAGCCAACAGATAACCGCCCAGTCTGCTGCGCGAGCGCTGGACGTGCCAAGCAAAATCTTCGCATTCAATAATTATACATTAGCTACATTATCATTATTTGTTTGTTAAAGAAAAACATATACCTGCTTCACAAAAGAAACTGTAGGCCGCCCATGGTTACCTGAAACGTGCAGTGCAGAGGCGGTAGTTGTGTTTAGCTGTTCAGCAGACACTGGCTAGCTTAGCCTTTGCTCAGGTCAGTGTCACACGTGGGTTTTCAGGGTGAAATACATGATCGGTGATTGAAGTGTGAAAATAGTTCATATAATTCAGCTAGTTTTATTTTGTGAAACCCTTCTGCTATGATGCACACGTTTGTTTTTGTTTGTTGTTCCATTGACTAACATTAGCTAATATCAGTATAAAAAGTGGAACAACTCCCTTAGCTGCTGAGTTACTGTTGGTAGATACATCCAACTCACTGTGGTGTCCAAGTGTTTAAATGTGAACAATAACTCCAGTATTTTAACTTTTAAAATCTCCATTAGTTTACAATTGCTGCTATTCCCATAATGCTTAGCGATATGACATCACATTCCAACGTGGGGCTGGGTGATCTTTTCCAGGTACGCTTTTAAAGAAAAGCCATAGATATATTGATAATACCTAACATTTCATAAATAAATGGGTAAAAAATATATATATATTTTCCTCTTTTTTTATTTTTATTTTTTTTACAGTTGGGGCCCCTGGTTCTTACATTGGTTTGTGTGGTTTGTTGTCAGCTTACAACTAAGGGTGGTAAGCTCTCTATAAATAGGAAGATACAGGCTACATCTGCCAGGGCCTCATGCAGATAAGAAAAAAATAGATGCACACTCTGCACTGTATTCACAGCCTTTCTATTGTTTTTTGTTTTGTTGTTTTGTTTTGTTTTGTTTTGTTTTGTTTTGTTTTGTTTTGTTTTGTTTTGTTTTGTTTTGGTTAGTTTTAATCTGAGATCATATTTTTCTTATTGTAATTTTTGTTGCTAATTTAATGTGAGACTACTATTTTTGTTTTGCAGCAAACACAGACTTGAACAAATATGCAAACTCATACTCCATCAAATTAAGAGCCTGTGTTCTGTTCTTGCAGCTTCGACTGCAGAACATTACTCAGAGCCCGACTACTACCCACTGTACCACACTAAATAAACACTTAATAAATAACTGCATGCATGAAGAAGAGCTGGAGAAGACCCGGAGGGTGAAGGCATCAGTGGTGCCCCTGGTAGATAGATAGATGATACTTTATTGAGCACTCAGGGCAGTGACCCTCAAACTGGAGGAGTGGCTACAGCAGATCCCAGGAAACACATCAGACATCCCAGTCAAGAAAAGTGCAGTTCTAGAAACACCAAAGACACTGCACAGAACCCTTTGTCCACTACCACCATGTCGCTATTACCATGTCAGTCTGTGTCTGGAAGTCCCATAGGATCATGGCTCGGTCATTCTCTACCACCTTTGGAGGTGTTTTCCACTTTGATCTTGGGGTTTCCAGCCCTTGGAAACCACATATGCTTCTGTCAATGCCTATGCTAAAATGAATTCAATTCATCCTAATTTCAGAAGAAAAACTATGTAAAGAAGCAAACATCTCTCCTTGCAGAAAGAGAACATTATCAATCTGCCTTATTTTCGAACATAATTAGATTTCCTCATTTCTCACTGCGGCCCTGCGGAGACCTGGGCTGGTGCCACTGCTGGTGGTGCTCGTACTGGGGTGACAGGTTAATTGAGGAATAATACCCTTCAGAATGATGGATTTTGGTGACTTGAGATGTCAGAATCCATTATAGGAAATTTAAATTTGCAATTAAAGTGGGAGGCTGGGTGTAGTTTTCTTTCCATTCAACTTAGCTGCGCCTCTGATATTATTAATGTTCTGCATTAAAAGTCCGTGTTTTCGGGTTCTTACGCCACTCAACATTCGTTTATTTGACACAATTAAATGTTTATGTAAGAAGGCAATACTTATTTGGCATATTTAAAGTAGGAAATGAGATCTTAAAATGTAAGTCTTATTTTATTTGCAGGTCATATTTGTGGCAGATTTAATGTTGGGTAATAGACAGTTATGCTTGTTTACATGGTTCACTGGCCATGAAATTTGGAGCTGGATGGACATAGAGCAGCGTCAATGCCTTTCTTATGTAAAAGGCTTTGAAGCTGTTAGGTAGAGCCAGTTCTTTGAATTCATTTGTACAAAGTATATTGTTTAAGCTTAAAAGGACATTTGGAAACCACTATATTGAAAGGCAACTGAATGCATTTCTGTTTGGCTACTGGGCCCCGTCAGTAGCAGCACACTACATTAATGTTGCTATCAGGCACTATATCAGCAGTCACAGTGACAAATGGTGGACAGGCTCTACGCTGAGATGTCTGTGGGTGACGCTGGCTTCTCTGCATGTTCCAGTGGATGTAATGATCAAAACACCATAAAGAATGTGTCTGTATGTTTGCATGTATTAAAGACAATGATTGTTTTGGAGCTGCATGGCCCCCCTCCCAAACGCCCACTCCTCTCTGCCGTCACTCGGACAGCTGGAACAGAATTCATCCGATTTGTTCTGCTGCTTTTCTCTCCCCTTAAACCCTCTGCCACCCCCCACCCCCAAACCCTCACTGTCGTAATAAGATCTGCAGGAATCATTCAAAGGCTAGATATAATTTACTGCTTGCCGTGCACAATGCCCCCCTCTCCCCATAGCCGCCCCCCTCCCCTCGTCTATCCACACAAGGTGCCCCGCGGATGAACTAATCATACTTGAAATATTATTTCTGCTTCTTATTCCTCCATTTTATGAACAGCGCCTTTTTGTGGTTACATTGGATTTAACCCCTGCTTGGTCGCACTCACATCGGAGTGCAGTACAGTGGGGGGTGGGGGGGTTGCAGTGGACAGAGAAATAAAACAACAAAAGCTCCTTCATTTGTACATGTCATTGTTATTGTTCTCAAGTGTCTCTGACGCTAAAGTAATTCAATCCTGATTAACACACATACTGTATGTATAAAATGAGTATTTTGTATCAGAATAACCATGGGATGTTCAAGTTTTGTTTTTCCTCAACTACATCTGAAAAACATGTATTTATTGGTTGAATTGCGCAGTAGTTCAGTAGTGCAATACAAACACACGTTCATTAAAAATCTCTAAGTGAAGATCATTTGCCCTGCAGAAAGCCTGAGGAAAATCCAACAATAGGTTTATGAATCAAGTGACATGAAGTTACAGTAACTAAGACGTATGATTGAGGACAGTGGGGACAGCACATAGGGAAAAAGGAAGCTTGAACTGAAGCATTTGTTTTTTCTAAAACCAGAGACCTTTACTGCCATGACAAATGTAGAGGGGGAACAAAAAAAGAAAGTGGGAGAATGTTGGATGGATTGCAGTGACCAGCTGTTCACTTGTACTTCGAGGGTGCATTTACTTTAAGTCAATTTGCAGTCGTTTTTTAATTGTGAGCACTTGTGATCTCTGTTTAGCTGCTCATGGAGTAATTTCTCATATTCACAAATATGTCAAGACTTGAGCCGATCTTTTACAGTTTGGCTGCATTTTAGCTGTCTTAGACAAAAATGGCAAAAACAATAGTAAGTGAACTGCTGTGGCTGTAATGAAATTAGCTTGGAGAGTTTCTGTAAAGAATCATGATAAAGAATGCAGGTCGACTGTAAACATTCAGGTGTGTACATCCACTTGTCTTCATACTATCTTTATGCAGTGGATTCCTTTGATCCATACTCTGAGTATCCCTAACCTCCAGTGCATTAAACCATATTGATAATTCCCCTGCATTTCAACTAAGTCTGGACAAAATAAACATACATATCGGTCTTAACTAGCCTGACATAATTCCAGCTACCCCCTGCTAAATCCTGGCATCCCCTCATGGCCCGTGCACGTGGTCAGGAAATGTATAAATGAACTAAAAATGGCAACATTTACTTGGTTGATACATACTTCTGAGTGCAGGACACAGTCGGGGCTCTTCCTTGTGTTGACTGCCATGACTTTAGATGCCAGCGCTTGTTTGTGGCCTAATGACTTAGTGCAAGAGGAACTCCGTCTCCATGGCAACGCATGGGGCTCAATACATCATACCTTGTTACAGCAGTCAAGTGGCCTGACGCCTGGTCAGAATTAATATATGAAGGGAAGATACAAAAGATATGTATAGCCTTTGGATTAATTTTATACTGAAGCTAAAATTGGAAATGGTTCTTTGGCGACCTCGGCGTGATAGGTTCAGTGTCAAGTCTAAGACAGTGAGGGCGGAACGAGGAGAGAAGACGAAGATCTACGTTTGTGTTGGTGGCAGACACCTGAGGACTACTATTCTGTGGAAACATTGTACTCTGCAGTACTATTGATTCACAATAACTGTATTTGCAAAACATTAGTCAGACAAAGCTTCACACAGTTGAATCATCTCATTGTGTAGGCGTTGTAACATGAACCCTTTTAGTTGTACTTAAAAGAAGAAACAACTCTGAGTGAGTTCACTGGTCAAAAGTCCTTTTTTTCTGCCTCTATAATTAAAACATTATGACCACATGCCTCATAACAGTTTTCATATGCTGTCATTTGGAGATTCAGTTTGGCCACAGGACCAATGCATAACCTTTGTAAAACTTTCTCTAATCAAAGTGTAAAGCTTGATCGGCAATCCTACCACATGTAAATTTACATGTTAGAATTATAGTTGTGTATGCTTTCTGTTTGTGTATTTCGCTACATTATGAAGTACACATTTGCTTTTTGATGAATCTCAGTATTTAAGTTGTGGAATTCAGACATGATGGTGTTGTGCACTTAACCGGTCAGTTTTCATACTTTTATGGCTGATTTAGGCATGTCAATAGTAGCTCTTTGATTTAAAAGGCCAAAAGAATAAGTGTAGGTTATGGACAAGCCCCTTTCTAATGAACTATTCTCATTTTCCCAACTAGCGCTGACTATCTCCGCATGCTTGTCCTTAGCCTGGTGCTCTGATTGCTTCTTATTCATGTGAGAATAATAAGCAATTCAGTCACTTGACAAAACGGCCTCGGTAGGAGCCAGTTAGCTTTAATTGTACGATAGTATCAGCAAGACAATAGTCTCTGATGATAAGGGCCTTTCTATTTGTGTGTAATCAATGTTTAATATTTATCATTCAACAAGCTCTTATGCACAGGGATGTAATGGGGACTTATCTCCACTCAAGTTCCTCTTAAGCAATTGGCAGTGTCTCAGTGGACTGGCTGACCGCGTATAGGGGGACTGATCCTCCCTCTGGTCTACTCTGAACTAGTCCTCCATGGGTCAAAGTGGAGATGATGAGTTGTATGTTAGATAGTGTGTTCTGCCTGTTCATTATCCTGCAATTCACTAGAACCTGCTTGTATCGTTTACAATGAACACTCATGCAGTCGGACCAAAGGGCCAAAGACTGGCGGAGAAACAAGAAAGAAGACAGGGAGATATTTGATATCCAGCTGTGATAAAAGAGAGGGAAAAAACCCCTATCTTGTACTCACAATTAAGCACTAAATACTTCATTCACTTAGAGCGGTTTGATCACTGGCTCCAATAATTGTGGCTCTCTGAGTGTAGCCGAAACAAAGACAGAATTCTGACACCACCGGCATTGTTAAGATACTTTCCGTTAGCAACTATTATTACTAAAACCTATAATTTTTCAAAACATGCTCTGTTTAGTTGAAAAGGTTAATTCCTTAAAGAAATCAATTGAATATATATTTATTTACGCTGCACAAATGCTGCTTTATTATTGCTCTATGAATTAATAACATTGTCACCTATTTCAGTTACTCCAGCAACAAATAAGTAAATCCCGCCACAAATGTTCGGAATTATACATTTGTTGCCAGTCTAAGACTTTGATTCAAGAGAAGGTGGCATATGGTGTCTCCAATAAGACAGTCTGCTGTATGAGGGCAAATGAAAAGTGGTAGTAAGCTTTACAGTAGTTGAGAATGCCGGTAGTGTACCCTCCTCTGCACTGCGTGGAGCTCTCAGTCTGACCATAAGCTGTCTTCGGACTATATGCTCTGCACACACCTGTTCTCCATTATGTGTCCGTTTCCCAGCCCCTCCTCAGCGGGCCAGCCTGGGAATGGGACTGCTGTTGCTGCTTTCATCTTCCCATCATTATAGCAGCCAGCCGAGGGTCAGGGCCCAGGCTGACAGGCTCTCCCCCAGCAAAACACGCCAACTGATTCTGGTTAGGGCTCAAAGACATGCAAAAAGCCAGAGAAATATTAATAGGAACAAGTCTCAAAGCAATTATTGTATTAAGTTTGGATACGTGAAATGTGATAGCTCAAAGCAGTGCTGCTGGACCGAGGGCTTTCGGAGCTCAACCTTCTTCAAACAAAGTAACACCTCAGAAACATTTTCAAGTACCTTTAAAAAGATTCGATCTAAATCTCAGATCTAAACCTGGATAATTTCAAGTCTAAGATGGAGCTGAACTGGATTAAACCAATGATTGGATACAGGAACTAAAATAGGTCGAAGCAAGACTAGGATCAAAGTTATTAAAACCAGGACTAGACCAAGGCAGGGGTGGAACACGAGGAATGAAGTGTAAAAGACATCTGCGTTCGCTCACTGTACGGCCACAGTTTGAGAACCACTCTTGACTTTCCTAGCTTAACATAAATACACAGTATACTGCACATCCATTGTTCAAACTCTACAAATTGTTTACTGGTGCGGTAGAGGACGTCATGCCGAGTGCGAGCTTTATGCTGTTGTTATATCACTCTAAAGCTACTCCACTGAGGGACATTTGCAGACAGATCAAGGCAAACTCAGACCCTTTCCCACCGGACTCTCTCCGAACTGTTAAAGGGATTTAGCAGTGAGCGGCCCGGTCTGTGAAACACATTTAGGGGAGCATAGACAAGCCGATGGTTTGAGCCTGACATGCTCTGACCATTATGATTTTGCATATGAGAACAAAATGAGGTGTGATAATTGATCTCTCATGTAAGCGCACCTCGCCCTCTCACGGCACTATCAACAGCACTTTGGCAAAAACACTCAAGCCCAGTCGTCTTAATGCATCATCACTTTGAGGTTACAGGAACAACACCAGAAGAAGCACTTTGATGTGAAGTAAAATTATCCAGGATTTCGGCCCGCACAAATGATTTATTAGGAGGAAAGGAGTGCGGAGAGGAGGGCAGAGTGGGGGGGGGGGCAGGGACAAACACATTCCCAGCACATGCCCTCTTCATTATGAACGTGTGGGAGGGAGGCCTGTTATCATTCAATTATTCTACTGAGGAGCGGCCTAATGCTGCAGCAGCCTGTCAGGGCCCTGCAGAGACAACCTGGGCACGGCTCTTCCCATGGACCTCGTTTCCTTAAGCAGAACCAGAAGGAGCCGTGAAAAGGCAAGACACCTGATCCGACAGTCAAGAGGCGGCCCACAGAGGCTGCTATCATTTTCTTTAAAAGTTGCTGTGTGCAGTTCAACCACAGCTCATGCAGAGCAGCACTGACAGATAAAGAAGAAGGCCGA
This sequence comes from Gobius niger, assembly GCF_951799975.1. Lineage (NCBI taxonomy): Eukaryota > Metazoa > Chordata > Actinopteri > Gobiiformes > Gobiidae > Gobius > Gobius niger. The sequence continues at coordinate 24,107,480 of NC_136855.1, read as the reverse complement.
TAGTGACAAGACGCAAACATCAATTGTACATACTGAAATATGTTCTTACCGTAGCTTAGACGAGTTGATGCGTAGCTGTCTGGTCTTTGTGCGTGCGCTCAGTCACGCAAATATTGTTAGCATAGCCTCTCCCAGCATAGTATAGCTCCAAACTGGGGTGAAGTTAGAAGCGACCAAGCTCTTCCACATTTTCCCTATTTAAATACAGTTACGAGTAGTTACGTCGAAGTGCTCCTAAGGTATTATTACGCCTTACAATATAGTACCCCTTTTTATCAGCTTAGAAAATCGACATGTTTAATGTTGTGTGACTGTACTTGGATCATGTCACTTTTCACGTAACTGTATTTAAGTAGGGAAACCGTGGAACAGCTTGGTAGCTTCTAACTTCACCCAAGTTTGGAGCTACAGTATGTCTATGCTTGGAGAGGCTAAATGCTAATAAGTGCTAGCATGACTGAGCGCACGCAAAAAGACAGACAGTTACTCATCTTCTTCTTCTTCTTCTTCTTTGGCTGTTTAATGGCGGATGTGGACTAACTACCGCCACCCTCCAGATTAATGTGCATGAAGGTCATTATTGCTTACATCTTTAGGAGACTGCATCAGCTTGTCAAAGCTAAGGTAAGAATATCTCAGTATGTAAAAACAGTGGCCTATCCTTTAAGGGTGGTGATGTACTGATGAGTTATTCCCAATTACAAAAACATTTTACATAATGTTCATTTATTCATTTGGTTCTCAGGATGAAACTAGAGCTTGTCCAAAGATTGCAGGGGGTCCCCAGAGCTTTGTTTGATTAGAGGATCAGGCCAAAAAAAAATAGTGTTTAGGCAAAATAAATGTAATATATATATATATATATATATATATATATATATATATATATATATATATATATATATATATATATATATATATATATATATATATATATATATATATATATATATAAATCCACAGATGATTTGAAAACACGTGCAGGTGCTGAAAAGACATGTCCCTATAGTTATCTAAAATATATGCTAATTATTTTTATACTGATGCATTTGCGTGGGCTGGGAAACCCGGCTCACCCCGTGTGTAGCTTTACATCTCAGCGCTAACACACAAACTGTCTAAACTGGCTGTTTGAAATGGTGAAACTTTAGGCCATAATTCAAATGAAAGTGGGACTTCCATATCAATTCCTCCCACATCTCTCCATCTTTCTTTGATCCTGGCCCGGCCATCGCTTTAGCTGACAGATTAGATTGAATTAGTTTGACCCCTCCTGAAGGCAGCGCTGTAATTTGCCTTTGACATTCATACAGAGACGAGATATGAGGACAAAGAAATGCAGGTGTGGGGGTGGGATGTTACCTCTGTTCCACTCAGTAGACACTATTTTAGGGCTATTGATTTTATAGTTCCGCATTCAGCATAGGCTGTTTTATTTTTCTGATTTAGGTTGGAGGTCAACTTCACATCTACTGTAGCTTTAATGGTGTTATATGTGGAAACACGCTTGTTTGTTTCACAGTTTCTGCTTCGTCTTTTCCCTCTGCTTTGAGGTGGTGTAAATCTTGAGCACAGAAAAGAATTCACCAGAAAAGGCATGCGTTTTATTCAAATTAGAAGACATGTTTATTTGAGGGTCTTTATGTTAAAAAGTTGAAAACTGATACTGGAGCCATTGTCAGTTCAGCACCTCATTTTCTCAAGACGTTATAAGCTCTTACACACATTACGTAACGTTGGTGGATCGTTTTGTGCTTGTTATATTTGACAAAACAAATCAACAGACATAAAAAAACATAGCGGCACCAGAAGTCACAAAAGGAACAGTTATGCAGGCTATTTTACAGTGGGAAGGAAAAGTAAGTATGAATTTCTCATATTTCTGCCTAAATTGGTCACAAATTGGTCAAAAGAATGAGTAAACAATGCTTAAACTAATACCACCCAAACATTGCATTTTATCACATTTTTACTGGCCATAACATGTAAACATTCACAGTAGAGTAGTAGTAGTATAAGTAAGTACACCGCCTGAATCTCGCTGAACTGCAGCAGTTTTGTAAAGAGGAATGGTCCAAGATTCATCCTGATCGTTGTGAGCGTCTAATCTGCAACTACAGAAAAGCACTTATTGGTGCAAAGGAAGAGTCTGCCAGCTACTGTATGTGCATGTTAAAGGAACAAGCCACAATTTTTTTCATACTGAGATTTCTAAGCTTGATGCATACCTTACCAAAGATGTTGTTAGCATTTAGCCTCTCCTCCTCCCCTCTATGGGGCCAAACGGGGGTAAAATTAGAAGCGTCCAAGCTTTTCCACGTTTTCCCTATTTAAATATGGTTACGTGAATAGTTACACGATTCAAGTACAGTTATAATAATACAATAACACCTTAATGTAATAACACCTTAGGAGCACTTAGACGTCCGTGCAGCAATATCTTCAGAATTCTTTAGGACTGTAGATATTACTGCCGGAATGTCAAAGTGCTCCTAAGGTGTTGAAACGCCATAAAAATAGTACCCCTTTTATATCTGCTTAGAATCGATCGACATGTTTAATTTTGTGTAACTAGACTTGGATCGTGTAACTACTCACGTAACCATATTTAAATAGGGAAAACACGGAACAGCCTGGTCGCTTCTAACTTCACCCGTTTGGATCAATAGGAATATGTTAGGAGAGGCTAAATGCTAACATCTTTTTGTGAGACTGAGGGCACGCACAAAGACCAGACAGGTACGCATCAACTCGTCTAAGCTTACCTCAGGCAAGAACAAATCTCAGTATGGAAAAACGTTGGCCTGTTCCTTTAATCGGACAATAAAGACAGCTTATTTGGGTCACTACCTTTTACTTGTACCTGGCTAGAATTGTTTCACAGAAGCATTACTTATACTTGATTTAATATTTTGACCATACTCACCTCTGGATAAGCAGGATAGATGGCTTTAATTGTACATCATTTTGAAAATATGATGATAGAATAAGGTGAAACATTTTTTTTTCTTACTGAATTTTTGGCCTGTAGGCTTTACTGGACAGCTCAGAGTGAAAGGGGCAAAGAGCGGGAATCAACATCCAGCAAGTCGTCGGGGTCAGACTTCTCGGACAGTGCAAAACACAAAAGGATGCCTGCCTTTGAAAAACTGGTTGAGATCAAAACAGCAAAGACCATGATAATCCAATAAGGCCCCTGATTGGCGAGGTGTGGATGGCACCTCCAGGCTAAAGCAGAGACGCTTTGGTGCCGGTGTCACAGTAGACTGTTTAACTTTAGGGATAACCTGATTTCACAGTGTGCACTTGGACCTGGCCCGAGAGCGTGTGTGCCATCTGGGGCAGGGCAGTGGAGGAAACAGCCCTCACCTTTCACAATCATTGGGTTAGGGCTATTTTAATTCATCCTGGATGTGCGAAAACTGTTTCAACACAGACAGTGAAACTCTATTTGTGAAATGTTTGCTTACCTGTGCCACACTGTACGCAGTGTTTTATAATGGCATTTGTTAACAGCATACAATGTGCCTTATATCATCATTTTTAACTGTGAGGGATATGAGACTCATATAAAGTAGCCAGGCTCATGGTTCATCTAATTTACACATGATAATTGATCTAAGTAATCAAAAACATAGTAAAGAATAATTCATAACAGCATTCATAAAGTCATGAGTGATAAGAATTGAGCATTTAACACATAAGAAACAGTCTGAAGCCGCGATAGCTTATGCTCATATTTTTTAATGTATCACAATGAGCAAGAAACATACTTGATGAAATATTTTCAAAGGAGTATATTCAATTACCATCTACAATCAACTTAACTAGGACAACAAGGTTCTGTGACAAAAGTTTCTTTAAAAGTCTGAAGTTCCATGTGGTCTGTAATGTTAGTTTCCATGTCATTTGGTACAGTTTGGAAATCTTCATCATATACAGTAACAAAAAAGCTAACAAGACTACAGTATAGAAAAGACATCAAGAACAACATTTTTGGTTTAACTTGCTCTTTTTTGTACATTGCAAGGCTGTTTTTTCTACCCTCGGGTGGGCTGCCTGGAGCCACAGAGCCATGCTTATGAGGCTCGAAGGAGGAGGAGTAATTCAAGAAAAACAAAACAAATCAACAAAGCATAAAAAACATTGTGGCACCAGAAGTCACAAAAGGAACAGACCGCTCCAAGTAACAGTTCATCTTTGAAGTTTTTTGGAGCTAAAAATGGTTGTTTGGTTGTTGTTACATTTTGGTTAATACGCTTTTTAAGTGTAACTGCCCCCCTTTACAAGTGTGGCAGCTTGGAGATGCCAGCCCTCGCTCCCCCACTCGCTCATAATACTCTTTGTGTGGGTGAGGCAATGAATGGAGTGAGGGCGAGCTGCCGGTAGGACTGAGCAAACAGGTAAACGTGAATGAAAAAAGAAGCGCCCCTGTGTCCAGTTTACGGTCCTGAAGTCTAGAGCGCGTCTGTCAAAGAGAGCACAAGCAGAAAAAGAGGGGACAGAGAGAAGGAGGGAAGAGGCAGCCACGCAAACAGTTCATCTCTGCCGTCCCATTGGTTTAAAGAAGTCCATTCCCGAAACAAGAAGGTGGTTTTTAAAGCTGTAGGTCGAGCTGTTCGTTCAGCTCAAGAGTGTCCAGGGTCCTCTGCACTTCTTTCTTTTTAGTCACTTTTCACTCACTTTTGAATCTCAAAAATGTTGAAGTCTTGCTTTAAATATATTTATATCTATACATTTTCACAGTGGGCAAAAAGATGGCATCTACAGCAAATAGCTTGCCTTAACCTCCAAATATCCACTAACATCAAGTATCCCAATCAAAATGTGTGCCATGTTTCATACACACTACGCATGTCAAATAGGACACAGCTTGTAAATAAATTGTTTTTTTGTTTTTGTTTTGAACTGCATAAAGCTTTGGCCACATTCATATATTCAAATCAAAACTGCTCAGTGCTTCAGTCTCCTTATGGTTACAAATGAGTTTTGGAATATTCACTTTGTGGTTCATTTTGTTTTGGTGTGTAACATTACATTAGAAACAAAGAAAAATAAACATGATGCTGGCTCTTGCAATACACACGTTAGCATAAAAAACTCACACATAGTTCATGTCAAGTGGACGCTGCCACAATAAAGCCCAAAAGATTACACTTTGGAAACAAGTGACAATCACTATGAAGAACAACTCACACCATAAAGTGGCCAGGTCTGATTAAGTTTAAAGCAATTCAAATTAAAGCTAGTGTTAATTTATAAAATAAAAGTCATATACAGAAATAAAAATACTTAATAATATAAAATAACATAAAAAATGAGATCTATACACATTTGGGATTTAATAACAGTAATAATATATTATTGAACTGGAAATTTGAGAAGCTTGTTTACCTAATCTATAGTGACTTTCACAGCATGCTGGAACACCCACCATCACATTGCCTGTTTCATAAAGACTTTGGAGATTGTGCCGTCAGGAGAATCATATCAGCTATACAAGAATGGCCAAAAAAGTAGTTCTTCACATTTTTAAATATGTCTCGATTTTGAAAAATAAAAACTTTTGTATTCATAGATTTATCAACAATAGGTTAGGGCAGGGCTTTGGGAGAGGAATTAAAAACTAGGTATGCCACTACTACATTTCCATTGCAGTAAGATGGAGTTTGTGACTTCTTTGGACATGAAAAGTAGCCTTAAACGTTCCCAGGGACATCTTCAAAGAACCTTTTCCAGAAATAATGCTTTGGAATGAAGACGTCCCCTTAAGAACCAGTGGCCTCTGTGGTATGGAGGTGTGAAGGAGGGGAGTGGACAAGCACACACCAGCGAACAGCCTTTCCTTCTGAGATCAGTTACATGAGACTGACAGAATGAGATTAAACCTAGAGATGCCTCAGTACCAGATGTATTATATACATTTTTGGTAACCACTATTTACTTGTTGAACAAGTGAGCAACAACCTGGAGTGGATGAAAGGGTATCAGCCATGTTTCCATGCCAGCACAAATGACACATGAAGGTGATGCAAAGGATTTACACAACAGTTTACAGTCACTTTAAACATGAGAAAAGTAAAAGATTGTGACAGTTCAAAGCAATGAAACAGGTTCAGTCCTTGCTTAAGAAAAAAAAACATTGTGGTATTTGGAATGCACTGTTCTTTACAAACTGTGTAGATCATTGGCTTTAAACATTGGTCTGTTAAAAAAAGTCAAAATGTCCTTTGGAACATATATTCACAGTCTTCAAAGTTCCGTTTTTGCAACAAGAAAAAAAGGTGTTGCAGAGGCAAGAAATTGGTTTATTGTTTTAGTTAAAGCTTAGCCAAAAGCAAAATGAGCATGCATCTAGGTATTCTTTTTTTCTTTCAAAATTCTACATTAGCAGCAAAATGTTTGTCCTTGAAGACCAGACCTTATACACTTTCTTAAAAAAATGGACATTTGAATGTGACAAAAAGTCAAAGAAAGAATAATAACCTCTATCTTACAAACTGCAATGGCTCTGTAACGGTGCTACTCCACAATGCAAGGACACGGGCCCTTTTTGGTTTTTGGTATTTACGTAAAAAAGCCACCGAACGGCAACTCTAATGCGTACGTCTTTATCTTTAAACTTTATTTTCTTTCCCCTAAAACAGCAACAAATCCTCAAGTATAAAGAAGCCTCTTATCTTTATGCACCAATGGTGAAAGTGTTTCGTCTTTGGATTCTCTTTTGTTTTAAAGCGTGAGAATTATTATTAGTATTCTTTTCATTTTCATTTATGACAACAAAGATGCCCAAATGAAAACAAAGCCTGTAGCCACAGTACATTAAGAAGAAAAGCTGCTTTGTAGTGTACTCCACAAACGCAGATGAACGAACTAAGTGCCAGAGAGGAGCGAGTGAGAGTCAAATAGTGATAAGTGCACAAAGGTAACACATTAAATTAAATAATATATTAGATTTCACCCAGGATCTTTGGGTTGGACCAGTCCCAACCGATCAATTAATTTAAATAATAGAAGAATGTCCTGTCTTGTCAGGAGGGGCATTGGGTGAAGCTTTTCCAAGAAAATAAGAAATATAAATTAACTGTTTATAATCTAGTCTATTGGAATGACCAAGACAACATCAAATCAAGTGTCCTCAACTCGGACAGTACAAAAGCTAAATGTACAAAGTTTTTTTTTTTTTTCATCCTAGCATCATTTTTAAATTCATTCCCAATGCAACGCTATATAACACCAAAGTCTATCATAAATACAGGAGTTGGATTTTCTCTTCAAATCTCTCTTTTCAGCCTTTAATATCATCACTGGTGTCCTTGGGTACAATGGGATTGTGATTTTACCCTTTGAAATTTGTAGAAAACAGCAAATCATTTACCCACTTTGAATGCCCAGAAAAAAATGCCTGTTATAAAATCTTAGAAAATAAAGGTAATGCATAACGGTGGTTCGAAACAAAAGATGTAAAACATGAATTACTGTAACAGAAAAAAAAAACAGCTGTAGCTCTTGACCTGAGAATAAAATAGACATTACATTATTCACTTTGCAAGCCATTGGTATCTGAATGCTTAAATAGCAAGATAACGGATAGACTATTCTCCCATACAGTACATACTGGCTTTTGGTGGCTGTGCTATTACAGAGAACTTTGAACAAAACAAAGGGACAACGGCACTCAGATTCTTTCAAAGGGAATTCTTGGGCAATTTATCGACTTTGAGGCAGTCCACTGACATAATGTACACAATTTTTCTACCATTACCCAAAACATAACTGCAGCAATCTTTTCTATTCTCATATTTTAGGATGCATGTATAGTTGGTTTTAACAAAAAAAAAAAGAAAAACAATGAAAACCAGCATGTTGATATGGGAAAACAATCCACTATCATTTACATTTTTGGTTACAAGCTTTGGAATTGCAGTTAGTCTTTACACATCTTTTTCTGAAATTGGTTTGTATACTTTTATGTATTTTAACATTGCTGCTTTTTATGTTTTTTCCCATTTATGATTTTTTTTTGTCTTTTGGATTTTTTTTTTAAATATTGTCCATCACTGAAAGCTCTTTTACAATCTGATGGAGTCTGTTCCTACACTAGTGAGATTACTACTACAACTACTACTGTCTTTGACAAAGTTGGGCTGCTGTGGCTCCTCTGCCGGTCGGCCCAGCCTGTCCAGTGACTTCTGACTGTTGTCAGAGTCCGACTCGTCACTAAAGCCGTCTGTTGGTATCGAGGTCTGAACTCCTGAGGTGCTCAATGAACTTGAGGTAACCGTTGAAGGTGAGGACACTGGGGGAAAGGAGGAGGAGGAGGGACTGGCATTGGGCTTCCCAGCTAAAGCTCTGTTGAAAGGGGCCTGGGGCCAAGCTTTGCCAACGGTTGTGGTGTTGACCGGGCTGGTGGATGACGAGGAGACAGGAGAGGAGGACATAGCCGATGTGGTGGGAGGGGTGCTGCTGATGGGGTGAGTGACAGACTGCGAGGTAGATGCGGTGTTAGGACTGGGGAAGCAGGCTGAAGAGTGAGGTAATAAACTAGTAACGTGCTCTTTGGCATTTCTGACGGATCGCTTGATTGTTCTGTGTTTGTGCAATGCCGATTCAAGATGTTGACTGAGTGCTTTCTCCCCGTCCAACGTAGTGTCACAAGCCAGGCAGTCGTAGAGACCTCCAACCCCTGAGCCTGTGCCACCAGGGACACGCAGAAACATCTCCTGCAGGTTTGAAACTGGTTGACCGAAAAAACAGTTTGACTTTATGTGGGCAACAGCAGCTTCTTCTTTATTGAAAACTGCTTGACATTTGCGGCATGCAAGTTTATACTGGACCTTAGGGACAATGAATTGATCTAGACTGGGTTCCACAGCTTTGCCATCCACCTCATTGTGTTCAGAAGGGGCTTTGTTGTGAGGGGCAGAGGAGGAGGAGTTTTGTGGCTCACTGCTTTTTTGCTCCTCACTTTTCACCGGCTCTTTGGCTGAGTCTTTGCCCGCAGTCTGAGAAGTGTTTGGGGTTTGGCTTGTCCTGGGTTGCTGGATCTGCTGAAGCTGCCGCTGCTGCTGCTGCAGTGCTTCCTGCAGGCTCTGCTGATATTGCTGGTAGTGCTGCAGCAGGGACCCCGGGGACAGGCCCATCAGGGCTTGTGACAATGCTGGGTTATAGGGGAACAAGCTCTCCATACCATACATTGGTTGTAGGTAACCCCCTTGGAGGGCTCCAGGGATCTGGGGTGTGTAATAAGGGGAAAAACCAGGCATGAAATAGGGCAGAAACTGGTTTGTGAGGAGAGCAGTGGGGTCAGTGGCCAGAGCAGCCTGAAGAGCTTGAAGCTGTGCAGGATCTACCACATACTCCATACCAGGGGTGGGCATAGAGGTGGCAGGAACAGCTGTGTCCGGTTTCTCCTTTTTCGCGCTGGCTGCGGAGGTGGAAGGGGCGGGGGTGCTTCCAGTGGATGAAGGAGTCGGGGCCTTTTCTGCTTTCTGCTTTTCCTTTTCTCTTTGCCTCTCAGCATCACGCTCTTTGGGAAGTTCAGCCCGGGACGTGGACTGGGTGGAGGAGGAAGAAGAGGTGGTTGTGGAGCTGGACTGGGACACGGATGCGCTGGTCTGGGCAGGGCTGGACGAGGTCAGGGATGAAGACGAAGGGGTCTTGTTAGGCAATCCAGACGTAGGGAGACTTGGCGAGGGAACACTGGCACCAGGCATATTCAGAAGGTTCGAAGGTTTAGGAGGAGTTAAAGCTGAAACACAGGTAACACAAAGTATCAGTTAATACTGCAAACGTGAATAATAATGCAATAAAAGTAAATAAATAGCAAAATTATGAAGTCAAAAAGTCAGGCAATTTATAATTGCCATGTACCCTACAATAAATTAACTGTATTCAAATGCAGTATAAATCTTAGCTTTATAAATAAAAGCATTTGTATGTAAAACATCAAATCAAAACAGAGAATGTACCTGAATTGGATGAATTAAAGCTGGAAAGAGAGGGGCTTCCAACCCCAGGCAACAGGACAGGTGGAATGCCTTGTAGATTTGGATAAGCAGACTGGAGATTCAGCGCTTGCATAGCAGGATTATCAAACATCCCCTGCTGCTGCATGGCCTGCTGCTGAGCCAGTCCTAAAACTTCATTGGCTTTTTTAATACGGTCCATCTCTTGCTGGGCCATAAGCTGGCGGACAGTAGCTGGGTCAAAGTATTCTTTTTCTTTGTCGATCTGACTGCCAATAGTGTCTTTGACTTTAGCAATGTGCTGCTGGGAAAAGATGTGGTCCCGAACAGAGAGGCGAGCACTATACTTGACGCCACACAAGGTGCACTCTGTCTTAGGCCCCTCATAAGACGTCTGATTTATCCCAAAATGCTTTGCCATGTTGAGCTTTGCTTTTTTCTCCTTGGCTCGAGCATTTTGAAACCAAACCTGAACCACTCTCTTTGGAAGTCCAATGTCGTTGCCGAGCACCTCACACTCCAGCATTGTCGGCGTCCTATAGTCATTAAAGCAAGACTTCAACACTTTTAGCTGGAGGTTTGTCATTTGGGTTCGGAAGCGCTTTTGGCCAGGACGGTCTGAACCATCCAAGCTCCTGCTGCCAGAGGCTCCAGGGCTCGGGGAGCAAGGGTCAGCCAGGCTGGATGTCTCACTATGGTCAATTATGTGTTCATTTTCATAATCCTTAGCATAGTAGCTTGCAGGGCTAACAAGCCCTGAGGACATATGATCATCATTTTCAAGCAGAGGATTGGTGCCTCCAGACTTAGACAGGTAATCATTACTATTATGGCCGTGCTTTGCATCAGCACTGTCATTATCTGCATTAGCCTCATCACCAGTTGTTGTGTCGGTGATAGCTGTATTCACAGAAGAGCAGTCGTCATTATCAAGTTTGCTGTGATCAAAACTGAGATTGACAGAAGACATTGTGGCGTTTTCAAAATCTTCCATTCCCTCCACTTTAATAGAAGAAGGGCTGAGCAACGCCCTGGGAGACATATCTAGTCCTTTATTCACAGGTGACATGGAGGCACTTTGTCCCTCATTGTTAGCAGACATCATTTGTGAAAAACTTGACATATCTAAAACATCCATTTTAGGCATCCCATCTTGATCAGGTAACATGCCAGCAAGAGCCAAATTATAGCCCGCCCTTTTGGCTTCGTGCCAGTGTCGAGAGCGAATGTGTGCTTCCAGAGCAGTCTTTGCCTTGAACAAAGCTCTACAGAAGGGGCATCTGCGGTGGGCTTGGGCAGGCCCCACTGCTCTAAACTGGCCTTTTCTTTCTCTTGCTCTGGTATTCTGAAACCACACTTGCACCACTCTCTTTTTCAACCCCACCTCATGGGCAATATGATCAAGCATTTTACGAGTAGGATTAGAGTCCAACAAGTACTTCTGATAGAGGATTTCTAGCTGCTCTGGTGTGATAGTGGTTCGGAGCCTTTTGTCTCTCTGTGGCTCTTCTCCGCTGTTTGTGCTGTCATTTTCGCCAGGACTTGTGCCAGCTTTCTCCTCTAACTTCCTCTTGAGAGAGTTCATGGTGGAGGTGGGAGTTGAGGGTGAGGTGGCTGAGCTGCTGGGGATCTGTGGCATTGCCCCTGAGAGAAGCTGGCTTGCCAGGAGAGGATTGCTGGGATCAAATAACATGAATGGCATGTCAATTGGACGGTCGAGGAACTGTGGGTGGATGAACTGGTTTTGCACAGAGAGAAAGTGTAACTGCTGGTGTTCCTGCCAGTGCTCAAACGAGGGGAAGGCGATCTTGCACTGCTCACACTGGTAAGGGATCATGTGCTGGGCCAGCTGTTGTGTGGCGGACGCAAGGTGAGCGTTCAGTCCCATGTGGGAGCTTTGTGAGGGGGCCTGGCTGGTCTGGGAGCCTGAGGGGCCGCACTGTGCTTGTTGTTGAGAGAATGACAGGGATGAGTGCTTCGTAGATTTAGAGAGACTTTGAATCTTCTCATCTCTTTGAGTTCTGTGGTGTGTCTCGGGTTGGGGCTGGTGGATAACTTCTTGCTTGATGGGGATTTGGCTTTCTCTAAGGTCAGTTGAGATTTCAGGCAACTGTTTTGGTTTTTCATCATAAAGATTTGAGGAGGTTGCTGGTGAGGTTGCCTCTTTTTCATTGGATGAGAGCTGAGAGAAAGCTGAATTATTTGGAGGGAGTGGGCACAGGCTTGACGAGGAGGGCATCGGAGTATGGCAGGACGACCCAGAGGGGGTGTAGCAATCGTGGGAAAGTTCCATTGAATCCTCATTGTGACTGTCATACTGTCCATCCTCATCTTCATCTTTGTAGCACAGCTTTTTCTGGTGTTTTATCAAATCAAAAATGCGTTGGAAAACCAGATTGCATTTTTTGCATTGGTAGTTCAGGTTAGTCGTGCGGATATAGCGGTCATTTGATAGTTCTCGCCTTTCACCCTCTTTTGCACCCTCACCTTGGTTTTCATAATTCTTTCTGGCTTTCTGCCGAGCATTTTGGAACCACACTACAATAACACGTGTGGGAAGACTCAGGAGGTTGGACAGCTGTTCAAATTCATCATCTTTTGGATATGCATTGGCATCAAAGAAGTCTTGTAGGACTCTGAGCTGGTAGTCAGTGAACCTTGTCCTGGAGGATCTCTTACTCCCATACATTTCGTGTTTCATTGGCTCTGGAGAAGGTGGTTTTGAGTCAATTTTAGTATCTTCAAGAGTTGTTGTAGGTGGATTATTGAAGTTATATGGGGAATCTTTGTTGCGCTGTCGCTCTTTGAAGAGGGTATTTCTGAACCAGTGCTTTATTACTTTTTGTGGCAGGCCCGACTTATCTGCCATTTCTTTGATCTGGTCCTCATTTGGTGAATTGTTAATGTCAAAATACTGGCGCAGGACTCTCAGCTGATCATCAGTGATGCGTGTTCTTGGCCTTTTGTTCTGTTGCGCCTGTAGCATGGCTGGAGTCAACTGTTGCTGATAAAGCTGGGCTAGATCTGAAGCTAGGCTTGGCTCCACGGATGGTAACTGTTGCTGCAGCTGTGTGGGCAGGGACTGCAGAGACATTGACTGCATCATGAGGGGCGAGAACAAAGGCAGGTCCATTGGCATTGAGATCTGAGCCATTGAGACCTGTGGCTGGGATGGAGGCACAGTAGGTGGGGTGAGCGAGGCCGAAGAGATTGGGATGTTAGGAGTGGGGGCTCTTTGGGGTGGAGGTGGTGGCGGAGGCGGAGGAGGTGGAGCAGGAGCTGCAGCAGGTTCAGGTGTAGATGGTCTCAGTGGATACAATTTGTCGTAATGCTCTCTGTACTCTTTAGCAAATCTCTCCAGGGATCGAAATGGAAAGAAGAACTGATGAATGTGTTCCTGATGGCTCTTTAGAATAAGGATGTTTGAGAAGAGCTTTCCACACACCTCACATTCTAGTTTCTCCAATCCTTCAACGGGATCCACCACTCTTACGATCCCACCTGGACCGCCAGATCCTGTTGGTCCTCCTGGCTTTTTCTGGACTTTCTGCTTATTCTCATTGTACTGGATAACCAACTCAAAGCCAAAGTTTTCGAGCAAGGCTTTAGTGGCATTTCCACGAGCATCTGAGGCAATCCTTGGTGGTGGCAGACCAGTGTCATGATTCATGTTAAGCGCCATATTCTGAATGTCTTTCTTCTCTTTCATCTTGTTGTCTACAGAGTCCCTATTAGCATACTCTTCTTTCTTTTCAGACATGTCTTTGTCTCTTTGAGCATCTCTATCCTTGTCATTTTGAGAGCTGGATGCCTTTTGCTTGCTCTCAAACTGCTGGAGGAGAGAAGCACTTTGCTGCAGTAGTGCCATCTGACCCTGTGCCTGAGACTGCTGCTGCTGTTGAAGGTGGTGGTGCATGAGTTGCTGCTGTAGACAACTCTGTTGGGCTGAGTTCTTGATTTCCTCCAGCAGAGAGCTGGTAGAGGACCCTGTCAGGCCAAGGCTAATCTCAGGGTTCAGTTGAAACTCTGCTCCAGGGATATAGAAAGGGAACAATAATTGCTGCTGTTGTAGGGGTAGAAGTGTGTCAGTTGTCATGGGGAAGTGCTGCAGTAGTGCCGGGTTGAAGAGCTGAGATTGGAGTATAGCGGCCTGCTGCTGAAGCTCTTGTTGGAGCTGAGCCTGAGCCTGGGCTTGAGCCTGGGCCAGCTGTTGCTGCTGCTGCTGTAATTGCTGCTGCTGACTTCGGGCAGACATCAAATCAGACAGTTTAGATTTCTTCACTTCATGATTTTCTGATGGAGAAGAGCGACAGCTCACAGATGAGTTCCCCAGACCTTCAAGACCATGTGCATGGCTAACATGGTTACCTCCGAATATGCTCTGGGCAGCCTGAGAGGCGGACGATGTGTGGTTGGTGGAGGTGGTTATCGAGTTACTTGCAGGGCTTGGGCTAGGTGTTGAAGTGCTGTTGCTAGATGCTCCACCAGTTAGGTTACTTGCAGATGCAGTGCTAGGGATACCTCCTGCTGCTTCCAGTTTAGCAGCCCTGGCTTTGGTCTGATGTAGTACTGAGCGCATGTGTATCTCCAAAGTGGAGCTCTGGCTGTATGCCACATTACAGGTGCTGCATTTGAATGGTTTGTTATCAGGACTGCTTGTGGGTTCAGGCTGGCCTGTGGTGGACTCTTGAAGAGCTCTCTTCACTTTGTGCAGGTGGGAAACTGAGTTATAGTGGACTAGAAGAATGTTTTTCTGAGTAAAGGACTCTTTGCATACAGTACACTTGAAAGGCCGTGATGGATCCAAGAACTTCTCCATGGTAAAGTTGGGACCTTTTCTGAAAGGTAAAGCCCGTTTAGGCTCGGATCCACAATCCTCCTGTAGTGAGCCTGTATCGCTGCCAGTTGGACTTTGCTTTTCCTCTGGATCACTTTCCTCTCCATCTTTGTCATCTTCTCCCAGCATGCTCGGGTCTTCGCCAAGAGCTAAGTCGCTCATAACCATAAGATCTCCATTCATTAGTAAACCTCCATAGAGTTGCTGTATATCTGCCTCGCTCAGTTCAAGATGGCTGGTTTCTAGATGTTTCTTCAAGGCTTGTAGAGTCCTAAAGCTTCTCTGACAGAGACAACACATGGTAGCTGCTCTGATCACGTGGTACTGTGAATGGAGCTGCAGTTTCTCCACAGTTTTGAATGCCAGGCTGCACTGGTTACAGCGATATTTGTAGACATGGCGATCTGACACAGGCAGCTGGGGTCTTTTGTTGTGGACTTCATTGAAGTGAATTTGAAGGGAGTTGGAGGATTTAAAGACTTGGTTACAGCCTTTCTTCCAGCACAGGAATCCCGTAGCATCATCTTTCTCTGATTGCTGGTCTTCCGGGGGTGACTTTCGTGCTTCAGCTATTTCTGCTGATAGAGACACACTCTTCTCAATGTCAGGATCTGAGGTTTCTGGAAGGAATAAAAGAAAAAGAGAAAATATTGGAGCACATTGTGAGCGTTACATCATAGAAATACATATCTTACGTTCCATAAATTAAATAGTAAATGACAATGCAAAACTGCAAGTGCATTTGCAAACAAGAATACTAACCAGCTTGCTTTTTTATTTCTTCACAGTTGGAGTTGGCTGTTGCGTGTGGGGTGCTCTGGGACTCTCTGTCAGGACTTGGTACAGGTATAAACATGCTGGCTGGCAGTGCTTCAGTTGCTGTCACCTTAAAAGACAAAGCACAAAGGAATTCTGGTGTTAATCTTGTGGAATTATGACAGCGTCAGATTTTTTATTTAAATGATCAAGGTTAGAAAGGACTCTGACTACTAATTTGAAGATAGACAGTTAAATGACAAATTACCGAGCACAGATTGATGTTTAATTTCGAAATAAATGTTATAAGAATATATTTCCTATATTCTTAAATATAGGAAATATAAATACATTGTCGTTGGAAGCAAGGATGCGCAAAATAGAAAAGATCCTGATTTGTATAAGTTGTTTAGATATTAGTGTTAGCAAATAGTACAATTCTAGGAGCAGTGCAATGTTTATAAAACAAACACAAAAGGTCATTAAAATGATGGGTGTTTCTGGACAACTGCCTCATTTGCCAATTAGAGGAAAGAGCAGCAGATCCCAGGGTCACTTTTAATTTGGACTGCCTAATTGGCAAACAGTCTAAAATGGCCATCACACAGCCAGAGTCTGAATTAATGAGGCAAAATATTTGGATTATCTCCATTTGATTAAAAAAAAACAAAAAAAAGATGAAAAGGACACAAAGAGAATTCAATAAAACTGAAAACTATATAAAAATGAGTCACTCCTCCAAGATTGAAATGCTATTGCAAATCATCCTACGGTTTATAATGGCAGTGTAACATAGAAAAGAACAATGCAGGCTCTATCTACATCCTCCATTATAGAAGGTGCAGGTCTAATACGGTTTATTACCTGTTCTATCACAGTTCCCTCATAGTACTTCAGTATATTACAACCTCTATAAAAGAAATAAATATTGCCATCTACCATACTAATGTGTGTGCCATTTACTCACTAGATGGAGCTGGAAGATGGCCGGGCAGCAGATAGAGCAATGTTTTATTCTGTGATTGTCCAGCAAGCCATTTAGTTTCACGGCACAGACCAGAGCAAAGATTTGCTCAGTGATTTACAAGAAAACAGGGCAAATAAAATTTTATTTCCCCTCAAAGAGCAGTGAGTGTCTCTTGCTGGGTGCACAGCAGTCGATATAAATCTTAGTATGTATGGTCTACCACGGGTGTGCACATAATTTAAGGTGGCAGGATTTTGATTGGAAAATTAGCATTTACAACTATCTCTTCTTAAGATGTGTTTAACAAAGTTTTTTGTAAAACCTTCCCACAATTAGTTTTCCCTAATTGTAATTCTGTTTTGATTAGAAGTCTGCTGATCTGAGACATGAAAATAATGTCAAGTGTAATAATACTCGAACAAGAAGATAAGACTTTCTCATCTTCAAACCATTAAAACACAAAACAGAGTTCACCTCTTTAATGACTGTGATTACAAGAGAGGTGAAAGGAGCCTCTGATGATGGGCACATTAAGACAATGAAAAGAAAAAAATATCTTAAAAGGCACAATCATCTCTGCTGAGCCAATGGGACTGCCTGCAGCCATTTTACAATTAACAACGTTCTATTTGATAAAGAAAAGAATGTTTGCAATTTAAAGGGTGCCTGGTAGGAATCACAATGACTTTAATTGCCCAGTGCGCTCTTGGTTGGGGAGGGCCTGAGTGAGTTATCTTCGTTTAGACCGTCGCATGATCTGACCAATTCTTAGTCGATGCAATAGAGAGTAATATATTGAAAATGTAATAATATGATACAATATAACATAATATAATTTATTATAATATAGGTACTTAACTATAAGGTTTCCCTTAAGTTATAAGGGAAACATGCAAAAAACATATCCAATGCCAAATTAATACACAAATTATACAATGCTAGAAGTAGTAAGTAATAAACAGAAAGCATTGTAAAAACAGAAACACAGCATTAAAATTTTTATTCTGAATGCCTGTTCGGTATTTTCAAGGTAACATTTATACATGGTAGGTCTCAATTTACAAAGCCCTTACCCACCTACGTACTATGGAGACTCAAAGCATTCTTCAATAAACCAGTGTACAGTGCAAGCACCTTTGAGTAGCAATAATTTGGGGAACAATACTTGTACTGTTCTGTTAATTAGACAGTTCCAATTCAACAGAACCTTTTTTTATGGGATAAATAATGAATGAGATACATAACCTGGATGAATAATGCACAGTTCTTATGGCGTTTTTGCTCCATTATAACACAAAGACCCACACAAGCATGAAGAAATGTAACATGACATTTTTTCCAAACTGCCGTTCTCAGTCGTATATGGAGGACTTACTGAGGCAACGAGCTTTTCCACGCAGTCCGGAGCCACGCTGTGCAGGTGAGTGAGGTGGAACTGTAGGTGGACCTTGTTGTTGAGCATGTCCTGGCACAGGGGGCAGCGCAGCATGGGCTGGACCGAGTGCTGCGTCATCACGTGCATCCTCAGCCGATTCAGGTCAGTGTTGGTGAACTTACAGTAAGGGCACTGGTACATCTGGGGCAGAGCCAAACAGGGAAAGATATAAACAGTTTAGATATTTGGCAAGCAACACACCACCGTCGCTACGCCTACTCCAAATGTCACGTTTATTTTTATTTTTTTTACCTTTCTGTTATTTAAGTTCCCTTTGAAATCAACATCTAATCTTTAATCTCAATGTGCATGTGGTCTTTCAGTGCAGTACAGAGCAACTACAGTCAGAGAGGTGGAGAAAGAGGCCCATCTAACCCGTGCGGACACATCCCTCTGATCACAGGCGTGTGTATTAGTGTGAACCGACAAGTCCTGGCACCCACTTCAAAGTGCTCTCATCTGTCAAATACCATCTTCATTTTCTACCTTACCCATAATTAGCTGATCTGCGCAGCAAGAAAAATATAAATAAAAAATAAATCTCGACTTAATATTTAAAGTATGGAGTATAACTAGAAATAATTAGCTATATTTTCTACTTTAAAGTTTCGAGATTTCTAATGAGACCTTGGTAAATGAGGATAAGATAACCTTTAGCAAGAACCACCTAATCAAAAGGGTTTGATCTAAAGTCATCACTTTAATTATGCATCGCTCCCCTTGATTCCTCACCTGCTCCGAAGCGCTCTTCTCAGCTGTCCTGGGACGCTTGGTGGAGAAGGGGCTCTCGGAGGTCTCGGACTGAGCAGAGGGCCTTTTGGAGAGGGCCGGGGAGTCCGACTGGCGCCGCTCAGAAGGACCGGACACAGCTACAACACAGGCACAATGACAAAGAGAAGAGATCAAACGAGGCATGTCAGGCACTTGGCAGCATGGGAGCAGCTCAATCAATAACACTGTGGATAAAGACGGGCTTTGTGGTGTCTTCCTTAAATGCGATATAAGTGTTTAATAGGAAGTGGACAAAGTGTGAGCCAACTCTTGTAACGCTGTAATAAATGGACGAGGATCACGGGGCCTTGGAGCTTCTTTCATAGAACCGAAAGATTTCTGGCAATAATATTTGTCTACCACAGGGTGCAACTTTGGCTTTCACTCTTGAACAACATCGTTTTCGCCAGGCTTTGTAACATGCAGACTTATATTGATGACACTGCTAACTATGCATTGGCCAAGACAGATGAGATTGTACACAGTGTGAAAATTGGATCAGATCAATAAAACCGTGGCCATGAGTGCTTTTTCATATGTGTAAGCTTATGTAGCTTGAATGAATGTATGAAAATCAGAGCAAGGGAAAAAGAAAACAAAAGACAGAATAAAAGATAAGAGCTCATATGACACTGGGAGGAGCGAAAGTCGCCAATACACAAACTAAAATTAGACAGTGGAAGAAGCTAAGTTTCCAACTGAGAGAAATCACAATGAAACTTAAGGAGATGTCCGAGCCCGAGCCCTAACAAGACCATAAAGAGTTACATTTGGCCTGATTTGTACAGTCCTAAAAGGGCAAATTGAGAACAGAGGGCAAAGAAGCGGGGAGAAGGGCAGTGGCAGGGGGTCAGGTTAAGAAGGGCTGACCATGTTCCTAGTGCAGACATTAAAACGTCGCCTCCAATCAGCGGTGGGCCATTTGAACTGATTACCCAGTGGGAGAGCGAGCTGTGGACGGAGACACGGGCATCAGCCAGGGAGGCCCTATTAGGTCCAGTCACAGTCAATCCCATTAAACATATCCGCCAATAAACACAGGCAATGTTAAGCAAAGGGAACCTCCCATTCTCTAGCATTAACCTTGCAGCCACTGCACTGTTCTTACCGCTTTCAACCACTTCACAGCGTCAACTCGGTCCAGTATAAAACTAACACTGTCTCTATTTTCCCATGACTTTCAGATGGTCATAATAATGAAATCGCCTTAAAGCCTGTCTCTATGGGCTGCATGCAAACGCTTTAGAATGGACCTCAAACAAATTCTGAAATCCATGTGATTCTATTAGTTTAGCAGCTTATTGTTTTCTCCTCTCTCAAAGGTTATGGTTCTTGGTGTTATGCAGGGAGCTAAATACAGTTTTTTTTTTTTTTATCACAAATTTAATTGCAAACATACTTTTTTAAGGATTGGATTGTCTTTTAATTGCTGAGCCAAAATTTAAACCATAAATGTTGAAACTATATAAAACAAAGTGGAAAAAAATAATTGTAATATTTAGCATTATCAGCACTCTAAAACAAGTTTGATACAAAGAGTAAAGTGTGCACAAACATACTCTCTTGATTAAGAGGATAAACATAAGCATCAGTGAGACTAACTAAGAGGCTGTTTCTGTTCATTGTTGTGGAAGCGTTTTCTATGTATGTGTGTATGTGTGTGAGAGAAAGAGAATGGAAACGAGAGAAGAAGAAACCCCATAAATCTGACCATTTCCTCTTTCTGTCTGCCATGATGAAATGCAACCAACTACAGTTACAGAGTGAAACTGACACAATATTGATATTATAATACAACTGACAACAATAGTCGAGTACTGCAGACCAGTTAAACACAGAAAGTGCATGTTAGTAAGAACAAACTCCACTCTCTATTTCAATGAAATCCATCCAGTTCTAAGCATCCTATACCAAAAAATGTCTCAGTACAGTCAAATCTCCATCCATACCATGTGAGCCAAGTGTTTACGACTCATTTGGGTAATTATTAATTCATGGCCTTTTCCGTAAACCAGAGGCTTTGTGCTGCTGTGTCCCGTAAGTGAATTGGACTTTGGCACCTTGTCTCCCCCCAGAGCCAGACAGTGTTATTAAAGCAGCAGAAATGAGTATCAGCATGCAGCAATCACAATAATGTTTGGCCATTTGTATTCATTAGAAAATATCATTTGAAACTCTTTTCTCACAAGGAATGTTTTTACATAAAGCCCTTATGGTAAAGATGGACGGATGATCAAGGTGCAGAAACTAAATGTTGTCTTTCGATTTGCCACTTTTCTCCCTTTCAATCTGCAATCAACATTTACCATTGAGGGATACAAAAATACATCATTAATATCTATTTTTTCTACTAACTGTATTGTGTTTGGCCCATATATGACCAACTCTCACTTCTAAAAAAATGTTATGTGCTAATTAGAAGAAGTAGTGCTATTTTTGAGATGGCAGAACAATGTTGTTCACCTTTGCAGGAGACACAATGTCTCAGCCAATAAACACCTCTAGGCAAAACTCATAAACATGAGCTTTCAGGAACTGGCTCACAACAAGGACAATTTATGAGCCATTATCTTCAAAGACAAAAGGAATAAGAATTTGAGTAATGACAAGCATAAAACCACGTGATATGGAAATATAAAACACTTACACTGCTCGAGCTACTGCATCTTTCTTTGTATACTAATTTACACTCATTTAAACACCAAGGAAGTGCCTCACAAACTGAAGCCAAAATATTATTCTACATATCCTGTGTGTTCCAGCATACTGCCGAGCAAAAAAGACAAGTCGGTGGATTGTAATGCCACTATGTTCCATCTAGGGGATGCTAATCAGCATGTTTATTAACCAGGCTAAATAGAAGAGTGGCAACATGCTGCCCTCTCACTTCTCCTCTGCACACAGCACAGCCAAATCCAAAGGACCAACAAGACTCACTGTGCAGCTCAAACACGCCAGGGTTTAACTAAGTTGAGGTAAACAACCATAATAATTCAGATTTTCACAATTATCAGACCTAAACCTGGCTTACTATGAAGCTGCATACTGAAGAGCTGCCGTTCTCCACACTGACCCGCTGTACACTAATCTCTGCATAAATACAACACCTGTTTTAATGAAGGCTGGCCCGCTCCAGTGCTGCTCTTGTGCCTGTGCTGTCTCAGCGAGGTGAAGAAGTTATGAGCAAAGGCTTATGGCTCACTCATCATAAATATTTAATAGAGAGCATTAAAATGACCCTTTGAATTACTAATATGAGAAATGATCTGGCTTTTTACACTGGTAAAATTATATTTTTGTCTTTGGGTTAAATACACAGAATAGTCCTAAAACATTCAAGTCTGTGCATGGAGGTATGTGACTTTATTATAATAAAATAACACATAGCTTATAGTATATCGCTATTATCTTCAAGATAGATAAAAAGCAAGGTATAATGAAGCCATCCTTCAGGAGATGACATGCCAAATACATATGCATTTAACAAAGACTTGTGATGTAGCTCTAAATGATTTTAATGAATAGTGAGAAGCAGCAGAACAAGAAAGGGAAAAAAAGATTGACAGTGCCTTTAAAAAGGAGGCAGCCTTTTCTTCTTGTTCTCTCGTGCCGTCTGCTGACAGTGACTGTCATTTGTAAAGGAACAATGTTGCGCTCTGTTCCAACACTAACATGACAACCATGAGAAAAATACTTCAGTACTTCTAATGATGGACTTTAGACATCGCAGCCTCAGACTGCACACCTCTCTCACAAATAACAGGTTGATGCTTGTACACTGCTCTAACATGCTCTAACTGTGTGCCTCACAGAAGAAGGGTCCTTACTGTGGCACTGCCCCTAAATATTTGTGTGGCATATAGTACATACTGCTCATTATATTAAGGCCACTGTTATGATCAATGTAAAAAAGTTTGCAGTGTAGAGAGGACCTTCCATTAAACTCCAGCTGTCAAGCTTTCGCTGACAGCACAGCCTTGAACCCAGCAGCCCAACCTCCACAGCACCTTTTCACTGACATCAAACACAACCTCAGACCTGCTCCCTAATGCACATACTATTTTTAACTAAGCGTTTCTAATAAGCTGCTGGGAGGCTGTAAATTTTTCATATGCAGCACATATTTCCTTTGTGAAAACACAGAAACACACTTATTTGGTGATTAGCGACTGACAGAGGGGAGGAAAGGAACTGAGTATGCTTGTATCAAATTGCATGCCTTTCAAAAAGGAGGAATCCTAATGCGAGGAGTCGTCTTCCTGTGCACCACAGGTATGAGTGAATTATTAATCGGCCAGCTCATTTTAATGCTTTTTAAAGTGCTTTATTTTGATGTGCTAAAACATACTTTTAGCCATATTCAGTCAGGCATGCATATCATTATTTCTTCCATCAAAGAAGAGTGTCGCCCTTTCAAAGAGCACAAACAACTCAGCCTCATTTAAAATAGAAGTTCGAATATCAAAGACATTTTACAAAGGCAGGGCTTCAAACACTGTGATGAAGTTTTTTTCCCCCTGCACTTTATAAAAAACTTAGGTATGCAAAAGGTCTGAATTGTTTTCCAGCTTTTAACCTGACTAGTGTAAATCAAAACATCCTGCAGTCACACAAGAAGTTAGACAAGTGAAAAGCATCTCTCCAGGCCTGTTACTGTTCAGTGTCATTATCAGCAGAAATCTCCTCTATTGAATCAGACATGTCTTAACTGCGAGCTTTGTTTTTAACAAAAGCACCACTACTGCATGAAAAACACATTCAATCACACAACTGCAGGACCTCAGACAGACAATCCCCTGTATGTTTCAGACACACCTGCACTGTAATATATACAATATCCCCAAACAGTCATTCTTTGTTTAAAAGTTTATTTTCTTTTAGTTATTGCCATCGTCAAAAAAAAAATGTAAATTCTAAAAATATTACTTGCAGACTTCTTTCACATTAAATTTCACATACTGATGCATAATCTTACTTATGTTCAGGTATTTAGTTCATATGACAATTAGTCAGTTACAGCAATAGTGCAATTTACTCTTAAGTCAAGTCTTTTTGTCATGAGCAAATATATTTCAGAAAGTTGAGAAACACTCTTGTTTTCATGGCACACAGTGTGTTCAGGCCTCGCCCCCTTTCCTTTGCCCAACCCCTTTCACAGGAGCACCACCTCCCTACCTGAAGCAACATATTAAATAAATAGTGAAATTAAGTGACGTGCAATTAATTTAAATTTCAAAAAAGGGTTTCAAGCACAAGCACATGCATTATATGTATTGTACAAAAGTTATAAATGAAGAAAAAGTCAAAACTGGTCAGAAGTGAAATATTGCAAACCCAAATTGTTATTAAATTGTTATTAAAATGTCCCATTAATTTTAACAAGTGACCTATGTTTGACTGGCCATGTGGTCACAGTGAAGAGCGTCCCCTAAAAGTGGAGTGTTGAATGAGGGCCTTACCTGTCCCTTTGGTGAGCTCCTTGTCCCCCCCACTTTCTCTCTCTTTGGTTTGGTCCTCCTGGTCTGTGGTGGTCTCACTAGCAGCCTCCACATCCTCGCTCAGCTCTCCTGAAGGGGGAGGGAGGATGGGATATGTAAATCACCACGCCATCAGAATTGGTGGAAGCACTTAAAGGGACGGTAGCAATTTTTTTTTTTTTCTATAGGAGCTACACACAATTACATTTGCTGACACACAGTTGCAAACAGACAAAGAGGTTCAAATCTGCTTTCTGACTACTGGCCTGTGCTGTCTGAAGTGCCATTTATAACGGGAACACCAAAATCATGTTAATTTGGCTACTTTTCTTTATTTTGCGAAGGTAATAAAGAGATATAGCAGGTCTGCGTGGCATATGGGGAAATAATTGCATGAGTGGTATCCTTCAGCTGAAGACCTTTTACAAGACAATCCCCCCTCTCCCATGTCTTGAATACAAATACGTGCACATACATTACTGTCCATTGCAATCTGCTAGGTTACTTACCAATACAAGGCTCATTTCACCCCTTCTATCCCACCATCACGCAAAAAGCATAAATATTTAAAAGTCCGCCCATGCGCCATTCATTTCACTCTTATGCCAAGTCAAAGCTCGAAATCCCTTGTAACCGCCCTGAAAGCCT
This sequence comes from Gobius niger, assembly GCF_951799975.1. Classification (NCBI taxonomy): domain Eukaryota; kingdom Metazoa; phylum Chordata; class Actinopteri; order Gobiiformes; family Gobiidae; genus Gobius; species Gobius niger. The sequence continues at coordinate 24,082,621 of NC_136855.1, read as the reverse complement.
CCGCTCAATATACAGTATCAGGCCATTTAGCCGCATCGAAGTCCAAACAATGGGTATTCGATAACACTATTTGTAACTAACACACAGGAGGAAAAGATAGCAAAACAGATAATAAAAAGGGCATCAATCTTGTTTATTCCTCTCCAGTGCCCTCTGAAAATCCCCTCCGCCTGTTAAGTTTGTTTAAAAGGTAGTGGGGACTCGCATCTGATCGCATTGATTTGACAACAGTAAACTAGGCCGCGGTCAATAGGCCCCTATCAGTTATTACACAAGTCAGCTAATTCTCCGCAAATGTACTTAAATGCTCTTTTGAAAATGCTTTCACGCTCGGGCCGTTATTGATATATTGACAATGCTACAACAGCGACTAAAATATCCTGTTCAAGTATTCAGCCCCGCAGTCATCCCACAGCCCGATCGGAGCTCCCCACATGACTAGCCACAGCCAAAACCACTTTTTATGATGGTACATTATCCTTACTGTTTATCCTGTCACTTAAGAAATAGAGCATAGAGCCGACACACTGGGTTTGAACATGTGCTCTTCCCTATGTGGCGATATGAAGCATCATCACTGATTAATGCTGGCTGCATGTTATTCATTAAAGCAAGATGACAATGATATATATGTCTAAATAGCAGAAGGTAGTACAGACAGAGGTTATCTTTTAACCGAAATGACAGGATGACAGATAAATGCATTATAAGGTAATCAAGCCAAATATGTAGTAACAACAGTGCAATATAAAGTAATATGCAAACTGCTGCTATATAAACATAGCAACGGAATAGATAAACGTTATCTTATTACACATTCTGATTCATGGAAGTAAAATAAATACCCACAAAGCTGTTATGCTATGAGCAATGGCTTGGAGGAAAAATATCTTAGAAGTGACGACATCTTATCCTGTTTGATATACCCGTCTGAGTATCCAACAATCCCATGTCGAGACTAAAAGTAGAAGTAAGTAAAAAAAAAAGGCCGACCGGCTTCAAGTAAAAAAAAAACTGTAATGTTCTCTGGATTTCACCCACATAAATGTGCTTGATTCTCTTTTTTTTTCATTTTTAACTGTGTTTCTGGTATGTTTCCAAGGCAACACATAAATTCCATCCGGCGCTGGTGGAGCAGATCTTAAACGCCGGCAGAAAGGCAGAGATCTGTAGCCACGTCCCCAAATCCCATCTAACTCTCGCCTTCATAAATCTCCCCCCCAAACTCCAAGCATTAGAAGACTGTACTGCAGCATAGGTGCTCAGATTACAAAATAATCCCTAGGTAAATTTTTTTCACCTTTAAAAACGGGGCAGGGTGTCATTTCTTAGTTATGTGACACTTGTAGTGAGACTAATTCCCCACCTACGCCTTTAACACACTCCGCGTTAAGCACATGGCATCTTTTGTGCTTAAATATTACCGTGATAGGCAGCTAACATTCGAATGCTATCTGGGTTTCCTGCTCCCTCCTTTCCTACATCCCAATATGTGTTTTATTTAGACATTAAATCAACCGGTGACACTTTGAGCACACGCATCTCAAAATACAATCCATAATTTATGCAGAGATTCAGACATTTAATTCAGAGAGAAGCATAACATCCTTAAGAGGCAAATAGCTTTGCCGATTTCTCATCTTCAACAGTATTACAGAATGATTAAAGCAGGACTCGGCATAATTAATGAAAGGTCATGAGTGGCCTAAGAGTAAGGATGCGAATGGAAGAGATGCTTCAACTGTAGCCGCAGATTAACTCTGGAAACAGATGAGAAACAGCACTCAGAGCTATGGTGGCGGGGCCATTTCCTAACCCAAATCTCAGACATGTAAAGGACAATAGCCTGAAGGTTGTCTTCTAATTAATTGTCTTCATTAACCATCCTAATACAATGATATGAAACAGTTCCATTAATCTAATCATGCAAGCTGAATAAGCCCGCTGTCGACACAGAGATTAGCCTCATCTGTTCTTGAGCGGGCTACATTTCAGCTCTGCCCTGCCACTCACTCAGCGGCGACAGTCCACAGTGCTCCCAGAGACACACAGACACACCGGCTCTCTCTGGTGCACGCAGACTCAGTGCAGATGCGTAACGCGACCCATAGGTGTCACTCTGTACAAGCTGGGAGCGAGCGAGTCCTCACACGCATTAATGAGGTGAGGAGGGAAGGGGGCCGGAGCAGCCACAGACAGAAACACGCCAAGGGGAGAGGAGAGGAGAAAGGGGGTGGTGAGGTGTGTGGGGGGGGGGAGAGAGGGGAAGAAATATGTGCAGATGACAAAAGCAGATGCTATGCACGAGGCGTCCGGTGAAGATGAGAGACTGAAAACGGCGAGATTACCTTCAGATGAGGAGAAGAGAGAGCGGCCCGGCGATTCCCCTGAAGAGCAGTGATTACACTAATGCTAATCAGACTGACAAGCACAAACGGCCTGATAAATAATTGATGGTAACCACTGCACTTTCCAGTACTGCCTTTCCCAGACTGTAGAGAGGAGCAAGTAATAATAGTCACTCTAGATATCTTTCACAAGGTCAGGCTCCTCCTCCGTGCTCCGGCCTCAGCAGAATACAAGCTATGATGATAACTGCCTTTCTCCAAAAAAAAAAAAGAAGAAGAAGAAAAAAAAAAAGGAATTTTAGTCGTCCTACCTGAGAAGGGCTCCAGTGCTCCTCAGAGTGTAGTGACAGCCTGCGTGCCCTATATGATACTATATTAAACAACATTATCTTGTCTATCCAAAAACTCCAGGGCAAGCGGACAGTGTTGCCTCCCTCTCTCCCTGCTCGAGTGCCTGCCTGCCTCTCCTCGGTGTCTGCTATGGAGCTGTGTGCCTAAGCTCTCATTACTCCTATTATGATTATTGAGGCTGTTGTTATCATTTTAACCAGGTGTCAACTGGAAATCACAGAGCTGTGCCCTTCTACTTCTGCCCCGGCTTCCTTTCACCGTCGGATAAAAAGCAATCTTATTTCACACTTCACAGACTCCTATCTTTCCCCTCTTCTTTAAAAAAAAAAAAAAAAAAAAAAAAAAAATCTGCCCCTCCCATCATGTCTTGCACCCCTTCCTTATATCAAAGTTGGCCTGACTCTGGACTAGAGGGTGCAAAATGAAAGTGACAGGAGTGTACCGCGGGACAATGAGACACAGGACCCATGCTGGGGGCTTTCAAGCATTGTCCGCTGCTCATATCAGCACCTCTCTGCCCCATATGCAAGATGACCAGCCCCCCCCCCCCCCCACACACACACACACACCTCTTCCCCATTCGACAACTCCCACTCTTAATAGCCCCCCACACCGCACATATTCACAAGCCACCCCTCCTTGCCATGTCCTCGCAAGCTACCTCTAATAAAACCACGAAACTGAGCAAAACATGGCCACAGTGGAGCCAGAGACAAGAGGGACTTTAGCCAATGAACAACCAATAAACCGCAGTGTAGCTATACCGGCCACTGCACTTAAAGAGTGGGTTAAACATGTGGCAATAATTTAAAAGGCCTTGTATAGATATGCAGTACTGTGCACAGATCATGGGCGGATTTGTGTGGAAGCTGTGGAAAACTTCATTTGAAAGTCCTGGAAATGAATTAAAAGTATGTGTAAAAATGCCTTAAATTCAGTGTTCAGGGGTAAATTGTTTTCCATCAAAACCACAAGATGTGCATAGACAAGAGAAGAAGAAGAACTAAAACATGTATTAATCTTTTCTAAAAAAAAAAGATAAAAATGAATGAATGAATAACAATAATGCCTTTACAATAATGCCTTTATCCTGCACCCGACTAAACACTGTGTAAAAAATAATCAAGCAAAAATTAAATGTTAAGGCTTGCACATTGCATTAAAAAACAGGAGAGCAAAAAAAAAAAAAAAAATACTGAGTGAGCCACCTCCGCCCAGCACTACTAATCGAAGTTACATGTTAGATTCCTGACCTGTCTACGGGGCGGACACGCTGGCCTCTCCCTGCTGGCCCTCCCGTGACCTCCAGATCCTAAAGTGAATGAATACTTTGTGTCTCCACGGGGCTAAGGGCAAGTAGGCAAAGTCGGCAAAAAAAAAAGAGTGTGGGAGAGGGAGGGGGGAGGGGGGGGGCAGAGACAGGCGGAGGTGCAGCAGATGGAGGAGGGGGCGGGGGTTTAGGGCACAGCTAATAACTAAAAAAAAAAAAAAAAAAAACTTTAAATGGCAAGTTAATCACAAACAGCAGCGATAGCTCACACAGCGCCTCGGAACGGGCGAACTCCCCCCACCCCCCCTCCTCCTCCTCCTCCTCCTCCTCCACAAGCAACGCCTGCTCATCGGCACGACCCCACAGGCCTACACTTCATTTCACTGGTCATTTGGAGGAAGTCGGTGCATTCAGGTCACAGCATGAGTCACAGAAAGCGGCACAAAGAAATACATGTTTCGCAAGGACATTATTTGACTTGATACTTAGTAGATTACTGCATCAGAACACTGCTGATTAAATTACTCCCAAATGTGTTATCTCTCGGGAAATGTTACTAATTAGAAATAGTTCTGGTGATAATGGCATGTTTAGATACATTACAAATGCAGAGAATAAAACGCTTGCTTTGCTCCACTTCCAGTCTTTGTGTTGGTCTTGAGTGATGAGAGTGGGAGATCTGGGTTAATGTGGCTGCGCAGGGAGTGAGCATTCAGGGACTGCTCAGTCTCCTGCCCCGGCTGACACGCACACACAACAGCGCGCACAGTAGACTTGTCCAGCAGGCTAACACGTATTATGGCCACAATGGAAGATGCAGGCTGCACTTTTCCCAGCTAGGATAGTGGGCTAAAAGCCTGGATAGGGGGCAGAAACATCACTGGACGCTGCTCTCCCATCTACTCTGCCCGAGGGATATTGTCCTGCACAAAAGATCACTCCATCCCCCGCCATGCATTTATGCTTATCATCTTCCACGGCAGCCTTCTCTTAAATCAACCTCCTTTTATTAAAGCATTTTCCTCCTCAGAAGCTATTCAGAAAGTCCAAACAGAAATGAGGTGGGATGACGGGCCTGGCTGAGGGGTGTCTGAGTAAAAAAAAGTGTGTGTGTGTGTGTGTGTGTGTGCGGGTGGAGGGGGGGTGAATGCACCACGACTGTCATGGAGGGCAATCACATCAGCTCTGAAATATTCACCACTGAGTTGGAAAATACGATGGTACAGTTGTGACAGGAGGACAGGCGACTCCCCCCCCCAATGCCAACCCCACAGCCCCCACCCATCCCGCATCGGACCGGTCTCCATCAGGGCGGAAGCACACTGGACACTCTGAATATGTATAACCCGGAAAATGTATTGATTTTTCATTTGGCAAAAAGGGACATGAAAATCACATAACCTGAAACTGTCACAACTCTTTTGTTCATAGCTCATCTCTCCTGATGTTTGGCTTTTGCCACAAACTCTCTTTAATTACCAGGTACGCAGAGCTTCACAGCCTCTCCCCACAGAGACACAGCCACATCCAGCCTGCTGGGCTTAACAAGACAGCCCACATCCATTATATATGACATACACCCGGTAGCTTTTGTTTCATATCTCACTAATAAGCACAGCCAATATGAATATAGCCACACTTTCTTTGGTTAGCCTACACGAGGTGGAAGTTACAAAAATCTTAACAATACTTTGGAATTAAAACCACTGCTTGGGAAACTGCTGTAATAATATAAAGAAACACCGATTTTCATGCATTTCCCTGACCGCTAACATGTTTTCCAGAGCATCTATGTTTACTTAAGCCTCCTCTCTGGTGGTGCATGTGTGCGACCATTAACAGGTACTTATCTGTTTATCTCTCCTTTTAGGCGCTGCAGACCGTTATACAGTGGACTGTCTGAAAAAGATCTCGGCCTGTCGATTTATTGAACGCGCCATTTGCATATCTTTGTAGTGCATCCATCTGCCTGTGGACTGTTCAGTGGAGGTATTAGCTCAAAAAATCAATGTTGCCATGGATGGACGTATGTAGAGCCCACCTCGGCGCGTGTGAGCAGCCCGACTCGCGGCTCCCACTTGGCTGCCATTTGCATGAGTTCTGTCGGGGCCGAGGCTCTACTGGCGCTACATCTTTGGAGAGGTGAAGTACACAAACACACGCATATTCCTTCAGACATGCTCCGGCGTCCTCCTCTCATGGCTACAACCCACCTACCTCTCTGCAGACTCCACTCCAGCATTGACCAACTGTTTGTTTATGAAAGCGTACAGCGAGATAAAACGGAATATGACAAGGCTATGAATACCAATTTCACTAATCGATTTCATTTAAAATGTCAAGTATAGCATGTTATTGACTTGTGGTTTTGAGTTTTATCAGCATGCTAAGTTAGAGAATAAAAAAAATGCGGGGTAATGCAGGTTATTTATCATACAGCCGTGCCCATTCGGATAACACTGAGATATTTATGGTCAATTATTAGGATGATTGCTGCGTTTTCTTCTAATGTCAAATTCACTTGCGTATTCACAGGGTTGCAATATTTTGCACTGTATATACTTGGAGAGAAACCCAACAAGTGTGTCAACTGCACACTCTGGTAGGTTGCTAACAGCTAATTGCTAACAAATCCAATCATTACAGTGCACTGGCTCTTTAAAACAACTGCAGGAGTGGCTGCACTTACTGAAAAAGCTCCTCGACTTTTTCCCCAGTTCAATTCCGAATACAAATCAAATACACCGGGCTTCTTTCACCATTTGTCTTTGTTTCTCTTCCTCTTTGCATAGCCCATCCATTACTTTCACATGAAATATGAAAAGGCAATATCCTCTCCGTGTTTGTACTGAAGCGTAATGCGATTGTGTTGTCATTTATAGGAAATAATCGCAAACCTCTCTTTCATTTTCCAGTTCAAATAACCATGAAAAATTAGCCTTCAATGTCAGGGAGGACAACAAAGGGATGTGCACAGACTATTGCCTCACCACTGCGCTTGACATTTCCCCTTAATAGGAAAACTGCTGGTTGTTTCTGTACCTTTCTTTCTCGATTCTTTATTTTTCTAACCCCCTTGTGTCCTTAATTTGAAAGTAATTTCGTCAGATGTTTATGTTCATTCATAAAACGCATCTGTGATGCCTTTTGCTCATTATACCATGATGCTAGTTGGCTTAAGAATCCAAGTCTATATCATGGACACGGTAAATTGGCTGCAGAATCCTGTCATGTGCATAAGTAAATGGGTGTGAAAAACACATTTGAGATATAAATGGAACATACTGACTTCCCTCGCCCCCCAAAAATCAAATAGTATTATGGTCGCTCTCATTGGTTTCATTATTATTATTGTTTATTGTAGATATTGTGCATGTTTCCTTGCTCTTGGTCTTCTTTAGCCCCTGGGGTTTTGCAAAGTGAATCTGGAGCTCTCAGACACAAACCTCTCCAACTGATCAGCATTTAGCCCTAACAAATGATGTACAAGCAGATGTCTGTGCAAGACCCTTTACAATTAGTCCGGCTCACAAGATCCTTTTCATTTAGAGAAATCTTTATTTTCAGTGCGAGCAGCAAAGTAATGGTAATTGCCTCCAGTATTACTGCCATTACAAGCTTAATAGGTATGGGTTGTTTTCCACTGTAATTATGTACAAAATAATCAACCAACTTCACCAAGCAATTATTGGAGATGCATTTAACCAAGTTTATTTGTGCTGTAATGTTTGATTGTGAGGGAGAACAAAGGGCAATATTAGTCGTATGGTGTGCAAAATAAGATGTAAAATACATAAATGTCATTATAGACATTTAAAAAGTTTTCATTGACTCCTCTGTGGCTGTTTGAAATGAAAACTATGCCCATCCAAAAATAGACCTCCTGAGCTGCTACCTAACACAAAATATTTTCCTAATTTGCATGTGTGAAACAAGATTCCATCTGACATTACGGTTTGTGATGCATATAATGAAATGTTCTAATGAAAAAGACTCATCTCATGCAATTAGTTCTTGCTTTATTCACTTCTTGTAATGTACTAATTTATTATCACATAATTTCAGCAGGATTATATATTTATTTTGTGCACACCTTCGAGCCTTAATTACAAAATAGACTGGAAGCCAGATGATAAGATGCACTGCACTGACTCAACAATCATTTACACGATTTATCCTTTGAATCTCAGTGGTATACCCAGGCTCTATTAATTTGAGAAAGATCAGTATTCCAAATTGCTTTAGGCTTGTAATTTCACCTAAAATTAAAGACAAGCTGGAGATTTTGTGATTTCTTTTTAGGTTTTTCATAATTATGTATTAATATATACAAAATAAAACTACAGACAGCAGATTTGTAATGTGACCTGTATCATGATAGTGATGTCAGGCTGAGGGCTACAGAGAAACACTGAGAAACACATTACAGTCTAACACTGCTCCGCGGTCGCTTTTGGTTTCAGCCAGAAGAGTGAACAAAGCGGATCTACATAGAAACTATAGAACAGGGGATGTGGATCAGATGTTAAAAGACGTCTAAAATGAGAACACATTTTCTTAAAACTAAATAGAAACACATTTGGCTAGCACAAAGTGAAATAGCTGTATCTTAATGCTTGAACAATTATTACATGGTTCATCATGTGATTGATTAGTCTAGCAGTGTGAAAACTAATGAGGGTGAAAGTTGTGGTCCTTGACAAACCAAAACTCGTCTCCAGTTGTAAACAGCAGGTATGGTGCATGACAGAATTACATGTTTGATCATATTTGATGAAGCCAGCTTTATAAAGGTGGGTGATTGCTCATTGTTAATGCAGTGCTGACAGTGCATAGAGGTAGAGGAATGAGTAGGAGTCTGTTGTGAGTCCCTAGCCTCACTCTAGTGTGGCCAGGGATTAACAAACCCTGGACTACAGAGACCAGCCTGCTGCTGCTAAATTGGTGCTATAGCGCATGATGCCATTCTTATGCATGGCGATGGTTGTTAGTGTTGCACTTGTTTTTATAATGGTGTCGTTATTGTCCTTGCAGCAGAAGAATCTTCTCACTCATTAGTGAGAGCTTCTGGAGTTAGGGGCGAGAGCCAAATAAGGTACAATATTAATTATTCATCTCAGTGGTCGCTGTTTGGGCGCTGCGATGTGAGCCTTAAGCAGAGACTTTAACTAGCAGAGGTCTGCCTCTGGAGAACGTGTCGAATAAACAATTGAAAAACTGCCAGTTACAAGGAGAAAACATACACTAATCACCAGACTAATATTTAAAAACAAGCTGTCTGCAATAATGCATCTCTCAGAGGATTCCTGTTTGGTCTCTGGAGAAATAATCCACTGTCTAACAGTGCATCACGGCCCCAGCCTGGATCTCCTTCAGACTCACAGAGGCCCACAGCGCCCCCTCCTCTCTGCTCTGCCAGTGCTTCTCTTGGCTCTGGCCAGGACCAGGGCCTCCAGAGAAGGCTGTGATAAGAATTCATTTCTTCCTATTATGTGCTCTTGTCCATTGCCTCAGTTCATCAGTTCAGTGCAGCCAAGTCAATGAAAGGGCCAGTAATGAAGCAATCAGATGCAGCCTGGCTTTCTGGGCCCAGTCCTCCACCACTGCTCTCAGAGCCTGCTCCAGTGCATGGTGATCTGACCAACAGTGAGAGAGGGCACTAACATTAATTCAGCAGCGTGTGGGTGCTGCACACTGTCTACTGCACAATAACAGACCAGAGAATCACCTGCTTTTAAATAGCATCCATACATTTAAACTGGCTTACAGGTAGCAGCCATTTTATGCGACATAACCTTTTCAGTCCACTGTCTTGGCTTTGTCCTCAACATGCGGAAACTATTACGGAAAGGTAGGGGAAAGAAACGTATGCGCTGAATCCTAAACAGATCTCTAAAGCACGGGATTCTAGTTTCTTCTGTCATGTAAAGCTGTGAAATTTTCATTTTAAATTAAAAATGACTTTTTGATCTACCCAATATTGTTTTCTCTCGCTTTAGGGGAAGGAAATGGTTGCTGTTATCTTTGATCATCCTCCCTTCCTTATCCTCTCATATACACAACAGCACGAAAGCAGATGGCTGGACTCTTACGAAAGTGGGTGATTGCGAACAATATCGTAAACATAAACAAAAGAAGACAAAAAGAAGTAGCTAAATGTTTAGATTAGCAGTGGCAAAACCCTTCTTTCAGCTCTTAACCTCCTTGTCTGTGTAGCCTCGCGCTGTTCTTCTGCTGCTGTGCTGGCGGCTGGATTCCACCTGACAAGAGCTCCTTAACAAGCAGCAGTCATTAACCTCCGGAGCAGCGCTGCCATGTGATGTAGTGCACTCGGCCTGCTGCAGAAGGGCCCTATTGATCCCAGACATACTTGGTGCCTTCCTGGATGTTTATAATCAATATGCAAATGGACCGCAGCATTGATTCAATATTAATTTTCAATTAGGGAATTCTCAGGGGGTCCTCAGGGGTCAATACAGAACCATTCAGAGCAAAGGCTTGAGCAAGTTGCAGGCATTGACGTTCCTCTATCCAAGACAACTTACTTACTGTTTATTTAGCCTGCCCAGCTGTAATTCCCGATTAGGGCTGGGGATAATAGGCAAAGAGACGGATGGGCCTTTCTGCACTTCTGCTGCGCTCATTACATAAAGTTTTGGTGTAAAGGGCTTGTCCTAACTAATAAGTCATCATCTCACAGTTAACTCTGTTGTTTTGTTTAGACCAGTGAAATAGGAATACTATAGGAATCGGGTTAGTTATTCATTTTTTCATTCCACGACAGGAGAGCCTGCCCTCCCAGTGTACCGTAGGATATAGCATGAGTAATTAAACTGACTGCTACACACTGAACACATTTATACAGTGAAATACCTGTGGTCTGCATATTAACCAACTTTAAGAAGACTTTTACACGTTCAGTGAATCTTCAAGGCTTCACTCCACTTTGTGTTAAGGTAAGATGAGTGCAAAAGCCAAACTGCAAATAAGGTTATGAATCCTAAGTGAGTCCTTTCTTTAAAACAGCGAAACAAAGCTATTGATTGATAGAGCTGCTATTATTCCAGTACAGACAGTGTGGCTGGCTCTTTGTTGCCACTGTCAAGACAATCGAGCTTTTGTGGTTGGCGACGCCGACTACAGACATACTTCATTCCACAGAAAGTACATGTGAGTAATTAGAGGTGTAGGAATACGTGAAGAGTGAAGAGTTATTGCCCAATACAGTTGGTTAATTCAGCTCCATTATTACATTTGTGTCTGACTCCAAAAACAAAGCATGCAGAAGTTACAAACGACCCGTGTTGTTCAAAGAAGCAAAAGCAGATCTGATCGTAAATGAGAGGTTAAAAGGATGACACACATCCACACACATCACCGTTGTCAGATACTAGGCTTGTTTCAAATTCTCTGGTCTTTAACATATCACACAGGTAAGAGCCAAGTTGTAATAACACACAAGCATTTGCAGTGATTCGGGAATACAACAGGAGTGAATGAGAGGACGGAAGACTGTATGGGCCCATCTCACAGACAAGCTGGCTCAACATTGTGAAAAAGTTGGTAATGGCAGGTCTTTGACATACTGGACCCAGCAATAGGGTGACAAGGCTCTCAACAGTATCCACGCTTTTCAAATGCGCTTTTAATACTATCTCTTCACCCCAGCATTTTAGAAACCATATAATTATGGACGACTTAACAGAGGTAAAAGCTACATGTACAAATTAGAAGTCTGAGACTCTTGCAGAGATAACCTGTGTGGACTATTTGCTGCATTTTTCAGCAGATGCACCGCCTGAGGTAATTGGTTTAGGGATAACATTAATTACCACATTGCTCATTAATGGATGAAGCCTTTATTGGTTCCATTGATCAGCCAGACCTGTTAGCCATCATCCTAAGCAATGGTGGATGTAACAAGCTTACATATTGGCATATCAATTAATGCAATCAATTGCTGTCAGGCAGTTGCCATTCCCTCTATCTGCCCGCCCCATTTGGGTTACCCCCTCTTTAGTCTTCATGTTGGATGAGAGGGGCCGGGACAAAAGACCCCATGTCAAATAAAACTTTATTAAAGGATTTCCTGACGGCTATTTAGGCTGAGGTTGTTACACAGTCGACTGATTGAGCTGTGATTAAGTGTGGATGTAAACACTGCTGTATGGGCTTTGAGTCAATGTAGTAAAACACTCTGTGGTTCTCAGAATAAACAACAGCCATGCTATGTAGCCAGGCAACTATAAGGGAATTTGTCTCTTACTGCTCATAATAGCTAGGCCCTTACAGGAGCATGAATGTCAGCCATTCTAATATGTCCGAATGGAAAAACAACTGCCTCTACTGTAAGAAGTCTTAACAACCAACATAAGTAATTCTCAAAACATGTAGTAAGTCACAGGTTTTTGGTAGAAATTAAAGACCAGAGCTCAGAGATCAGTGTCTGAGCTCAGTTGAGGTCGGGTCCTGGTATTTGGATGTCAGACCACTGTTCATTTGTGTCTTATAAGCCCATGTGGGCTGAGAATCTTAAATAGTGCATGACATCAAAAATAAATAAACTACGACTACTAGAAAACTTAAAAACAAATGTAAAAGTTATCCCCAAAGGGCCTGTTAATATTGCAATTAAATCACTGACCACAATGCAACATTCAGCATAAATAGCCCCTCCTTTTTTACAGGAGGAAGGCATTAGTAGCATCATAAGTTGTCATGGACATCAGCTGAGCTCTAATAGTGTATCTATGATGCAAACTTTGTTCTTGCATAGATTGTACATCTACTCTTTACTCTCTCCATAACATTAGGGAAACATTACATGATGAGAAGTACACCTGAGCTAAGACACTTCATACTCATTTACAACAACACTAAATAGGTTGCATTAACATATAAGCTGCAGAGGCATACTGTGCGCATCAATATTAATATCGGCGAGGATTTTCAGAACGACAAGACCTTCCAACTTCCCAAGCACAGATCTGCTTTGCATATTAACTCCTTCAGTGCCACTTCAGAATATACAATAGTGGCCATTTTACCAATTCAGGTACTATATTTAAGAAAGCATTTCAAGGATTGTTTCTTTGGTCATGATACGTGTGATTCAAAAGAGCCTCCATTTTTAAAGATGGACGCAAATCTTCTGAATCTCATCTTTTGAAACTAAGGATTAAAGCAATGACAAATCGAACATCACTGGGCTATGAACAGTTACCATTAGTTCTATAATACTGCTAATAAAAACAGTGTCTTAGTATTTGTGAAATGAGGAGTTAATGCAGTCAATGGATGCCATAGATGACGACTTGAGTGCTGTGGGTAGAGTGAACACAGGCTTTTGGTTGGACACTGCTTAGTGCCTGTGTGGGACCTCCTGGAGGCCCCCCGTCCCTTGAGCAATGCAGAAGTGGGCTGGGCAATTAACAATTTCATGCTGATTGCCTGAAGCATGTTTGGCTATGCCATAAAGATAATAGCATGAAGGATGCGGCGGCTGCCCCCCTCACACCCCTCCCTTTTGGTGTTCCTCTATTGCTTCAATTTCTCAATTCTCTCCTGTGCAATTCACATGTTGAAATGACGTGCTGCCTGCTTGCTTTATTAAAGACACTCACCGTGTTTAGAGGGCACATTTAAGAAAAAAATATATAAAGATGACTCCCTGAAGAGTAAACAGGGATGATTATTAAAGGGAAGGAGAAAACTCGAGTCTTGGTCTCCCACTGGCATCTTGATTTGAAAGTCTAATTTGGCAACTGCACACAACAGGCGTGCAGGTAGACAAAACAAACACGTTCACTTCTGCAGACAAACTGAGCATGCTCAGACAGTGACACTGCTCATCTTCCTTACCTTCCACCACACCAGGCCCTGACAGCAATCCTTTCTGACCATAGAGGCTCCAGCTGTGCAACAGAAAAACCTTTGCATTCCCGAACAGGCTCTTCTCAAAGTGACAGCTAAAGCAATGCTGAAATGAGAGTTCTCTCCGAAATGACCAAAAACTTACTTAAGTATTTACCATTGCATCTAATTCTAGCAATTTCATAGATCTGTGGCTTTTGTCAAAAAAGTAATGAGTTTTGCTCATGTCTGGTTGATTGAGATGTTGACCATGTGTAAATACTATTCTGCTGTTCTCAGCAAATGTTTCCCTGGACCAAACACCCAGGAACATGGTCGACTATAAACAAAACAGGAAGACACAAGGAGGTGCTCTGGTGTGGACAAAAGGTTCCCTGGCCCTCCCCTATGACCCCTCCCTCTCTCCCATCCCACACACAAACACACAGAGATGCCCCGCACACACATACACTACGTCCCAGGCTTCTGCCCTTTCACCCCCCGGCTCTATGTGAAAGTCCAGCTGGCACCCTGACTGCTTCAACACCTCCACAATGCACCAGCACATAACAGGCATCTATTCTTTATGATAGCCCGTCTGTCATCTGCAAACACACATGGACACTTCCAGGCTCAAACATGTCTAAGTAATCATTTACATGATATAATGTCACAGCACCAGCAGCTCCTCGGACACACAAACAACATCAGCATACACACTTTGAAATTGCAGTCACATCCCCCTGCTAGAAGGGGATGATAATTGCAGACGGCCAATAAATTACTGCTGCCTCCACATCAATTATAAGCATCACGTCTGGCAATGAGGAAAATGAGATCTTGTGACAAATTTCATGAGGCTTGGCTGCCCAGAAGCCTTTCTTAACATGCTACAGATAGCAATCCCTTATCTAGCCTCTGTAATGGGGAGCTCCGGATAGAGAGATGGAGCCGCAGCCATTTAATTAAAAAGCTGGGGGTAGGGGGCGGCGAGGTGTAATTCATTGAAAAGGCACAGGAAGGAGACAAAGCCTTTGTCTCCGATACATATTTTGCTCAGTGTTGTCACTCATCAGGGCCTGAGCTCGCATCTTCTCTGACAGCAATTCTGGAGATTTTCCCCATCTTTGAGCACATCTGTCCACCATTTTCTACTCCTTCCCCTTCTCCTTCCCCTCCTGCCTTGTTTTTAGATTTCCCATGAGCCCACTGTTGTCTCCACTGGGACAGCTCGGGCGATTTTTACGAATGACTGCAGTGGACAGACAGTGGCACTGAATGAAATGGCCCCTGCACCTAATTGTATTCCCACCTGGGAAGGCAGCAAGGGCGCAGGCTTCAAGAACACGCCAATGAGGATTTATGGCAGATGGGGAGACAGCAAAATAAAACACCAAAAGGGATGGCTCTTAAATCTCATTCCCAAAGCAATATTCATTGTAGTTGCAATTGAGTCTGCTGATAGAGCAGTGAAAAAAAAAACACTACCGTGTTCAAATTATGGCTGTACTCTCGACTAATATTTAACATCATTAGAAAATCATTAGAAAACCATCATAAAAGCCAGGATTATGACCAGAGCATTAAACACAATGATTATTCAGTGTGTTCCTCCCTGCTTTGCCTTGGAAATGAGATTTGCTCTTCTGCTGCTATGTAGGAAAAAGTAGGAATATTTTTCATAATTACTTGGACGTCTGAGAAACATTGGGCTTGCATGAATTACTATAGCATTATGCACTTGTGTTTGTGTGCCCAAAGCTACGTTTTGAATGAGGCTTTGCACAGAATACCATAATTGCATTTTCATGGTGACATCCATTTGAATAATGTCATTGTTTTAATATAGCTTTACTTTACCAAATTATTTGCAGCCAAGCAGTTACCAAAGACATGTTGCAGGACAGCGTTATCATTGAAGAATTCACATGCTGGAAAATGGTATATTGTTGAAAAGGGATTTAGTAAGTCTGTGACCATATTATCTACTGATGCTGTGCTTGAGCACTTGGATAAAACTATTTCATTTTATTTTTTTCAAAACACCTATACGTATATTATGATCAAATTCAGCTATAGGCATATTCCCTTTATACAAATGAATGAACTGGGTATTTTTTATAGTGCACTGCACTTGAAGGAAGCCAGCAGCAGTGTGAGAGTGTGTCGTTTTGGGGATTTCTCGGCAGCCCCATTATCAAGAGCAGCCATCAGCACAAAGATAAAAGATGGTAATGGAGCAGGCCCAGTGGAGATGAAAGGTGCACAGATGCAGCTCCACTCTTATGAATGTCTAATGCAGCCCATGTTCCTGAAGTAATGACTGACTGCCAATGCCCCTTCACAACATTCACTGCTTAGGCTTTTCTGTGTCGCTCAGACAGTAACCTGCTGTTCTGCTGAGAAAAAAACACCTGAACATGACTCATCTAAAAGTATTCCATCTAAAGTTGATTTGAATCAATAGGACACATTGTACAAACCTGATTCATAAAACTGTTGGGACAAAAGTATAATACTAAGAAATAGAAGAAGTAGATCAAAGCAACTAAACGAACATATCCAGGTAAAAATGGTAAAAAACCAGGGCTGCACAATTAACTGCAATCAAACCCAAATAATTTGTTTAGTCACAATTAGTAAATTACAAATGTAGCATTTGTTTTGGTTGTACAATATCCTCTGTGGACAACAAAATATCCTTTCTCCAAGGGGTCTTAAAACATGCAAACTATATAGTTTAGTCCTTCACACAAAAATTCCTCTGAAAGAATCAAATGAATTTTGATTAGTTTAGCAGTTCACACACTTCATTCTCTCTCAAATGTTTGTGATTCTGGACGTGTATTAAACTAAATCTACTGTTGACTGTAGTCAATATTTTCCAAAAAAAAAATTGTGCAGCCCTAATAATAAAATAACTCTTTTGCTTGTTAATGTAAAAAATAAAGAGAACATCTTTCTCAAATGGAAATATATCTAACAAATGTTTACTTTTTCATGATCTTCAAGCTCGTTTTCTATTTAATCCAAGCAACACATCAACTAAAGATTTTTGAAATTGGGCCTGTAAAATGATTATTACTTCTGGGTAAGAAACACAGGCCATCTTCTTTTTAGGTCAAGTTGGGCTAATGCATAAAAGCAACTCCCTGCCTCACTTTCGAGAGTAATTCAAGTGACACTTATGATAAGCAATGTTCTTTTGAATGCATTACTTGGCAGAAATTCTGGCTTTTGTCCCTTAATCTGCGACAGGAGGAAAAAATGTGCCCTTTAAACAACGGGGTGAAAATATAAAGTGAGAGGCAGGCAAGTCTGTTCCCTCAGTCCCTTTCACAGAACCTAATGGATTGTGAGCACTTAATGCATTAATCAATCAATATCGCTCACTGTACATCAACAACACGGCCCAGTTATGAATGACCTTTGTAACAAAAAAAGGACACTTTAATGCACACAAGATTGCTGCTAGGTTTGTAACTTGGGTCCGGTTTTAGCGCGCCTGATTACACCTTCAGAAAGCACACAGCCATTAACAGCCCACTAAATATACTGAGGGTGGTCGTTATTGAAATTGCACAGAGGGGAGGATGGAGGAAGCACCACATTGTAACCTTGGCCCTTTTACAGAGGGGAAAATTTTGCTTGTTCTCTGCTTTAGGTTACTATGACGTACAAGACACTAGATGGATACACAATTTGGATCATGGAAATTGCAAATATAACGGAAACTAATTACATTATGTTGGGAGTTTTGAGAGAACCTGGATACCACAGCAACACAGGGAGGAAATGTGGTTACAATTAGGTCAGCTGGTTCGATAATCTCAACCTCTTTCCTATATTATGCTACATTTATTGTCTCCCAAATCCAAATCACATACAGAGAATTTAGATTGCTGACTGTCAAATTCCTGGTGCATTGACAATAGTTGGCAAAACTTCTGGTAATCATTGTGGGGGGCATGTTGCACAGTTTGTGCAAAGATCTTGATTGAGCGTGGAGGTGAAGCGTGTGGACAGCGTGGAACGGACAGGAGCTGACTGCGCAGAGCCGAAGAAAAGATGGATGCGGAACAAGAGCACACAAGGAGCTAATGCTATTGTGGCCCCATGCACAAAGGTCCTGCAAAGTGACTGCAGAAGGCCCTTAAACAAAGACTGCATTGCTACTCACTTTCCCACACCCAATTAGGTTTTTCCTCACCAGATTATCATGACAAAACACAGAGTATTCCCCCCCCCCTAATTCTGCCTGCCATGTTGTTCGCTGTGCCATGTTAAATGTGGTCAGGCCTGAGTGCAGTCTGCTTGGCTGGCAACCACTCGCGACATCGGACACATCCACTGTGAGCTGCCTCTGTCTCTCGTACGCTGCGCAATCTCAGTCTTTCCAAGCTACGCACATATTCAACATGTGTTTGACAAGAAATGGAGCACAAAAGGGTCTACTCAAACATGGAGGTTTATCCTAGAGTACTTTGATTTTGATGTAAATACAATTTTGATTGAACAAACAACAAATACTTTCCTTGTTTATACGACTATACAATTGGTCAACTCTGAGCAGTACACTATTTTTAAAGGCAACTCATTTTAGTCCAGATAATCGCACATTATGAGATGAATGGTATGAAAAAGATATAGAGATATAGTAAAACAGCAAACATACTGTTTTCTGAGGGTAAAAGTAGTGCAATGATACAAATCAGACGAGTGCTGGTTCAAGCCCAGCCTAAACACATACAGGGGGTAATTACCAAACGTTTGCTCATGTGCAAAGCGAGTAGCACGTGCAAAAGTGGATCAGCAGCATTTATCATAATTTATGCATTTTTTTTACTCATGCAGCATTGTCTTATTTAAAGATCATATTTGGGGCCCTAATACTGTGACAAATGGTAAATTAAGTGAAACATGCCAACAAAATAACCTGCCTTGATAAATGACCACCACAGTGTACAACACTTAATCCCCGTTGTCCACTCCAGTCAGTAACGCGGCTGGTTGCAAAAGGATTGGCACCTCGTAAAAAACTTGCCAAATCACCAGATGAAAAGGGTGCAGCTGAATGTTAGTAATAAAATGAAATAATCAAACGATGTTTGTCTGTGAAATGTCATCCACAGACATGATCACAACTATCACACGAGTCCAGTCCCACTCCCACTCGTACTCTCCTTTTGTGTTTTTCACCAAATTTGTCCATATCTCCTCACCCACTCCTCAGGTGCTGTGTAGTGCACTGTCAAGCACGGGGTGAATCAATGGCTCTGCTCACGCCCACAGGTAAAGGTTAGAAAGGTTCACTGTTGAATTATTTCTGCACTTCTCTTATTGCTGCCATCTGCCTGCCTACTTTTAGCTGGTGTGATTGAGGCACTGGAGGGGGAACTCTTTTTGCTAATGCACTCAGAATGTGGACACGCATTTGTGTTGAGTGTGTTGCAGTGTGCGAGATTGTGCATTTTTTGTATTTGTTGCACAGATTTTACTTACTTGACATAACCGGGCAGCATCCACGCACACACTGTCTCGATGCGGCGGATAATGATTCACTACATGTGCTTTCAGTGCTCCACTCTTTGTTTCATCTGCCTTTATTCTAATAATGCCTTTGGAGTGTGAGGGCACCGTGCTTCTGGATAGGGCACCCTTCATTCTCTGGTTTAGTTTTTTTTTCTGTCGGCAGAGCGGCCGTCTGAGCTGGACCTGGGATGAACTCATCCATTGCACAGATCATGCCCTTTGATACAGCTGCCCTCTCTGGGGGGGAACAAACAGCCTTATTAAAAATGTCTAAATAAAACTTTCCAATCCTCCACTCGATAGTTCCCAAACTTTACCCCTGCAATTTCTCTGATGAACCCTATGGTCAAATTGAGCTGCCAAATTCTGACAATAAGCATGGCTCAAAAATGCAGTAACAAATGAAGCAATCTTGGAGTTCAACAATGTATCGGTAATTCCTACCTGGCACGTACTTGCACTACAATCAATACTGGAGATGAGCATGCTGGGTATAAGATCATAATGTTTGCCTAAGGGGGGAATTCAAGAAAGTACCATGTAAAACTTATAAAAAAAAATAAAAAATTAAATCAAGCTCCCCACAGAGATACTCCGGGAACGAAAAACTAAATTACAGTATAAAAAGTCAAATGAATTCCCACGAACCACAAAACAGAAATGCACCAAAATAGAAATGTAATCTTGAAAAAAAAAAACATCTTTTGAAATCAATTTAAGGAACACTACTATAGAACAGACTTTCCCTTGTCTAATATCTCAGTCTTGTTATTATTTGTAACAGTGTCTGTGTCTCATGTATATATATATATATATATATATATATATATATATATATATATATATATATATATATATATATATATATACATATATATATATATTGAATAGTACCTGTATGGACTGACATGACCACTGCTATAATTAAACCCATCAAACCCATTATGTCTTTGTCACCTAATATATTCGGTGCTCCCTGTCTGTGTCAGCATGCGACCACAAGCTTCCCGCCTTCGGCATTGACTGACAGCCCCTGTGGCGGCTGTGGTCACTCTCTCTCCGTGACATTCGCTCGCCCTCCTCCTGCAATCTGCCACCTCACACCGTCGCTCGCCACCCCGACTCCAATATCCAGCAGCCAAACCTCCAGGCCCCAGAATAGAACTCATTAACACGTTTAGTAAGTACAAATGAGATGACTGTCTCCTGATGGACTGTCTATCTTTTGGATCAGCTTTCAAGGAGAGTGTCTGGTAATGACAAGAGAGGGGGAAACTAATATTATAATGTGCTGCTGCCAGTCTGTGCTGTGGAAATGGGCTTGATGACAGGGGGAGCCTCTCTCACTCACACTCTGCTGCTTCTCACTACAGTAGACACCTATGTGTGCACTGCTTTACAGCTATGAGAGTTCACAAAATAAAACAGGTGACATACTTGCACCTGTGTGACAAAAATCACACCAGGTTTGAGTTCACTCTCTTTCGTTTTACTTGATTACTAAATCCGGGCGATTGCTTTTACTTTTCAATGAGAGGCTGTACATCTCTTGTGTGAAACTTGATATAAATGATGTTGATAAATGAAGATAAATAAATACGTCCTCAGTGTTAGGGTATACACTAATGACACAAGTATGTACTACTGTCCTGAAAGCAGCTGGACATCATGAATACCAGTGGAAAATCTATAAAGCCATCATTGTGTCGTTTTAATAAATGTCTAGTCTTGTGTAATATTTTCAAAATGAAAAATAATGTATTTATGAATTTCCTGGCACGTTCTGTGGACAGCAAACAATTTCCTATGCCGTCTAGATGGCCTTTGGGCAGGGATTAGAGGCGGGGACTGAGGCCTGGCTGAACCGTGGGCTCAGTCCTGATGCTCATATCCACTTTGCATCACCAAGGCAATAAGAGCCTTTATTAAAAGTGCATTGCAGCAGTGTCTGCAGACTGGCCATAATGTGGCATGTAGAAGTGGTCTGCTGGTTAGGGGCTACAATATCCTGTTTCTAAAAAGATTTACTTTGCATTTTAACAAGCATGAATAAAGAGAAATTGCTGCCGTCTGTTTAGCACATGCCTCGAGGGAGAAAATGCTCAAAAGTTGGGGCTCGCGTGCCAGCAGAGTGTGGCCAGGCTCACCTCTGCATTTACCTGGCTTAAATAGCCTGAGTCCAGCCACTGGACATAGAGTATAGCAACAGGAAAGGCTGCTCCTCCTTAATCTGGTGCAAAGTAGAGGAGAGGGACAAAGGGGTGACTGAAAGGTCTCAATAATAGTGATTATTTGTAAACTTAGAGTGAATGAATGTTCTTCACTATCATAGGCAAGATCAGTTGCGCATTGTATTGCTGTGTATTAATTTATTTTGTCATGTCACATGTCATTTTGGTGTGAAGAATTTGGCATGAGAGAAAGAAGAGAGATTGAGCTGAGAGATGAACAAAGGTGTGACTGTGAAAATACACAGATGGCTCTTTTGTGTCATTTATAATGATTTTTCAGTCAGTTCCATTCTAAAATGATCAAACAGTAAAAATGTATAAATGCTGATCCCAACAAATATATCACTTATCACTGTTGTCAACCCTGAATGAACTGCCCAGATCATAACCAGGTACTGGTACTTCATGCACACAGCTGCAGACAATGCCACGAGCCTCTGCCAACCCCACTGCTCCAGCCTTCTCCACAGACAGGGATTTCCTCACGATGAGAGCCAAAGCGTCACAGCCCAGCGATCAAGGGCCTGCCATCTATGACTGAAGCAGATTTACAGCAGGAGCTAATCCACACTGTCAGATCACTTTCTACTCCATCTTTCCTTCCCACACAACTGCAACCGCACATGCGAAATCACCGCCACACGCTCACATTTTGTATCCTTTACAGCTTCCTCACAATGACTCTCGCTCCCAGAACCAGAAACGACTTGAACGACAGACACCAAAGCACGCAGAGAAAATTAACTCTGGCCTTTAGAAGACATGATCTCATTCTGTTCAGCCCAACTCAAAAAGTAAGTTGCGTTGATTATGTGCAAAGAAATTAGAAACCCCAATGTGTCACTGAGCTCTATGCCCCGGCGCACACATCGTTCACTGAAAAAACAGGGTCATTGTTCACTCGTGTGTCACGCAAGCTCTTACACTAACTTGAAACTCTTCGTCCCATATATCCTCCCCTCTAACACACAGGTCTTATTAACCTCCGTACCTGATATCAACATGTTTCTCTTTTGACTCCAAGCGCCTTGTCCTCATTCTCTTCCATACAGTGGCTTCAAGTGTATGAAAACTTCCTGAAACACCTCCGACCTCATATGATTTACAATATTTGCACTTTTTTTTTTTTTTTTTACCCGTATGTTAATTTATACCTGCTTGTGGATAGGAAAACATCCGTGGTCTTTGTTCAGCGCACATAGCAACAGCTGTGTGGAAGTGCAAGTCCCTGTGAGGCCTCTTTTTTTCTCTCCCCATAGATAGAAGGGTTAAACAAGACAAATGGAGGCGGAGCCATACAAGCAATATGCCCGGGCAGCACTTTTTCACTCTGAGCTTGAATTAAAACAATGCATGCCTTTTTATGCCTGTGTTAGTCTAATTGGAAAGGACCCTGTGTTTTGTGCTGCCCTTGCTCTCCTTGGACACCTAGCCACAAAGGATTTCTATGTGGCACCAATCCCTGCAGTCTGGGAATGCTGTGTCATCATAAGGAAGACCATGCTTTAGGAATAGTATAAAACAAGCGCAAATAAGTAAAGGCCTTTAGCGCGTTTCCATAGTCCACGGTAATAACCACGTATGCATGCATTATGGTATTTGGGTGAGAAGGGTTTGGGGAATTCCCAGGACCTACACCTACAACGCCAGCAGGATTTACAGAACAGAAGCAGCGAAGGGAATTACTGTGGAGGTGACCCAGAAATCCAGGGGCAACTTTGTTTTAACAAGCCAGGGAAAGTTCCAGCACTTTCGCAACTGTGCCTGGACCACAAAAAAGCGCCGTGTGCCACAGAAGAGCTAGTGGAGAGGAAATTAAATGTTACAACTCGTGGGAATGGTCCAGTCGGGGGAAGGACAACAGGCGCGGAGGGCCGTTAGAGAAACGTATTTGGGCTGTAATGTGGACGGTTTTAGGGAACGGTTAGACAGGCAGGTTCTTTGGCTGCAAAAAGGCATTGAGAAGCCAAAGTTAAAGCTGTCACAGAAACTTATCAGGTCCATTAAAACATTAAGACTTTGAAGAACAATGCGAAAGTGCACACAAGTATGCAAAGAAAAGATAATCAATATAAATAGATAAAAGTACAAACATAAAATCTAAATTGAGTATCCATATAAAATGAAATTGAATCAAAAGATCATAAAAAAGTAATTGCAATACACGGAAAACTGAGCAAAAAGATACAACTGATACATACTAAAAAAATACAAGTATTCTACGCACATTAGGAAAAAAACCCTGATCTGAAAGCATTTACACCTAAACGGTTTGCCACTTGCATTCTCCATGTTTGCATGTCCAGTGCACTGTGGTCGTTAACATATTTGCAGTGCAGCGAACAGAAAGCTTAATTGTCCCTAATTGCTCGGCTAAATATGTTCTCTAATGATTTGCCTCAGATCTGTGGCTGCCTTTTGCGCAATTTCCCGGCTGCTGGCTTCATTATCCCTGCCTCCTTGGAACAAAGCGTCTTCACAGGCTGGCCCTCTTTTTTTTTTTTTTTTCAGCCATAACACAGACAGTGAGTATGTGTGTGAGAGAGTAATGGCTCCCGCTCATAGGGACGCACAATAGAGCCCTTTTGTCAGGGCACCGGAGTTAAAGTGATTAGAAAACCAAATCTCTGCTTAGAAAGAGTGTTAATTGACCGCCGTTCAGTCTTCCTAATCAGTCCATAATAAATGAGCAGTGCAGACGCTTTGTCACTCTTTGCCACTGTTGTTTAACAAGGTCTGTTTTTGGTGTACTTGTTTGTTGTAACAGATGTTACGGTTGTTCAGCCATCCCTCTTTTAGTGTTTCTATCTCATTATGCTTTCAGTAGCTTATTAACCCCCATTCAATGAGAGCCTGGACTTGATTAAGAAAAGTAAGCTTTGCAGAAACAAATCATTCATTAAGATCCAAAAAGTATTTGAGAGTTGTAATTCTTCAGAATAACACTTCCTTTTCTTTGTTTTCCCGTATTCAGCCACACAAGTCAGCCAGCTCGAAGTCCAGGTCAAAGGAGAAAGTAAGTAGCGGCTATTGATGTAAACCCTATGCTAAAATAATATGCAAATTGAAAAAAAAAAATCTCTGCACAATCTGCAATTCCGTCCAAAACGGGGGAAAAAACAAACAAACATGTAAATTGGATATAAAACTTTCATTGTATATTGTGCTGAAGTTATAAACCACTCTGAAGTGTTACCAATAATATTTTAGTGCTCTACAACACTTGAGGAAATGAATGAAAAGTTGTGTTCAAACTTGTGCTTATTGTAGTGAAAGAGACAGGCTTATATGTGCAGCGGCAGTTCCTGACCTGTATCTGATGAGGGGCATTTGCGGATGGTGAAGATAGAAGACAGGTCCTCCTCCTCCTCAGGCAGCCCCTTTTGGAGACGCTGCAGCTTCCTCAGGCTCTCACTCCGCTGGTGCTTCATGGAGCGCACATGTTGGATTAGGTTGAGCTTGGCCTTGGTCGAGTAGTTGCACAGCACGCAGTGGTAGTAGCAGGCATCACCCTCCACCGCGTTCTCATGCTGCTGGAGGTGCTGGAGGAGAGGACACAGATAAAAAGAGGTTATTGTCGATGGCAGATAGCTGGCCAGGCATCACTGGCTCACTTTCACTCACACAGTTGGCAAATGAACAAATCAATTCCCAATCACAGGGCTGTTGTTTAACATCCAGCCCTCTTCACTTCAGGACAACTGTTTGAACTGGCCACTTTGTCTGTGCGAGTGTCTGTATCAGCAGGCTAACAGGCCAAGAGAGGCCACGCAAACCTCCAAGGCCCCAAGGCTGATCGAGAACGCCAACAGACACCCCTCAGAAGCCCCAGGCCCAGCCTCTCAGACGGAAAGGCAGCATTGATCCCCTT
The DNA here is from genome assembly GCF_951799975.1 of Gobius niger. Lineage (NCBI taxonomy): Eukaryota > Metazoa > Chordata > Actinopteri > Gobiiformes > Gobiidae > Gobius > Gobius niger. The sequence goes on along the minus strand of NC_136855.1, from coordinate 24,057,166 downwards.
CACTCAACACAAGCCTCCCTCTCTGAAAAGGAAACTCCAAACATCTGCCTGTTTCACGCATGGGATGCTAAATATTGATCACGGCGAGTTAAATCCCGGCTCTCTCTCTGGAGTGGAGGAAGCGAGGCCCTTGATGGTGACGCATGTGGGGGACTGAGTGCTCTGAGACAAACTGGAACATTCCACAACAGGAGGACAACCTTCAGAGGACAGGAAATCAGCAGCGGTATTGACCTGTCAAGCCCAGCGGTCCCCCTAAATACACTTAGACAGGCATAGTCCAGGCTGCAGCCCACCAGCCTGTGCAGCATCACAACATGGCCAACACCCCACAGTGACAGCATACCACCACAAGCTCTTGTCACACCGCAGAGCTCCAGTCTAATTACCTCCTGCATGGCTCAATCAATGATGCAAGTCCAACACAATATGGCTAAGGCCTGTGTGAGCTACACAAGTATTGACCATTATCCTAAAGCATCACACTGATTGTTTCTGCATGTGGGCAATATAAGGGCGCGCTCTCTATGCCTTGTGGTGTCATGTCAGCCCATAACTCACTCCAGGTTGGACCTGTGGAGTGAGGACGGTGTAATCAATGACAATCACGACAAGTTTTTATGGGCTTTAAGGTTTTCTTCTTGTTTGAGGTGGAGGAGGCCACAAGTAGCGAAAACAGCAGGTGGCCAGCGCAGTTTAATGTATATGCTGATTATAATCATTCTGATAAGGTTAACATTTTAAAACAAATATGATATATATTGTCTGAGCCTCCTCTTCATCAAATGTGAAACACCTTTATGAACTTTAGTTATAATGTTAATTTTACCCTTTATTAAAAATGCCATATTAGCATGAGACATGATTAATCTAAAGAAAGTGTACCATGGCTTGGTAAAGCAGTGGTAACATTAGACCTTTAACCGTATTACATTGAAATCAGGTGTTGACAAGACAATGAAAAAAGCCATAATAATACTATCCCTCTGTAAAACGCTCTTGTCCGTTCCTACCATTGTTTAATTTTCTGGCAATATTGTAATATTGCTATGGGGCTTCCAGGGCTATTGTATTTCATTCTCTTTGGTTTCATATTTCTCACTTCTTCACCTAAAATGTGCATTAAGAAAGTGCTTCCAGGAAAAGAAATTGGGCTCTTTTTTTTTTTCACTGTTTTGTGAGGCTCTCTGCTCAGTGTAATAGAGTTATTAGGTGATTTTAAAAGGTTGGGTGTCTGTGCGTGCTCTCGTCTCTCTTCTCATTTGAAGCCATGCATGATGTCATAAATAGGTGCTGCAGGATATTGTTAGAGCCCTCCTCCTCCTCCTCCTCCTCTTCCTCCACAGCCCCTTTTACATCTGAGGTAAGCTAAGACACTTGAGACGCAGATTCAGTTATAGACAACACCAAATCCATCATGCAAACTGCTTTTAGTTCAGCCACATGTTTCGAATTAAAGCAAGAAAGCTCCTGCAAATGACTTCAAAAATCTACCAGAAGACAAGTTTAAAAAAAAAAATGATAGCACCTGAGCGGAACTTCAAAGTCAGTCTCTGGAGGTATGAAAGTCCTGGGAGTTTTATTGTTTCTCATAAAAAGAACAGGGTTTATATAGGAGTGAACTTGAGACCGGCTGCCCCACAATTGCCCATAATTCACTATAAACCTGACTGGCCAAGAGCGCGGTCTCTACAGGGCTACAGCTGGCCCACCCCACTGCGAGGAGCTCAGTCTGTAATGTCAAACAGCCACACCTGTAAAGCAGCACTTTCACTGCCGGTGCACTGGACACAACCCGGGACAGCGGGGGCTAATTCTGTGTCAATAAAACTGGATACAGACAAGATAAGAGCAGGTCATATAAAAGAGGAGGATAAGCGAAACGAGGAACTTCTGGATAAACACAATCTAGGAACACCTGATATGCAAAACAACAACATCAAAAACAGACGCTTTGGAAAAAACATTATTATAGCTGTAATATCTGGTCAGTTTTGGAAAGAATTCAGCGAGTCGGGTAAAAGTCTGCGTGTGTATATTTAAAGCTGTGTAAAGCATTGTATTTACAAATCAATACCGGACAAAACAAGATCTGCTAAATATTTAGCGTGGTCAATAAGTGTTTACTGATGTTGCAGCACACAAAGATGTACTTTTACTTCAAAATGATATGAGTAAAAAGTGACTTAAACAATGCATCAATTGTATTGTATTACACAATATTAAGTGTAGAGAGTGTTCAAAATAACAGCTCTCTAAATATGTGCCACAGGGCCTTCACATTTGCATCCCTCCACTTTCACACACCGGCAAATGTATGCGGACACTTTGAAATATAATAAGGACTGGGACAGAACCGGGGTCTGTTTCATATGAACCTGCAATGAAGCCCCTGGTTGATAAATCACATCCAACTGGAGTGCAGGAATTTGGCAGCCTAATGAAAAAATCATGTTGGCCCGGGAGAGGATTTTGTCCGCATGGTTGTGGGGTTTTAAGTGCCCTACTGAGGCCCCGACAGGAGGGGAGCTGTGGAGCTGATCGGGGAGTAAGAGCTGGCCCGGGATACTGTGTGTTCAATGCTGTAAAGGTCTGGGGATTGATAACAGATGTATAGGGGATTCAGCTGAGCAAGTACAAACGCGTGACTGCTTAGTATACACTGAAGGATATACTGATGCGCTCAGCAGCAATTGACCATGCAAGACACGTCGTTAGCATGAGAAGGCGCCATCGCGTATGTTATTGGATTGAATAGGTAGGTACACAATATGGACTGCAGTGAATTCTTGATCTGCGATGGTTTTGTTGCAGTTCAAATAAAATGTGTCTCACTTAAAGACATACAAGAGAAATAGAAAACTTCAGATTTTCAGATTGAATTTTACAAAATGTACAATGAAATCTTTCGTAAATTGTCACCAGGTACAACTGAGAATAAAATATACTTTTTTTTAAATGTGTGTTAAATGAGTCCAATTCACAAGGTGCGCATTGTGCCTTAATCTGACCCCCATGAAGTGTTTAATTGGAAGATTGGTTTAACTCCAGTGAAGAGACTATGGTTAGCTAAGCCACTCTTCTCATTGGAGCACTCTGTCGATGGAAGCATGACGCATTGCCCTGTGTCTTTTTCAGGTAAAGAGGCACTAGGGCAGTGTGGGCACCACCCCGGCCCCTCTCTCCAAACTCCACTGTGCCCTTCCACCTCAGAGTGGGCTATACATGCTCCTATCACTATCAGCCGCCACCCACAGCTCTGCATACATCTGCATTTCATCCACTTAAATGCAAAGTAAGAGTGCACCTTTAACACAAAACACTGTGGTTGTTGAGAGCACATCGAGTGCTGGCTGGAGGTGGGTATATTACTGGAAGGGTGGATGGGAGGCAGCAATCCAAAAGAATGGCTCCCAATAGAGGCACATAGAATTAATGCATATGGTATTATACATGAAACAACAATCAAACCAAAATAGATATGAATAACAGGACATCATAAACAACTGAAGAACCAAATGGCATTACGTTCAGTGCCTATTTTCCAGCATAATATTTCTGTGCTGTGCAAAAGTAAAATGATATCATAGAATGCAAATCTATGAAGAAAAGGTAGTAGTAGTTCTATATTGCAATGAAAAATATAGTTCAGAGTGGGGAAAAGACACGCACGAAACCAGTGTGCTGGATCAAAAAACAGTGCCGTGATAAAAAATAAAAAAATAAAAAAAAAGAATAGATCCGCACAACTGTGATGCTCACCAATTTTTATTGCCCTTCATCAGACTGACGAAGGGTTGAAGCGTTACTGCCGGTGAAAGCAATAAAAATTGGTGAGCATCACAGTTGTCCGGATCTATTCTTTTGTTATCTCACTACAGATATAGCTCCAAGACCAGCGGAAAATCTACTCCTAAAGGTTAATGCATCCATAAATTACTTTAGCCATATCTGTATCACTTTCACCAATATTTGACCTTGGATATAAAATGAACTAATACTTTGCTTTTGTGTTTGAAACAAGTAAGCTGAAAACTGATCCAGTTCCTACAATATTCTCCACTCAAACAAGCAGATACTTTTTCTTTTTTCTTTTCTTCATTTGACACTGAAATTTATTCCAGGATACACATTTGTTTAAAGAAAAGTCAAGCAACACCTTGGTTATTTAAATTTAATGATGTCATGGCAGCAATTATAACCTATGAGGTAACTGTTTCATTCTGTAAGCAGACAATGTAACCTAGCCTTTGGGTTGAAAAATCACACTGCAGCTTAAGGGAGTAGAAAGCACCCTTGCGTGACTTTGGTCTCCTATCTCATCTCATCATAACTGAACCCACAAAAAAGTCAAGAGGTAAATAAAGCATGTGCAGTTGCTCAGTGTCTAATTCTGATAATAAATCAGGATTAGTGTAAATTTAGGGAGTGGTGACGATCATGTTTAGGGTTACAGTGCAGACAATGGAAATATTTCACTGTAATGACTTCTTTGTTCCTACCAGCAGGGTATATGAACATGTGCGCAGATTTGTTGGGGACTTGACACTCATAAATCTGCGCCGTGGGATTCTCCTGGAACGCAAGCAGGTTATTTCACAGTGAATGGATCCAGTGTGCTTTTGCAGTTCAGGCCAGTCTTTCCTTGTCTGCCTGTAATATGAACATCACCTCCAACCACATAGGTGTTCGAACTGCTACGCATTAACAAACGCACATTGAGTTAATATGGAAAAGGAGTGCAGTTTACTTTGAGTAAAAATCTCAGTCTTCCTGCACCAAATCCCCATCTTTTCCCCTTTATTTGTCTTAATCCCTGTCACCCCTCCCTTGTATCCTGCATGATGTCTCACACTGGTAGTGCACTAAGTTGCTTCCCCCTGTGTCTCGGAGTAGTAATGATCCATCACTAGAGGTGAATAAAACCAGGCTGCATATTTGTCTCTGGAAAGAGAAGCAAAAACTAACCGGACCTCAGCTGTAAGGGAGGGCAGCGAGGTAAGATAGATCACTATGTGTGTCCACAGAGAGGAGGACTTAACACAAGCCCATGTAACAAAGCAGCCATGGCGGGCTTATAGAAACACTTAAAGACAATGCAGCTACCGGTGCTCCACACCCACCACTCTGACTTGCTTTAACATTAAATAAAGCAATAATTATTGAATTCCTTTTGAATGAGTAAGATGCAAGAAAGTAAACAATGGTAACATAATTGCAGAGGGAAGGCAATCAATGCAGGCAGTCATTTGGGCCATGTTGATTGTATAGGCTGCAGCTGTGTAAGTGTGTATGGGGCACGTTTGTGTAGCGGCTGCAAATCGGATGTGAGCTAACACCAGTAATGCTGTGACAAGGAGTTGAGTAATACACTCTCCCATACGCAAGCATGGAACAAGAGTCGGGTAATCCCTCCTTCAATAATGACCCTGGGCTCAAAACAATAGCTCTCAATCAGCTGATCAATGTGTCCACGTAATTCATGTGCAGCCCTATCTTTTAGGGTGGAGAGGAGGGGAAGCAGGCAGGCGGTGCAGAGATCAATGCCCTGTGTGGTGATAACAAGCCTTGGCCTATGCCCACAGGAGCCTGCTCTGCGGTCCTGGGTCCCTCTCATTAAGAACATTTGGATAAGCATGACCATACATACATAATGTTCACTTGTAATGGCAGCCTGATAAACACATCTTCCCCTCCTAATGAGCTGGCCCCTTCTTATGTGGCACAGTCATGTCTCTAAACAGGCAGGAAATGATGTCAAACCCCAAACAAGAAAAAAGAGGAAAGCAAATTAACAGCAAGCTGTTGCCCTCCTCTTTCAGTGGCTAATTAACAGCTTAACCTCCCGGTGCTTTTATGAAAGCCATGCTGGGAGGAGCTTGCCAAAATTGCAGTACAATAAGACAACCTGCAGGAGGCGAGAGCAGGGTGGAGCCATGGGGTACCCAAACAACTGTTCAACCACTTGATGACATCCACTGGCAGAGGACCATCTGGAGCTGAATGGGGCAAATCAGGACCTGCCCGGACCTTTGCTTCGTCACACTGCAGTGTGTCAACAGCCCTTGTGACCCACAGTGACAATAAAGAGGCAGTCTGTGATACATTTTTGTTACAGTAAAGAAACTACATACTTTTGTGTTGTATTTAGCTACTTAATTTCACAGATAGAAAGTAATGTTTCTAAATTGTTACCTAAACAGATGTACAAAGCCCCAGTGTAAATGTGTTGTAAAGGTGGCACGCTCAGTAAATATAAACCAGTCCCTGCCAACTTAAAATATATTACATGAACAGTCTAGAGTTAAAAGTCAGTTGTGCCCTGAGTAACATTCCCTGAAGACTATCTACACGTTTATCACACCAAACAGAGAAGGTTTAAGCTATAAATCAAACAGACATGTATGTCTCTGGGAATTACAGGAAAATTCCAGGAATGCGTGAAAGGCACCATTCTGGCAACAACTGCATGGGACTGTTAATGGCAATACTGGACAAGAATATGGTAATCGATACCACAAAGTTGTTCGCCTTTTACCAATCAGCAAATAAGTATATAGTCTCCTCAAGCAACTATTATCAAGCATTCACCCCTGGCGATCCCAGTTTGGTATTGTAAATATTTTATTGCCAGATAATTGGTCAATGCTTCAGGCAACATAAAACTCTAACTATGCTGTATTCTTGTTATGTAAAATCTAAATATTTTATGCTTTTTGGAATTTCATTAAGGCTAAGATGTGCTCAGCCGGTGTCAATATTTAACTCAGCTATCTTTATAAACATTATTGCAGAGAGAGAAAGAGCAACAGTCTGTTGAGAGGTCCTTAAAATCAAAATTAATGAGTTGGGTGGAGTGGATTTGACTACAAAGAGCAGGTCTATATGAGCTCATTTGCATAGAACATGAAACTACAGTTGAGGGTTCTTCAAGCAATTCGCTGTACAATCCACCCCAGCAGTGTTCCCTATTGAGCTTTTTATACAAAAATAAATGAAATGCTTTATCTTTACCTTCCAACAGAGCGGAGAGGTTTCGAGTGGCACAAAAAAAAAATACCACCAGGTCCAGCATTTGAATTGCGGCGCACTTTTAGGGTCAAGAAGAACTTATCAGCTAAATTTGAAATATTTATTCTTATGTAAAACAAGGAGCTATTCCTGAGTGCACTGCATAATGGAAATCCATTTTACACAGATGTTTCCAAAGTCATTGAAAGCTAATTTAAATATGTTTTCTTTTTCATCCCAAGACCCTTGTAGCCTCTGACCCATGCCCACGGGGAATAATGCACTTCTGGTGAAAAATCGTGATCTTTGCGGTGCCCCCCTCTTTCCCATCAGCAAAAACCAAATCTATCACTAATACATATAGAGCTGCGCAACACGGATTTCCTAACAGGGTCATTTTGTCGGGCGCGCTCATTAGCAAAGAAAAACCTACCTCCACTTTCTATAAAAACCGAACAAAAGTGCTCATTGATCAGCCTGGTCAATTAACAATCAATAACCTAAACCCTCATCATTCCCAGCGCAGCGTAATTGCAGCTGAAATATAGTTGTCATCACTAAAAATCAAACACGGTTCGGGCTAATTGGAGCGAGCTTATTGCTGTAGTCATAAAGGCAGAAAGGCTTTGCACCGGCCCACAAAGACCGACTATGAACGTGCACTGGAAGGTCCAAAAATAACTGCTCATGCCATTAGCCAGTGTCATCACCGAGGTCATTGTGCTGGCTGCCCGTTTAGGGACATCTAAAGCACGGCAGCCACCACACAAGAGGTTGTTGTGTCCTTATTAAAGTGGCACATGCAAGTTGCAAGATTACATTGCATCGTTTTTGTTTTCACGGGACAACTTGTGATTTGAGTCTAATGCTTTAGATGACTCTTCCTATTAAACAATTTGTTGACCTTCATGTTATACAGTGTCCGAAATGAGTTTTCTAATCTCCTAGAGAGCATGATAAGAAGTTTTCGGGAGGTGGTGTAGCAAACAGTCAAGTTGGAAAGGAATTTCACACCCACTATGTCTTCACCACATATAACAGCTCTGCACCAGTGGAAAATAATGGGAGATTTCGCTTGCTTTTGGATTAATCTGTAAAATCTCTGCTCTGGTGCAGCAGTGGCAGCAGGTCTTGGCAGAAGAGCAATGGGAAGTGTATCAAGTTTGAGAACACCTCTCGCTCCGTGTCTCAGCTCTTCTCCCTCTCAGTGCATTCCCAACCAAAGTGCCGGGGGCGCCATGCTTGTAAAGAAACCACAGCCTTTTGAGTGCCTCTTGTATTTACAAACGGAGGCATGTTGGAATCAAAGGCATTACCACATGACATAACACATTAAACAGTTGACAGATTGAGGATTTATAGAGAGCAGATAGCGGTATGTGAGGTAAACAGGAAAGAGCCGTAGTCGCGTTAGTTAGAGCAGCTGTGTGAGTGTGAGCCCATGACTTACCCAAACCCAGACCCCTCCTCCCGTGTGTGTGTGTACTATACTGCTACAGGTGGAGGCACATATCACTTTCCCATCTACTTCCTGTTCCTGTCCTGTCTCCACCCCCCTCACTGTCTCTACGCGACACCCAGCTCCACAGCTTCTTCCCTCAGTCTTTTGAAGAAACGCAAAGCTGTTCATTATCGCCATCTTCCAAAAAAAATTCAAATGTAAAGATTCCCCCCCCCCCCCCCCCCCCCCCCCCCCCTTCCCATGTTCCCTTCAGTTAAAGCCCCGTGTTGAATGTTCCCGTTGTGTTGCTGCCTTTCCTCTGTTTTGATTTCACCCTCATCAGCAGGGACCTAAAAATAAATGATAAATGGAGTATGATATTTTAAAGTCTTATCTGTTCTTACTGGGGGAATAATAGGGTAGTTAATCCTGCAGATCTGACTCAAATTGATTAATCAGCACATGCGGACAATCAAATAAATGATTAATATTCCCCGGTCCTGTGGTCAGACAGTTACCCCTGAAACCATCAGTAATAATTCAGTGAGCCCTGCAAACCACAGACTGCAGCCAGTCGGCCTCACTCAGCGCCGCCTCTCTGATGTTCACTCCCGCACTGCCATGCACACACGCAGCGGGAGGATCCCACTGTCTGCTTACAGTCAGCGCAGGCACGAGAGAGAATGCAGTACAATTAGATGGCACAGAATCGCTGCATTTAATTACCAACGTAAGAACAAAATTCAATTGTAGTAGATTCTTGCTAGACTCCTACTGCCAAGGTGAAATAAAATAGCCATTATTTTCCCATCTACTCGTTAACCAGGGAGAAAGTTAGCAGCTCTATACAGTGCACTTTGTGGCCTCAACACTACACCAGTGTTCAACAACATATATCATATACAGTGCTTGTCCGTGAGTGGCAAGGGGTAACTTGTGGGCGTGGAATCTATGCCTTTTTCTCAAACCACGATTGCTGCTCCAGTCAATACTCGGAGACATGGACATTTTGGACAATGACTTTTAGCACCTTGAATAACCTTAAAGTTGCATATACATATAGTTAACGCATAATATCATGGATCCAAATCCCTGTTGTGCTGGCCTTTGGTTGGTCTGGCTGGTTTCTCCCTGGTTGGGATGATCAGTGCTACCACGACCGCGACACCCTGTCTCCGCTCTCAGCTGGTTTATTTTAATATAGCCGTCAGGCTTTACAACAACCATTTAAAATCCATTTCAGAGACCATATAGCCTTGGGGGGGATTGTGGATGCTAATATCATCATTGCTGCTATAACATATTTTGCTAACCTTTAACCACTGTTTGGGAACTTTAGACCTTTAACTCAGTATATTGCAACTGCATGAACTCTGGGCACAAGTATAAGTGGCCATTCGGTAATGCTAGCTTTTTGTCCTTGATAAGTGTGAGTAGTGAATCGAGGCAGTTTTATAAGAGTTACTGTTGGCTTTGATCTGCACTCCTGCTCCACTGTTTAGAGATCAGCCACACAAATATTAAACAGAGAAAATGGCTGGTCTGGAGTGTCTCTGCTGATGTGTGAATGAGACCAATTTAGACCTGAAGCCAGAACAGTGCTCCGGGCCACATTTATCACGGCTGCTGTGTCTCTCCCTATAGCGTGGCCATACATCTGGGCGGCCAAACAAGAAGCACTCTGCCTTTACCACGTAGTACAGCAAAAACATGAGCTCAAGTACTCCGCTACACTCCTAGATTTTTGTCATTCTTAGCAATGAACTATTAGATATGCAATACTATCTTAAATTACTGATGTATTTTCACAACATGGCATCGTCACAATTGCTGCAAAACAACTACATGAATTCCCCTGAAAGCAACACAAGGATGAACGGTGTTAAATGTGCGTAGTTTGCGAAAGTGGTCCGCCGATGTACAGTAAGAGCAGTGAAGAGTGTGTCTGTGGGCCAAGGGAGGGGCGCGCGGGTGAAGGGTGCTGGTGGTGGACGGGCTTGTCGATCGATGCAGTGATTGGCAGTTAATGGCTTTTCCGGTTCTGCCTTGGTAACCCTGGCCTGATGTCTGTTGCTTCTGATCAGAGATGGCAGATGGGCTTTGATTTTTGTATATAAACCCGTGACTTAGAGGAGACGGCTTCATCCTGATAATCATTTAAGTTAGGTTTCATGCTTGGAATATGGTTCATACAGTTTTACTCTTCAGATCATATTTTACATGTTACTTTTAACGGTTAAAATAGGAAGCTCAATGAAAGGCACATTTTAAAAACTATATGTAGCTAAAGATGTCAGAGCAACCAAACGATTCACAGATTTGCAATGTCTCAACACATGCAAAATGACTGCATGCCCCTGTGACATCAGTAAAATACAGAACTCGGCTGTACTCAACTTATTAAGATGCTCTCTCTCTCTAGCCCTCTCTTGCCTTGCAAATGAATACATTGATCATTTGAATAATTATTTGCATTCTAGATCGCAGAAATCCATGTTCAACTTTTAACAACTCCCTAAGTTCGTGTTTAAACAGTAGCTCTGCAGACAGCCCTTATGGTTCAAATTATTTCAACATGACTGTTCCAACCTAACAAGCATAAATTAAGGAAATTCCAATCTAGTGACAGAGATTGGCCATCTGAAGCAGGCAAGCCAAGTTTGAATTATTCAGTGGTGCTTAATTTTAGGGATAGTGTTGGCTGAATTTGGTGACATTATGAAAATGTTTTCTGCGATGGATGACAAGCTGGTGAGGAAAATAGAGTGTGTCAATGGTTTTGTAGATGCTTTTGTGCATTATGAAGAAATCTGTGAAGCACAAGGTCTTTGTATATGAACATGAGAAGAAGAACAACTTCATAAGCCACAAATGTGTGGAAGTGCTTACAGTGAACAAAAGCCAAAACATCAATGATGTGCTTTCACCAGCTCAGCCTTGTAAAAAGTCTTCAGACAGAGTAACCCTAAGGTTGCCACATAAACGGAGCAGGCGGAGGTGAAGGTGAAGACCACTGTCTATTCTGGGCATCAGTTTGTCATGGAGGAATGTGCAGGCCATAAAGTATCTGTGCCCTTGAAAAGCTCAAGAGCATTCTTGTCCCTAACTCTTAAAGCTGTCTCTCTCACACACTCACGCACTCTCACTTTCCTCCAACTTCCTCCCCCTCTCTAGGCTCCTGCAGCGAGTTTAAAGTAGAACACAGGTGTAGAAGACAGCACCCGTGGGAAAGATAACATTTGGGAACATTCCTTGGGTTAAAAAGGAACTTTTCTCCCCATATTCCTCATCTAAGCTACTACGTAATTGCTTTGTTTCCAAGACTGTGCCTCGGTCCCCTTTGTGGCTCCATCTCACACTCCCTCATCATTGTGTTTTATATCACTGCCAAGTCACATCCATATAATCATTTAAACAAGACGTTCAATTCTGTGCAGCTTTTATATTTTAATCTTTCCATCTTAACTAGTCTTTGTATTCAATAAAACGCAATGATGAGAAAACAAGGTGCAAAATGATCTTTTCCAGAGGCTCCAATAAAAACACATGACACCCTGGGCTGCTCCACTTAATTACAAAAGGATGAAACCTTTCTCAGCTACATCTGGAGAAAACATTGTCTGCACAATGCTGATAGATTTATAGCTCCCAGTTCTAGCCCAGACTCCAGCACATAGCAATTAGGCAAAACACGGATAGCACACTGAAAGGGCTTTTCTACTGCACCACTAAAAAAGAGGCCCCTAATGGTCCATGGACATCAAATAAAATGCAGGGCCACAAAATAGTCTCCAGCACTGATATTTTCAACTGAGGTATTGACATTGGAAACCTTTTAGTGACTTGCCAAAATTGTATAGATGACACTGAAATAAATGTATAGTATAAACGCAATGGACTCCCCTGAACTCCTCATATAGCAGCCAAATATTTTGTGAGAAGCTGTTTTTATTTTACTATATGTTCAAATGAAGAGCATAGTCATGATGACAGTGAGGGTTTCAATAATAATTTAAGCAGAAGTACCAGCAGCAGCAGCAATAAAATAGTGCTAGTGGCGGTAAACGTAAACAGTGCTACTCAGGGAAACTTTATAGAAGAATATGTACCACTCACACCATTATTTTGCCTATAAAAAAACATATAAAGTGTCAATCTATGACAATGGGTTTAAGTTTTGTGTATGTTATTGTGTAAAAAAAGGAATTATTCTTGGCTTTATCTAGGCTTGGGACTGTATTAAGAGCCTAATGACTACTGTTAGAATTAGGTCACATACAGAAAAGATTTCCTCAAATACCAAATCATTTTCTGCTATTCCTTTTAATAGTCACTTTGCAACCCCAAGGAGGCCTGGGATTGGTGCATGGCAGTAGCAGCAGCCGCCGCAGCAGCAGCATTTCGGTCTCTGGGCCTTTTTCAGAGGTGGTAGGGAGAAAGGTTGTGAAATTCTCGCACACTGCTTAGCAGTGAGCCCCGCTGCCCCCTCACAAACCCTCCTCTCAGTATTGTTACATGCCATTTCTTTCTTCTTCCACTCACCACTCCATGTAACAGTAATGTGTTTGACATGGGTTACAGAGCACAACTTCCCACAGGCAAATTCCGTAGCACAAAGGAAAGTCGGATTAAGTGACACCACTGAGTAGGTGTTACAGGGGCCTTTAAAGATTGAACCTCTTTTAAGAGTGATGTCACATGTCGCATGCACAGTGAAGGATGTGGTCAAAATTTGTATAAATGTCAATTAATAAATGATGTAATTGATGCAGTTCATATGCCCGCTGTTGTCATCTGGCACTTGAGAGCCACAGCCTGCTCTGTATCAGTGTATGTGCATTAACACGCTGGTGCATGTGAGAGGAGAGAATGGGCTGTCTCCCAGGATGTGCTGCAAGCGCTTTATTAGAGCGGTAGTACCAGTAAATCAGAGCTCAGCCCTTCCTGGAATTGCTGCAACCTTTCCCACTGAGCACTATTACTGAACAATCATAGGCTAGCCATGATAATTAGCAGAGTATCTATCCTCCCAACCCTCCTGTCGCCCCTGCTCATTCTGCTGCTTCTGCCTCCATCCCTGTGCACTTCTTAAACATGTCTGATGGGGAGCCTGGCGCCCGCTGGACCTCGTCTTACAGAAGTACCTCCCATTACCTGGCACAATTTTGTAACCCCAGTTCCCAAAAATTAGCTAAATGCAAAAGGTAAACAAAAGGGAAATGCAATCATCACCTTGTATTATCATGATGTAGAAATTCATTGGTAAGATACTTCCTTCTGGTAATTCACAACCCCGCTATAGCAAATAATGTACATCTTTGCATATACTGATTGGAATATAGAAATGACATGTTCCATTTTTTTGTTTTGTTTGTTTTTTAACAAATTATCCAGGCTTTGTTTGGGATAGGGCCATGTATATTTTGATGCTTTCCTCTTTGCATCTAAAACGAAATACTAACCTTTTATACTGTTGATAACTAAAAAAAAAAAAGTTCCATTATGACTGTGGGATTTGCTACCGTTGTGTTTTCACTTTTGGGTTAGATCTGGTCAGTGAGTGTACAAGCCTTTTCATTTCAGGTAATTACCATGAGGTCATCTGCCTTTTTGTGTATGGATTCACATGTTGTGTTGGTAATCACTGTTGTTTAGATCTTCCCTCCTGACACTAGTCTGTTTATCCAGGCTTGGGGGAAACCAGCATGTTTGCCAGTTGTGGCTCGACTTACCTTATGATAATACTTGTACATACACAAACTGAACCGAAGTAAAGCCTCATCTGACTTTAATGTAGTGAAACTAACGGCTCCGTGATACTGTGTAATCCAAACATATTTGTGGTTCTATCCCAGCCCTTTGCAATGCTCAATATTGTCCAAGAGCAATTGAGTCAAGGCTGGTACTTATGATCATTAATGGGAAGAGGTCAGCGGGGCAAGCATTCCTGTATCTGAGAAGCTGGCCGTTTTGCTGAATAGGATCATCAGTAAAACACCTTAATGCGTTTTTATGTAACCACTAATCCTTTCATTTACATCATAGCCCCTCCACCTCTATTAGGTTTCATTGTGATTATTCTCTCTCTGGTGTGGAGGCATTTTCTTTCTCCCATGTTAACTGATTCTTTTGGATTGCACTGATGGGGAAAATAGCCCCAGTCTCCCTGAAATGTTGTGTAATGACCCAGTGTATGTCAGAATAGATAAAACTGCAAGTGATCAAATGTGTTGAGAGAGATGAAGACACTGTATATAGCCAACATGTGCAAAGTTTGTGTGTGCAATAGAGGAGCAGCTCCAGGGTGTGAGGACTTTCTTGGTTAAAGATTCCCTGTCTGATAGTGACGGCACTTTCTTCCTCTCCTTCCATTGCCAAGCGGCATCTGGAGTGGATTTTGTGCTAGCAGACACCGAGGAACATGATTACATTCGGCTAACTGTGCTCTAAACTGATTATGCATGTGCCAAGCTAATGGACTACATTTGCAAGAGGAAAAATAACATCCAATCAATCTCAATTACCGCCGATTGTACCGGCCCCTGAGACGAGGAAGGTAGCCAGCTAACCCCCCCGGCTGGACTCCTCCCCTTTGCCTAACCCCTGACTGGAAGCAGAGGCCTGTGGCTGGGCCTAAACCCCACCCATTATGTCTGCATATAACAGGCCTGCTGGAAAGATCCACTCACCTCACTAACGTATGAGTGGACAAAAGGCTACTGTTTATCCAGTGCAATATATTACATACTGTACTGCATCCAGAAGTGACAGTTGTGTTACATGAAATATATGAAAAGCGCTATATAAATAAAGATTGATTGATTGAAAAATCAACTGCTCAAAAAATGTACTGATAGCATTTACTGCACTGAATCATTATTTTAAGATTTAAGAAGAGTCACTTCATTTTTGAGTTATCAAGTACAATACTGTAGCCATATCTCATGCACATTGTAAGTTATGGACTAATTTGAATCAGCATTTTCATCAGAAGAAGAAGACAACCCCAGGGTACAGAGGTCAATGCATAAGGATGCCTCGCTGGAGCTTCAGCAGTCTTTTGGAACATTCTTGTATGCGGGGTAGTTGGGGTGATATTTTTAGACAGCCCTAATATGGACCACATACCACAGACTCTCAAATTATCCCATCCAGCTTAGCCCTCAGTTTAAACCTTCCTTTTTAATTCCTGTAATTACAGACTCCAATTTATATGGAGCTGTGCACACAAAGGCCCTGTTTAATGCAAACCAGTTTGATTTGGGTGAAGTGTCCCTAGCTTGTCCCACATCTAACGTTGTGTTTATGCTGACTCAATGATTTACTTTCCCCAAAAAAGGTTCAAATTGGTGCTATTTGTATCAGATTTCTTTGGGGAGTAACATGCTAATAGTATTTTTTCCCCCTGTTTTTGTACTTTGCGTATTATTCCAAGTTTGTTTATGTTCTTGTGGCCCACTGTGGGCTTCTGCCTGTCAGTATCTTTACCAAGACAGTAAATCCAACACTGTGCGTCGACTCTAACATTGTCAAGTGGGGAGTCTGGGCTGCCAAGGGACCTCACAAACATACATTTGTTGTCCGCTAATCACATTTGAGAGTCATAAAATGCTGACATAATTCTTGTCAACCAATGAATATCTATGAATATTTTTTTTAACCATGTCTCTAAGGCAGAGACATAAACGGCCTTACTGTTTTGAGGCTGAGTGAGCAGGTAACTTCTGGACAAATGCACATGTTCTTACTCAGAAGATCAATTGGTTTTAAGAAATATGGAGCCATCCTAAGAGGCTTAAGTCATAAAAAATGATCATGCCTGGATGTGTTGTACATATTTAATCCTCTCTGCTTGAGCAGCACTGTGACATATGTCTACTGTCTTCAAAAAGAGAGCATCTTTTGCATTTTAGGCTTACAGCAAAGTGGAAAGCTCATAGATCATAAAACTTAAATAGGCTACTCTCTACTCTGTATTTATTGAGGGAGACCAATAAGAGCTTTGATAGGTGTGAGGAGTAGAGAGAGAGTGAGAGCCTGTCTATTTCAGGCAGATGGTACTGTCATTGGATTGTGGTCCAGATTATGTCCAGCAGCTCGGACAAAGAGTTCAATACCAAGCTCTACCACTAATAAGGTACCTGTTTTTGCACACAGCACAAATAAATAATGCATGCTAAATTGGTGCAAAAAGCAGGTGTCATGTCTCTCATACAAACGAAAATGCCACAGCACAAAGTAATTTCTATTTGTGCCACTAATAATATAAACATAATGATCATAATGATAAAAAAATAAATAAATACATCAAGTAATCAGTAAATCAGGCCCAATGTAGGGTGAGTTTAAATTAAAAAAAAGAAAAATAAAAAGAGTTACATTCAGTTCTAGTTTGAACAAGACAGTGTTATAGAAGCACATTACTGCAAATACTGTAACTACCTCATGCTTTTACAGCTATACGGGGATCATTTACTAAGCGTTCGCACACACATAAAAACGATAGTGCATACTGAAGTAAAGCAAAAAGCAAGCGTCTCTAAAAAACGCCAAAGGCATCAAATGTGGGGAAGAGAAAATGCAAATGACATGGTTTAGCAAGTACTGTCATATTTATTACGACTACGAGAAGTAAAACTGCGTGAAAAAATAACACGTGAGAAGCTGACCAACACCAATCACCAGACACACTGAATAAGTCCTACCACATGCAAAGTCAGTAGCAAGTATGTGTACCAACAATTATTTCATATTAGCACAGAGCGATGTTTTAATACGGTCTTTGTGGGTCAGTGTGCTATTGTGCACAGCTATGCCAGTTTGGGTTAAGCGTAGAGTGGCTAAAGCCACAGACACATAGGATAGATACCTAAGTGGAATCAGGCCTGTTAGATTTATGGCCATTTGTTCGGTGAGTGTTCATCCATTGGCTATTATGGAATGATTAGAGGAGAAGGTGAAGCTCCAAGTCCAGCAAAAATCAATACAGCTGTCGGGAACGATTCAGCCTTTCCCACTCCGAGGAGTATTAGCACCAAACCTCTGTCTCCTCACACTTCTTCATTCATCTCCTACTGATCCAGCCCCTAGCAGACCCACCAGTTTCATTTGCCACATTTCAGGGCCTACTACTGTATGCCTTGGTTCAGAGCCAGTTACCGGCTAGTTACACCAAACCAATCACCAATACTACATGAAATGGTCAAATGATGGTAAGAGATCCAAAAAATATATGAGTAATATTTACTCATCACTTACATTTTGCCTTTACACTCATACAGACATACAGTTTATTGGACATGAAATGGGTGTGGCTGTGAATAACTAAAGAGAGGTTACAGTGTTGTGTAATTACACTAACCTTGTAGAGTCTGAGGCTAGCTTCATGTCGGGAGTTGACCGTGTGCATCCTCAGCTTCTCCAGGCTGTTAGTGTAGTAGTCACAAGCATTGCACTTCAAGTGAACTGGATTACCGATGGCCACACACTTCAAGCGCCATTCATTGCCTTTGCCTCCTTCTTTAATATGTGCGACCAGTTGGTACTTCTGCACATGCTTGTCAGTCTTACAGTGCAGCTGGAAGTTGGCCTTGAGCTGTGTGGTATAGTGGCACAACTTGCACTGGTGAGAGTCCCCCACCACAGCACGCCACTCCTCCTCTGGCAGGCTACGCTCAGTTCCCATATGCATGCCCAGCACCTCCAGGTTGTCGGTGGTGAAGCGGTTGCACACAGCGCACTGAAAGAGCTTCAGGGAGGGGTCGCTTGTCTGTGACAGACTCTCTCCCAAAGTCATTAGTTCCTCGGAGACCAGCTGCCCACCACCTAATCGCACATCCATAGGAATTTCTCCTCCAACTGAAACAAATGACAAAAAAATTAATAAATAGTTGATCAGTTTCCAAATTCAATGTCACTGTAATACATTATGCATTCTACTGCTATTTATAGTATTGGCAATACTGATGACATATTTTAATGCCAATTAATACCTAAATTGTTGTTCAGAATAAATGCTGGATACAATTATGAAAAAGCACACACGTTAGACACTGCGTGGTGCTTGGCTTTGCCCAAAGGTTCGTACAACTTTCTCAGGGGTTTTAAGGTAAGAAGTTAGAAAAATCATTTACAGATTTACAAACCTCTAAAAAAAAAGTGTATTTCTTTTAACAATGCAAATGTGTATGAATGATACAAATGTTGTACACTCACACTTCTACTGATATAGGTCAATAAAAAAGACTTGAGTGGGTATGTGGAATGACCCTAAAGTAGTTCATTGCTCCAGGCATTCTTGTGTCATCATGGCCTTCCGAAAATGCTTATTACAACTCACATCACTTGAAAATGAACCAGATGGTAGAGAAGGGAAAAACATAGTCACTGCTGACAATGTCTATTTGTATATTTGAAGCAGTCTTTTTATGACCTAATGATATAACAAAACTGGAGCAGATACACAGTTTTGCTTACCAAGTGCAGGAGCCAAAGCAGCCATATTTGGATCCAGATGAAAGCCCCCCATCAGGAACTGGGCCTCGGCTCCAGCAGGGTCAATCTTGAGCCCTGGTGGGAGGCTCATGTTCTGGGTCAGGTAGTACTGGTACAGTTCAGCCTCAGATGGTGACGGCATGGCTCCCAGCCCCAGGCGACCATGCTGCATCTGCGTGACGTTCTGCTGTAGCAGCATCATGTTGTGCATGTGCTTCTCACTGGTCATATGGATACGAAGATTACGTGCCACATTGGTCTCATAGTCACACACCTCGCACCTCCATGTCGGCTTGTTCTTCAGCTTGGTGGGTGAAGGTGCACCACACTGCCCTCCTATGTGGCTGGAGGACTGAGTGGGGTGGTGGTGAGGAGGGTGATGGCTACTAGCCTGTGTCACTGAGGGCACAGCCACCACACCTCCTGGGGCATGTCCAAACACTTGCTCTTGCCCAATGGTGCCCCCATTCTGCAGTGTCTGCATATTGTTCAAGTGCTTGTCCGACTGCATGTGGATGCTGAGGTTGCCCTTTGTCGTGGTCGAGTAGTTACAAACCTAAAGGAATAATTTAACAAAGCATTATATTAGCAATGCAATTCTTAAAATAAATAAAAATGTGCAAGTAGAGCACGGTCAAAGCTATGTTTCTTACCTCACAGCGGAAGGGCTTGTACCCACAGGTGTAGCTTTCCCCTCGGGCAAGGCGTGGGTGGCTCTGACCACTACTGCAGTACGCACATGAGCCTCCAGAGTCAGGGTGCTTCTCTTTCATGTGGGCCTCCAGGGTCTGCTGGTACTTGTAATGCCAGTTACATTTGGGACATTTTAGCGTCTTACACGAGTTTCGAGAGTGCATCATTGTCATGTGACCACCCAAGGAACGCGACGAGCCAAGGACAGTGTCACATTTTGGACACTCCACCCCACTGGCTCCACTTGCTCCACTCCCATGATTCTGTGAGCACTCGCTGAGGGCAGAGAGGTCACAAGAGCCCCCTGTGAGGGCGTGGGAGTGGCTGTGAGATGAAGAGTGGAGGTGGTGATGATGAAGGTGGTGCATGTGGTGATGGTGCAGAAGAGAGCCATTCTCCTCCTCTCCCTCTGCTGGGCAATCATTTGGTTCTGGAGCTGTGGCACTATCTTGATTGGCACTTTCATCAGCAGCAGCATTGGAGAACAGAGGTGAGGAGGGAGTGCCTGTAGGGTCGTCCTCACCTCGTCTGACAGCGTTTGCCGCCATTGCCAAAGAGCCTGTGGACCCTTGGCAGTTAAAGCTCAGAGGGAGCTCCGAGGTCCTCCCCCCACCGTCTGCAGCTGAGCCCTCGTCCTTAACAGAAGAGGAAGTGGAAGCAAGGGCTTTGCTGCTGAGTGTGGAACTGCCTGCAGAGGAGCGGGCAGAAGGCTGAAGAGCGCTACTAGGCATTAATAAAGGAGATTTGGAAATGCTTTGGTTTGAGACAGCTGGTTCCCCTGCTTCACCGCTGCTACTGTTACCACCACCAGTCACTGTGTTGTGTTCTGCCTCCAACTCCTCTTCCTCTTCTCTAAATAACAGATCCTCCACTTCTTCTGAGCCCCCAGTCCGACTCAAAAGGTGAGCCATAGTTTCACCAGGCTCTTTTTCTCCATTCTCACCCTTGCAAACCAACTCTTTCCCCACAGGCTCCTCTGTTCTCCCTACCTGTTTGGGCAGGGAACTGGAGTCTTTGGCAGAGCCTGGGGACGAGGTAAGAGTGGAAGCTTTGGGAACATTTAGCCCGCCGAGGGAGAGGACTGAGCTGAGTGCTGTTTGTTGTTGCTGCTCACGGTCAGATTCAGAGTCTTTGTTCAGGATGTCCTCACTACCTGCACCGCTGCTTCCAGGCTCCAGATGAACACCACTAAAAGTGCCATAGAAGCTCTGACCAGAGTTGACAGGAAGCAGGCTGGGTGGCAGAGGAGTACTCTTATTTTTTGGTTCCAGGAAACTAATAAGGGGCTCCTTATCCTTCCCTATGCCCTGGATAATGGCAGATGCATGCTTGTCCCCAAGCAGCCGCCGCTCCTCCTCACACAGTGTCATGCGATGATCATGAACAGCATGTGTGGCAAAGGAACGAGCATAACCAAAGGACAATTTGCAGAGAAAACACATAAGAATAGGTTTGCCCTTGCCATAAAGGGCTAACCCATCAAATTTGGAGAAATCCACGTTGTTGGGAACATCTTTGGATACACATGACTTCTTGGCAGACCCATCGCTGTTTAGGTAATCCTTGTTGCTTTTGTGCCGCACGTCAAAAACACGAAAACTGTGCAGAACAGGGCTCAGGCCTGCCATGGTTGAGGTATTGGGGAATCCCTGGTCTGAGTTACCAAACCACTTCCCAAAAGATGAGGCTATGTGAAACGTGTTGATGATCTGAGGGTAGACAGTCCCAGCAGGTTCCCCTGCTTTTCCCCCACTGCTGTGAGAGTTTGTGGGGAGTAGGCTCGGTACCATACCCCCACCACTTTGGATCAACTGACTGAGGCTCTCGACAATGTAAGCTGAGCCATCTGGCTGGTAGACTATCTCTCCGGCCAAGTTCTCCACATCACTACTCTCCTCTTCCTCCTCCTCCTCTCTTTCACTTCCACTCTCAGGGGCTCCCTGATGCCGTGCGGCCTGGTGATGCAGCAAAGAGGTGATACCCCCTCCTCCCCCTGGAGCCATGGTAACCCCAGGAAAGGGCTGGAGACTTGGAAAACAGCTGTCAATCTCCATTTCATCCAAGTCCTCTAAGTCTTCCTCCTCTCCACAGCTCACTCCGTCCTGCTCCTCCTCAAGCCCCTCTCTTCTGGAGCCCTTCTGGCCTGTGGCAGAGCCGTCCAGCAGGCTGAGTGGTGATGTCTGCTTTGGCAGCTCTCTCACCCCGTCATGGGGAGCACTGGAGTTTTGGCCAAGAGATGAGTATGGACTAGGGATGGACAGAGGGTCCAGGGAAGGGGCCTGGTTGGTACAAGGGACCTGTGAGCTAGAGTGATCTTTCCAGGGCTGTGGTGGTTTCTGCTGTTGTGAGGAGCCAAGCCCATTGTCTGTCCCAGAAACGACGGGAGACTCACAGCTGTCCATGCTGATGCCTACATGAGGCGTTCATCGCATCCAGGCCTGTGAAGACACAAAGCAAAGAAACTTTATTATTATGCTGTATTTAATGGAAATAGAAAATACACACAGACAATGACAGTGAGAGAAACGAGTAATCTGATATGATATTATTATGCCTATTATGAAAAAAAAATGAAAAAAAGTCTATACAAGCATAAAAGGATTCAACCTAGATGCATGGCACATAGGGTGAAAGACAAAAGTATGAGATATAATTGGAAAAATGACATGCCGCTCATTACAGTAGATTAGGCACTTAAACACAATACCTGAGACAAGCACTAATAAGCCGTCCATGATTCATCTGCCTGCCATATCAGGAAGGTACCATCTTTTATCTTCACCTTCCAAACAACAGCCCTAATCTCATATTCTGCAAATCCTACATCCGTTTTTAATTAACACACAGTCAGAAAGAGAGAGAAACAGGCTAACTTAATGGATCAAATAGATATGTTGGGAGATAATTAGACAATGAATCAGTGTGTGGCGCATTTACATAACCAACAAGAAGAAAAGGGAAAAATTCCACTTTTAACACTGCTTTCTATCCAACGTGCGGGTGTACAACATTAAACCAGACGATGAGGAAAAGATGAAAAAGAAAACCATGAAAAAAAGCGGTATTTTCAATGTGCTTAAAATACATGAGCTTGGTGGGTACCTAGCCACAGCTTATATTCGACATCCAGTAACCTCCGCTCTCAAACGCTCCAGCCATCCTTTTGCCTCTGAAATAATAAATGGGAGCTGAGCATTTGGGAACCTGGCCATGCCCCGAGCATCTGAGAGGCCCCACACACAGGCAGCAATTTAGAGCGCCGAAAAGATAAAATGATAGCACCCGATACTGCTGAGCTAATAATTTTATTAAAGGGATGCAGCCAACATTGATTAAAGGGGGCAATCGGGCTGAAACCAATAACTCTGGCCTGCCCTTTAACCTGCGAGTGCTGAATATTACATGAGCAAAGTTTCCCGGCACCGCGCTCGCCGCCATGTTTCAGCTGATTAGCACATACGCTGCACCCACTTGATTTATTTACTTATTTACTTAGCGATGCAAATTTCAGCTGTGATCAGAATAGAGTCTACCCCCACACACCGTCACATAGAACGCGCTAAGGCAGAGGGGAGATTGATAATGTCTGTCTGCCTCTTCATGAATGTCTGATGAAGAGCTCTTTCAACACACGGCATGTCCTAAAGATTTGTCGACCCAGTATGCTGTGCTAGAAAACAAACAAACAAACACGTAAACAAAAGCCATAACAAGCCATACTAAGCTTTACACCACCATAAATAAGGTAAATGTACCAGCATTAGCATATTGGAGCGTATATTGTAAGATCATAGATTTGTTAGGGATGGTCACACGGTGATTTGGCAGAGTCTCGGAAAAAGAAAACTCGCATTAAACCTTTTAGTGTCCTGCCTACACACATAAGTGGCTGACACCTTGCTCCTGTAATCTTTTGCATCGACTCCTCCTCCAGATTCCAGTGCCTGTCCCAACCAGGCTTGACACACAGGGCCCACATGCAAGCAGTCATTATAACGGTGAAGAGTCTTAGACATCCAGGTGGTTAAATCCAGAGTCATTATCAACATTTCTTATTACCAGTGACGTCAAAAGTTTCTCTTACTGCTGTTTTTGATTCATGCGATATCAAGGCTGCTACTACGCTTATGGCAGTCTACTCGTCCTTCCCATTTCTGTTACTGCCTCTAAAATACCTGCAACAATTAGTGGCAGACAGAATCACATAATGTCTCCAGACTGAAGCTCAGAGCACAGTGTCCACTGCTTACAGAAAACAGGATTGCCCTTTAAAATCAAGATGGTGTAATTCAATAACCTGCAGCGGTTACTGATGAGCAATGGGATTGTCTGGAGTCGGCAAGTCGCAGATGGACCCACTGATACAACACTGTTTGTCTCTGCGAGGTCTGCTGGCTCAGTCACACCTGTTTAGAGCTCTAATGTCCTGTAAGAACTGAACAAGGTACAGGAGACAGATGAGAATGTGAGGAAAAAGGGGAGAGGACAAAGAATGGTCTATGCTAATAACCCAAAATAACTCCAATGAAATAAACCTTTAAGGATAATCAGAGCAGTGTAGCATACAGTAGACAAAGAACCTCTGTATGGATTAGAATACCAAGAGTACTTGCATCTGCATATCACGCTATGAACAGTGCCACTTTTAAGTTATTCCGAAATGATTACCGTATTTTCCAGGCTATAAGTCGCTTCGGAGTATAAGTCGCACCAGCCAAAAATGCAAAATGAAGAAGGAAAAAAAAGCATATATAAGTCGCTCCGGAGCATAAGTCGCACCATTTGCAAACTCGTTTCTCTCGCTGGAGCCATCAAGATTTTAGACCGCGATGAGCTTTTTTTGCGTTCTTCATTGCAGTAAAAGTAACCTCCGCTTTTCGCCAGTCCCTCACAAGTTTCTCCCTCACTCAAAACTTTCTTTCTGCTGTTCCATTACCGTTTCTTAAATTGTCAGTGGTATAGGAGTAGTAGCAGATACGGGTACACAAGCCAAGAGCGCCCTCTAGCAGCTGTCAGTATGAAAATAACGAACATATAAGTAACGAATAATAATAACGAATGTATAAGTCGCACCTGAGTATAAGTCGCACCCCCAGCCAGACCATGAAAAAAAGTGCGACGTATAGTCTGGAAAATATGGTAATCGAATCTAGATGCTATTGATTAGACGGCAAGTACAGTTCATATAACGAGAACTATAGAAGTAAATGGCATATTCATTCATTTTTAATATGAAAATTAACCAAAACTTACATTAAAAAAAGAATAGTTAAATTAATATGAGGAAATAAATTATAAACACTTATGTATATATTTTTTAAAAATCTGTCACCCTTTTGATTAAAGCAAGTCTAATCAGCCCCTTTAGGCTTGGCCTGAGCCCCAGGGAACCCTTCTCTCTTGTGTTTTCTAGCTACTCTAGCACACTGAATAAAGACTAGACCATAGATATGATGCGGCTCTTTGCCTTCCTCCTACCACATCAGCAGTGGGAAAAAAAACAACAACAACCTGATCCTTAATACGCCTAGAGGCCCCTTAACAATACAGCCAGCCTTAGTTCATGGTGTCCCTCAGTGATGTTGCTCGTCTGCGTTTGGTCTCTGAGCCATCACAGAGCC
This sequence comes from Gobius niger, assembly GCF_951799975.1. Taxonomy (NCBI): domain Eukaryota; kingdom Metazoa; phylum Chordata; class Actinopteri; order Gobiiformes; family Gobiidae; genus Gobius; species Gobius niger. The sequence continues at coordinate 24,031,906 of NC_136855.1, read as the reverse complement.
AGGCCAGCCACCGCAGGGTACGGGGTGCTTATTGGAAAATCAATGGCGTGAACGCTAAGCAAGTTACAGGAAGATGTGGGAAGGAAGGGTTCTTATTGATAAAGCAGGAGAAGGCTTTTGATGTTGCACTAGGGACATGCTCATTGATGGAGGAACCATTGTAGTCCTGAGGCGAAGTGAGGCCCGGGCTTATCTCAGAGTTTTGTTACAATTAATTATCAATAAAGGCATGCATTTGTTTTTTTCTCATTAACGTGGTCAAAAGAATGAACTTAAAGACACAAAGAAATGTATAACCAATAGGAGAAATCAAGTTTAATGTGGCCTTTTGCATTGAAAAAATATTGCAACTGCCTGTAATGGTGTACTCACTATAAAATCCACCTTATAGTAAAACAAATCTTTAAAAATGTAGTCCTAACCCTGGACACATGCAAAAACCTATAAGGACAACCCACTTTATAAGGAGTAAAGAGCTCTTAATATCTCATCGTAAACATTGCCCTGCAAGTTTGTAATCCAGTCTTCTCCAAAGAGAGAGTTGCTGATCATTATGTATCGCATGTATCATCTTTACTCTGTTGTGCTAATGCAGATGTACAGGAGCTACAGTAGTGCTTGAGCAGCAGGAGGCAAAAAGTCACCTCAGGTCGATGGCACTCAGCCTGTAAACAGGGCTTCCCGTAAAATCAATGATCTTCAGTAGGAGCTATCAGTCTGCGCAACAGAAATAGCCATGGCTGTGTTGACTCTGAGGCGGTGAGAGAGGGAGGGGAACTGCGTGTTGTGTGTTTACAAGAGAGTGTGAGTAAAAAGGCACAGTCACCACTGGGACAACTGCCACGGTTTCTACCACATGCAGTCGAGCCTAAAATGATTTGTGTCCTGCTGCGTGAAATTTTACTTTCTTAATGAAACTGCCTGTGGTAAAGGTGGCACTGGTGTTCATATAGTAAATACTGTACATAGTTACCGTCATTTAGTGTGACTGGAATTTTCTGCATAAGCAAAATGTCACAATTTCCTCCACTTTCTTGAGGTTAAAAGCGTTTTGTTGCTGAGCCAAGGAAATAATCAAACTGCTCTTAAACGTAGTGTAGCCCCACGGTAGCAGCTGCAACTTTGGTGTGACTAATATCTGTGCAAACTAAAGCAAGAGTTGTGGGAAGATCAGGTTTCTAAATACTAAATGAAATCGCCCCAAGAGCAAAAACAAATTGGCAACACCTAAAACAATCCTTGCTGATTAGAATATGTGCGACTCAAACACCCAGAAGACAAAACACTGATTGTTTATGTTTTACAGCGGTCAATTTAGCAACCGTTCGGCACAAGCAACAATAGCCGGTGAAGATAAAATTGATTTGTTTGTACTCAGTATCAATTGGCTCTTTTGTTAATAGACTTGAAATAGAACCTTGAAAATGATTTCACCCTTTATGCAACACCACCTAATTCTGCTAATCCATTCTGTGTTGCATAACAGAAGAAAAAAAAAGTCATTTGGAAGAGAGAAACACACAGAAAGCGACACGAGGGCAGAACCGTGTGTTCCTATGAGCAGTCAAAGATAAACTGGTGATATAGGATCATCCTCAGGGGACAGGCTCCTCACTTTCAGAAGGGTGCAATGGAAACAGCATGCTGGTGTAATTAGAAGAAGTTAATTAGCTGTAGGTTAATTACAGGGTTGTGCCGTGTGTTGGCGAGGAAGCTGGCGGGGTGGCAAAGCAAAGGCAAGCAGTGAGGACGCAGCAGGAAGCTCCCAGTCTCCCGCCAATTAACAGCCAGCATGGGGGGGCGGCATCATTTCCCTCCAACATTCACATAGAGAGCGGAATCACAACATAATCTATTTCTATATCGTCTCAGCGCAGTTTTGACAACGGAGCCCAAATGTCACACTGCAATTTATATTAGTGATATTATAAGAAAATGGGCACCTAGGTTTCAGCTAAATGCCAAGAAAAAAAAAAGTGCCACAGCCAGAGCTATCATCAATTACAATAAAGGGATTTTCTCATGAAAGCAGCTTTGATGCACCTATTTCATTCAGACCAGGAGCGTTCAACCAGAAGATCCTGAGGGCAGTGCTGCTAGGGTGCGAAAAAGGGAGACTTTATTCATTAGGTTTTAGCAAGAAAAATCCCATAAACTGTGGCCGTTCGGTAGGACACACATGGGACAACAGTCAGTTAGTTACAGGAAGTGATTCTTGCAAGTTCTGCGAAAAGAATGCACATAATTTTATGATTGAAATGACTTATCTCCCGAATGTATCGCTAAACACTGTATTATTTATATGAAGGCAACAGAGTTCACGCAAGAGTTAAAAAGATACTGATCTGATTAGTTAGACACACAACCGCCATTTCTGCTCAGTTTTAGACCAACAGACACGGGCATTAGCTGATTTGCAACAGTCTGACATGGAACTTGACATTTTTCTCATCCAGTGTGAACTTTCCCATAGCGTGGAGAAACGCAGAAATGCTGAGAGAACACTTGAGACTTTGTATACCGGCCGGCCTGGTACTAATCAATCAGAAAACACGATTCAGATCATCATCTCTTTGGGCGATGTGAAGCGGAGAGATATTCCAAGATAAACAGTACAGAGCGGCGCGGTGTTAGCCGTGCATTAGCAGGGCACAGACAGAGAGAACGAGAGCTGGTGAACCAACTTGAGTGCAAGTTTCGCAGCCACGAATTGTTGATGAAAAATGAAGTTGAAATTCATGAGGGAAATGAATACTCTTTATGAATCTTTTGATTTGCTCAGTAAGTAGATACAGGTGGAAAAGTAAAGGGCAGGAGTAGATCTCAAGCTGGGTAGGTGCTGGGAATGATACTGTATAACTGTGTAAGGTATTTTGATATCTTACATATAGGAATGCGCTTTCAAGCAGCAGTCAAGCCAAAGTCAACCACACACATGTACTTGTTAAAAGTGATCAATACCACTGAAATATTGAACCTTAAAAAGCCACACTATTGATTAGCAAACCAATGATAAAGCTGTTTATTATCACAGCTTTATGTAAATGTTGCAGAGAGGCCGTCAACTGTCCGGCACCGCTTTCAATTTGTTCCCAATGATTCTCCCTGCAAGCCACAGCACAACCACGACTCCACAGCTCACCAGGGAAGAGATTGAGGACAATCTTATTTGGATTGTTCTCAGAATGATTAGCATAATGCATAGATTTTTTTTTTTAAACAAGCCATTGGAAAGACGTTAATGTGCCTCAGAGCTGCAATATCCAATACTATGTGTCATGGTAAATTTGAATATAATGTAAAAGGTTTATGCACGGAAAAACTGAACATGAATAACACGTCTGCAATCTCTGGCTCTTCCATGTAACCTGAAAAACAAATACCTCTGTAATGACCCAGTGCTGCACCTGGTAAAACACAGGCTTTTCTAGCACCTGGAATTAGACAAATATCCACTTCCAAAGGCCGCTCTTAAAGAGACACACACATGTACAGATGCAGAAAAACACCCAGCATGAACAACCATTTCATATGTTGCTGCCAAGGCTAAGTAGAAGCTAAGAGGCACAAATAGTAGCAGTAGTAATTCGGTAGCAGCCTGGTTGGTGACAGCGGTATGCAGGGAGGAGCTTTAGGGGCTGATGTAGTGGCAATGGCACAAGGCTGCGGGTTAAGCCCAGTGTTCGGTTAAACGTCTGAACCTGAGTAGGGTGATAAGATCCCCTTTAGAAGCTATGTGAAGGTCAAATGACTGCGAAACCTGAGCGATGTGGGTGAAAGCTGTCTGGGCCCAAAGCGGAGTGGTGGAGTAGTCAGGAAGTAAATAGAAACTTTGTAGCATATGAAGACATGGGAACACATTAGCTGCACATTGAGCACGGATAAAAAGGCAGAGTCGCTGGAACTTTTCAATAATTTCTCAACAGAAAGGGCTCCAAAGGCACTACACACTGGCGTAGGATATCCTGGATAAATAATTGGAGGGTTCCTTTGAAGACTAGCGCGGCTGAACATTCACTCACCACATCACATTTGCTAAAGTCATTAATGACAAAGAGTTAGTGAAAAGAAAAAGTGAAATTCTTTGGCAACACAAATACTTTTCATGAGGTCTTTAAGTGTTCAAAAAAAAAACTATTTTCACTATTTTCTCTTGCCATTTCAAAGCACCATATAAAAACCCGACCCATAAGCTCAAGTTACATACAAGTTGATTCTCCTTTTGTGAAATAATGCATGCAATAACTGAACATGTCACTTAAGAAAGGCTGTATCATTTAAGAGTTCACAATTCCTCTCCAAACCCAGGTAGGCGCAGTGCATTCTTGCCGAGTAAAGCCGTGATGTGGAACTGTCAACAGAGGAAACCGAAAAAACAAAAAGAAAACTTGTTAAACATATAACAAGTTGGCCTGGAGGGCGCTGCTGAAAGACAGCTCAGTACTGAAGTGTGGAGGAATTTCAAAAGCCTTTCTGGGGCTCTGTAACACTGACAAAGTGTTCAGAGACCCCTGCTTTTAAAGAACATTTAGAAATAAGGCGATACTTGTCGACTAATCAGAAGTGTCTGACACTAGTACATAAATAATTTATTTGAAGCTTTCACCAAACTTAGCAAAAGTCATTAAATTCTGTGTCCTAACAATACATGTAGAGTTCATATAGTGCATATATAGAACAGCAGAGAGGTGCTATTTACTGATAGAAATGCTCCTTTAATATAGTTGTATTGATTGGGTTAGTCCTGTGTGACCCCCCGAAAAATTTGATGTAATCCATATGATTTTAATTAATTTCTTCATGAATGTTAACACACCCTGCAAATACATAAACATTAATTTGCTATTTATATTCAAATAATAAATATGATTTTCGGGTGAGCACAGGTAGCCTGTCCCCAATAATGAACGCTCTACCCCAGTTACAAATAAATGGAATAAAAATCCATGCAATTTCTCATTATTGCTGAAAGGCATGCATATACTGTAGTACTCCTCATCCCATGTTTTCTTTTTGTATTTGAGAACAGGTCTGTTTAAATATTCAAATGAACCCAGAGATGAATGTCCACCCTGTTACTCTAATGGAAATCAGTCTAAGCTTGCCATTTGGTTATTCTTTTGGTGCATCAAGAAATGACAAACAAAAGTAAAGGGCAGTTGGTGTCGTTTTATATTCTAGACTCAAAGTATAACATGTGACTCCAGCTATCCCTATATAAATGGCGTATAATTATTTTTGGGTCATTGTTTAGAAATACCAGTGTTGCATGTCAAAATCTTTGTGGTCACCATGTGATATCAAATGCCTTTCTGCATCAAGAATCAGAACAAAAATTGGCTGAAATGTCCCCACTGTTACAGCATTGTTTAGTTTTATGGTAATGAAGTCTCCATTTAACAGGAATGGCCCAGAACGTTCTTCTCCTGACCCGCCACAGTGGAGAGGCGCTGGCCCAGTTGTCTGCACACACTGTAGGCCTTGTTTGTCCAGTGTAATGAAAGAGCCAACACTCTTCTGTCACCCTTGCCTGCTGTAGCACCTGGTAGTTATAAATCAGCCCTCTGAGCCGGAGTGGTGCATTCAAAATGACATGGTCTGTCAACCACAACATCTAGTCGAACCACCACCGAAAACGAGTGACATCAGCAAGCAACATGGCCAAGGCTGAGTTTCGAGGCAACAATTAACGCTGCAGTATCACCTCCCTGATCAACTTTAAGCCAAAGTACATGTACACTGGCTTAACATATATACTGTGGTAAGTGTTCTTCCTAATAAGTCAAAGTCTGTACTAAGACTTGGAAGAATGATATGTGTTTAGAATATAAAGCATGTGATTGTAGGCACACTGGGGTCAATGCATGGGAACCATCAGCCAGAACAATGCACATGAATGATAAATACGCAGGATTCTTTGCTTATACTGCAAACATGGATGACTAATATAAATACACAAAAGACAAAAGGCGCAAGAAAAAAGTATTGGTACAAATGAGAATGTGTTCATCTACAGAGCTGAGATGGAAGGAGAGAACAGTGAAGGTGGGAGCAACACAAAGCGGCTGACAAAGGAGCGACAGCAAAGATACACCATCCAGTCTGTGAAAAGGACTGAGTACATGAAGCTTGAAATGCACAGAACTAAATAAAGTGAAATATTGTGAATGAATTATCACTATGGAGCAGTGAGTTTTCACTTAGACTGCTCTGTGAGTGCAGAATCATTACACGTGCCAAGTGGGACTGAAGCCATAAGGCTGCAAGCATAGGCCTAATAAAAGCACACACAGTCTGCAGCAAAACATACAAAAGTGAAGTCATCCATGTTTGTGCAGAGTTCAGTACATGCACACAGGAAAACATGCTCACAGAGAGGTGAGAAACACAGTGGGCCTAACTGACTCACCCTAAAAGTTCAAGTTGAGTGCCACTACAAATTACAAGATGACAGCTTAAATGATCCCCAGTGTGTGTTTCCTCCAATGTGCGCACATGTTAGGGTTTGCCTTTGCACAGCTGTTCAGCAGGAGGTATTTACATGTCAGAGAATTACATTATATATTAAAATGCATTAAGAAAAAACATTTTCTATCATATTAACCTGACCTGCAATCCTCAGTGGTAGAACCGGATGAACTAACCTTGACAGATGCGTTCATATTTTAACAGCACAAGGGCCAGTGTAAAATGAGAAGGTTACTAATTAGTACATAGCCAGTAATTGGGAAGATGTAATCCGAGTGGACTCCCAGATGCCAGGTGCGCCTACAGGAGGTGGGGCAGTGGTTTGCCCTTTGACTGTCTAAGAGGCAGAGAGCGTCTGTGCCTGTGTGAGCTGGAGTGGATTAGATGAAAGGAGAAAATAACCCCTTCTTTAGCGGGAGCCCCCAATGAGTATTCTTTTGCTGTGGCGCGTGTCTATTATGCACCTTAAACCGCAAGCGCTGGACAGACTGCCACTTTAAAACCGATACGCCCAATCTGGATACACATGAAGAAGAATTATCAACCAATTCTAGCTGTGGCATCAAGACAATAAACGCTCATGCTTCATTTTTAGCGATTCTTCAAATCAACATTTTCTCATGGTTAGCTCTCTTTGATCAATGTGCTCCAAAGCCCACCCGTCCGATAACATGCCACTCCCAATCAATGCAGTTGGCCTCCAGCTTAATTGGGGCTGAGTGAGAAGATGGGGCCGGACATCGAGATGTGTGTCCCACATCAAAATGCTAAAGATGTGTGTTTGAGTTGTTTGTTCCAGAAAGGTGAGTCCTAACGGGTATTTTTGGAGAACATCTGTTTGGTTAGTGGTTATTAGACAGAAGCTGGCAGTTGTGTGGGTGGATCCATACATTCCCCTCTCAGGACAGGTATGTATGAAGCACTCTGCCTTTAGTTTAGCCTGTGTTTGATGCTACAGAAGACATTTTAAATGTTGCCCTGCAAAGACAACAAACTTAAGTATGTGTTTGAGAACAAATAAACATACAAACAACAAACTTTTTCTTTTTCCAACCAAGATTATTAAGCACGTTGGTCACAGGAAAAGGCTGCCTCAACATATTTATTGGTCAGCTTTCTGGAAATAGGAAATGGCAAGACAGGAAGTAGTCTGTACCCTGTCAGGATAGTCACAAAGACACTAAAATACAAACTGACTGCCACACTATTCTCTTAATTGTTCCAGAGATAAAGTCTTAAGTAACACACTGGCACATTTTCAATCAGCTCTTTTTCTACAAAGCATCTCTGTGATAGTCGTGAGAACATTCTACTAAAGATGCAGGTATTTCCAATAGTCCATGGAATTTGGTTAAGATAAATGTGTAGTTTTTGCTGACACCGTAAACACCAAAGGTCATAGGAAGCCCCTGGGTCAGTCCAAAACCACCATGGCCTCTGCAGGACCCTGGCCTACCCCCAGCCTTTAAATTACCTCCACTGACACCAAAACAGAGCTGCACAGGCTCACTTTAGCCCAGTGCTCAGGCCAGGCCTGAGAGGGTCAGGACCTCACCATTAGGGAACAGGTCAAAGCCACATAATTCTTCAGCTACGGTGAGGGTCACTGTGATACTCTGTCCAGCCAGGGTCAGTCAGAGGTCTCCGACCACTGAGGTTCATGGCAATACAATAAAGCAATCAATTCGGCCGTTGGACTATGGTCAATAATATACTGTGAGGCTGCACTGGGTCAACACCTGTTTCTGGGGCTCTCCTTGGACTGTCCTTCACTGGAGAGGATGGTTTTCACTATTAGTTTGGCGTCTTTTGATGACAAACACTTGACATGAACATGGCACTGTCTAGACATCAAAGTAAAAAACACAAAATACAATCAGCATATCAGATTTCCCTTTCAGTGCAGTTTGGTCATACTTTGGTGATCATTCTCTCTGTGCCATACATTGCCTGCTCTGTTTCCATCCTGTTGTCTGTCCTCTCACGCAGCACATGAATGGAGCCAGACAGCATCCTCGGCGGCTGCCAGGATGAGGCAGCAGTTAATTCTTGGCTGCCCTCCCTCTCTGCTTAAAGGCAGGTATAAAGTTTCCAACAGCTCCAGCTGGCTGCATACAATGAAGATCTCAGTGCACGGGCACAGATCCAAACAGGTGAACAAACCTCTCTTCCTTTCCCTTATAGGTCTTATCAGCCTAAACAACAGTGCCACTAACACCCCAACACCTCAGACCAGGGTGTAGGATCTGACTCAAATTCCAGACGACCACACCGTTTCTGCCCCTTCTCTTACTACGACATACAACACAACAATGATAAGATCTGCAACACAATCTGATTGCCTAATGAGATTCTCCAGGTCAGAGGCTGTATCCCAATAAACTTCTAAATGAAAACACCATTCTTTTTTAAATACGCACAAAAGCTAGAGTTTAACTTTTGTTCTTCCATCACAGCATTGACTTTGTGCTCTCTTAGGCTAACAATATGACATGCTATTAAGTAGCATAATCAGCATGCTATTTGCATACATCTGCTTTATTTTATTGATTGCCCCTCATTCATTAAATTCAGGCTTTATAATTAATGGCCAGCCCACTGGTGCCACACCCTGGGGACAACTAATTCCACTGCATACCAAGGGGACTTCGGCAGAGGGGACAAGTGTGCTTGTCACATGGGCACAGCGCCAGTATGAGTCCTGTTACTCCCTCCCTGCCTGCTGTGCCTGTCCTTGGTCCCAGCCAGCTCCTCTAACAAGGAGAGCCCTTCCCAAGCCGCGTTAACTAAAAGGACAATTATCTTGAGAACAATGATGCTTTTCACAGGGGCTGTGTTGTCATTAATGCAGTGGATCTGGTTACAGCAGCCAGCCTAAGCTAATTAAGGAATGCTTTCTGTGTACTCTCGCTGCTTCCTAATTAAGTCAGATTCATTTCAAAATGGGACAAACACTTTTCTGAGAGTGGAAAGGTGGCTGGTTTTACCTTTTATTTTTGAGCTAGTCCATCAGGTGAATTTCTTTGTATGGACAAAACAAGATACATTTTCTGTGGAGAGTGTAAGAAAACGTGTCCGAAGATGCACATTTTAGCAACAGCTCAACAAACAAATGCTTGCACATTATTTGGTAGATTCCCAAAAAGACGGATGACCTTGATTTTCAGGTGCCTGTCAAACTATTTCAAAAGCGCGGACAGTTCTTTACTTGTATCTAAACTCTGTCTGACAACTGAAAAAACGAATGTGAGAAAAGCCCACATTTGTTTGCTGCAGCTGTCAGAAACGCTAAAATAATGCAACATTCTCCAGACCTATTCCATTTGACTGCGGAGGATTCTGCAGCACAGGGGTCAACGTGTTGCATAAACCTATTGAAGCATGTGCATTAGGTCCTATACTGTATGTGCTGTATTTGAAATGTCTAACGCAGCTGATAGGAATCCAGTAACCAAGCATATGCCAGGCAGTGCAATAAAACACTAGGGTCCCGCATATAGCTTTGTGGTATTCTAGGTGTGTGTGGTGGTTGGAGCGGCAGGGAGCAAATGTGTAAACACAGACACACATGAGTGCAGGGATCTGGTTTGGCAAGAATATGTCTTTACTTGCAGGGCATTGTGAAAGGGGTTACAGCTGTTGATTGTGATTTAAATGTAAACAAAAGACGGGTTCAGAGAGAGGGCGAGAATGTGAGTTTTAGGCCTGATCAATCCCCGTCATCCACGCCCAACGGTACACTCATAAGATGAATTATTTCAATGGGTACAATGAATAGTTTATGGAAAATATACAAATGAGTCTGATATGAAAACAAAGCTGAGGTTAAACTGTGAAATCATATGAAAGGCTATCATTTTCAAAAGCTCCAGTCGTCCTGGTGCCTAGACTGATCCCAACCCTTTTGTGACCACTATCAACAACAGCACTGCCTCCTCCATTTGCCCAGCTTTTACCCTATCAACAAGAAAAATGTAGTGTTTTAAGTAATCCTTGTTTGCACTGACCATAATTGATTGGGTAATCCTGGTTTAACATGCACTAAAGCCAGTTCTTAAGAATCTATTAGAAGGGCTGTAGCAGCTTAAAGAGGCAGGATCTATCTAATGTTGACAGCTCGATACGTGCTGCTGTGCCTTGCGGTTGAAAGCATTTGATGACCTTTTTAAACTGACCACATTTTTATACATTTTTGCTAGTAGAACAGTTCACTAGGGCTAAACTCAAATACACTATCAGCTAGGCCTTTAAATGCAAATATATTGTCATGTGTTATCCGCTAAACAGCTTCAGCAAATCTCTTGGACTTGTTCCATCAACCTGGTGACACACTTCTCCTGGCCAGCTGTACGTGGAGGCACTACCTAATGCACCTCTACAGACGCCATGCCAAAAGTCACTGTCAACTCGACGTGACACAAGCCACGTCACAGAGTCATCATTGTGACAACACTGTCATAATCCATAGACATCTCCAGAGTCAGCACTGGGGCCTCTGTATAGTGAAGGAGCAGGGGACCAGACGTGCCATAGAATTGTATAGCAGGACTTTGTTCTAACAACTAGGGTGTCTACAGGATGCAGGGCTGAACTGGCCCCAACAAACACAAAAAAGGAGAATAATCCCCACCAAAGACCTGTACCCTGATGTGGGGCCCACTGTTGTAATTAGAGGTTTGAGATCAGGCTCTTAAGCATCATGCTCAGAGTGTCCAGAAAACAAAAATCTCTGTAATTATTGTCTGCCTCCTCTCTGTTACCTGTCATGCTGCTGTTTTGTCAGGAGGTCGTTGTTTCCTGGATTCTCCCTAATCCATGGCTGGAAGCAGCCCTGGCAGTGCGCCTGCCTGTGCAAGAGCCACATTTCAGTTTGAGGGGCTGAGTGACGACATGGCACACAAAGATAGCAGAAACCTGAGTCCTCAGAGCCACACAAGCACATGAATGCATTTTTTTTACAAGAGAAGGGAGGAAAAGAAGGAGGGGGAGTGTTCAGTTTGCTCGAGACAAAAGGTCCATTGTGCAGTGAAACTTTATATACATATTAGAAACATGAAACCCATAGCCTCTGCAAGTAGGATTCTTGTAACTGTGAACAAGATAACATTACAGACCATTCTTTCCTTCTGTCCACAAAAAAATGAGAAAAGACTTCAATCCTACTTTTCTGCACAGGTCTTATTCCTCATGATGGATTCCTGTTTTTGCAGGTCATCTAATATCAGTGATAAGAGCTGGAGTCTCCAGGCACTTTTGTGGCCCATTAGGTAACACATTCCCCAGGTGGAGCAGAGCAGGGGCACAGCTTGTCGACAGAGATTTGCACTCAACATTCTCTGAGCTTGTAGTCACGTCAGTCTATAGTCTCTCCACTGCCTCTGAAGAAATCCTTTCCTCCTTTCCTATGTTTATTCATCCAGTATTGTAAGACAAGAATGTATTCTGCCTTTTGACCTATTATTAAGGAGTTACTTAAAATGGGGGGAAAAAATCATATAAACTTTATATAGAAATACACTTTTCATGCAACACCATTTTGCCACCCTTTACAAAGACCTCCCATTTATTTCTATAGCAAAGTAAAGTCAAACAAGAATACATTTTTAGAATGTGCCATCAGTAAAGCCCAGTGTCCACAAGCCTGAGAACAAACTTGCCTGCTTGGTGACATCATTAACATTAGACATGTAATTAACATATTGCAACCTTGAATTTGAGGAGAAGGTTGGACACTCAAGCTCATAATAACAACCCCGACAACTTGTAATTATTTTCCACAGGGGACAAACAAAGAACAAACCACATGTCTGAAAATGTTGCTCACTGCAACATTTCAAAGTGGCCCCTGGCAAGCACTTTTGATTCAAGTGTCTAAGTTGAATCTGATTGATTACTTTTATTGTACTACATTGTTCAGAGGCTTTATTCAGTAAAGTAAAGTCAAATGATGTACTAACTGGTGTCTTATTCTCGCATCAAAATTGTATGTTCCTGCTCTGTTTTTGTCACACTGGAGGTAAGGGTAGGGATAACTACACAGACCTATCTGCACAGTGTTCTCAGACCAGGTTTGGTGTGGTCAACTCCGACAGATGAGGCCTTGAGAGCAAAGAAGTCTCTAAGTTTGTTTTAATAGCCACATTATTTCCAGCCCGAACACCCGCATAGGCTCCAGCACTGAGCTATTGGCTGTTTGAAGTTGGTAACAGCTGTAGTGTTCCAGTCTTTATTTAGAGGTCAGCACAGTGCCTTCACTTAAAAGGAGAGTGGGACTAAAAGAGGAGGAAAGAAGGCAGTGGGAGGAGAAGAAAGAACAGAGGTGAAAGTAGGAGTTAAAAAAAGAAAGAGTTACTAGCATGGTGAGGGATTAGCAGAGGGAGAGGTTAAAAGTTTGTGGAGTTGCATCTGGCCTCCTGCCTGCTCTGTTGTTTATTGCCGCGGGCCTGAAGATCTGGTGCCAACATTAACCGCACCTGAGTAATACACACACACATACAGTGTACACACATAGACACACAGACACAGGAGGACACAGGCTGCACTGTGCTGTGTGCTTCAGCTTTGGCAGAAGAATCCACTGAACCAGACTTTTACTCCTGTATGTGAACTGCCTTCACATTCGCCAAGTCATGACTTCTCATTTTCTTTCCTCCGTCACTCGTACTACTTGTCTGATGTCCATCCTTGTTTCCACTGACCACACAACTTTGTCTCAGAGCTTGCTTTGACACAGTCCCTTTGGTGAGGAGCAGAACATACATTTTTTGCCCCATTTGAGTGTCTCTGTCATTAGTGAGTGATATGCTGTAGGACTGAAGAGACAAGTACAAATACACGGGGTCATTGTGGGCAACAATCACACACAAAGAAGAATGCCGGGATGCCACCCACGACAGGGCCAGAGACAAACCCTTCTCTGTGAGACAACTTTTTCACAGGAATTCCCCTAATAATGTGCCATCGTACAAAGAGGGATAATGCGCAAGTGTGCACACAAGCTAGCACACAGAGCTAGCCTCATAGTACACAGTACAGCTGAGAAGGAAGTACGGGAGAGGACAGAATGGGCTAAGGCGGAAGTTTGGGAGAAAACAGTATAGGATGACGTTGGTGTTATATTATGCTTTAAGTCGCGACAGTTCATCAGAGCTTTAGACAGTCTACACACTCTGTTGCTTTGAACTACTGAACCAGGTCATGTTCACATGCACATCAGCAGTGATTAAGTACATGCCTCTTGGATTAAGGTGCTCAGTAGACCTTCACATACTGTATCAGCCATACAACCCCAAAGTAACTTTGCTTCCCTCTACCACAACAGTATTGAAGTTCACTTTGGCCTGACACCGGCCGCTCCTTTGCTTGTGGAAGTAATACCAGATTACAGAGCAACTGTTGTTAAATGTTGATATAATGTGTTTTTCTTGCTCTTTTTTCATCCTGCTGTGTTTGGACAGCTGCTCATGCACAGTGAGAAATCGGACTGTGCTGCTCTCGTATGGCTTACTTAGCTCAGAATTAATGTCTCATCTCAGTTTGAAATACATAAAATACAAGTGGGCTGTGAGAGGAACCTGCTTCTGAGCTAGACTTACATTCGCAGTTGAATGTGTTTTATCACAAGTTTCTTATTGCTGGCTTGGCTGTTTGTGCTAAAAGGGTTAATGTTGCAGTGACTCGGGTATGGGACATGTCCTGACAGGAGGCTTACTACTCAAAGACAAAGAGCAGGGATTTTTAAAAGGGGTCTTTCACAACAGAAACATAACAAAATGGGACAATGAGCACCTTCATAACAACATTTTAGGTTAGCTTTCATCAAAATTGTTGAAGTTTAATTACTGTTATACAAAGAAGTCTACGCAAACATTTGTCGGCTCAGGCGAGGAATTCTCCACAGTAGAGTAGATATTTTCAAATATCATTGACTGGACTAGGTTGATTGAGTTGAGGACATTTTTTTTTCTATCAGAAGCTTCTTCTCACTCTTGAAGTCAAAATGTAAGACTGATTCAAGACACAAGCTGGATGTCTATTTAAACTGTGGCCACTCCTGAGAGGAGTGATCAACACTGCCATAACCCTCAAACATAGATACTTATGGTCTGTCTTTCATCTTTGTCTAGTCTAGCCCTTCATGTGTCAGTGTGTGTGTAGACATGTGAACAGGCAGTAGGCTGGAAGCTCTCCCAGGGCCCAGATGCTCTCTGTCAACACTGAGATTCCAGAGAGGAAGCAGGGCTTTACCGACACAAGCTGCACACAGCGCCAGGACCTGCAAAGACCAGGAGCTAGCAGTCTGCTGTGAGCGCCACTGGTTCTCCGTTTGGTCTTTCTACAGTCTGTGCTGGGGCAGTGGGATCTGAGCAACAGTTTCTCTGAGCCCCTTCTCTGCCTGCCACCATTCAGAGGTAAATAGCTATTGGCTGCTCAATAAGTGGCTTTAGTGCGTCAGAGTAAGGGGCCTTTTTCCCCACACTCTCCCAGGCTTGACAAGCATGTATTGACAGAACAGTTACACACTGACCCATTGGGGGAAATCCTCCACATTGTGCCCCAGGCAGCTGATAAATGAAACTCATACAGCACCTGTAAGCATGATCTGTGTTGGACAGGAAAGAGTGCTTGCTCAATACCATACTAATGCAAAGGTCTGTAATGTTTGATAAGAAAAGATAAGGGAAGAGAAAAAGAAACAAGCACTGGGTAGCAAAAACTGTCCAGAGAAATGAATATTGTTTCTCAGCTGCCATTGTGTCCTTTAACAATTTAGAGAGTAGCTAAAAATCTATTAGCCTTAGCAGTCTCAGGTGGCTGTCGAATACAGAATGAAAACTAATGTAGAGACCAAGGTCCAACATGTACAGTGTGTGTCTCAAAGAAATAGCTTAACACAATGGATTAGAGTTCTTGAAAGTTTTTTTTTACAAACACAAATCAATCTTAAGGAATACCAGGACAACACTCAGAAAATGGTTTAGAAGAAAACAGACTTAAACCTTGGTGTGGTTCGATCTAAAAATCAGAGACATGTATCATACTCAGCTGGGCTTTCTTTCAGTTTAGTGCCACATGCATTTGCATAGCCTCTATCTATGTGCGGCCAGCGCCAAAGGAGGTAAGAGTTCAAACCCCATAGGAGGAAACTGCTGTCCTGTCTGGACTCCTCTCCACCTCTTTCATGTCCAATCCTCTGCTGATAAATAGCTAGGGGTGCAGCACTCGCTTTCACTTTGTGATATGATGTCAGTAACCTTCATTGATCTGCAGGCAGACAGCCTGGTCTTATCGCTGCCTCTCCCTTGTGATATACTGTGATCCAGGGCCCTGACTGCTTTTTAATACACTGCACTTTAGGTAACGGTGTCGCAGGCTAACCACCCTGTCTACTAACACCTGAGGCTGTATTTTACAGCAGTGCTGCGATGGCCACACAGATTACACACAGCCAACTCTGGGAGAAGCTGCCAACACAAGGATAACAGGCTGCGGTGGCACATGAGGTGGGCCTTGTACTTTTTAGCATTAAATTCTGGCTGTGGCTTAATGCCATTATCACAGATTCAGCTATATCTGAAAGCACTCACTAAGCTGCATGTGTAGGACTAATAAAGAAGCACCTGTGTCAGAACAAAGAGCTTATGTTGACAGAGGAGAGTGACAGCTGAACTGAACGGTTGACACTTCTATTCTACATACACGGAAACTCAGGTGATGCTGGACTAACACCAGGGAACGATCACAGACCCGCTTTACCACTGTGTGGTGAACTCGTAATGCATAGAAACTTGAAATCACAAAAAGACAACATCGTGGCACAAATGGCTTTGAGCCTCCAAGGTAAATGAGGCGTGCTCCTGCTAACCACCACCTCCATGTATATGGTTAGAGAGGCAGAGGTTCCTGATAAAGAAGGGTGGACGACTAGCGAGAGAATTATCCCAACTATTGATTTTAGCTGTTGGGTATTACAGAAGGAAACAGTGGGTTTATCGGGCCAGGATCCCTCTGCACTTTCACTAACTAAACGAGTATTTTCTGGGCTTATCAGGCAAAAAGCCTATTACTGATGGTCTCAGCCTCCCCCACCACTAGACAAACAGGAACCTTGGCGACCATTATGGTTACAGTGCATGTTCCTTTTGGGAACCGGTAATACCAACAGACCATAAGGGATGTCCAATCATTGTTTATATAATGTAGCTCAAGGATACTGCACATTTGCCATTTGCTATTATTTCGATGGTGTGTGCTAATGGACATGTGACCTCTTGAACAGTCTGCTCTCCATTTTCCTTCGGAGCTGCGTGTCTCTCGCTGGGTCAATGTCATCTGTTCCACAGCTGTATAAGGTCTATATTAAGAGATAATGGGAAAAGCTATAATCCCTGAGAGGAGTCTAATAACAGACTTAATCACTAGAAAAAATATGTTTTAATTACTGACTCAAAGATCAAGACAGATACTGTATCTCTATACCTAGCCCAGCATTTCACTGTTATCATCCAAGAAATGGGGAGAGACAGCAATGTTTTAATGCTTTAAGATAAAAGCAACTTCGTTTCAATAGTTCAGCCATTTACAAATGTTTGTAATAAAGAAGAGGAAAGATAGAGAAAATTTCCACCAGCAATTACCATGGAAATCTATATCCTAATCAATGTGCAATCCCAAGAATTGTCCTAATACATATAAAATATAGACAACACAGTGTGTAGGTAAAAATGAGCATGATTTTATCACTGTGAAATGAGAATATTGTTGAAGAAATAAAAGCTGCTGTAATTATATACATATTTCATCACTTGCTACAGCGGAGGTGGGCAATTATTTATGCATCGAAAGAAACACACATCGACGAGGATGAACAAGAACAAAGTTAGGACGACATAGCTAAAGATACGTGCAAAAGTCTACTGACTGACTGACTGTCTTTAGTTAAAGGCAGTAAAGGGCTATTCCAATGACCATTTAGTTCCTTGAACTAGCCGTAGAAGCGGCCATTGTAGAATGACAGGCCCACAGCTTGGCACCCACAAAGAGGAAGAGCTCATCTGCCCAGTGGCCAGCCTCTGTGTCTCCAAGTCAGCCCTGTAATTTGCTTGGGGTGGAGATAAATCTTATCTCAGAGACCTGATTAAGTTTTTAATTTACACTCCAATCAATAGCCCAGGTCTATTGGCAATGTGTCTAAAACTCTATTTACTAAAGGATTCCCTGCTATCAATTGATCAAGGAGCCGGCAGCCATAAATTATGGGAACATGTGTGTAAGAGGAAAAGGGAGGATGACATAGAGTAGTGTTAAAAGAAGCAAGGGGGACAGGCACATCTATGACCACCTACATATCAACACATTTGACTTGACCTGCTAAACATACTGCAAACCAACTGTTGACTTTGTACTAGCAAAGCAAAAAAGACGTACAGGATGCTCAGTTATCTTATGTAGCAAACCTAATGTTCTCACATCCAAATCCGGAGCACATGCTAAATGTTGGAGTGAGACCACCCACTTCCGGTGCTTTCTGCATGAGCGCCATTATCTGTTTACAGTGTCCATTCTCCCTGAGGAACAGTTAAAAGAGAAATATGCTTGGGCTCCGAGTTACCCACACTTAAGATTTGACATGCACTTTCTTCATTATGATACATAGGCCCTGTGTCTCTGAAAACAAATGGTTTTGAGCCGGGAAGACTCAAGATTGTGCATGTTGTTTTGAATTTTCCCCAAACAGCATTTTTCTTATTTAATATTTTGAAATAAATACAACAAAACAACCCAGATGCAAATAATAAAAACCATGAACAAAGACCACAAAGTCAACTTCAAATAACCAAACAAACACCACAGGACACATTAAAACACATAAACGTTGGTATTTTCAAACTAAAGCTCACACTGTAAAAAAATTAATAAATAATAGAAATGTACATTGGAAATGTTCCCATGCATCCACAGTACTGTAGGTGAGTGGGTGTTATCAGCATGTCTGAAATGTGTTCATGGCGGTTCTGCACTGGCCCTGCTGACTGGCTGATTCCTTCACATGAGATCATTTCAGACAGCTGACCTTAATATCACAGCGCTCCCTGCAAACAGATCAAATGGAGCTGCTCCTACTCTCCCTTCCTCTCCAGTCCGGCTGCATGCAAATGGTTAAACTGCCTTTTAATTCCTTCGGTGCCATTAACAGGAATTAGGGGAATTAACACAAGTAAACAAGTCCGTTTCCTCCTTCCTCATCACTTCCAGGGAGACAGAAATAAACAAAGGGGAAACCGCACTGCTCCGGGAGACGAGATACCTTTATTTATTTCATACTGTTTGACCAAGTGAGATTTATGTCAAACATCCCACATTAGAATAGTGGAATATTTTTTCACTTTGAATTACAACATGTCTGTGAAGGTTAGAACACAAATGTTTAGGAGGCTGCATGTGCTACTTTGTCATTAGTGGAGAAGCTGTCTGGTAAAATCAAGCATAAACATGTGTCAGAATTACACGTAATTATAGTTTTAAACACTTCCGCAGAGAGTATGAATCACTTGTGCAGCTGGCTGGCGTGGTACAGCACATCACCCTGCTATCCTGCTCTTCTCCTATACCTTCATAACTGTACAGTACGGGGGAGGGGCCTGTCTGTCTTGACTGAACGCACCAGACCTGCGCTTTGACAGACGCCCGTGTGCCGGTTCCCTCTAGGATTATCTAAAGAGCCACCCAAAGATAGGTGTAATCAGCCCTATCCCCATGTTTCTCTGCTCCCTCTGCTTGCTGGCTAATGTCTCCGCCTGATTCGATTGAGGCAATTAGGCAGTAATCTATAGAGCTGGGGAGTGATGGAAACATTCCCACTGTCCTCCTCATGTTTCTCCGAGCTGCTATAATTAGCTAACTTTGTTTCTCATTAAACATCAGAGCAGTATTTACATACCCAGATCCAATTTGGCTCTGCACAGCCCATTCCTTTTAAACTGCCTCGAAACCCTGAAACATGTCTGTAAACAAGAGAACAGGCAGCAGCTAATCTCCCCTTATTTCGCTCAAACAGATCACACAGTGTCGCTACTCTCCACAATGTAAAGAAGACAGTGACGCTTCTTTTGCACCATGTTGTAACAAATGAATCCTGTTATGGGCAAAAGTTTAAAAAGCCTATCCTTCCGACTTCAATGAGACATCATGGGAACGGACCCAATAATTCCCATGAGGCCAATATTCTCTTCAAATGTCTTTAGCAGGAAAGCACACAGCGTATGCAGTAGTAAGCACCAAACGGTGGTGTTCCAAACTCTACATTAACTGCAGTCTCTCAAGGTTGACTGAACACTTCATGATTTCCCATTTAAGGCCAAACAATTGGTTAATTCCTCATTCAGCTATAAGTTTCAGCGGTTAACATAGAAAAGTAAATGTTTTAGTAAAGGGAGGTTAGTACCGTAAAACTTAAGGACAACTACTTCATCAGATACAATATGAAATCACTGAACACTTACAATTACAATTACAATTTTCCTGAAACCTTTTGAGCAAATGTGTTCACTGACAAGTATTGGAATGTATAAGTAAATAGCGGGAGCAGTGCAGGGTGTCCAGATGGGGCAGTCCTGGGAAAGGGTCATCCTACACAAATACACACACACACACACCCCTCCTCAATCTCCCTCCGGCCCTGTGTTCAGCACTGTGTTTGCGTCCCGTCCCAGCAGCAGAGGGTTAACTGCACTGGCCAGTCCCAGGCATGAAGTGAAACAATGAAATAATGGCAAAAGAGTGAGCGCTCAAAAGCAGGGGGCAGGGTGGGTGGGTGTGGGAGGCCAGGGGCTCGCCATAGGCTGCTGCAGATGTTGCCGGGCTTCAGTGGGTCACACAATCACACGTATTAGCATTCCTGATGGAGGGAGCCCGGATTAGGGAGCTGAATGCCTTTCTCAACTCTGTCAGGGTTTGAAGTAGCAGAGGGGCAGAAATCCCAGAAATGTGGCTGCGAGCAAAAGGAAGGAGAGAGAGAGAAACGCAGCAACTGTCACTGTAAAGAAAACGGTAGCACAATGTCCAGGGCATGAGACAGGAATAAAGCTTGGAAGTGAGATTGACGGACATATTGTGCCAAATTGACTAAAACAGCTAATGAAGGAGTGACAAACAGACAATAAAGGCAAGTTTGAAGCACTTTAGTTGACTTGTGAAGCTGACCCAAGGAAGTGTATGTGCAAGATGAAAATGTGTATTTGTGCTTGAACGAGCGACTGAGCATAGACAAACGCCTGCTTTCTCCCTTTGTATGAGTGGATCAGCAAGGGAGAGAGAGAGAAAAGGAGAGAGAGGGAGAGAGAAGGAGAGCGAGAGAGAGGGGGGAGAGAGAGAGAGAGGGAAAGAGAAAGAGAGGGGGAGAGGACAAAAGCTTTGCTGAGTTTGGGTGTGCTGTCCCAGAGCAGAGGTCCAGGGAGGCCTCATATTTCTGGCTGCTGTCAGACCAGGCAAAGAGACAGCAAGGGGCAGCTGTTTGCTATGAGCTGCCCCGGCCCCAACACATGGCCTTTGATCCAACCAGGCCTATACCCCGAACCCCACTCTGTCGGAAAAAATATGAATGTACTCTATCAGCGCACATAAGCAGCAAGAAATAGGCATGGGGCAGGGTAAAAGTAAGCGCACACTTTACTGTTCTCCGTCTGCCTTTGTTTTAGCTTGAGACTATTTAAAAGGAATGCAGCAGGGCCAGTCCGATATGGTTGTGTATACACAGCAGATTTCTGAATAAAGAAAGAGCACCTCTGATAAGGCAGACTCACAGACACATGCCCTGGAACAACAGTTGACAGCACATGATTTCATGAGGGAGGAAATGCATGGTATGAAGAGGTAAGGCAACTTACAAGAACCACAATGCATATCACTGAATTATCTCATTCATAATTGTATATTTGACAACTATTACAACATGATTATGTACGTTCAAAATAGTACAAAATGTAACTACACTGTGACTACTATACTGGATGTCATTGTCGTTGGTTTGTTTTCTGCCAAAAAGAACAGGCAGTCAACTGTCATCAGCCACACATAAAACCTGTACATTTAATAGGTATGGGAGATGCACCTTTGTCCCCAGCCGACAACTACCACTGACTCTACAAGTTAATATTTGCTTCTGCATGCTCATAAATTTGCATTGCATTAGAATCTGACCTAAATGCATTTTTATCACCCAAAGTAATTAGCTGAGCATTAGTTATAGGAGAAAGGGGCTGAAGGCTTCCTGAATGGTGTGGCTAGACAGAGCTCCAGGAGGGATGGGTAAAAGCTAAGCTGGGCCACCAGATGAAAGAGGAAGTAAACAGGGCCAGTGCAGCCTCTTTAATCTACTACATTAACTCCAGTGATGGGGGCGGAGCCAGCGTGCTGGCAAACGGCACGGCCACACAAAAGGGGAGTGTCAATGAGGGGTAATAAGGAAAGACAATGAGTAAACAAGCAGGGAAAGTCCGGGCCTGGTGCGCTTGAACTCAGCCTGGCACACACAAAGCCCTGTTGTAATTAGCAACCCCAATAGGTTGTTTTGCATTTGCATATAAATGCCCTCACAGGCAAACGCTAAACACACTGACACAAGCCATGCCCAAAACAGACGTTGGCCACACCTCTACCCCTCCAGAAGGTCTCAGGGGTCCACTTACGTTTGTGTACCCCTCCTTCCGCCCGTGCTGTACCCACAACAGGCAGGCTGGCACGCATTACACCCCCAGCACACCGCCACAGAGCGCTACTCACTTCTTCTTACACATTGTGCAATCGTGCAGCCAGGCTTCCTGTTAGCGCCCCATACAGCCATTTGTCATATGAAAGTACGCTCTGCCTTGACCACAAGCTTAACACTGAATAGGACAAAAAGCGCAGGTGTTTCTTTACTTTAGTAGCCAAATATGGAGATGAGCATGGCCCTGACTAAAGCAAATAATTTATTCACCTCTAACATTGTGCAATAGCGGCACTAAGGATAGACTGTTATTTCTTATAGGTAATTGTATGCACAGGGATCTCAACAAGGACACGGTGGAGCTAGGACTATTATATCCAAGTTGTACATACACTCAGTTGGCAATTGTACAGCTCATTCTGCTGTTTTGACAGATTAGCAAAGAAAGGAAGGAAGTGATGAGAATGGTATCTGTGTCTCTCCCAGCGCCTTTGCCCTGACCACCACAGCACCACCTCGTTTTGCTCCAAAACCACACACTCTGTAGTATAGTGTCAACAGAGCCTTTGTCATCTGCATGCTGATCCTCCTCCTTCTAGTGCTGCTGGAGGGGAAACACATACTTCCTGTGCTAATCCTTAACACATCACAGAGAAGTCTACATATTTTTATAACACAAAACTTGAATATATGTCTCGAATGAAAACTGCAAGCATTACAGACCCGGCTCTCACCTGCCATGTGGCCTGTTGTTTCCCATTAGGGCATGATCCAACATGAGCAAGACACCTGGCGTTCAGAAAAAAGAAGGGGGAAAAAAATCCTATAAAAGTCCACCTTCTGTGATGGTTACGAAATTTCATCCATGTTGGGACAGGATGGACTGGACAGAGGATGCCACTGGCAAATAGGGCTTTGTATTGTTCAAAAGTACTTCTGTGTTACTGTTACTGAATACTGGCATTCAATTATTTTATGCCCAGTTTTTTTTATCGCCAGACTGTGCAGTAGAAAGTTATTGGACAGCTCCAGCACAAATAATTGATAGCAACTGATTATTCCTTTATTTGAATTTATTCACATGTATTTATTTGTTTTATGATGATGCAGCATAAATAGTATAGTAAGACTAGTATTGTTTACGTATTGAAACAGAACAGCCTTGCATATCTTAATAAATGCATTAAAAAAAATCCTGAAACCAGAATCATTAAGCAGGAAGACAGAAGTGCAGTAACAGTATCTGCTGTGCGCTTATACATCAGGCTGACTTCCTATGTGTGGTCAGGGTGTGTTTTTGTACCCTTTCAAACATCAAAACTTGCTATGTCTATTTGTGACTACACCTGAGCAACAATGGAGATGGCATACTATGACCTAGATACAATATTCAAAAAATCTTTTCATTGCCCAGATCTGCAGATGACAACAGGATGTAATATAGTAACTTCAGGGTAGTAGGAAATCTGTATGCCGATTGTGATTTGTGTTTTAAAGTCAATAATCTGCACATTTTGAACACATCCAAATACATGAAGTGCTACACTAATGCTCGTATCACATGCATTTCACAACATGTTTGCAGTAGTCTAAACTACAGTGCGCGTTTTAGTTTATACTTGCTTATTGTGATAAGTATTTTGATCTAATCGTGATTAATCTTGCTACCCTGACCTTGTCTCGACCTTCTATTCCACCACTATTTTCAATCAGGGATAGACAAAGGAAAATAAAACCTATATGTACATTTGTATTCAGATCACCATAAACTAATATGAACCCGGCGTGCCCCCCATCTTCGTTCATTAAACAGCAGGAAAAATGAATGTCATGGTGACCAGACGAGGCCGCTGACGTCACAAAGCCAGGGTCACCGCTCTGTCACGGCCGTCTAGCCCTGTGTCACTCCCCTGGGACCTGCCCCTCCCCCCAACGCCACCACCATACCTCTCTGTCACTGAACAGCCGAATAATAACACACCGGCCACAGTGCACAATATCCAGATACTGAGCCAGTGACATTCGCCCCAATGTGGAATTCAATGAAGAACAACGTCCTAACTGCTGTTTTTGAGATTTGTCTTATTTGTGACCTTAAAACTGTCATTATGGTTTGATTGCGACTAATCTTGCAGCACTAATATGCTTATTTATCTTTAATAGCTTTATATAAGACTGGAGTATGAATACTTTCATTCTTCAAAAAGAGGCTGCCATAAGTGGAGTAGTGTGACGACGCCATTCACTTAAATTATATAGCCTACAATGTACATTTTGAGTTGGCGATACACACTGCAGGGATAGCTGTATAGACCCCCCAGGCCAAACACACGAACACACACACGCACGCACGCACACACACACACACACACACACACACACACACACACGCACACACGCACACACGCACGCGCACGCACACACACACACACACACACACACACACACACACACCGTAGTACGTCTCTGCTTTTCGGAGCTGTGTGGGAGTCTGCCTCTCTCTAATAAATTTATTATGAGCCACTGAGGTCCTAATGTTTGTGTTCATTTAACACAGGGAAAATGAGGAAAGAGCATTTGTTTTAGGTACAGTGAGACCCGCAGAGGAAAGCGCCGTTTGTTTTTTAGATGGTCTATAAGAGCGGCGAAGGTGAGCTTATATCGCATCAGGAAGAACCGCCCTCCGGAATAAAGCGGTAATATTGTGGTTGAGAGGAAATGTTGCTTTAATTGCAGCCTGGTGCATTGTAGTCTGTATGACACCTGGCCAAAATGGTTTACACTCGAGACGGTGCCAATTATAACGCAGCCAATGGGAGAGCTTTCATAAATCCACGGACATGCTCACTGCGGCAGCTAGATGCTTATTTGACAAGATGGGATGGCGACAGACGGACATGCACTATATCTTCTTTTTAATTACGATGTCTGCAAAGGTGGGTGTAGCTATAAACAATCATCTGTGCCATCAGCCTCACATCCCCCAACACAATGCATTAAAAATTTTCCAACTGAAAAATGAAATGGTAAGGAAAAAGCGACAGCATATACATTTTTTTTTTGAAAAGAATGGCATAGGATTGAATCATATGCTCATTTATTAATCATTCGAGAACCCTCACAACACTGACATCTTTTTATATTACAGGGAATTCAATCAGAGAATCATAAAAGGCTGTGCTAGCTGTCTTTTCCCGACAGTTTTCTATCAAACATTTAAAAGGGTTAAAAATTATCTAAATATCTAAATAAATAATATGTCATAAAATTGTGGGGCAAAATGTATTGTTTTTTAATCAGCATAAGGCAATTAACTTTATATTGGATATTACTATTATCATTAGAATAAATATAAAAAGATTGTACAAATGTGTAACACAGCTAGAAAGTTCACAGTAATGTGGTGTAGCTGTGATAAATCTATGTTGTGTCCAAAGGCATTGACATGTATTTGTAGAACAAGCTAAAGCAGCACAGGCTGAATCTGTGAGGGAACTGACATCAGAGGACTACAGAGGCTCCAGCACTTAGAGGCCATTTTATTGCTTTGCTGTGGTCAAGTGAGGTGCACCGAGCTCAATTCCACCACAACAATGGCACAGAGGGCCGCAGAGACAAAAGAGGGCTATCCCTGCTTCTTAACCCCTTCACTACTGTCAACACAGTCTCCGGGGGAAGACCAGGAGAGACACTGGCCCACCTAAGGAGGAGAACATAGAACCAGGTAGCGATATTTTGTGTTCTCAAGCGAGTCCTATGCAGTGGTAAAATACGTAAGATATAAAATACTATTTTGAAATGAAATAAGGTGATGTTACTTGATGTGAAGTACCCTCCTGACTAAGAGAGGCTCATTCCAATGCTGTTCTCATCATTCTGCAGAAATACTCTTTTGCACGGTGCTGTGTGTTGCCATTTCTGCCCCTCCCTTCTCTGTCCACTGTCTCTCAAACGGGAACGTTCACCCGCTACAATATTTGCAAGTGAATCAGACTTTGTTCGGATTTTTGTGAGCATAAAAAAGTGGGTAAGAGGGTGTGAGTGGGGACAGGCTCTGTTTTTTCCCTCCCTCTGTAATCCAGAGGAGGTGAGATGCACAGGGAGGAAGTGCAACAGAGCTGCCGGGGTCCAGAACATCCAGGCACTGCATTCTTGCAGCTGACAAAAAACATACATGATCTGCAGGAAAGAGTGACTAAACCTAAATATGATATCTAAACTGTCATAGTATGTTTTATTGCATGTTAGTTAATAAATGATATACAAAGAGTTAATTTATCTCTTCTTTATCAAGCATTCTCTATCAGAAAATGAGAGGCTAGGAAGTGGAATTGGCAAAAGCAGAGGTCTAAAAAGCCATTGTTTTGAATAACTTAGCATTCCTATCACATTATTTTTATTATTTGAATCATACTGATGGCTTGGTATATGTAAGAATAATATAAAAATAAAAAATAGGAAAATGTGTTGTAGCTCAAATAAGAATTATAGAATTACTGTATATTGTCTATAACTGCTGTCAAAGGCGTTAAAACGATCCGTGTGAAGCATACATGCAGTGTGGCGTAGTATTGAAACCTCACACTCCTCCCAGCAGCCGCCGCACACTTCCACTGGAGTAACACAATGCGGATTTCACAGACACAGATAAACAATGCTGGGGCAGTTATCAGTCCACGGAGCACAGTAACACAGAGGAAGAGGAAGAGCATGACAAAGAAGTAAGGAAGGATAAAAAGACGGCATGTGTGTCGTCAGAGTCACAGGCCAGAGGGGCCCACGTATTGTTCGGGGCTCAGCGTGCACGGGGAGAGAAAGGCGACCTGGCCCGCTTGTGTCTAAGCGTCCTCCATGTTTTATGCATTCTGTCCTTTGTGATGATAAGCACCAGAGTGTAGGGTGGAATGCTGGCCTCCAGGGTCCAGAGAGAGGGGTGGGTTTTAGTAGCCGGGGTTCAGCTCTGTTTAATTTAGCAGCCCTCGGCGTAGTCCCTGTCATCCCGTCATGTGTGCGTGCGGACGTATGCGCCCCGTACAGACGCAATACCACAGCTCAACCAATCCCAGAGCGCCGAGCAGGTTAACACTGCCCAAAACCATACAGTACCAACCATTCTACATCCCTGTTATGATCTGCTCAGCCAGCCATGTCTTCCATATAATTCCAACTACTAATATTACATGCTGGACACACACACCAGTGCACATATTGAGCATTTCTCAAGAACATACACATCACACTTTTATTGTGAAAAACATCTGAGTCGAAACAAACGTGGTAAAGAATATGTACTGAAAAATACAAATAGATATTAATATTTTGAACTATCTCTCAGCCCTTTAAATCCGATGTTATCAATCCACACACATTAGACCAAAGTGAGAGTTGCAGTAAGTAAAGACAAATCAGGAATGTGTGGTAAAACCTTTTCTTTCTTATAAATCAAATTTTGAAAAGTCCACATGCTAACTCGGTGTGAAAGGAAAAATCACAAAAATGACAGCAAAGTTTGCTTCCAAAGATAAAAGGGCAACACTGAAGATGAGGACTGCTTCTGTGGATGAGCGAAAGACATGGACACGAGGGCTGTTAAGATTATGGATTGACTCTAGGATCTATGAACACAGCAGGGAACCTGATTCTCACAGACCTGAGCATGACAGTCATGTGTCCTGCCTCCCCCTCCTCGCTGTGCCTTGGATTCATATAGCTGAGGTACCACCCGCATCACTCTGACACCACAGAGCTGAAAAAGCTACAACTTGACTGGTAAAACCAGTCCACCCTGTGACCTTGTGCACTGTAAAGAACACTCCAAAACACTGACTTCAAATGCACACACAAGGCACGATGTTACGACTGAAGTAAAATAATAATAATAACGTCAATAACAATAATAATAATAATAATAATAATAATAATAATAATATTAATAATAATAACTTTTGCTAATTAGGTATGATAGTACAATATCATAAATAATTTAGATATTGCCCTGTGTGTGGCACGAGAACACTGTTCACCCAAAGAGGGCTCTCTCAGACCGAGGACGTTGTAGCACTCCACGACTGCACAGTGCCCATCATCGGAAAGATGGGGAGGGAGCGATGCAGCAACACACACACACACAGACACACACACACAGACACACACACACAGAGACACACACACACACACACGCACTCACACACACACACACGCACACACACACACACACACACACTACACACACACACACTGTTTAAAATAGAGAGAGGCAGGGAGAGACCGTGTGGAATAAGGAGAAGGGGTTATGACAGCCAGAGGCGCTGTCTCCTTGCTCTCGATGTGGTTACCCCATATAATCAAACAAACCTATCCACGATGGCACCCTCCTTTTATCTCACCTCCACAAAGTGGATCTACTCGTTTTGCTCGGACCATCGCTACACCAAATTTGTTCATGGTGGTAATGCAACTGTTAAAAAGTGCAACCATTTTTGGCACTATGCAGCATTTGCTTTTAATTTTTAGGCTTACAACTTCAATCATGTGTTTAATAATGTGTAACTAATTTACACAACATTTTATTGGATCATTCCTATTGAAACAATGGCCAAATCAATTGTTTTAATTAAAACGATTGATTAACTTTTGACTGAATATTCAAAAAGTGCTATTTTTTCTGCATGAACATTAAAAATCAATTTAACAAGTTTTGATCAATCATTCATATTTTAATAGAAAATTACAGCTAATACTTATGGGTATACAATTAAAACAGGCCTTCCAATTATTTGTAAAAGGCTATATGTGGGAGACTTGTCCATCATGACAGACAAGACATGAACATAATGCGGTTGTTGACTTCACCAAACGCTATGTCAAGAAAATCAAATGGAATACATCCATGTGACATTCCTATAGCTTTGGCAGGAACTGTTGTAATTAAGCATAAATATGACAATGAGACAAGCCGTAGAGGAGCCAGACACATGAGATGACAGTAAACTATTGTGCACGTCTTTGTTTTGTAACAGTAGACATGGATGTAGAGAGAGTAAGGAGAGGAGGGGAGAGGGGAGTGCTACTGTCAGACGGGGGAGGCAGGGAGGGAGAACACCATACAGGTTTGGCATAAACAATACCTGCCTTACACTGTGCCGACTTCTCAACTCACACACCAAAACACCCTATTCAGATATGTTGCACTTTTATACATTTTATTCAAATAACACCTCATTCTTACTATCTTCTTTATACGACGCTGTTTGTGAGCCTACACTTCCATCCCGCTTCTCTCACAACTCTCACTAAAACAACCCCCACTTTGCTCACGATTCAAAATAAAGCGTGTCTGCCAATGGAACCCACAGCCTGCACAAGCTTTTAAAGTCATCAGGCCTATTTCTTCACACTCCAAACTAAAACCAAAGTCTTAATCTACGCAGATGCTGTCAACCACAAGTGCTTTGTGCGGCTCCCAAAACACGCACACAAGGAGCATACTCTCCTTTCCACCATCTTCCCTGGACTGTTTGCAGGGGGGTTTCCTCTGCTTTCCTTTTTATCTGTGTGCTCACTCCATGACCCCTGTTCCCCCGTTTCTTGCTGTCTGACCCATACCCCCACCCCACACGCACACACTCTCTCTCTCTCTCGCGCACACACACACACACACACCCCTTCAGTTCCCCCAAACGGTGAGCGCCTTGCTTCTACCTTACTATCAAAATCTGCACTTCATTCCCTTCTCTCTTGTGCCAGAAATGTACTATATGACTAACTTGGGATACTGTAGATAAGTGGCTGAGATAGCTTTATTGTTTTTCTTTTTAAAATCTTCGGGTACTATAGTCTACCACTCAAAACTGTCAATGCAAACGCGAATTTTGTTTTAGTAAGGCAAGGTTAAATAGCAGTGTGTTTGTAAACAGCTGCATATTCAAGAAGAGCCTTTCAAGCGAATAAACTATTTTTAGTCATTTATTCTCTCTCAACTAGTTGGGCATCAGCAAATGGCTTCGCACAACGAGTAAAAAGCTAGAAAATGCTGGCTAGTTTGAAGTGGTAACTTTGAAAAGATTGGGTCTGCTTGGGCTCACAATAAAAAAGAACGTTTTGTTTTTCGGTTTGGTCACTTTTTCCTTGGCCAAAACAGTCACTGCGGCGCCCGGTATGGTTGAAGAAAGGTGATATCGGAAGCAGCCTAGTAGGCTACCCTGTGTCTGCAGCATGACAGGCATACTGTGCTGTCGCTACGTCCGCTCTCTGAGCACTTCTTGTCCGCTCGTGCCATGGAAGAAACCGGGGGGCTCTATTCGCCCAACACACTCACTCGCACAAACAACCCTCTAGCGCACGTCCCAAACACACACACATACACGCATATCTTATACTACACATGTCGATCTATTTGAATGTGACTTCGACAGGGAATGGGTGAGAATCTACTTAAAACACTAAACTAAAAGAAAGCGGCAGAAAAATAAAACATGGCCAAAAGCCGGACAAATTGCGATAACGTAAAAAGTGTAGCTGGAGGAACTGAAGCAGGGCGGAGGGATTGGACGAGCACGACTGAACCGGACAACAGCAAAATGTATTTATCAAGAAGATTTAGAAGCAAGCATCGCTTCAGAAAGCCCGACTGGATTTGCCGGTAGAAATGGTCACAAAACAGAGACTGCGAGGTGTGCTCGCCTGCACCGGACAAGCATGGACCCACGGGCTGGACTTGGAGCTCCTTTTCTGGGCTGCGCATACGCGGAGCTTCCGCTGCATTTTGATCGCTCAACACTGTCTTTTTCTATCGATACTGTTTCCTAAACATGCTTCTTGACACCCACAAGCCTTCACTACGTACTCTACAACCCAAAGAATTGCACATATTTGTCTGAAATCGTGTTTTTGTACGATCAACTGCTTGGAGCGGCTCGTTGTCTTTTGCCCTGTTCGTATCTTCCATTCATGAAGAGGAGGACGATCGCTGATGTAAACACAGGTAACGAAATAAACACAATAATGGTGAACAAAAACTAATAACTTGCATGAAATCTAACAGAAATGGAGAGTCTTTTCTCATAACGCGAGATTCGACAGCTCCGCTACGTCGCTGAAAGTCGGACAGAAGGGAGAGATAAGTCCACCGCGAAAAGAATAGGATCGGAGAAACACAGAAAAAGAGACAAACACAAAGTTGAAACTTACAATTTCTTGCTGCCGCTTTGAGATCCTTGCGTTTTAATCCAGAACGGAGATGGTTTAGCTAAAGATCCCATCAAGGCAGTCCCCTTTTGGTCAGTTTGCGCTTAGGGTGGCAAAAGAAAGATCATTGTTGTTGCGGAGTGTAAAAACGAAGTATTAGTTGTTAAAGGCAATATAAAAATAATTTGGATGCAAAGCAGGCGGTGAGTCTTGTGTTAGAGGGAGCGAGGAAGAGGTGAAAGTGAGATCTGATGATTGAAAAGAAAAAACTCTTTGGATCTTTATTCCTGCTAATTAGTTTCCTGCAAAAAATGGCTGTGATTAATTCAGTGCGCATGTGCTTCATTACACAGGCACGAAGGGAAGGGCTAATTAGCCGCCTTCTGGATCAATAAGATTCAGCAAAGGAGAGAGCTCGAGAGAGAGAGGGAGGGAGGGGGAACGAAGAGGAGGAGGGATGGATAGATACAAGCAGAAAACACCAAAGTAATGATCAGGAATTGAAAATATGGAATTAAGAAGAGCGGAAAGTAAGAGTTTGATTAGACGGAAGACAGTCAAAGTTAATAGTTGCGCACGCGGCGTAAGCTGGGCAATGTCCGACGCCACAGACGCCGCGCTTTACTCCGCGTTTTCTCACGTTTTGCGAGCTTTTAGCAGCGAAATAACTTTTAAAAAATAAAACCAGGACGCAGTTATTGAGCGCGCCCCCCGACCCATGCCCGGCTTCCTTTTGTTTTACTCCGCCACTTTTGTATTCTCTTTTTCTCTCTCTGTGTGTGTGTGTGTGAATGTTTTGAATCGAGACAGATAACTGTGCGCGAGCCCGTAGTTCGCACAACTTACCGCGTTCACAGAAGACTTTAGGCGCATCTAGTGCCCGATACAGGAACTATAGTAGGGAAAGCCTATGTGTTATTTCTATATTATCACATTAACAAGCGCGTCGCGTGCGTGCTTCACCGAGGAGCTTTGCGTTCATTTACGATCGGCAGTTCCTCCTGATTATGTTTCTATGATTTGCTTATAGTCACAGTAACAGATCACATTCAGACCATTGCTGTAGATGTGTCAAGAATTTAACAATAGGTCTACAATTTCAATTACATTTTTTTCTCCATTTTTATTATCACAAGAAGTTAAAGTTAAATCTATGATGCATAATGCGGATGGAAAATATTAATAACAAATGTAATAGATGTGAGGTGAAACTTTGCATATAGGTAAAAGGATGTCAAATCAAACAGCGAGGGTTGTAGAAGCTTGTAAGAGGGGGGGAAAAAGAACTATGAAACTATAAACATGGCTTACGTTATACAAATGCAACGTGAGTTTGTGTATTTGAGAAATTCAAATTTATCATAGCCTATTGTTGATCACACTGTTAATGTAAAATGTTATTCAACCAGACAGGCACAGAGCTGTCTTTTTATGCTATAGTGTAACATACAATCTTATAAATAGATCAATTCCCCTCTTTTTGACATTTGAAACTGAATTGGATCATGTAAGTTTATATACATGCGTTTCTGCGTTGAGATGATAAAACAAATAAGCAATACTCGCGTATCAGAAGACTGCGTTGATCAGTTATAACACAACACGTACGCTTTCTATTGGGAGGAGGTTAAGACTGTTTACATGTTCGTTTGCCCGGGCCTTTACGCATCACGTTAACTTTTTTTTTGTGTGTGTGTGAAGGAATTGTTGCGAGGCTATATGGCTGCTTTTACGTGAGTTATCCAAATGAAGATTTTTTTTCCCCCGAATGCTTTCTGATCAATACCACACTACACACTGACATTCGCTAGTTTCTTTGCGCATGGAGGAAGCTGTCTCCCCTTTCCTTACGCGACGTTGTAACTTGTCTCCTTGGAATAAACCCCGAGCTGCAAAAAAAAAAAAATCAACCTTTTGGACTGTCGTTGCTCTTTGTTATGATAATTTTTTTGTTGATACTCTGAAGGGAAGTGGACAATCCCTCAGTGTCAGTGTGCACTTTTTCCAGTGCATGAGTTCCAATAAGACCTGCCCCGCTCAAAAGATGCCAACTTTATTTGTCATTATTTATTTCCTTTCCCAATATACTGTCAATAAAAAGGGGCGTTTCCCCCACAACAATTTCAACTTCATGGATCATCAATGTACTGTGAGCCCATAGTGATTTTAAATTGATGTTACTGTTTTGTTTCATTTTGTGTCTTCTTAAGACTATGTAAATGCCTGAAGGTGGATGATGCACAACACAAAGACGATGTGTTTTTTTTAATTATTATTCTATTTTAAAGGCCTTTGACTCTTAAGGTTAGAGAGGTTATGGAAAGCCCATGGGGACGCAGCGTTTCCACACATCCTTCAAAGCAGCTCTTGAAAAAATAAAATGATCAAGAATCTCTTCTGCTCTCCATCCCTCACATTTTCTCTGCACTTGCTTCCCATTGGCAAAGGCACTCACCTCACCTGCTACAAGGAGATACAGCCTAGAATGGTTATGTGTAGCAAGAATCAGCACAAGAAGCCGAGATGGCACCATGCTCACTTTTTGCGGCTGTGAGAGACAGACCGCGGGAATCTCGAGGATTTGCGACGTGTCTGCTCTCTCGGGAAGGGTAGATTGTAAAAATGAATAGGTTTAAATTCGCGTATGAGAGGAGTTAAAGAGGCTCGGAGATAATAAAAGAGTCTGGTGTAATTTGAGGCTTGTAGGAGGCAGCTTTGAGTGAGTCAGTCGCCTAGAGCCGAACAATGCAAACTTCAGTTTACAAATTTATGCAAAGGCCTGATTGACATAGCTCCATCAGTGACCATATTGCGCGTGGTGGAGCTACATAAAACGAGGAGCAGCCAGACGGAGGCCTGGGTGCTTTTAGGGCCCGTGCGTCTCTGAAAAGGAAAAAGGGGGAACTGACGGGGTCCGGGCTTTTGTGTTAGCACCATTGAATTGCGCCTCTCTGTGGGAAGGATAACTGTCCACGTGCCAGTCTCAATAGGCATACATCGATGAGTGGCATTGCAAATTCAACACAACCTGTGGCTATGACAGCCCGTGGATATGACAAAGGAAGGCAGAGTGGCTTAAATGCAAAATGCTCAGTGGATGTGGGGCACATAAAAGCGCTTGACCATCACTAGACCTCCACGGAACAAAACGGTGAACCGGGGCGCGGGGCAAAGCGCAACAATCGTTTTTAACCACTGCTCCCGCAGATTTAAAGCCACTTTCACGTTAAGTTTCACAAAAAACATTTTTGATTTATTTATAATCATTTCAACCGCAACGTGCACGCGAATTAGGCACACGCACGCGCAGGATAGAGGAAATATAGAAAATACAGTTTAGGTGCAAGGGGAACACTTCTTTTATATAACCTATACGTGTATATAAAGTCTATATGAGCAGATAATAATTTTATAGGCTTCCAAGGTCCAAGGTGAACAGACACTGTCCGTCAGCTATATATTATTATTGCATAATTATAATTATAATTAAAATTAAATTGATTATGATAATAATTATTTAATTTTTATTATTGCCTATTTGCTGGCGCGCTTTTGCATGTTGGGAGTTCTATGTTAACACATATGTATAAAATATTCCTTCCAAAAAATGAAACAAACTGACGTACAGCCACACCAATGTTTCCGTATCCCGCCTTGAACGTTCGAGAGAACTAATTTTTCATTGACTCATGCTATAAAAGTGTACGCGTGAAGTCGATGCAAGTGTTGAGGCGCTCTTGAAAGAGTCTGATGTCCGGCTCCCAGTGCGTCTCGGGTGGATAGGGCAGCGCAGCCAGGTGCAATGGGAGCGCCCTCTTATGTTCAGGCTGTGACCACAGGGATCAAGCAGCACATCTCCTCTTTACAAAAGACCAGCGCCTGCGGTGGAGCTGCTCCGCGCACACGCGCTTCTGTGCCATTCACGCACTCAGAGAACAACTCGCTGTGGCAAGTGATTCAAAGATGGAAAACCCTTGTGCTGAACGTGGTAGCACAAATCCTGGTCAAATAGATTCGAGGTAGGCAACAGATCGTTGCGTGAGAAGCATTTCATGGAATACATTCTCTGGAAGCGCAGCAAATTTTGGAGTCACACGAAGTAAGATGAGCGTAAACAACGCAAAAAACAACAAGGAAAACACGTCATATTGATATAGCCTCAACGTAATAAAGAAAAGGCTTAAAGAAATAATGTTGTTATAGATCAATTAGCTATAGATTAAAATACAAGGGCAATAATATTAATTATGAATTATTATTCAAAGCCTAGACAGTTTACATGAAAGCCCTCTTAGCAATGTGTTGATGTTTTTATTATTGTTAATGTTTGCAATTTTTTTTTGTTTATTGTTTATTTGCTCTTTTTATGAAATATGTGGGCCTACTTGAAAAAATGCAATAGTATTTTGAATTGGGGTATTTAAGTGTGAACATCCTGTGTTAATTCTTTGTGTTTATTTTGTTTATTTCTATTTTGTCGTTTGGAAAGTGAAACACTTTTAGTTTATTTTACTCATTTACACAATTTGTATACAGGCCTAATCGCCACGATGAAATGAAATGTTCCTTCTGTAAAATGTAAGACTTTTTAATATTTAATAAATTGTGATTTATTTATGGACCAGTGGCATTATTTTTTGGTGTCTGTCTCCTGGCAGTTCCTCATCACAAGGTGCTCTTGCGCGTGACTGTGGAGTGTGTGGATGGAGCCTGCAGCACATGTCGGCTATTTGCAGCTCGAGGTGCAGAACCAACATGACCTGATTTTTGTGCTGCAGTTCAGATTTGTGTAAACGATGCGCAGCGTCTGTCTGGTCAGTTTGGCTCATTTACATGAGAAACAAGACGCATATCAATCCTCTTCTGCCACCATTAGACTCTATCTATTATTCAGCAATCACTTTTGACGGCAACCGAAAGGAAGAACGTGCTAACCCAACATCATCAACACAGATCTGCAGCCAGCAAAATGCACAGGTTCTTTTCAGGGAGATGTATCTGACCCCTAAATCACCCATTTATAGGCAAAAAAAAACACGAGGAAAAGGTGCAAGGCTATTGATTTATCTATGATTATTATTATAATTATTATTAATATCATTATTCCCGCTATTAGCCTATTGTTATTATTGAGCTTTTACGCAGGTGTAAAATAATGCAGATGAAATCTGATGTGAATATTGCCTATGTTTGTGTTCCAGTTAGAAAATAGGCCCACTTTTTGAATAGCTTTCAGAGGAAACTTATGGCAGAACAGAGGAAATCAGCATTTATGCCCTCTGAGTGACGTATTAAAATGTTTGTTTTATTTATTATTATTTTTTATTAAACGCAGTAGTCATTAATATGAAGCTTTGGTCACAGAGGTGAACTAATTCTCTTTATGTGTTTTTTAACGCGTTGGTTCACAAAATCAGAGCCCCACGAAAATGTAAGCAACAGAAACATGACCGGTGTTAACCAATCCCGTCCTCAACTCTAGAGAACAAATAGGCTTTCCGATACCGCAGGTGCACTTGTGGACAAATTAAACAACTTGAGTTGCATAAATTCCTCCACATGACGACGTTTAAGAACACGACGAGATGAAAGATGACAGGTGGAAGTCAGTGACACACAAGACACGTGCACATCGAGGATTAAAGCCAGCGGTCAAATCCAAGTGAGTCCTGCGTCACAGCCTCTGGATGCCGTGACTTCAACTCCGCGATATCGCCCTGACTTCTGTTTAGGACAGCGCGTCCGCAAACGAAAACACTGTAAAT
The DNA here is from genome assembly GCF_951799975.1 of Gobius niger. Taxonomy (NCBI): domain Eukaryota; kingdom Metazoa; phylum Chordata; class Actinopteri; order Gobiiformes; family Gobiidae; genus Gobius; species Gobius niger. The sequence goes on along the minus strand of NC_136855.1, from coordinate 23,994,781 downwards.
AACGAGACTGCATTTCCTATGGACACTGACCATTCGAATCAAAGCAGCGAAGTCAAATCTGACAGATAGCGAGAGTGACAAAAGACCAAATAAATCTAAAATACATTTTGAAGCAACACTTTCCTACATTTTAGCTCATAAACTACACCAGCATCAATGACCAAACCAAAGAGCCACGTGATCAACTGAAGCTGCACGCATCAGAAGGAAGAAGCCAAATACTGGAGCCATCAGGAGAGGAGAGGAAAAACTTTCCTTTGGTCAAAGCTTCCCGTGGAAGAATTTTAGATGTTGACCACATCTATTTATCCATATATTTATTTAGTTTCTCAACATAATCCTGTACCAGGTAAGCACAATAGAAATGATTGATAAAACGTTTATCCTGAAGCTGTCAATAAGCTGTGACCAGTAAAACATACCACAAAAGTAAAAAGCATTTAGCTTCATGTGAAACCATTACATGCAAAATACATTTCACAAAACTCCATAAGTCACTCATTTGTCCGACTGCAACGTTAAAAAAAATAAAAAAAATCTCTTGGCACTTGAAATTACACCTGCATTCACCTGCACATGGACCACATGGCCTGATCCAGCTGTGATCCCCTCGCCTTCACGCATTCGTGCACCAATCGACAGACCTCATTCCTGTAGTGAACAATCCCTCAAACATAAAAAGTAGTTTTGTTTAGTTCAGGCCCTTCTCTGGCTGAAATCACAGAGGGGGTTAACCACTGCACTGAGTCAATAATGGAGGTAAATAGAAGCTTGTGGATTTCACTTTTTCTCCTTTCATTTTTATTGTTTAGTTAAGTGTAGGGACTCGTATAGGAATCACTGGGGGTAGTTTACAATTGTCATGTTGAGTCCACCCGAGAATCACAGGATCTGTATTATATATAAGATATTAATCAATTCCGAGTGTAGTAACTTCCCATATTCACAGCATAGTACTACTATTTAAAAGAAATAGCCCATCTATAAACCTGAAAATATAGTAATGTGACCTCCTGTTTGTGGCAGATGAGAAAAGGCATGTTGGATCCGTATTATTTCTATGACAAACCTAACTATTGAGGTGAATTCAGGTTTAATTCTCTCAGAATTATTAGAAAGTCTTTAGAACCTTTGGTAATGAGACACAGAACTGCAGGTCACAAGTGCCCATAGTATTAGGTTGAACTCTGCACATTGTCCCACGCAAGTTTAACAAAACCTAATTATAAAGCAACACACAGCACGTTTAGTGTTAGATAAGCAGTTTACACCAAGAAGCATTTCTTGTATATATGTTTGACCTCATTAATATTCTTTAAAGGTCTCAAAACTAAGGCATTCAATGGATTAGTGTATATTGTCTATACATTGTACAACATTGTATTTCATTTTCTTGCAATAAACTTAGTATTCATTTTGAGTTGTACTGAAGAAAATTAAAATACACTGTCCCATGTCTTGATGCAAATATTCCACATGAGAGATGTATCGTCTAACAAGAATGATAACCTACGTCGTTTTGTCTTTCTTTCTTTCTGATCTTATGTTTTTATATGTACAAATGCATTTCCTCAGGAGGGTGCTGGGTTTGGGCTGTTTAGAATTGTAAATGTGTTGCATAGGCCCTGCTGTCCAATTACATATATCTTTCATGTATGAAATCATGCATGTCTTCCTCTGTACGGGGGGGGTGGGGGGTTGGGGGGGGGGGCACAAAGGGACCAGCCCAGAGTGCCGCCCACATGAAAAATAAGGTCTAGTGTCAGAGCCCTGAAGGCCAGAGAGGGGAGCTGCTCAGTCAGACCTGCCCACTCACACTCCACTGCATCGTGCTGTGCTAGACCAGCTGACCCAGAGCATCTTCATCTCACAGATTTCAGAAAACATTCTACATAGGCACTATACCTGATTTTTTTTCTTCTAGTAGATGAAGACATTTGTTTTGTCCTCCTTTAGTATCTTGTAAACTCAGACATCTCTGTGAAAAACACTGTCATTTGTATCAATTTCATCAACTCTCAGGTTAGTTTTCTAGCATTTCTGTGACAATGACCTTGAAAAGTTACCCTGCAAGTTGTGAAATGTGCCGATAAACACGTCCCAGTGAAGAATCGGGATGTAAAAGGAATGAGTTTGGAATTAACATTTTAATTCAGTTACTTCCTCTTAAATTGTTTGCAATAAAAAAAAATCAGGTATAGAGCCTTTAATCACACCCATAACAAGGAAATACTGATGTGTAGGGCTCAAATGTTACAATTTTTTTTCCAAGAGTTTTAGAAACGTGTAAACATATTTATCACATATTTGAAGAGTTAATTTGCAGATGTCTCTGTTTCCCTTTTTGGTTACACTTTATTTTACACTACCTTGATACATTGTAGCAAAGAAAATTTAGCACATTGTACTCTGCTTTGTAACAACCTGTAATAACTTGTACCTATGCAGTATGTACAAAATGGAATAATGTGTATTAGTACTTTGGAGGTACATGATGAAATAAGGCTAAGGATAGGAGTTAGAGTCTTATTACCTTACGTACCTCTAAACTACAAATACAACTGATTCTATTGTGTATGTAGCACATAGGTACAAGTTATTACACACTGTTACACTTCACATTACCTTGTACTAAATTTGGCTGGTACAATGTATCAAGGGTAGTGTAAAATAAAGTGTTTCCTTTATCTATTTAACACAATTCAAGTGTCGTCCTTCAGTGTCATATTATGATCGCCGCACAGGCACAGTAGGTTGGAAAAAGAAAATCTGCAGATGTATGTGACTGTATGGACTGAAATATTACAGTATTCATCAAAAAAACAAAAAACTACAGGACAGTATATCATGAAGTGACAATTTATGAAATAGCCGTTTACTTTAGTCAGACCCACTGTGTGTTCAAAGCTGGGATGCAGTTGAAGAGCTCATGGCACAGACAGCAGGAGACTTCATAACCTTACCTGATACGGTTGTGGTCTGAGTCCAGCACACAGAAGCCGTTCCAATGCTGTGTCCGTTTTAAGGGGTTGTTTGAAGTCCTTAGGTGGAAAGGTCACACTCTCTGGGTCACAGCAGGTTGGTCAAAGCCATGGTCGGTGATACTTGCTATTGCTAATGTGCTGACTTTTGTCTTCTTTGTGTTCACAGAAAATAATTAAATATAAAGCTATCAATGTGGTGCCTGGGCACCTGAAAGGTTTTGGTGATATTCTCCTAGAATTCCAGGTATTTCCAGGATTTCCAAAGCTATATTCTTTGGGATTTAGGGACTCCCAGGTCACATGAAGAGACAGTCAAAAGAGAATCATCACCTGAAAGAAAGCACAAAAATAAACTGGTTAGAAGGATGTTTGGAAGACATTAAAGAGTGACAGTTTTACTCATCATAAAAGTGAAGCTACTATTGCAGTATCCCAACCAAAATACATCATAATGAACGTCTCTCAAAGAAACAAACCAAAGCAGTAGGATTCCCTTCAACTTCAGAAATAATTAGCTGTTTGGAAACTGAAAAAATAATTATAGGTACTGTATGCTATAGAATTATACTATGAAATATCTCTTATAATTAAAAAATGTTAATAGCAAATCAGTTGCTGTTAATATTTTCCATTGTTAGTACAATTGCAGAAAGTAAATCGTTGTGAGCTGAACAAGACGTATTCCTGTATAGACATATTTAATTGACTGCTATGCAGAGGATCACTCGTATGTGACAACAAAGTCCCTTAGACAATACATATTTATTCGCTGTCAATTCCAGTTAAAACATGGTAGAAGAAACTTTGAATTCCTCATGGGATGGGCCTGCTTTGTGCAGACTGACAAAAATGCGCTTGTCATATGTTTCAATAATTCCATCGCGACTCAAATTCGGTTCAGAAAACAGGCACGAGAGTCAGGCGTTTGTGATAGCTGAAACGCTCTTTTGAAGCCTCTTCTATTTGGAAACTGTGCATGATTATTTTTACCTCTGTGGTTAAAACCCATGTTTAATTGTTCCCAAGAGTTCTTACCGGTGGTGATTAGGAGCTCTGGGAGCAACATTTAAAACTGCTACAAAAATAACTGAACTTTTGGCCACTGGTCTACACGAGTGACAGCAGGCAGATATTAGTATTTGAGTTTATTCAGTGTTTAATACTTTAGTTCTAAAGCAAACAGAGCATATTTTACACATTGATTGTTTGCAGTTGTTTACTAGACAACATGAGTCCACAAAAGATGCATACAGTGGCGGAGAAGTTACAACAGATCCTGTTAATTTGTTGTCTCAGTGCTTTAAAGGGCACGACTTACAGGTTTGTCGGTGCGACCTGTGGGAGTGAGTGTGTCGGATCAATAGCCCACCCACAGCAGAGCCGCGGGCCATCCCTGACCGGGCTATTGATTAGGACTGGCTCAGCTGCCAATAGCAATGTGCAGGATGTGACACCAGGCTTAGACAGAGCTGAGGAAAGGGGATTCTGAATTGCCAGTGGCAGCCCCACAGCACACCGCAGATAAAAGTCAATTCCACTTAACCAAATCACTGACAACTAAATAGTTAGCAGACAGAAGAATGCCAGGAGTCTCTGATGGCAGCAGCTGGATGGCTTTGGGGATTTCCTCCACTCTGACCTGTGTCACAAAGCTCAATAGGCCATGGGAGAAACACAGTGACTTAAGCATGTGTGTAAGCAGCATGACCTTTCACTATCTTTAATCTGATCACTTATCAGGACATAAGTACACTGTTTTAGATCGTCATTAAGGTCAGGGCATTTGGATCACACAGCTGGAATGACAGATGTTGATGAAAAGTTTTCTACAGCATTTACAGTATAAAAAATACACACTAATATATCTGTTGTATGATAGACAGAAAGGCCAAACTGAGGGCTGTCGGACAGACTGGACACTGGCTCGAGTTCACTGTGGTCAGAATAGGATACTTTATCTCCTCATAGGCCATCAGGGTCATGGATTGGGAATTTGGGAAAGAAAGATACAGCTATATATATAAAACTATATAACTACATTTCTAATAACTAATATATATATATATATATATATATATATATATATATATATATATATATATATATATATATATATATATATATTTATTTATTTTTTATTTTTTTCAAAATCACAATTATTATTTATAGCTGTAAACTATTCAAATTGATCTGTTTTCAAGTATTTGGTAGTGTATGAATAAAACACATTCTTATTATTTGCCAGCTGCATGTGCAAGCTGAGTTCACGTCTGTGTAAACCCTTTATGTACATACTAAAGGAGTCCTGACGCTCGTTAGATCTTCTCTCGCGGCAGTTGCTTGGCACCGTTCATATTAAATCACAATAATGGCAGATGAGCAGCCACAGTACACAGACAGGCGCTTATTTGAAACTGCTTTTTATTACACTTTGTTCCATTTAATCAAAAAAAAAAGTGAAAAGATAACCTAGTTTAAAAAATCCCAGATAAACAGCAACCATTGCATCTTTAAATAATAGATGATCTGCTGCCTCTTACAGACGGGAATATAACTGAAAATAATTGAAGACAACAATGTCCTATAAGCGCAGCATTCGAGCAGTGCTGATTCAGAGCCCTTCAGAACTTCAAACATTCACTCATAAACTATGGATAATCCGTGGAAGAGAGACATGCTTCTGTTTACAATTTCCGTCTAATTAAAGCAACGGCGGCGAGGTCCACCTTTGTTAAAGTTGATGTGTATGTTTGTTAGACCTCCCCGCAAAAGTGTACCACCGCACAAATTAGGTGCAGAACACCAAACAAAACAAACAATAACAGTCAAATATGATCTGCAGTCAAGGAATAAATATTTCACCTTCATCTGTGTCTGACACACTTTCACTCAAGAATAAAGGATTCCTAATAACTAACTTGGATTTAAAAGGGTGACCTTTTGGACCTGTATTAATTCACAGGAAGGTGTGAAAAATTATATAGTGTGACATTAAACAAACTGTGCCTTCCACAGTGTAGATTGAAGTATAGTATAACTAACTTTAAAGAGACAAGTTAGAAACAAAATCAGGGCAATGGTGCAAATACTCAAATCTTTGGTTGTATATTATGATTATTATCAAAACAAAAGCTCCTAATATGATTGTGAATAGTGAATAGATAGTTCTAAGGTTCAGTTCAATTCAGAATAGACCGAAAAGGTGGTATTATGTTTGCACCTATAACAATACTCAACCAGGTAGGGCCTTTATCGTAAACTCTTACAATAAGAGGCCAGACGTTTTATTGAATGTCACTAAAACATGGACCAAATACTGCCAGGTACATGGGGATAGCTGTGAATGGACGTCTGTCTATATCATAAGCCAATGTTTGACTGTATAAGGCTACATGTGAGGAGCAGTGAAATTAGGTGAGCGTGGGGCTGATGAAGGTGAGCTTTTCCCATTTTCCCCGGGTAAAAAGGTCAACACGGCTCTGTGTGTCTAAGAGGGATAAGGCAGGCCGGGATGATTAATCACTGGACATAATAAAGGCTCACACCATGAGCGCTGCGTCCAGCTGATTCAGGGATATGATTGGGCCCGATTAGGAAGGAGAAATAATCACTCCTAACACCGCATTCATAGGCCACTCATAATGATATCTTCTGATTGGAGCTTGGAGAAGATAATAAGGATGGCCTTCAAAATGGACTCCCAAGATTATTTCTTTAACTTCATAACACGTGGCTATGGGGCCTGGGTGCAACAGATTTGAGGATTAAGACAAAATGACCTTTCACGTTATGCAGCCATGTTTAAAAGATGAAGTTTACAGTGATTCATAACGAAACGACATTTGAAAAACAGCACAATGCTCTTTGAGGTGGCCATACAACAGGCCAAAACCCCCTGGTGAGGGATTACTGCGCCTGCGAATGCACCAGGGGTTGGACAGTCCAGTCAGTTGGGGAATATTAGTGAAAAAATATTTATCACATTTAAATCAATCAGGAAGGACACAAGTCAATGTCCCACAAAAAGGGCAACTAGCATTAGTCTTACATCTTTAGCATTAGTTAGGAATTTAGTAAATGATTGACCATATTAGTACAGTTCTGCAAACATATTACATTGAAAATCATTTTTATGAGAGAGAGGACTCACATGGCCCTCACCAGCAGATGCATCATTCATTGCAAATCACTCTTTTCTCTCTTTTTGAATGAGGTCAGTAACGCCTGTCAGCTAAAGCCCAAATGTTGAGCACGGCATGGGTTTGTATTTCAACTTAAGTGTTGTCATAGCCAGCCTCGGTGTCTATCAAACCCTCCCATCTCACTGTTCTTTACAAAAAATAAATATCTGTCAAAAATGGCAAGGTGTCACTTGTTTCAAATGCAAACCAGCATGTTTAAAAGATTTGCTTCAATCAAATGATATCACATTGGAACTAGAGCTGTACACTTGTGTCTTACAGCGGTGTCACCTTTGCACATTTGCAACAAACACTGATACAAGTCAAACAATGTGACCCAAGTATTTGTGTTCTTAAGAATATTTAGTCAAATGAAACAACTTTTCTTCCTCTTGGAAACCTTGAATATTAACAGAGAAACTTTTTTCCCAGGTATTTGACTAGTGGCCAACTTCTCTGGGCCTCTTTGATGTGAGACACTGCCTACCCTTATATTTACAGCCCAGCGCTGCAGCGACTTATTTTTATAACCTCTATTATTTTCAGTCATAAATATTCAAATCCAGATCTTAAATCCCAGCTTAGAGAGAATAGCCAAAAACAACATACAGCTTTCCCATGCTCCACTCCTCTATAGGAAATAATTATGAAGATTAATATCCAAATCAAACAGAATGCAGAGAGGAGGCAAATACAACGCAGTAAAAATAATACTCGCATATGGAAGAGGCAAGTATTGTTGGTCAAAGAGCTGTTGTTTTGTTCTAGTTTGAGCATTTTGACACATTTGGAATTTGCTCCTCAGCTGTGAATTAATATTGCCGTTTCAATATTAATCCTGATTCAGTCGTGGATTAGTTTGCTATTGTCCCCTCTCCCGGAGCCCCAAATAAAGGCGCTGACATAGAGAAGAAATCTATAGCTCAGCGCCCCGAGAACAAAGGCCTCTGCTCACACAGATAACACTTGTTCCTGCAACATGCTTCCAACTCACCGCTCTCCTCACTACACTCTTCTTCCTCACTGGGTGTCACCCTCTCCACTCCTCCTCTCATCTCCTTCACCAAAACTTTGCCATGGTAGATTTGCAAGGCAATTGTGCCCTTAAACCGTGCAGTTTTCTTAGCTTATGCCATGCATTTTCCAGAGTTTATCAAAGAATACAATGGGGTTATGCTTTCACCATTATTCTCCAGGCAACAACAGTAATTTAAATGCAGCCGTACTACTGAGGCAGGGCACAGCCCTGCTGTCTCACTATGGAACACAGAAAGATGAAAATGCGTTACAAAAATGCACTGCATTACTTTGTTGACCTTTCCTGTTCTTATAGTTTACAAACAGCTGTGAAGCTCCTTCCTCTGGGCTCTTTGTACTTCTGAGACTGGGACTGATGGAGGCACGCCACGCTTAAATGAAGGCCTTTTCTAACTGCCTCCAACGTGGTGCACAAACACAGTCAACAAACACATTTACTTTATCTGAGCCTCCGAAGCTGCAGGGAGAAAGTATACTGCACAAAGATACGATGGCACCCTTTTAGGCAAGTATTTTAATACACCAGTTGTTGAGCTACAGAAGATCGAAACGTGCATCCCACACAGAAAATAGAGCAACAGCCACTATTTGCCATCACATGAAGTAATATGTTTGAAATGCTGTGATTTAATATTAGCCATAGAGTAAGTGTAATGGCACTGCATATAGAAATATGTTGTATATGAACAATCACTGCTCTGTGACAGCAGCACTACATACCTGCAAACGCTTACACCCAATCTATCATGACTTTGTGAAAACAGATGAGAACATTGAGTGCTGGTAGGGCTAAATGTGTGAAGCCAGGCTCAATAGCATGTGAATACTGACATGTAACTGAGAGCAGGGTGAACACACAGGATGGATAGAGGTAGGGACAAGGAGAGGAGAGCACGATAAGTATGGCTGCGATCATGATAAAAGAAGAGGGCTGAGGTGAGGGGTCTCAGACCTGCAGTCATTTTCATGCCATAATGTTGTTAATCAATCTGTGTGTGTATGTGCAGCCCCTAAGTCTGGAAGGGGTTAATGGGAAATCAATGTGAGGGATGTGCTTATGAGCAGGACAAGGGGAACGGACTGGGACAGCAAAGGAGATCCAGGGGCAGGCAAGTTTCCTGCTCCAGATGTTATCTGTCATTCACAGTGACACTCTGGTCACCAGATGTTTAGGCTCAGGATCTAACGCTGCAGCAGATCAATATGGGTCAAGTGCATGCTAATATTTACAATCATCAGTACGCAGCAGACAGTGATGTCTTTGCAACAGAGACATGTCACCAGGAGACGGATAGTCTGTATCTTTATTGAAACTATTATTTCCTGCTTGCACATTCATTTATTTAAAAGACATATAGACTCAATAATGGACTGACAGAACAATGTCTGCATCCATTGTCCATTAAAAAAAACAAAAGTGAATGGTGATTGGTAAGGAAAGGTAAAATAAATAGAGTGAAAATGAGCCATGTGTAGTTTTGTGGAGGCCTGAGGGCACTAAGAGGAGTAAGGAGGAGGTGGGGTGTGGGGGAACCCGGAGCACGTCCCAGTGCAATGATCTTCTTTGTAGTCTGAGCAGCCAGAAGTAGCCAGAGGCTTGTGCTCTAACCCTTAACACTCAGAGAGGCTGATTGGGGAAATTACACCACAGAGCAATAATTAATCAAGTAAATGCTCTGCCGCTTTGATTCAGATTACATTAACATATTATCAATAATGTATTAATCAAATACAAACAAACACCTCTGTGAAATGGCATAGTTAACTAACACCAGAGGAAAACTTGTGCGTGTTTAGCCAATTACACTGAAAGTAGAAGAGAAGGCAGCATGGAAGCAGCTTTTCTCTGAGCCCAGGACCCCTCAGCACATATCTGTTTCAGTTCATCAACCCCTGTCTTCATCACCCATTTCATAAGCTTCCACCAAGAGGCAAAAATTATGAATTCATTTATGTCTAACAAAAGCCAAATGCATCACATGGAATAAATAAACACACTCCTGATGAAGCAGTATAAAAACACAATAAAAGTAATTTGTGCAAAGCTACTCCAGCTCCGATTCCCAAAGTAGGTAAGTGGATTGAAGAAAAGAGTTTGTCACTTTTATCATTTTAGCGAGAAGTTGAATCTTCTGCGCTTTTGTATTTTCTCTTAAATGCATGTTGTGTTTCTCTTTGATAAGTTGTGTTGTTTAAAAGCGTCCGTTCTCGCCTCACGCTTTGTTCAATGGGGGGAACTTCATGCCCGGGGATTTTCTAAACACAATTCATCAAAGTGGAACGCCGCTCTTTTTTATGCATTCCTAATCCTTTTTGCTGCAGATGAGAGATTTGCTGTTCAGACTCATTAAGATTAAAGCATTTTGCCGGAGTTATTTAAGAATGCAAAGTTCCACGTGAGACCTCTCAGAGTTCAGAACAGAAAATCCTATCGACACGCTTGGTGCACCGAGGGCTCATCTTAGCCTATATTTCTATATTTGGTGATTGAGTGATAGTATTAGCGATGCTCCTTCCTTCTTCATTAGAGGCTGCACAATGACTTCTGCTCTTGCACTTTCAATGGGAGGTAATTGCTCACGTTGGCTTCAGTTGTTAGTACGACAGAGCGATGTGACAAAGTGAAACGTGCTCTGATCCCTGTGACCATTTCCTTTGTTATAAAGTACTTTAAACTACTATTATATCATCTGGTGAAAAAAAATCAGACACAAATCATTCTGTTTTTTTTTTTTTACGTTATGCTTACTGCTGTTCCTGTTATATAATTGATGCGTTTTGTCTTGTTAACATTGTATTTGTTAACATTGTACCAGTATTTGTTTCTCTGGCCTCAGTCATCCGTCCAAGAGCTCCTCCTGTTCTTGCTTTAAGCCTCGGTCTCGGCACCTCTCCCAAAACTTCCCCACTTCTGGTGTCGCAATCTGGTTCCATTTTAGAGTTGGCCTTGAGAGTGTAACAGAGAGTGTAACAGAGCTCCTTTCTCTCTCCCTCCACCGCATATTTAATCCCTGTGCTTATGTCAAACTTCATTACGGGACCGTGTAGGTAGAAATAACAAGCAGGGCCACGAGGACGGCGAGAGAGAGCGGAGTGAGAAGAGGTGTGAGAGGAGAAAACAATACAGATATATATGATTTGGGGAGAATGACCAAACACTAGGGGTGGGGACCTCTGTGCACCTCATGATTCGGGACAATACGCGATACTTGGCTCACAATCACGTTAACTTTACGATGTGCCGATACTGCGATAATCGATATATTAAAACCTACGATGCATCACGGTTTTCTTAGAAATCATTTGAACATACTGCATATTATTTATACACACCCCTTTTGTTAAATAGGCAAGTGAATAAATGATCCCTGACTTACACACTAAAAATGGGTCATTGATATGTCAGAAGCATCACTTAATTTACATTTAAATAAACAAGAAACCACAGTCCTATTCCAAAAGCAATAAAGCCCAAACCCCAAATTAATCTTATTTATTATTTTTAAAAACATAATTAAAAGTAATGCATTTGTGTAACAGTGTTTGGTCCAAGTGCTGTCCTCTACCTGTCTGGCTGACTTTCGTTGGCCACTATTCACAGAAAACTGTGGAGCACTGCATCCTCATTAATATGCATGACGTCACTCATTAATATGCATAAGTATCGCTATCGGGGGAAAAAAATCGCATCGTCCCGCAAAATATCGTGATATATCGGAAAACCGATATATTGTCACACTCCTACCAAACACAAGACTTTGATGCGCAAGAGAACTCTCACCAAGAAACACAAAAGAATGATGTGTGTTTGAGTAATTCAATAGCATTCAGTAAATGAGAATTGTGAAAGAAGAGAAGTTAGCTGTCCACATTGGCCACATTTTACACAGCAGATGCCATGCACACTCTCTAAAATGTTTTTGTTGTTGTTGCGCAAAACCTGTTTGTGTGGATCCAGACCATTGTTAAGACACATCTTGTTTAGATCTGGGCACTTTACAGCATTGGAAGTATTGTACGTTAGGAGCACCGGTGCTTTGGATGAGAGCTATGCTCATGTTTTAAATGTTGTGCATATTTAATAAGCAACAATTATTTTCCTCATAATATTGATTACATTCTTGAGTAGCATTGTTACGGTATGTAGCAAATGAATAATTAAATACTTAAGTCATAATCAGGACTCCTTTTTGTGAGCTATCGAAATACCTGTAAAACATGATTAGCATTTTGTTCAATAATTATTTTTAATAAAGTCTGAACTGAGCTGAACTGGAGCTGAACAATTCCCATGCGCCCCCCTCCAATCCTCCAGAAATAATCATTATCGCATGTCAGTCACAGCTTTGAGTGTGCCGGTGTATTTGTGCACAAAAAACTATTTACTCTGTAGAAGTGGAACAGTTGGGGGAGAGATGTTTAGTCTGTCAGTTTAAAACTATTACCTCAAACTCTGAAAATATGAGCCGAGCCTGTCGTGCATCGAAACAGAGAGACAGCACTGTGAAGAACAAACCTTTGAAAAGTCGAAATCAATTTTTAGGGGAGTAACTAACAAACGCTTCGCCGCAGCCAAGAAAGGGGGAACTTTTTTTTTTTTCCCATTCAAGTTTGAAAAGAATATTCATTCCATCTTTGTATAGCGAAACATCACAGACACCATATATGTACCCCTAGCAGGTATAAAAATCTTTTTTTTACCTGGTCGTAACATATACTATCATGTGCATCTGGTTATTATGGAGCGGAACATATAACAAGTGACAGCGCTATATTAACAACTGACACCGCTCACTCAGAAGATCTAGCATTATTTGCGCCCTGGGTCAGAAAACAAATAAGCGCCTCCTCGGCCACGGTGAATCACAAGCTTGTGGTGAAATTTCTGAGAACAGACCACAAGAGATGCCATTCGGAGGATGTTCGGGGCCGAGTCAGCACATTCGCCATTGCTCGAATCTCTAACCCGATTTGACTGTTTATAACAAATGAATGGATAAAAAAAATGACGTGTTGACAGCATCTTGCATCCACAAGCCTTAATGTGCTCCTCATCACATGCCATATTTCAGTGTGGCCTGTCTGGATTAGAGGCTCATATATCGGCAGGCACTCATGCGGCTACAAGGCCTGCCGATGTGTGCCTGGCCTTTTTATATTTGGAGGCCAAAAGGGAGGAAGATGACCCTGGGATGCTCTTCAAAAAAACATCTAAAACAGTGCTTATACCCTCCCACTATTTTAGGCCACAATACTACAGCCATAGCCAGACCTTCCCAGAGTGAACAGGAGTGGTGTCCCGGGATAGACCCTAAGAGGCAGAGTGGTTCCCATGCCACTGGTGCTACGCCTGGTGCACTACACGGCGGTATTTATAGTATAGGGCAGCGCTGCAGGGCCAGGAGAGAGGGCATGCTTGTTTTCCTTTCCATTCCCCAGGCTCCAGCCTCACATGTGGGTGTTAAATATATACTGGGAGCAAATGCAGGAAAAAAAGGCTGTGGTTTACCCCTAAATAAGAGGGCTTAAGGAAGCAATAAAGCGTAATAGAAATCACACAGTGAAAAGGCTAGTTGGAGATGGCAAAAATGAGGATTTGCACAGTTGGGGAAACTTTCAAACCAGGAAGTAGTTAAAGTAACGTTTCCTTGTTGTCGCCGCTTTCAACATCAAAATAATTTCTGCATCCAAGAACTAAGGCCCCGTCTCTCCTGCTGCCTCCTCTACATACTGTGAAGTGCGTCTCTCCTGTTGGGCTTCCAGGGATTCGCCACTGACATTATTACCATGATCAAAACAGAGCCTATAAATACTGAGCTCTATGATGAATATAACAGCGATTATGGGGCAGGCGTAATTAGACGAGGAAGGGAAGAGAAAAGGCTTATTGAAGTTTGCTCTGTTTGGGTGATTGGGAATTTCTTTCAACCTTGTGTCATAATGTATGATGGATTACAGAGGCATTGGCAGAGTGGTAATCAGCTGGTCTCTCTAAGGGGCTCTTGAGTTGTCTTCTGTACTCTATTCTGTTTTAGCGTTCTACCTTCAGTGTATGGAACGGCGTACAACCGTGTTTTGTAATGAGAGCAAACAATTATTTACCTCGACATAGAGGACTGTTCAAATAAACTCTTCTGTCCCGTTAACTTTAAAAGGGAACAGACAAAAACCTTAAACCCCCCAGTACTGTCAAACATCTATATATCGTCTAAGTTTGGAAACCTATAATCAAGCTTTTAGTTTATACTTATTGGGTTGCTGTCAATGCAAGCTTAAACAAAAGTCAAGGGCATTCCTACAGGGTGTATACTTTTAGATGTTGCTTAATGCACAGTCATAACCTATTGTTAAGGAGTTGAAAGAAGAATTGTATTTCTCTGTATGTACTCACATGAAGAACTGATCATAAAGCATATTCTGACTTTCTTATCTTTCGACAGTAGCTATTGTAATATACGAGAGTTTACATTTACAATGACAAAAAATGGAGCTCTATGATATCCTTTTATTCCAATGCATACTCAACAGTTTCTCCAAACTGCAGCAGCTTTCTAGTCCACACAGTTCCAATTCAAACCATTGAATCCAATGAACACATTTTTAACAACAGTCTAAATCCCGACCCTGTAGTGTCCGTCCCACTCAGCTCTTGCGTCACAAAGATTCCACAGCTCAGGACTCTGTTTTTTCATACTTGTGGGAAAAGAGCCATTCATGTTTTCTTGGATGCTTCACACATTCCTCACCCAGTCTTCACTTTGTGGGGCCCCAGAGACAGCTCAGAGCAGCAGTCACCCAGAGGAGGTGCCCCGCAATAAGGGTGTGACTAATTTTGAATAGGAAAGGAAATTTGTGATAGATTATTTGGGATGGAGTTGCTAAGCAGGGGGAACTTTGAAGGCATTAATTACTTTTCCCCGAGTCTGATGAGTCTAACAGGACACACAGTTTCCAGCTCATTTAACCTCTCCAGCACAGCTGGAATTACAGATAACCAAACATCTGGAAGTTAGAAAACCACTTGGAGATTCTAGAAGAAAGGTTATTTGAAAGTTCACGCTATGAACAATATCCCATTGCTGAAAAGTTCACATTTTCTTGTAAAAATGGATCAATGATTAAATGGATATCAGTTTTGTGGGCAAAAGTTCATATCTTTTTGCATTTCAATTTTCTTCAATATCATAATCAAAAAGGAAACAATGCCTTATTAGTATTTCCAGCACACATTTTGTAAAGCCTGTTTCGAGATGTGTTCTGAATATTTAAAACAGTAGACTCAACTGAAAGTTCATCCTAACGCAGCTGTTATTCAGTTATGATGCACAGCACAGTCTTCTTGCAAGTTCAGTCTCATCCTAAAATTCCTAACCTCAAAACCTTAAGACAAAGGTAGTTAGCCTTGATTTATGCACGCTTCAGCCGAGGATGAAGAGAGCAGGACACAGTAGCAAAGCAATTAATTCTGATGCTGAAAACATTATTAATGGTAATGTTTAAAACATCAAAGAGTGGCTGACAGAGACACAGCATCTCCACTCTGACAAGACGGAACAGATGAGCTCACAGGAGTCAGGCCAGGTGAGGCACAGGGGAAACACGCTCTGTCTCTCCATTCATTTTCATCACAATTTCCAGCTGAAGTTTAACTTCAAAGCAGTTTGAGTGTCTTTTAGGTGCAGTGACACAATATGAATATGACTACAATATTATTACATAGTTTGTAAAATCTATTATGCTTCATAAAAGTACACAAAACAGTGTAAGCAGGGACAAATCATATGTAAAATAAGTTACTTTTGTTGAAGTTGGACATAGGACTTTTGTGGCTGTGATATGATGCAACATTAGAGTATTTGAATATGGTCCTAATGAGTGAGTGGGCAGTGAGCCCCTCCTCTGTGTGTGAACTTCGCAGTAGCTTTGGGCAAAGGGATAAAGCTTCTTGCGCTCCCACATGTTCATTTACCCCCCACCATCAAACCAATTGAACCAGGGAGTCTGAGGGGAGCCACATTGATATTCACTACACATCTCCATCCCCCAGCCACAGCCATCCCCACTGGAAACATTATTTCATTACATATATTATGCATTCAGCATAAGGGAGCTGGTGAATGTTCAGTGTGCACATGTGTGTGTGGCTGTATTCCAGCTCAGATGTTTCTATCTTCTGTATACACTGCTATGACAAGGAGGCTGTAAAAAGAGCTTTTAGCAGGGTGTGAAGGGAGAAGCCTTCAGGCTCTACTGTTTAAATAAGGTTGGCTTTACTATCTGACAAAGACATAATATTTATTTCAAACTGGTTCTATATTAATATTCAAAAATATAGTTTGCTGTTTTAAGGGATCTTGCTGTTTCTTCTTCTTATCTATTTGGTATATGAGCATGCACAAGGTGATGATGCAGGTAAGTTCATTATAGGGGAGATAAACACAACAGCGAGATGGATCTTGAAGATCGACAGAACTTCTTCACACAGGCCAATAGTCTTTGGGCTCTGGTCCAAATGTCCCCAGAATGGTTTGATTTGTTAATGTCTCGTTATAAAAGCCCTCTTAAAAGCACCTGCCGCCGTCTGCTCCAGTCTTTAAGTGGCTTAACAGAAGATACTCTTGTCTGATCTGAACTGGAATCAATTTGGAGAAGAAACCATTTCACCTCTGATTAAGCACTTCTCTGTCTCTGCTGTGGCATGCTGACCTTTCCATAGTCCTGTCTGGAGCAGTGAGGAGGAGCCAAACTAATGATACGCAGTTTAATGGGACAGAGGACGCAGGGGTGGGGCCTCAGGGTGCCTCCACGATGAACTCTGAAACTGGCATCTTAAAGATATGGGATTTTCTTCTTTTTATATGAAATAACAGTTGGATCAGTTCACATTATATTGAAATCTTAATAGTACATGAGATAATGACATTAAGGCTTCATGACAGTCACACTTTGACGATGAGGTAAGCTACATCGGTAGCCACAGGTGCTCTGGGCAAGACTCACAGAAGTGAATAATATCCTATAGTGCAGGTTTTATGTTGTGGAGGAAAATGTAGCACCATGATTAAAGCCATCTACACAAAGGGAGCTCATACAAACTCAGAGAAAAGCTTTCGCTGACCGATTGTAGCTGTTGAAAGTAATACACTACACATAGCACATATTCAAATGGTTCATGTCTAACATAATCTCTTTGCAGTGACTCTTCTGGCAAATAACACACATAAAGGCATATTATTTCTCACCTTCTGATACCAGTCTAGCAACAGTTTTTCTTTGACAATGCAGCGGTCCCTGAGGCAGCACAATCACTTAGATCTACACTACTTTCAAACCAAAGTTTAGTAGGACGACGGAGTGCAACCGAGATCAGCCCTCAGTCCAAATGTGGCGCTCCCTGACTCAGGCAAGCTGACGAGTACAGCCCAGAGGCCTGTGGAGTGCAGGCTCACCTCCAGTTCAAGCCGATTCCTCTGCCCTTTTATTTGCTCTCGTTTGGCTGCAGAAGGAACGTGCTCCACTCTGACCCGGGGGCACTCATCCAATCAGCTCGCTATCTGCTGCAAGGGCCTCTATAATAGTGACATTTTTCCACCTCGTCAATAAAGTGGTGAAAGCCACCCTCCACTCGCTACTTGACCATTTAACTTCTTCCTGAAAAGGCCCTTTCTTTCTGTCTGTCTCTATGTCTGCCTGAAATCAATAAAAAGCAGAGTAAGGGAAAGGGAGGCCAATGCAGCGGCACCAGCATTAACTAGCGCTCTGAAACGGCTGCACTACATTGGCGATAGTGGCAGAAAAAAGCATAGCGGAAAGGTACCGGAGTGCTTTGACTCTTTCTCATTCATAAAAGAGTGTGGAGATTACACTGCACAAGTTAAAGGTTCCATTTGCATGCACACATCTGGTGTCATGCAATAATGTTGTTAAATAATAATTGTGTGTTAATAATTACATATATACAGTAGATTTGATGTCTTCATTGAAATCCCGTGACTTTTGCACTTAACTGTAGCAGATCAGCCTATACTCTAGTGCAGTGGTTCCCAACCTATTTTCCTTGACTTTTCTTTCTGTGAGAAGGCCCTTGCATTCAGATGAAACAACACAAGTGAAGCAAGATGAAAAGGATAAAGGGTAAATGTCAGAAGATGGATATGAGCTCAAATTGGAGTTAGAAAGAAAAACAAAACGATATTCTGCTTGTCACCTTTTATGGCAGAGAAAGAGGCAAGTCTGACAACATCTGGGGAACAGAGAAGGCTTAACAGCCACACGCCACTCTCACAGACCACATGGACAACATGATGAGGGATTTAACTTCATTACTACATGCTCTGGTAATGAATGGGCTGTGGCCAATTGTGGGTGTGTGATAGTAAATTCCCAGTCAGCTTCTGTCGGGTTAACACTTTCTCTGCATAAATCTTTACCAAAACCATTTGTATCTTTGAGTGTGCGATGCATAAATTGAGTCATTGGCTACATAAAAACATGTCAGTCGTCTCCGATAATTATAAGAAAAAGAGGACCATGCAGTGGGTCGGTGCCGGTGTCAGGAGAAGCCTACTCTAGGGGACTGGAGCCTGTGTGTCACTGTTGCAGCCCGGGCCTTATGGCATGCAGATGTTTGTCTGGTTCAGCCACAGTTGTCATTCAGGAAATAGTTACACCACACTGTAATTATCCGCTCTGTGTAACATCCCATACATCATCACCAAAAGACATAATATGCAAAGACCCATCCCTGTCGTAAAAGTCCCACAACTCGTATCTGTTGTTGGTGTGGATTGTGTTATATTTAGCCAGTCTGTCAGTAGCACTTGCAACTGAAGAAACAGGATGTTCAAATGCAGACAGAAGTACAGAAAATGTCTAAGGTGCCTGCACAAGTGCTTTCATTTACATCGTGTTGAACTAAGGAATGAGGGAGGACTACAATCTCCTGAGAGATGGATGTTCCCCTGTGGCAGTAAAACAGAGATCATAGGTGTTCTTCCATTAGCCAATATATGCCTTTATTTATTTGCTTGTGTTTTCAAGTTATATGTTTATGCGGTGATTGGATGTGCATGTTAAATTCTGCAGAGAAGGGTCCTGACCCGGAGCAGGGCTGACACTGTAAGCACTGCTGAAAGGTGTGGTATATTCATGTAAGATAAGAGCGTTATGGGAATGAATGAAAGGGGATCATTAGGCCGAGATAGCCTCCCCGTTAGTAATTTATGCAAATACATTTCTTGGTTGTGCCACGGCTTGCCAAGCAATCGTCACCAGACTGCAAAGCGGGAAACAGCCTGGCTGTGGCTTGGCGCTCTGTAAAGTTTGCAGTGTAGACCTGGGAGGGCTGTAGCATACTGAGCGACAATGACACAGAACAGTGTGCCAACCCTCTTCCTGGCAAGGCGGGCAAATGGCGCACCAATCAGGATGGGGCTGGCTCGCTCGTAGGCAAATGGTGTGGCATTCTGGCCCTTTCGTCACCCCACCTCCCTCTCTGCTGCATCGCAGCTGCCCAGAATGATTTTATAAACATTTTGCCAGTGGATCAATAGCTGTATTGATCAGCCATTGTGAGAGTGATTCGTCTAAAACCCTGAGCTGCCTGAAGCTCAGCAATGGGAGGAGCAAATGAGAGAAGCTGCAATGGATGGAGAAAGAGAGAGAGTCTGCAGCCACAGAGAAAGGCAGAAGAGGTACAAGGAGGAGAACGAATCTGAGAGAACACACCACAGCTGAAGGTAGGTAGGAAGGCTTCGGACTCGCTGCCAGGCCACAGGGACGAAGGACCTGCCTGTGGTAATTGCTTTCTCATTAAGGGAGGGAGGGCGCATGGCAGTTAATGATCGCGACTTAAATGTGCGCTAAATGACAAATGGAGAAGCGGTTTGAATATGCTCGTAACGGAAATCATCCCCACGGCTTAATCTGCTAATGCCTGAGCTAATAGGCCAAGTATGCTATGTGGCACATAGCATGGATTGTTGCATGTGTGGAAACTGCATGGAGCTATTCAGCTCAGACAATAATGAAGAGATGCCATAAAGATTCTTTGAAATAACACTGCTTAACCACTACACATTTTGTGCTTTGTTTAGACCTTCTAACCAATGCACCATGAATGGAACTGTTCATCTGGAGTAAAGATTGGTCTTCAAAACAGCAGAGGACTCAACACTGAGGAATATGCATAAACAACAAGCCGGATAAACAACCCAGTCCAGTTGACTATACTTCAACTACGAAGCATTATGGATACATTTATGAATAGAAACCATCTGTTTTATTTACGCAATGCCTTCTGGGATTTTTGGCCAATGATTACAATGGAATAAGTGTGTTTTGGTCCATTCAAGAACAAAAAGTGTTCAAATTCAGTCCCCATGCAGCAGGAGGTGGGCTTAGAGTGGGACCACCCCCTCAAGTTAAAGGGAAATCAGGTTTTCATTGATTTTTTTCTTTTCTCAAGATGGACTCCAATGTGGATACAATGTATACTTCCAAAACAGCTTCAGGGGAAACAAGAGCATTTCTAACCTAACCCGGAACAAACAAGACAACACTGAAACTGTGCAAAATTCAAAGAAATTGGTCATCATCAACATATGGAGAAGAGACACTTGGTTAAGCCAAACCCTTGAGTCAATAAACAATATGTCACATCTAATCTGTGTTTTTGGACTAAAGCATCCTTTACAAACATGTTCAGTTCAACCTCTTCTACTTCACATATGTTGAGAACTGCAAAGCGCAATGTAAAAATGTACCGTTGTGTTCAAACACAAGAGTACAACAGAATCTAACACACTGTGTCTACCAACCTCAGACATTGATTCAAGTCTAATAAAAGTCAACTTTCTGCTTTACTCTTCATTGTGTGTCTCTTATGTAGGATTCTAAATTCTATTCTTAAACAGAACATACAGATACCGCTGATCAAATGAGTTCAACTTATTTGCCATAAATCATCACACCAGAGCACTTTAGGTTTTACTTTAAAACTAACACCGAAGTCCATCGTTACAGCACATGCAAAGTTAAAGTAAAGATTTCCAGAGGCTGTAAGTTGTGGAGTCAATTTTCCCATGTTGTAAAAGGCACATCACTGATCATGTCTTTTTAAAAATACTTCTTTCTTTGAGGTTCTTTGATTGCATGTAATTGATCAGTTGTTTGATTTTTTTGTGTGGTATTGTATCTTTCTAATTAACGTTTCTTTTTTCCTCATTTTTTGTAATATATATTATATTATACTAAATGTAATGATTTTATATCTATTGTTAGGTGGAGGCGTAATTAAAAGCCCATTTGGGTTTTCTGCCTCTTCCTGCACTTGTATTGTTGTATCCTAATGTTATTATTGATTGTGTTCAAAACTAAAAAATAAATAACTTTAGTTCAACTTGTCAACATCTATTTAGATGGAAAATGAAATTCTCTCCGTTGTTGACTTTGAGAATCCCTGATCTCAAGAGAAACACTCCACTTTTTTTTTTTTTTCTCAAAAAGCTAATATATTTTGTAACATAACAAGCTGTGTTTTCAAACTTTACATTTTGTGGCTAAATCTTCTAAACTGTAAATGTGATCCGATTTTGTTCATGTGCATTGATACATTCATTGCCTCACTCAGACATGCTCAGTGCGCTCCGAGCTTCCTTCAGTCTCATCTATTGGACTCCCTGCTCGCAAAAAATAAACCCTTGGATGAGTGCCAGACAATAAATTAAGATCTTCATTAGAAACATCAAATCTAAATTACAATTCAATTAACAGAACAGCCAACCTGAACTAATCAACCAATTAGCATGTGTGCGTTGGCAGAAAAGCTAACAAAAGCACACAAATCCCCTGGGAAAGTACTAAAACACTTCAGGAGAGTGACACAGTACAAATGAGCTGGCAAAGACGCCAGCATCCAGCAGTGGCAGATGGTGAACATGCAAAGCCACTGTTACACTGGCATTTATCGCTGGCAATTACTGGGAAATGAATCAGCTGAATTGAGGATTTTTTTGGTTTTTAGACAGACAAAGAAAGTAAAGCATTATTGGTCCCGAACAAAATAAGAAACATTTTAGTATGGCAGCAAAAGAGTACAGCATTAACATGTAGATATTTAGTCAAAAGCATGTTTATATCAATATAAAGTGAATGACGTATCTACTAATATGGGCCAGTTTTTGTTAATTACTCTTAGTAATGTGTTATAAATAGTAGTGTATTATACAGGGTTGCAAGTTATTGCCAAGTAAGACTTTCCCTTCAACTTCATATGAATGTTGTGTCCCTGCTTTTCAACAACATGATGAAAAATCTGGGCAGAAATTTGATTGGAATTGGAAACGAAAAATGGTCATTCAACTATTTAATATTGCACAGCGCAGATTAAATATGATCGAACAGCACTGCTTTCTTTGTAAAAAAAAAAAAAAAAAAAAGAAGAAAAAGGGAAAAGAGCTGCAACGTTCTTCCCATCTGAAAGAGAACTGGTTGGAAATTCAGTCACATAATGTTTGACAAATAGTGTTTAGAAAGTTAAGTGAATTTGTAGAGTTTCCCCCCTCGGTTCACGGCCCTCTCCTCATTGGTGAGTGCAGTGGCAGAGTGAAAAGCTTTGAGAATAGTCCTGTTCACCGTGTTGTGTTGGGACGTCTGTATGCACACATACCTTTGGGCCACAGAGAGTCTGGGAGGCAGGCTCTTCAAAACCCCTCTGTCACCGCCGCCTGTCTGTCGCAGCCTGCAAAAGTAACAAACATGACATTAAATACATAGAGACTTCCACTTGACAGTCAATGCGCTGTGGGACAGAAGGTAGCTTTTAGCTGCATGTATAGTGTGAGCAGCGAGCAACTTTGGGGGGCCAGTATCATTATGGGGTAGAAAATAATGTATTCTTTTAACTAAACAAACAAACTAAAACTGAAATCTATGCCTTTATCAGAATGACATTTTATATTTTTCTGTGAAAATAGTTTGCAAACACATAGAACTTACATCAGATCTCAGCGTTGTGACGTAAACTCCCGGGCTCATACAATTTATTGCATATTTCCTTCTACTCTTCACATCCTTTCACGATATTCTCCTGTCCAATAAGGCCTATGGGCCAAGACAGAAACTGAAATATTTTGCTCATTATTTTTGCCAGCTGGGACACAGACAATCAAAAGCTTGAAACATACACAGCAAGAGGGCCATTTGCAATACGGTATCAGTTTGCCAGATAGCCTTTCTTTCGCAATCATGTATTTATATATTTATTAGAGCTGGGGGCAAGTAGGCCTGTCACAATAGCAAATTTGAAGGTCAATATATTGAGGCAGGAAAGTATCGCGATAAACGATATTATTGACTCTATCGATACTAGATACTGTCAACTCTCAGGCGTATAAATGACTGTAAACCTTTGTTCTAAAAGTGCGTCTTTCATATCCGAAAACACCACACATGCTGCAATAAACATGAAATACAATGTAACTCAATTTGCAGCAGAAAATATACAAGGGAATGCTTATAAATGTACAGACGATAAATATCGAGCCCAAAAATATATCGTTTATCTGTCATTTATTGAACGCTAAGTCGATATAGTAAATATCGTTTAACTGTCAACCTTATATGGTTGCATTTTAAAAGAAGCATCATAGAAAATAAATGAATTCCATGTCCTATAAAATGTCCCTAAATAAACAATATAACTACAACAGATGGTTTTATGCATACGTTTTTGTTCCGTTTGTATTGTATAAGCAAATGTCAGAACCAGGCAGGGTGATTATGCCATTACTAATTCATGTTCATTAACACAGTGATGTATAACGTCTCCACAGCGGGCTCCAGCTTGATTGCACTTGTCATGTATGGCTTATTCTGCTCTGGTACTAGCTGCGGGGAAGATGTCAGGAAGTGGCTGGTGCAGACAGTGGGTGCGGGGCATATGGCGCATCCCGCGACATTGTCAAGTGGGGTGTGACTTGAACATGGAGACACAGGGGCGCAGCATGCTGACGGATGGTGCTGCGATCCCCTGTTGGAACCATGCCAAGGATCCCAGTCCCCTGTGCCCCAGCCCCTTGCGTTCTGAAGAGCCCCTGGGCAAATCACACAGTTATTGTTTACAATGCCAGACAATTAGCACCACTTAAGATTTATTTAGTCATGCTCTAATGTGCTGTAATTAGCTTGAGGCTCAAACAGGCCCCCTTTGTATCCCGCCACCTTGTCGCTCACATCACAGAGAGTGCATCAGGATGAGACAGTGAAGGAATGTGAAGCCATTGGCTGGGAACAAACTGTAGTGGAGCACAGCGAGAAGGATTACAAGGGCCCTAGCCTAGCTTTCTGGATCAGCATTTTTTAAGAGATCTTTGGGGGCCTGTTGGCTGAACGCATAGTAGGAGGAAAGGGCAAATGCAGCCCAGTTACTCTTTTATAGAATAGTTTGTGGAAAAACACCCCTGACACACACCTCGGGCCAGCGCCGCTGTTTGTCATAAGACTCAGGGGGCTCGGCGGGTCTGTCACATGACCAGCACACTGACCTTAAAGGCCAGTCTTCTCAGTAAGATCTGGCCACTCCCACTGCCTTCGCTGCTCCCTCATAATGCGGTTTTGGGTCACAAGCGAAGTGGGACACAAAGTACACAATAGAAACAACGGCAAGAAAAACGTATAACAAATACATTTTTACAGTCACGCCATTTGTACAGCTACAGCTTAAATGGTGTGAATGCTGTAATGTATAGACTGAAAGCAATAGTGGATATTATGTTCATTTAAATAAAATGTAACATACTAAATACTTTTGAACCAGTTTACATTTTACTCCATGTCCACCAGCCTTCATCATCATTCGCATGCAAATCTCCCATACAAGCTCTCAATTAATGATCTATTCATACACCTACTGAGGTCACATCAAGAATGACAGAATTCAACCAAAGAATGTGAGGAAGTCTGGTTCAGCCACTTCACTGACTGCAACATCCCTCTTAGAGACAAGAAGTGCCTTCATTCTGAAGGAGAACATGGCGTTGTGTTAAAAGACTGTATGTAAGTGTAAAGAGAAGAATAAAGTGTGATGTGTAAGGACATATGGTTCAAGCTCACAACATGAAATGGAAGTCTTTGTGTGTTTTAAATACAGCAGAGCACAGGGTAACAGCAGCGTCTGGCTCAATGTATATGTGAGCAGCTGAAGGTCAGAGCTGCATATGCAAAGCCTATACATATGCATAAACAAAAAGCCATCAATCTTCCCGGGCTGAATGGAATAAAAAAGAATAACTAAATATTAAAACAGCACGTGGCGCTCTATTCAGCACATGCTTCTCATCACATAACGGCGGCAACTAAAAGATGCTGATGTGCGACGTTCGTGTGGCCATTTTGTTGTTAAACTGGTGACTGTGAGATGCTCTCTAATCATCACACAAGTAGGCCTGCTCATGTAGCCATCATCTAAAATTGCTATGCCCGTCGAGAAGGATGGTGCTATAAATGAAATATCACTATCCATTTTATCTCGCGGGACAGCGTGACGCTCCGAACCAATCAGAATCTTACAAGCCAACCCATGACCTTTTTCATCTCAATATGACTACCATTATCTTGCTGAAAATTAGAAGTGTCGAGCTATTGTTCGCCAGCGACAAGGGGTGGAGGTTATTTAAAGATAAATGCTGCAGTGTTCCTGATCCATGCGGCAATCACATACCAGCAACATGCACAGAAAACATGTCTGCTGTTGTCAGGCTGTGGGACGCTCATGCGCACAGAGTACACAATAACCATACGGGACTGAACCGGTTCTGCGGACATCTGCTATGATGCGCGATTTTGTGAAATTACTCAGGACATGACGGTATAGATTAATAGATTTAAAAAGGAAACAGGCATGATTTGAACAATGATTTGGTTTGAGCAGGCTTTATGGACAACTGGATCATAGATGGCTAACAGCTAATGAGCAAAACTATATAAACCATATTTCTACAAAGCACCCAGTCCAGTGTATCCAAAGGCTAAAAGACATGGCGAGGTGAAATATGAGCATCGTCCATCTTTCTCCCACCTCTGCCCACACAGGAATTTTGATGATTAGCATATGCAGTCACATAAAATAAGGACATCTGATAAAACATTTTTTTTGAAAAACATTTTTGCATTACTTTTCACTTCATAATTTTTTTTCAGCCAAGGACAAATTTATAGTATTTTTGGTTATCTGTACAAATAATATACAATACAAACTATTTGAAATGACTGTAATACTGCAGCCAAACCAATACCCCAAGCTCCAACAAAATATTTATCATTCAGAAAATGTTACTACTACTTTATACTGTTAAAAAGAAACATAAGAAACAGCAGGCAGGTCTCAGTCCATTGAGAATGTTTTTCAAAATAAATGAATACATTTCCACTTTTAACATGACCAGCATGTTGCATACATAATGTCAGAGTGTGCCACCGAACAGTTGTGCTTTAACTGTTGTATTTCCATGATTGGTTGGTTCTCTCTATTTCCTGTTCATTGTGTGGGAGCACACTCCATTGTCTGTGGTTCTGTGGTGCGGCCCTCACAGGGCCCTCTCCAGGGAGCACTGCATCTTTTATTAATCAGGCCCGCGCTACAGTCCGCTTATCTAATTTAGCAGCCGGCCTCACATACTACTATGAGCTGGGGTTTAGAGGGGACAGGATTGTGGGGGTGCACCAGGGTGCAGAGTGGGGGTTAGGGTTCTTCCCTCTTTATTTTTTGGATGCAACGGGCGAGTAGAGGAGACAGAAGGGAGGTAGCCACTTATCATACAACCTGTCACCAAGTTTTAGGACTGAATCACAATACAGCAAATTACCTTCTGCTGACAAGAAAAAATGAGCGTGGCCCCCTTATGGAAAAATAGGATTGTCAGGAAAAGGTGACACATTGATTGCTTAGTATGCGCATCCAGAGGGCTGGGGTTCACAGGCATCCTGCCTATATATATGTAGAAGAGGTGCAGCAGTGCAAAGCACAGCCATGAGGGGGATGAGAAATTGAAATGCCATGTTAGATTGGAGCCCCTTCCTCAAGCCAAT
Organism: Gobius niger; assembly: GCF_951799975.1. Taxonomy (NCBI): domain Eukaryota; kingdom Metazoa; phylum Chordata; class Actinopteri; order Gobiiformes; family Gobiidae; genus Gobius; species Gobius niger. The sequence goes on along the minus strand of NC_136855.1, from coordinate 23,967,492 downwards.
CTGGCCTAGCACATATGAGATGGCCATATCATTGTACACCCATGTGTGTTATGACCAACATGCGCCAGTGACTTCCTGTAGCTGTGGATGCACTAAATGAGCAAAGCCAGAGAACAAAAACAGCATTGTAGAAAAGCACAAAGAGCTTATAATGCAGTCGCATATGTGGGTCTTAAGGTGTTTAATGTCTTCTGCCTCTGACCCACACCCCATGTGTGTCCTAGCTCTGACGAATCAGTGTCACCAGTGTTGAGAGCACTTACTGTCACCCTGTGCCCCAGGCTGTAGTACTGATGGACATAAACTATAAAATATCAGCCCCCTGGGGAGACATCGCTCATGCACTGCCTCACAGCCGCGAGGGCTGGACTTGGTCAGTGTGGACGCATTTGTCTAAGTGGACTTTGTAAGCAAAAAAAACGCCAGTTTTAAGTGGGGCAACAAGAATGTGGTTCACTGAGCAGTTGAGTGGACACTTTGCAGTATCACAAAAAAGAAGCTAGAAAACAGTTGGTTTATCAATTTTAGTTGTTCTCAGTATTTTGGCCTTGTCGTGAAAATCCCCCACAGCAGAATTCCATGAGAGGAGGATGCCCCCCAAAACCAATCAATAAAATCAATGCGTCTGTCTGAGGACATGTCCAAAATAAACTGTTAAGTGTTCCTCTCTGCCCCTTGTTGTAATCAGTGTTAGAGGTGTGGAGTGAAGCACAAACACCCCTTCACCACTGGACCCTTCACTTTTATTCCCCTATTACCTCCCTATAAGGTCAAAGTAATGTGTGCTGTAGCATCTTTATAAATCTAGGAATAGTTAATCATATCATATACAGTATAAGGAATATTGTTTTTATATGCCATAAGTGAAGTACAGTAAAAATATCTAACAGGGTACATGTTTATGCAGGGGCAAGTATGGACCACTGAAACAGTCTCTTAAGTCCTGCACTGGTCCCTGCACTAAAACTATGCGTATAATTTGTAATAACGTAATGTAATGGCATGACCACTTCATGATTATGTGAGATTCTTCACCTCTGCCACTGTCCATAAGAGCTGACAGAGTTTGAATGAAGCGCCTCGGAGTTCAGCTAAGGTACAATTGGAAATATGGCTATATTTGTGGGGAAGGCAAGGACAAATATTCTTCATTATTGGTCGTAAAAATGCCATACCACCTTTGCTATGCCTGATCATGTCAGATTTCGGAGGCTAAACGGGATAGGTTAGTATCTGGATGAAAGACCATGAGGGAATATCAGAAAGGGTGAATAGGTGAGTGGTTGGTGATGGTTAGAGGGGTCATTGGCGCAGAATGGCAAACCTTGGAGTGAATGAATAATTCACAAAAATTGTAAAGTGACTTTGCGAGTCTGGATTATTTTTATTAATAAGACACATATTATTATTCTTGAAAGGCAACTAAAATAAAAAGTAAATCATTAGTGAAAGTGAAGAGTGCAGAGCAGACAAAGTTCCAGGGTCAGGAGTGTCGCTGGCACTAGCAGGAAACCACCCCCTAAAATCAATGTAAAAGGTATTAATAAATTGTACGCAAATAAATTAGGCTATAATTAAAACAGCACGCACATTTGAAAGAAGTTTTAAAACATGGCTCTGCTCTCTTGCCGATTCATCCAAGAGCGTTTTCTAATGCTCTGCGTCTTGAATAAATAGATAATAAAAAATGTTTTCCAGCTTTTTAATCACCTTTTTTTTCCCCTTACCTCCTGAACATTGCTACTGTAAAGTCACGCTCATATTAGGCTAAGGGATGAACAATAAATAAGCTGTAATTACTTAAAAGAGCCCACAGTGGGTTGAAGCTGTGGAAAAGGAGTTTCAGTTCATCTACTTTTGCTCTTTTTTCTATGTTTCCCCTTTTTCTCCTTCTCTCTCTCTCTCTCTTTAATTGGATCTGGTAATTAGTTTCTCTGATGGATCTGTGAGGTCTGAGGCATCCTCTCGCGGTCATTAGTCTATCTGAAGGAGGGCACTTTTAAAAGCCTCACTCTGTCCCTCACATGTCTAAACACCAGACATCATTGCAAGTCCAAACTTGGTCTCATAAAACTCCATTAGAGCATAAAGTTTCTTTATGGCAATGTTTTAACCAGGGCTTGACATTAACTTTTTGCAGTGGTGTGATTAGTTAACAAGTTTCTGCTTATTATTAATCTAAACAAAAACTGGAGATAAGTACATTTTGATTATTCAATACAATACAACAAACAGAGTGCATAGAGTAGGTGTATCATGTTTTATGTTCTTGTTGTATACCAAATCAGATTGTTGTTAAACTCAACTAAGTGCTTATAGGGAAAGTAAAATAGTTGTGTTTAGTTAGTGCGAATGTAAAGTTTCCTGTTTCAACTCTTCAAATGATTGTTAATCTTGGTTTAGAATGTGTTCTTGTGAGGAAATGCTGACTGAAGGTATTGCCTTCATTTGCCTAAAGAATCGTTTTAGGTTAAATTTGATGTGTTTTGGTATAATGACTCATAGCTTTCTTAAAAACACTACAAGTACTCGCACTGTGTCGATGTTGGATCAGCCAGGTGAAGATAAACGCTGCATTTTACAGAGAAAGTAAAGGAAAATCATTTATCTGCTGCACATGTAACATCCAATCTAAAATGTCCTTTGGCTGCCTGCTAGGCTCGATCAGGCTGTCTAAATTCTTTTTTAAGATGCACGCACATCTCCAGACCTATAATATACAACCCCCCTCTAGCATCCCAACACCATTTCCCCCTTACCCCCCTCCTCCCCCCCCTCCTCCTCCTCCCCTCTCCGCACTGGCCAGGCTACACTACACTAGACATCTCTCCCTAATCAGCAGCCTCGCCTCGCTCAGACCCGTTGCCATAGTAATGTGCCGGCTGGTCGACATGGCAACCACTCTGAGGTCCACTATTAAATGAAGAAGAAGAGCGAAGAGAGGGAGGGAGGGAGGGAGGGAGAGAGGGAGATATGGGGTGAACGGAGTTGGGATGAGAGAGGAGAGGAGGAACAGGATAGACAGCCAGAGATTGTCCAAGATGGGGGAAGGGGTAGTGATGGTGGGGGGGGGGGGGGGGGGGGGGGATAAAGGGGGAAAATGAAAAATGTAGTAAAAAAAAAAAAAAAAAAATGGTAGAAGTAGGAGGGGCTCATGGAGGGAGACAGAAGCGTCTTCACAATGCAGTGTTATCTATAACGCTGCACACCTTCAAAAATGTGCCACAACAATGCAAACTAACTCACTTCAAGCTTTACATTAATATCACCAAAGCATCCTCTGTCTAATGGTAAATTAAGAACTTAAACGTTACTACATGTTACTTATAGCTAAGAAAGCCAAGGTAAAATGTTAAATATATCAATATTATTTATTTTTATATGAATACCATTAAATTTAAAGTAATACAAAAGCGTCCATCAAATATGAGTTAAGATCTTGTAGACAAAAAGTATACCAGGAGGAGGCACATTGAGGGTTTACTGAATTTCACTTCACAGATTTTTTTAAATAAAACATGACTGTATTTCTATTGCGTTACAATCCAATATATTAGGCTTTCTTATTGACGCCTAATGGTTCAAAAATCCTGTATTTCCTTGTTAAACTTTCATACTACCTTAGCGCCCTCACACAGGCACATACAAACTCTGATGATCATTCCAAAAACCCTGTCGGCTCTGTGATCCCAATCAATGCCTTTTTCTGACTATTCCATCTTTCTTCATATTTCTCTCTGTCACCTCTTGGCCTCCGCTGCACATTTGTTGCTGTTTCATTACAAACCTCCTGCTTCCTCAGTAGATGCCTGTGTCTCGCGCTCACTGTCTGATTGTGTAATGAATGAAGTGCCATTCCATCAGGATGCCACCGCAGCAGTGACACTAAATAGCATATGTTGCCCTCTGCGACAGATTCCTGTATGATTGTAAGTCGTCTGATTGTCCCCGCAGCATAAGGAGACATGGCTAATTGCTTGTCCACTTTGTGCCATCAGTCCTGTCCTCCCCAGTGTACCATTCAGAGTCAATTAAAGTGAACTTAAACAGAAGGAGAAAGTGCGTCATTGTCTTAATGCAATTAGTGAAGTGTTCCCACAAACAGGCAATAACACAGCAGGCAAGTTTAAAAATAACATCACGGAAGAACCACCCTTAAAACATTCCCCTTCATATATTCTCTTACTATTTCTGTCAACTTCGACTTTTTACATCCTAATTCTGCTATCAAAACCCTGTTCAAACAAATAGTTTTAAAGCATCTCATCCCAGGGCAACAACACCATCTCCCCAGTATAGATTCTCTGGTCTCAAGATCATTTTGAAAGGAATATAATTGTACCCAAAGAATCACACCAGTTCAAGTACTTCATAATAAGTAATATGTTCCCAGGGGAGGCCTCTCAGATTTTGTAACAAAGGTGCTTGACATTAGACCAGCATCAGGAGGTCCGGCCCCCAGTTTTATGACCACAGAAAAAAGCAGCCCACCACTCACACAAACTGACCTTCTCCTGCCTTCTCCGTTATTACAATAGAATGAATTTATCACTTACTGCAAACCCATCACTGTTTTACTTTGTAAATCTATTCATGAAGAAATAACATAAATTCAGAAATCTTCACCCTTTTGTTTACAGCAGAAAAATCCATAGCTCAAAACATTTAAAAAAAAAATGATTGTGGTTATTTGGATTTGAAACTAACTGGTTTTACACATAAGAAGACCCCATGGATAAGAAACATTCTGAAAATCTGAGTTGTTTTGGTTACCTGATGGTCAGATTTTAAGTTAGCTCTTTAAGAATCATATTTTTGCCTTGGCTTGTTTTATTTATAAAGCGTGGAATAGGAGGCAACACACTTTATATCCTGTATGAGGTTTTTGTTGTATACAGTATTTCATTGTAAGAACAAAGAGGTCTGTAGCCACCTGTGTTACTTGTTATGTTTTCAATGTCTTGTAAGTCCATGTGGGCTGGGCACTATGTGCATGACACTTAAATAAATAAAAATTATATATATATATATATATATATATATATATAAATGAAGGTCAAGCAGTAACTTTTGTTCTCCAATGGAAGATTACCGTTTCCGAAGAGAAAGCGCTAGTTGAGCTCTCTGCACCCCACACTTTGCATTGTGAACACAGTGTGAGCTGCTGTCCCTTTATTTGTTTATACTGTCAGAAAGCAGGGCTGTAGCCTCTATGCCCTGGGGCCGGTACTCTTTGTGCCACTGAGGCCATGGCCATATGTCTGTGCAGAGAATCCTCAGCTAAAGACACAAGTGTGACGCAAGCACTGCTCCGGAGCTCTGCAATTAGTGCCCCTCAGTGCATAGCTGGTGCACTCCTCTACACATACAGTTATAAAACAAAGTCCACTTGTTCAGTGTACACAGGTCATTTACCTAGAGTCTTCAGCTTTGTACAAATATTCCAAAGCACAAAATTGTCACTTTGTCTGCATAAAATACACAAGGAACCAGCTGTTTAAAATAGAGCTTAAATTTGTAAAACAGATGATAATTATTATTGCAGGGAAAGTGATGTGTGTCCAGCTCCTTTCATGGGCTGCTTTGCTTTGGGCCAAACTGCAGACCTTTTGTAGTTTTGGGGGAGCCAGTCTGTGTGCCCCCGGGCGTCCTGGGCAGACATGAATTAGAATGTGCCTCACACTTTAACCAGTTCAGTGAAGAACCTAGCTTCACCGGGTGTGTCAAATCTTTTTAATTTGGCCACATCACAGTGACTTGATGCATGACAGAGCACCACACAGCTGCTAAACGTCATAAAGCGCAGGTGTCACATTTTTAGATGCATGATTGTTTTTTCCTCTTTGTGATAAGATGTCAAAGTAGACCCTCTTCCTCCATGCATTCACATTCGTTTTTACAGTCGATACTACTAACTTGTAGCCCAATGTGGCTGAAGCAGCTCAAATGAAATAAAAGGAACATTTTGAACACAACACTAAAAGGTAGTAGCTGCTTTACTATTAACTACTTGACTCAGGTTGCCCTGTTATTTGGTCCCATGTCACTATTACAGCCCTATTCTGACACATATGTAAAAGTCCCCTGCCCTTCGAATCCCCCCCCAATTACAAAAGGTCCTTGAGTTGCAGTTTGGCCCCCTCTCCACCCAGCGCCTGCCTGATTACTGAGTGTGGGACGAGCTGCGCAGGCAATCAGCCACACAGCACAGCGGACCAGAGAACTGCGGCTGGGGGGGTCAAATCCAAAATAGTACAAAAATAAAGAGGACTGCAATTACAGGCCACGCAGCAGAGGGCCTTGCTCCAGCACTCCTATACTGCATTGATTTTGGACAGAAAAGGTTATTAGATTTTATTGGAGGAAATAGATGCTGGTCGACTTTAAATGGTGCTGTATTGTTGGGGGACTGTGAAAAGGCCCCGTGACTCAGGTCTCCCATGGGCGTCTTTGGACTGACATAGGGACACACGGACATCACATACTAGGTTTACAGATTCCTATGTCGCAATGAAATTATTCTAAACAATCTTTATAAAATATTCACTCATATGTCATATCAACAAACACATTCCTTATTATGCCCATATTCTGATTTTGAAACACCTTATTCCGTTTTAAATTGTGAACTAGAATTCTGTCTTAAACCACTGAATTAAACATATGACATTTTTCATCTCGAGTTGTTCGAGAGTTGTTTTGACACACCAAGACATTGTGCGTCAAATTGTGTGTCGGTATTAAATCAATAATGAAATACAACTATATAGAAAAATGTATGCAACATTTTTTATTAATTAAATGTATTTCTTTTCTGTTTCGTAAATTGAAATGTAAATGTTTACCCCAGGACCCCTGGACAAATTTGTGAAGGTTAATGGATCTTATATGAATGCAAAAACAGCGAGAATATATCATTATTATAATCATTGCATTACATCTCATTTTTAATATTTCATGAAAAATGTTTTACTCAGTCGTCCCTACAGTTTGGTCCGGGGGCATTTCTGTGCTTTAATTCCAAGTATAATTGATCAAAACTAAATACTTCAGTATAAAAATTAACATGAAAAACTATTTTAAAAGCAAATGTGCTCATCCATGGCACCTCTCAGTGTATGAGACAAAACTCCTTTTCCATACCATGAAAACACAGTGATGAAACGCATGAAAACATTATGTGAGTGTGGCCGCCGCCTGTTTGCTCCTCTCTGTGTAATGACTGCCAGCACATTTCCTGTCACGAGCGTGTGGCTCTCTGGGCTCCGGGAGGATAGAAGACAGCGCAGCCTCCATATTTGCCTTTGTGCTGGTTCACCTGTGTGTGTACTCTGCCGTGTGTGACGTTTTCTCAGTCAGTGTAAGCTATGATCTGCGGCCGCGCCTCAATGAAGTGCTCTCTCCACAGCCATCAGTGGCGCAGTGGCCAGTGATAGGCAGTAATCAAACGGACAGGCGACGTAACACACAAACGCTTTTAATGATTTGGACTATTGTATAATATGATGCCGGCTCACTTAGGTGTATGAAATGCAATTACTCTGATTATACATGCGTGTCAAAAACATGTCACTTAATGTCAAAACAGATGTTATGTTAATGCTGGGATGTGGGAGGGTGCGCGTGTTTGTCTCATTGTGCTTGCCGCTCATCCTCCTGCCTCATCTGTATTCGGAGCAGGTAGACTGGAGCATGGACCCACAGCTCAGTAACTAATGGAGGGGCTGATGGGAGCCTGATGACGACCACAGGGCCATTTGGACACAAACACACAACATCCACAAATACTAAACTATGCTCATTTCAGACCATATCTGCACTCATCATGCCGCTACAAAGCAGCAAGTTAATTACATTGACCATTTAATACCAGATATTTTTAAGTGCACAGGGGATGCAATTTGATAAATTTTATCATGTTCCCCGTAAGTGAGTAACAATTACAGCGTAGACATCATTCTCTGCCTCTGTTCTTCTGCTGCTGCAGCTCAGCTTTGTGCCTTTAATTGCTTCCACTGCAAACTTTTTCAGCGAACCACTGCCCCTCTAAGTTGATTGCCAGGAAGTGCAAGGAATTAGAAAATGAATGTCACATCAGGGTCAGTGCATCAGAGTGGCACACAGAGCGGACAATGCCCGTGTTCTTGTTATGAGACTGCACTAGCTTCACAATGGGCCACTGTTTTCTGCTATTAAGACCACTTTCATTACCACTTTTCTCCTCCTCTCTCTCATTTTTTTCTTTGCATCTCCATCTTTTTGAGCTGGGTCAAAAGGGCTGACAGCTTGTGGCCCATGAGTTTTTGAGGCACCAGGGAGAAAGGTAATGGGCCCAGCCCCGGAACAGGCTCTCTCTCTGGGCACACTGGGGCTACCGGCTGCTTTGATCCAGTAGCTCCTGCTCAGGTCTCCTGACGCCTGCAGAGGAAATTCAGAGGAACAACTGGAAGGAGCCTGTGTTTATTCAGGCCCTTTAATGAGGAGAGAGACGGATTATCGGAGGCCGAGATCTACACAAGAAATACAGGGAAAGAAAAGAGCTCCTCCCTCCAGATGTTGCTCTACACCGGTCACTCTCAAAGAATCTGAGCAGAGAGGGAGGGAGTTTTTCAGTTTCTGTCCAGATGTGAGCACAGGCAGACGGAGAAAAGCGCGCAGACGTGTGTTTTCTTTCGGGCCAGGGGTTAGGAGGTGTGGGTTACCAAAGCTTTCAGGCATAAGCTTTGCTTTAAGCAATTTGTGCTGCCTTAAAAAGAAAAAGAAGCCATTTCCTGAGGCTGTCATCCAAGCTCTAATGTGTTAGCTTTTCAATGTTCTACACATAGCTTTATTGTAATCCTCATTAAGAAGCAGAAGCTTGTGACGTAGCTGCAGACGTCCAAAGAGTGTCCTTACATGGAAGTGAAACAGAAGTATTTCCCAAACTCAACAGCCATGGAAAAAGAAAAAACAGGTAGGCCCCGCAGACAGAACAGCCTCATGCCTCAGCGTCAAGCCACCTCTTGACCCTTCACCAGAGACTGCCCAGATCAATACACCTCTCTATTGTCAAATCATTTAGGAGCACATCAGGGTCAGACACTGGTCAGACGTCCACACACCAGAGGGCAGAGGGCAGCCTGCTCCGCTCATTTACATGTCTGTTTCACACGTCACCTCTCCTTTGTAAATGATCACTTTAAACACCTGTGCAGTGTTTAAGAGACATTTTAACTGCAGTAGAGCGTACGATTGAAATGTTGCCTTACCACCAGTAAAACAGTACCAGGTCTGTAAATATAAGCATTGCTTTATGCCATATATTACAAATGCTTCTACCTTACAAATAAGGAGATTTATACAGTATTTTTCTCAAGCGCAAAAACAAAAAAGTTCAAAGAAACACTTACCAAGTGTAAAGCAGACCAAAGCTTCCCTCACAGACCTGAAAAACACATAAGAGCAGGGCATCAGTGTCCAGACATCAGTCATCAGCTTCAAACACTGTGTGAGAGCAAAAAGTGGACAGCACATCTCTGAAGGTTTTTACAGGAATCCTTTTTCAGTGACCAATAATAACTGCCCTGGGGCGATTCCTCTATGGCAAAATATGATGAACGATTGGAGAAAACCTTAAACAACAAGGAACGTTCAGCATGGTTTAGTTGATGAAGTATTTTACTTCTTATAGCTTGAATAAACAGTTCAAAGGCAGATACAACCTAATAATATATTTTACAAGGTACTGTCCTGAACCCAGTGTTTCATCTTTACAGCACAGTGACATGGTGCGATAGCCTCAATCAGCCTTTAACCTCTGCCCTGAGACAAGGTAAAGGCTTGCATTGGCCTGACTCTGGGTCAGTTAGAGCCTGTATTTTTGGACGCTGCTGCTGCTTGTGCATGCACTTTAATAAGCGGGCTGCGGATCGGGCAGATTTATGGGCCCGTGGCGGGATGGAGAGACCGGACTCCCTTGGCCTCCAGCTTCCCCCTGTGCCATTACGCCAGAGTGAGATATAGTGGGATATTGATCCCAATGCCACTTCATTTCGCAATAACTATTACACGATATTCTCCCCAGGCAGCTCGCGGCTCCTGATTTATGCTGCCGTGCTATTTACATTAGCAGTAAGTGTTTTTCTATATCAACAGAGGAGGGTCTTAAAGCCACACAAATGGACATGTGAACATACACGTCCCATACCAGAGCTGTCTTTCTGCTTTCTGTGACAGCTTTTCACTGAAGCAGGGCTCAACTTAACACAGCACAGGTCACTAATGGGTGACATACACATAAACATGTTGAAGAAAACAACTACAGGCGTTGCAGTGGTACCAGTGACCTACAGGCTGTGATTCTCCTGTATGATATATCTCGTTCACAGTAAAGACAAGCTGCAGGCCCATGGGTTTAGGAATATCTATATTCTTTATCATAAATGTTTGCTCCTCTCACAGAAAACACAATATTAACTATCACAACATCACAACTGTGTAACAAAACCATACATATGGTATGTACTTTAAAACCTCTAAACAGTGGTTAAAGACTGATGTTTATAATTTACACCATTGAGCTGCATGCCTACCTCTAATGCAAAAACAATTCTAATTGAATAAATGCTGGCGGTTAGCATGAATAAAACAGCTATCCTATTAGACAGAGCGGGTGCCTCCTGAGCCACCGGCACATTACCAACACGAGAGTCCTGGGCCATGGCCAAAGTGGCTTCCCCTCAGGTCTGTGCCAGCCTTCTACGGCTGCTCCTGTAGTGTTTGTTTATCCCACACTCCAGCCGTGAATGGCAGAGGAGGAGACATGAGTGGGGAGGAGGGCTAAAGACGTGCCATGTTTAGATCTGACATACCCACAGGCAGCTCCCACTGGGGCACAGATGCTGTCACTGCTACACAGTGCCATGGCAAACAAAACAGAAGAGCTAATCACCCTTAATTGCTTGGAAGCTGTTTTAAATCAGATGAGTGTGGCTTAATCTGCAAGTATGTAAATCAATCCACCCACTCACCCCGCCCCCTTTGACCCATTTACCCCCCTAAAGCGTTTTCCCCTGGCACAATCAGCTCCTTTTCTCACAAGGGGGGTGGGAGCGGAGCAGGCCCGCTGCCAAGAGGGGGAGAGCTGGCAAGCATGGTAATGTGGTGGAGACACTTGTTGCGACAAAGGCTCGCCTGTTACATCAGTGTGTGGACGGATACGGGGTGTTTGCCGTGAGCATATGGACAGGACTATACAGGAACAAGGAAGTACCACAGCCAGACGAGGGCAAAGTGGTATTCTGTCATAGTTCATTCACTTTGACTATATGTAAATGGAGCTTTATACAAGGGACACGTGGATCAGCTCTTTGCATTCATATTTGCATATGTCTTCAGGAAAAATACTGGTGCATCTCAGAACATTAGAATAATATCCTAAACGTAAAGTAATCACTTCAGTGTAAAAACACACACTTATTCAAGGAGATATGTGGGGACAACACTGGTAATGACAAATGAAGTTAATGTTACAAATATTACATTTCTTAATTTGTAGTCACACTGTAGTACAATACAAATAACTGAATTTGACTGAAAGTAAGGATATGAACAAAAAAGAAAAGGTATCTAAACTCAAATATTGTTGATGCCGCTCTACATTTCAAAAGACATTTTTAAAAGCATAACGGATTTGCATACGACAAGAGACGCTTGGGGACTCCAAGTTCGTAGAGGCTTTTTTTTATATTGCTTTATCAATATCAAACATCTCTACAGGGACATTTAAACAAATGCTGTACCATTTGCTTTTGCTTTTGTGGGACAGTTTTGCTTTGGAAGACTTAACTTTGGACGTCATAATCAAAGCAGGATGTAAATAGGAGATCAGAAAAGCCAAGTAGAGCCACCAAACTGTAGTCTGTAGCCAGGATTAAAGTAAAGCCTGCAGGCCTGTCCCATGCACCAGTGAGATGTGAGTGACCCCCCCTCTTTCCACCTCACCCAGGACATCCCATCGCTCTCACCACACCCATTAACACCAGGCCCTAATGCACTTCCTATACCTGCGTGCTTTCCCCCACTGTATGGAGTCTCTGATGATTTAAACACAGCAACAAACCTGTCCCATTTTCAGAGTGACTTTATTGATAGACTGTCACTTTGGATTGGAGCTAACTGCTAATGGTTATTTTACGGTGCATATGTCAAATCTGATGTGCGCCTTCTTTTCTCTAGCTTGTGTGTTTTTTTTCCCCGTTTTATTCAATTCATGATATTCTGTCACAACATTTGGCATAAGAAGTTTTAAGAACATGCATCGACTAGACTAGTCAACTAATGAGGATCCTAAAAAATAAATACAAATAAACAAATAAATACTCACTCGATTTTCATTTTACTTACATATTTATATATTCAGTTTCCGAGTGTTTAAGGCAGATTTATAAAATATTTTGCTAAAAAATTGTGAATAGTCAAAAGCAAAAAAATCCTTGTGTCCTTGATGAATTATCTGACCAAAAAACAAAAGTACTTTACCAACTACTTGTATTATGTCCTCCTGAATAATTCGAATTGATTCATGTTAGGAAGGAACATGCAACATGAAGGTTTAAGAATTGCAGAATGAAAGCAAAAACAATGGGAGCTGAAAATGACACAGAAGAGTTGGTGAAGGACAAGACGTGTGGTAGAAGTGAGGAAAGCTGGGTCAGAGAGAGGCCAGGGGAAAGCAGAGAGAGTCTGCAGCAGAAAGGGAAACAGATGAATAAATGCATGGGCCACAAAATGAGGAGAAGGACAGCGGCACAGAGAGAAGGGGGTAGGAGTCATCAATGGAAGATTTTTTATTGTCCGGACTCAGGAGATGCGCACAAAAGCACACAGGCAAGATTCAATTAAGTATCATATGCAGTGACCTTATTGCCATGGTTACAGAATAGGGGACATTTTTCGTGAAGTCTGTGCAAAAGGGGAGGAAGACAAGGCGGACACGGAAGACAGGAAGACGGAGGGTGGTAGAAAAAAGGAGAACGTTAATGGCATGTTCCCTATATGTGTTGCCTTTATGTGGGTTTTAATGAGCCAGAGTCAAAGGTCCGAGATCGTCCACAGATTGGACAGTCGGGACGGCAGCGGCAACCGTGCATTCGTTAGATGCCAAATTTGCAATTTCCTTGCCCGAACAATCGTTTTGAAATAAAAAAAACAAAAAACAAAAATGCTACCATATAACCACAACACGGCAGAGATTTAGAGTGAACCCAAAAGGATCTCATTTCAAACAAGCCTAAAACTAACTTTTTTACTACGGAAAATATTTGTTTTCGCACAACGTCTTTAAATTCCAGGTCAGAAAGCATGCGCTGAAACGTCTACTACTCTTTCCTTCTCAAAGCTATCACTCTCGCGTGAATTCATTAATAACTAAACGTACAAATGATTGCCACATGGAAATGGGATGTTTTTTATCCATTACTGCTGTTTTTTTTTATGTGTGTGTGTGTGTGTGTGTGTAAGGCTCCGCTTACACAGGGGTCTAAATAAATCTTCAAAAAAAAAACTCAGGCTTGCATATGCTTACAGAGAGAGAGAAAAAAAAATTATGACAATCATTTCCCATCACATTCCATTATGATGTTGCTCTCCGTCACATTTGGCGGCGCACTGCAGAAGGGGGAAAGTTGAAGATTGTTCTGTTTGATGAAGCTGTAGTGTGTTTGCTCGCTGTCTGCGGGGACTGTCTTGAAAACAATCTATCTGAAACTTCCCCCGCTGAGCAAAATGTTAAATAAACAAAAGCAGGGATAAACAAAATCACACTATTTCAATGTCACCGAGAAGAAAGGCGACATTATCATGCGGCAATCACGAAAAAGACAGTGGCAGGAAGAATTTGATCAATGTTTAAACTTTGGGGGCGCAAAACAGGAAAGGTTACTCAAAACAACTCATTTTATTAATTACTAATGTTCTCAGTTGGGAAAATGTCGTAAAAAAAAGCGCACTTGGTCTTTTTTTTCCTTCTTGCAGGCCATTTTTAGCAATAACAAAAAGAAATGCATACGGCGTAACTTTTTGTATGTTAAGTATGCAGCCAATGCCTAACCTACAGTACTGTCTTCTCTCCCTGTGGTGGAGAGCAGAGCAGAAGGGAGCGCTTAATGTCGCCATGAGCACTTCCAGAAAACAGTAAAGTGCGCAGCCTGAGCCTTCAGCAGCTGATCTACTCCTCCAAGGTCATTAAGTGTGCCACCCAAGGTCACGTGATTAATGAGTGACAGACCCTGTGCTGCAATAACATGTTTGAATGTGCCCCATTAATTAGACGGGGGAGCCACAGAGAATAAATGGCCAGGGACAGCTTGGCCCCCTCACAACCTTGTCCTTTCCAGACACAATTTTTCATGTTCATCAGGACAAACAGACACGAACGAGCAAACCACCAAAGCAAGTGCGCCATTTAGAAAACATTACCAACATTCGATACCGGAAAATTAATATTAAGGCGTTAAAAAGGCAAGTGTTTTTTTTTTTTTCTTTTTTAGGTGAAAGAGATGAGTCCGGGAGCTTTCGACAATCAAAATGAGAGAAATCCAGTGCCTCAAAGCGCTCTGGTCTGCGCCCGGCCTGAGGTTGGATCTGAGTATCCAACATCACAAACACTGGAAGCTCTGCGCTGCTTTTTGGGGACTATGATAAGCACTGAGCATTACTGAGGCCAATCTCCAAGAGGAAATGAAACATTCTGGTCCACAGACACAGGGCATTATTAGAAGACAACAGGTCCAGCCCCCGGGAAACACATGGAGAAATTTAATTGATGCTGACCCGCTGATCGACTCAATCCTGAAACGCTATTGTTCAACACATACTGCAACGTAAAAAGTCTTTATTTATTTCTCAGACTAATCTACTTAATGCAATTTCAATAAGTCAATTTCTTGGAGTGGCCTTGTTGATTTGAAACCTCATCGGCCTCTGGTTTATTTTCACCTATATCAACAAATGTAATGGCTACTAAGTATATTGGGTCATAATATCAGAATGCTCTACATGCTCTGAATACATTTCAATCTTACCTTGAGGTCATAGTGTTATGAATAGTGCCAAGAGGGTCATTAATCACGAGCATCACCTACAGTGAACATAATAACATGCACAGGGGGAGGGAGTCAGAGCGGAATGGGCGCAACACAGACAACATATGGTCCACACAAATAAAGTTATTTAAAGCTTTCCCCTCACGTCACCTATGTTTGTGCAACCAAAACGTGCATTAAAGGTATATGTCAGTGTTTTTTAACATAGGGCCTCATTTCCTAGTTATCCACAGTGTTGTTGATTTCTGGAGAGATTTTTTTTTTTAAACTTCATGCAGTCCTTATATTTGAAGAGTTTAGTGGCGCTAGGCTAATGCTAGGCTATATCTACGGTAACAGCTAGCCTGCTTTAAAAACACAGCTTTAGACACACTCCACAGTGCACTTGAGGCAAATCACTTACTTATAACACCAGAATACCGATATAAATGTCTGTGTCGATAGAATAATTTTAACGATTTTCCATTTTAAAGAACTTATATTCGCTAAGCATCAGCTTCGTGGTTGTAAGCTATGCAGCGGCGGAGTGATCTGCTAGAAAATAGTCCCTCAAAAGGTGGTAATTCAAGTGATGCAAGGTCAGTTATATTTAAAAAAATACTCTGACACAGACATTTACATCAGTATTATAAGTGATTTGCCTCAGATGCACTGTGGAATTGGTCAGACTGTTTTTAATGCAGGCTAGCTGTTACCATAGACATGTGCTAGCCTAGCAATAGCCTAGCGCCACTAAACTCTTCAAATATAAGGACTGCATGAATTAAAAAATATATATCTCCAGAAATAAACAACACTCTGGATAACTAGGATATGAGGCCCTATGTCAAAAAAACTGAAATATCGCTTTAAAAATATGATATTTATCGGTTTTAGTTTTTAACATACAATAAATTCTGGGCCAAATGTTTGTGCTTAAATGCAGAATGAAAATAATTTATGAGGCAGCTTTTTAATAAACATATTTTTTGAGTGTAACTGACAATTTACACATAGTTTTCAAAAACAACATAATAAAAAAAAGCCTCTAATCAAACATTGGGAGAACCCTTGACCCGTCTGTATCAAACTTCTCTCTGGAGATTTGACACACATCTCTCTGCTCAGATCTGGATGCCGTTGCTGTTTGCCCTCTGATATATTTTTAATATTCAGATGATCATTTCAAATGTGTCGTCCTTTCAATAATTGATCTATCTATCTGCTAGCAACATAACACATGCTGAGCTTTGGCATGAGACCCTGAGTATATCCCTTCTGCTGTGTAAAGCAGGCTGGAGCTGCTCCTCATTGTGATGCACTTGGCCAAGGGAACAGTGCGGGGCACGCTCCACTGAACCCTCGGTTGAAGTCAGCACCACGAGCTGCGGGTCAACACTGTAACGCTACAATCATCGTCTGCAGGCGAAAATGAAAATGAATGATAATAAACAGTGAACTGGTCTTTGTGGCATTTCAAGTGAAAACTGATGATTTATCGTTTTAACCACAGATGAGCAGGAATAAAAATAAAAAAACACACACACTTGGCTTCAATGCAAATGTGAGTCCAAAGAGAAATTTTGTTGCATGATACAAAGCTGAACTCTCCCCTTCTCTCCCTCTGTTCATATGTATTTGATATCGCTCTGCGTAGTGTTAAAGTTTTCATCAATGGTTTGAGAGAAATTCTCGGCATATGCTTTACATGGAGTAGAACTGACAACAAAGCTGATCAACTCGAATTGCGTAAAACAACTGCATAATGCATTTGTGTCTCATAAAAACTGAAGGTACAACAATGTTTTTGCTGTCAAAATGACCCAGCATTTGGACGTGAACTGTTTCCTGAATCAGTTTGACTGATATGCAGAGCTATTATCAATGAAGGGAATTTATTCAAAAATTCGTCATTTATCAAAAATCGTCCTTTAGTCAAAAGGATTTTCAAATATTGTAAAACATTATGCTGGTATTTAACAAAGTTGTGTAACTGTTTTGTTAAATATAGTTTTATAATTGAATATTTATAAAGTGCGGTGTCGTAGTAAAGATTTTGAAATTGTTCAGGCCTGGCATCTTCAAACCCATGAAAAAAAAAAGTCTAAAATAAAGTACAGCACAGAGCACATTATTATTTCCAAACATAGTGCAACAGAAATATATTCGAATGTTTTTCATCCCTTTCTTTGGACCAACAACATCTCCTGTGGTGGCTCATTTCCTTAGTGCAAGAGGTCCCCCACCCGTCATGGCGGCCGGGGCTTCAGGGGGGCACACAGCAGCCAATGCGAGATGGAGGCGAGGAGCAAAGTAAAAGGAGGGAAGCCATGCTGGGAGAAAGGAAATCTTCCATGTGCACGAGCTGGAGTGGCTAGAGGACATTTTCACGCTAATGGCGACCGGGCCAATTGAAATGACTGCAGCGCTGCATGATTTGAAGGTCAGGAGACAGCGGATTATATTCCAGTGGTGCTGAAGGGGGATTGGACGGGTGCAAATGGTGCCTCCCCCCACAACGCCGCCTTCCCATCAGCGCCCGCTCGCTCTTCCGCGATTCTGAATTATTGCAGAATGGCCAAGATGGAATCAACATAGCACAACAGCCCACCACCATTACTCTTAGACGCTGCACACACACACACACACACACACACACACACACACACATACACACACACTCACACCATACCAACAAAACACATAGCAGCGTGCTGGTCTGTTCAGCGCCCGTACATCATCATGAGAAATACTGCGGAGGGAAATTCACAAACTAAACAACACAACACACCATCTGGCATGGGATAAAACAGCATATATCTCCACTGACTTTATACCCAACCGCGCACTAACACAGAGCAACACACACGCAGTGGGACAATGAAACAATGGCCACAGCATGCAACACTGTGCAAGCATTTTGGTGAAAAACGGAAAATGCAAATGAAGACCTTACTCATTATTTTTGTTTGCATCCTATCACAGTATAACCTTTACTGTTGTGACACAGGAAACAACTGAGGATCACTGGACATTTACACCGAAATAGGAATATTTTAAAAGAGGAATAAAGGTATCTTTAGAAATGCAGAAAGAAACAGTTGACATGCTTTCTAATCTTTCTTTTGGAGTTTCAAATAATACAGTTGTGAATCTAAACATCTATATAAGTCTTTTAATATAATGCTTTTACTTCATGAAAGTGGTTTTGTTTGTGGAGCTGGAGGAACAGCATGGCAGTCTTTGGATAAATCGCAGTTCAAAAGTTTAGTCCCACATGAGAGAAACATAGAGTGATTATGCACATGGCTGCGGTTAACAAGCTTTAATCACATGTATGATGGCATGCGTATTTACTGAGGGCACAGAGCCATTACACTGGATTGGTTTTGAGTGAATATTACACAAACAAGGCCCAACAAAAAAAAAGAAAAAAGCTCCAGTCTCCATGCAAACAAATGGAAACTCAGTCAAATGAGGCAGGAAACATGTAAGGGGGGATTTTCACCATCAACTTCATTCATGTAATTAAAGTAATCCAGTCGAGGCATGTCTCCTTTAAACAATAAGTGTCCAGGACTTGCCATTTACTGCTAATATATAAAAAGAAAAGTGGACACCTCCAAGAGATTTTTATTATTTTATAATAGTTTCCAATTAAGTGGCATTCCTTTTTCATAATTCCTCTCTTCATTCATGTTGGTCTCTCTCAAATCTATTGTTTTATAGATTTATTTATTCAAACATTTAGTATATATTTAAATTGTTATAAATGTTCCAGAAATTATATTCGATTTTTGAAAATGTATGTTTATTTATTTATTTATTTTAAATGTGAGATATTTTAATAGTGAAATGAGTCAGTATTCCACTTGCAAATGTAGGCTGGACTCAGAGGATTCCCTCCTGGTGCTCCTGGACTTGTAAAACTCTGTGGGAGATAACAGGGCCGTCCAGTCAATCCACTGCATGTTTGAACGCCTCAACATGTTAAGCTTTTAAAGCAAGTATTAATCCGGGATTTTCAGAAAGGGGCTAAGTTCGGCATGTTATCGTGGCTCAAACCAGACCTTAGCTAGAGTTCAATCAGACTGTACTACTGCTAACTCCAGTCACTTGGAGGACAGAGGCAGAAACAGACTGCAAAAGTGTTGTGAGAGGTCATTTCAACATTCATGGATTTCCCAACAGTGAATCTATTGCATGGGAATTTGAATTTGATGGGCTGCTTGACTTTTCCATCACACATTCATGGATGTATGCAACAGACAGTGGTTCTGGTGGAGCCTTAGTGACCTCTATGGCCATCATAAGAACAAATCAGGCCATGGTAAAACAAATGGACATGCTTTCACACTGTTTCTACTAAATAGCAATGCATGTTATGAAATCAACATGTTTCAGGAGTGACATCAAACTAAATCAGCCAATAGAAGCACACAGGAAGTGGTCATGTGACCACCTCTATATGTTCCAGTGTTCTATCGTCAAACTCAAAAAAGTAAAGTTATTAACTCGCAACTTTGCAAACAATGCAAAAACCAAAAGCTAAAATTGAGGTGTGTGTGTGAGTGTATGAAGTGATCAGGTGGAAAATTATTTGAGGCTATTTACTTCTACTTCTACTAAAATTTGCAAATAAAAGAAAAAATAAGTATGACTGATATTAAAGTTTACAACTTCAAATTCACTTTAAATTTCCAGAGGAAATGGTAATGTTCAATAGAGGAAAACATATTGATATCTGAAACATGTCAGCTCTGTGAGTGGACAGATAATTCCCCCATCAGCACTTGTCCACTGCAGATAATTGCAGCTCAAAAATCAACACTTATTAAAGAGTGGAGCAGTTGTGAGTGGGACTGACTTACAGGCTGTATGTGAGTTAAGGAGAGAGAGAGTCCAAATGGATTTCAGCCCCAGAATAAATCACTGTCGCCACAGAAACCCACCGACAGCTGTGATGGATGGCTCAAATTTTTGTGTTGATGTCTTTAGTATTGCTGACAATTTGGTAGTTCGGGCTTTTCCACTTTCTGAGCTCGAGTGTAGCAAAACAAATTCAAATGCTGGTGTGTACACACAACAACAGTCACACAACTTTTTTAAAACCGTCATTATTTCACACATGCAAAAATGAAAACTTTCATTAATTTTCATACTATTAAAACAGTGTTGTCACACAGTTTATTGGCATTGCTCTGGGAACAAGTTGAACTCCATCTTGTGGGGGAGCACGCCACTCTGTGATTGGCCTGTGTGTGACCACGTGACTCAGTGACGCATGCCTCATACTGACACTGAAAACAAACTTTATATTGTGGATTACAATATCTGAACACTTTAATGTCAGGTTAGATGCACCAACCTCTGAATAAAGAACAACTTTACAGAGTTATTTGTATCAATACAACTTTAAAAGTCAGCTTGACTAATAAGTCATCTTGACTAAAATGTATAAACTGCAGACTTAAAAGGATAAGATGTCTACTAAAGATATGTGTAAACTGTAGCCCACAGCCTGACTAAGTGAGAGAAAGACAGTAAAAGTTGGGCCGCTCAGTCAGCCCCCCCACGTGCAGTCCATCTGCTCTGCACCGGCAGCATCACAAACAGCACACTTCCCACAACTTTAAACAATCAATACTTTCAGAGGCAAAACAACAGCACAGCCTCGGTCCCAGCTCCACTGTAACTCCAGCCAAACTACAGCAGTCCACAGCACAAACCACACAGCACAAATTAAAAAAGGTTTACTGACCTTGCTGCCTTTTCCTCTCTGTTCTCTGAGGTGCAGTCCCCTGTTTTCTGGTGCTGCTTGATGTCCCCTACTCTCTTCCTAAGTAAGTCACGCAGGAGCGCTGCCTCTGCTCAGCCCTACGCACTGTATTAGTCTGATTTCACACTCTGCAGCCTAGCCTCCTGTCCTGAAGGGGACGGTCAATGCGCTGCTTATTTAGAAGCCGGCACACACTACCTGGGCTTGTAGCAGCTGTTTAAAGCACCAGGCAACATCCAGGGTGCATAATACCCCCTCTTCATTCTCTCACTGCCTCTCACTCCGGCACATGCACAGCACTAGTTGGCTCAGACACGCGTGTGTGTGCACAGCCGCACACACAGCGCTCTGTCAGAGGTCTCTACCTGGCACTGGGAGATACACACTCTGCTCCTTCTGTCTCCTGCTCTCTAAGTGTTTAGAAGACAATTTCAACAAGGGATTGCTCCCAATCTACACGGCTGATCCACATGGATGAGTTATAATATGCTTGCCACTCTCTCCCTCTCTCTCCCCTCCGCTGTCCCTCTCTCTTCTTCCTCTCCTCTTGTCTCTCGCTCACTCTTTGGCTCTCGTGCACGTTGTTTTAGCCTATTATCGAGCCGTCACTGCATTCCGCTTTCACTTCAGGACTAAAGCCTTCCCCCTTTGCTTTCTAAATTTTTCTCCTTGCACGAGACTGACTCCACCTGAATGTGTATTAGAATAATGTATTATTTATTGCAAAGCAGCATTCATTTTTTCTGATATGGACGTGGACATGTGAGAGAGGGGGCGGCACGTGTGATGTGTGTATATTTGGGGGGATAGTGGGTGGGGCAGGTGCGGGCAGAGTCCTGTGGGAGGTGAAATGAATAATTTAAATGAAGTGTTTAAATGTTGTGGGATGAGAACAGACACACACCAACCTCTGAATACACATTTCAAAACATACTCTCAAAACACAAGCATACACTGTTAATATAATGAGAGAAATTATATAAAGCAATGGCATGTTTTTTTTTCTTATAGTTTCTTGAAATAAGTAACAAATGCACTTGAGACTCAATGTTACTGCTATTAGACAAATGTGTTCATATCATTCTGTAATTCATGTTTAAAAATATTGAAATTGATATATGCATTTAAACAGTGTTGAATTATGAGTTACATTTTTAAACACTGTTATTTTTAAATAAAACTATAAATAATAAAGCGATTTGAAAATTAAGAAAAGCTTAACATTCCATACTGAATTACTACGGTAAAATTCACACATTTCACCAAAAGAAATATCAATAAATAAATATTCGTACTATTTTCTACTAGTTTTGTGGGACAAAGCTGGACTTATAGCACCAGCTTTAAACACTGGGTCACTCAGTGCGGCTGATTGGTGCTCTTGTTGTCCTCTGTGAGAGAAGTGAGCTTGATTGTCCAGGGAGACACTGTGCTACAGTCACATGACCGGTCAACAGGCTGCGGCAGAGTGCACCCATGGGAGTCACCGGGAAGGGTCAACCAACCATGAGGCCTGACTAAGGAGTAGCCTACAACTCTGTGTCAGTGTACGGGACGTCAACTCTATCACGTAAAAACGATCTGCACCAGCAGATGCAGATGCATAAAGATAAATGCTTATTCTCTTTGCCAAATCTATTAGAAAGTAGGAGTACTTTAGGGAATACTCTTCAGCTGCCCATTCCCCAATGCTGCCTGTTAACTCCACAGGACGCCCCTGCACCGTCCCCTCTTCTGTACCTGCCAAGAGGAAATGATGTGCCAGTGCCCAGCCAAGCCATTCTATCAGCACTATTACGACTCCAGAGGAGAGGGAAAATTACTCCACTGGTATTAACAGTCCATCTCAATCATTTTAATACTGTAATAATCGGGAAATTTTCGATATTATTTTTAAAAGCCCTGGTAAGAAAAAAAAAAGTCTTTTCATTTCCTTTGCTTAGCGCTAAATTGGGAGAAGGTGAGTGAATGGGAAAGACAGTGATATTCAATGAGAGATATAATAGTCTGCAGGGACCTCTGCTATACCCATATCAGAGAGAGTCTGAACATGCGTCTATACTGCAGAAATAAACAGGTACATTTAATATTAATGGTTTGGCCTAACTAAACTGTCAGACCATCTCCACAGACGTCTGACATGGGAATCTATGTCACTTTGTACACGGGATATTTCTCTGTATGTAGCGATAAATCAGCATGAAATTAGCCACAACTCGACTCCAGCCTCCTCTGTTTTCAAACGTTCAATTTGACTGAATGGCATTATTATGTATTATTAATAAGTCTGAATTATAACTCATTTTCCTCTCAAAATGAAGTGTTTCAATCACATGTGAAGTGCTCATCAAGGCTGTACAGTGGAGTGAGTGTGGAGGGATACATTATAATTGCAGCCAATGCTAAGAGGGAATTAAAAATATATAGAAACGCTCAAATATTTAGCATTCAACTCTGAAAGACAATTTCCCTTGAAAACGCCTTCCCTTTTAGACAGCACTGGGTTTTTAATAAAATTTAAATATTACACTATAAAACGGATGCATCTTACTGAAGGTTTTTGTACTAAAAATGTGCACAGACAGTACACACATTTTTGTTTGAAGTACTAACTGTTTTAATTATCTTGTCATTGTTTTAATCATTGATTGTTAGTAATATAAAGAAAAGTAAAAAACAGAAGCAATGAAATTATATTTTAAATGTCGAGGAAAGTTGTGTGATTTACATTTTTAATGTTGTAATTAAAAGGCCTTTTCTGAGATAAATGTGCATGATCAAGGAAATGCAAAATCAGTGGCGCAGTTTAATGGAGAGCAAATCAACTTTGGAAATAAAGAAGAAAGTAATCAATTTGACTAAAGAAATTTCAATAACAAGGCAATCCTTTTATTTTGTTTTTAGCAGAGTAGTTCTTTATACTGTATTGTGTACTGTGTTTTTTTTCCTCCATAATCCACCCTGAGTTGTTTCAAGCCAGAACAAAAGCCTGTATACTGTACTTTACCCGTCCATATTTTCACAATGAACTCTAATTCCCATGATGCCCCTTGAAAGCGTGACCTTGTGCGGTGTGACAGGATAGGCGCAGCATGAAGACAGGACGCCACTTATCATCAAGGGACGAGGTGGCTGTTTAATTTCACACCAGCAGTGGCTAAAACCCCTGTTAGTGTGGCCCGGCACAATGCCACTGACGCTGGGGGAGCAGATGTCCTCCTGAAGGGGTGCAAAGAGGAGGAGGAGGAGGAGGAGGAGGAGGAGGAGGGCGGCCCGGGACCAGGAGGACATGTGCGAGTGTGTGCGTTTTGTGTGCACGACGGCTGCACAAAAGCACGAGCTGACCCCCCAAAACTATTTTTAACCATTCCTGAAAATTACAATCAATACATAAAAGCAACACGGCACATTTAGCTGATACAAAGACATATATGGTTTGTATCACAGTGTTTGGCATGTGGGCTCAAAACAGAGTCATTCTATATTATTTTTCCTTGCTGACGATCTTTACTGTAAATGATCATAAACTAAACGACAAAGCAAAAAACACTACACAACTGCTGAATGGAGAATTGGAGATGATGAAACTTTGTATCATTTGTGGTAATGAAGTTGTAAAATGTAAACTGTATTTCTAAATAAAATAAAAACTACATACAGAATACTTCATTCAAGCAATATTTGTTTTCTTTCTATCCTCACATATTGTATGTTGTGTAATTAAATGCCATATTCCAAAGTAGATAAAAGCTTGATTTGAGTGGAGAAACACTCATTGCATTGTCTATAGGTTTCACAGTTTATGAAAGTTTTGACTGGATTATCCAAAAACTTCATCTATGATCTTGCCGACAACGTTCCCAATCAAAGCACTTGATAGAGAGCATGTATATACCTGAACGTTTGCAAAATCGTGAGCACGTACAAAGACCCACAGGGGTGACGTTCCGAAACCCCAGCCCGACCACACAGCCCAATACGACTACGAAGCACGACTCGGTTTGCGAATATCCCTCCTATTGTCTGCGCTGATGAACTTGAGCTTGGGTCTCCAGCCCTGGGGTCCTCCTGTCTAATCCTGACTGCCTCTGGCCTTCCCCCCCCTCCCCACGCCGCCTCCCCCTGCCTGTCTGCCTGTATACACAGCAGCACACATGTACACAAGCCACACAACACACACCATTTCAATTGATGCCTGAGATGACTGCCGGGCTCGTGCAGTGACCAGCGCCTCCCAACGCGGCTGAATATAAAACGTAATAATAAGCTGCTGCCTACAAAATGGCGTCCCCTTTTCAAACATGGCTGCTTACTGATGTCCAGACGCGGGCCACAGACACAAAGGTCACCTCTCTCATCTTTTTTCGGCGGAATCTCCCATCGTATGACTATTTTCTATGCCGTTCTTTTATCGAAGCCTCGCTGGCATCTTCTGTTTCACCCCCCACCCCCCCGCCCCCTTCACTGGTCATTTCCTTAGAGCGCCCTGTGTGCCTAAGTTTATTATTTAAGAGACAAAGGAGTCCCGGACATGAGACAGGTGGCTTTGTCTGGGGGGGAAATTACAAAAGTAGAATTTAGCTTTCTGATTGATATTGAAATACGCACCACTATATAATAATAGGGAACAGAAAAGTATAAATGTAGAAGAAAAATTGGCAAAACCGTAAAAAATGAAATGTTAGTTTGGACAAAAATCAAAGACCAAGTTCAATGGCTCTTTCTATTGATCAATGCAAATAACGAAAATGTATGACCACTCCTGTTTGAAACTGAAGAGACAAACAAAACTGTATTTGTTATTGCATCAGCATCTTTCACGCCAGATGCCTGTATTAACTTTATACATTTCGGGGGGAAAATGAAGTAAAAATGCTCAACCGTCTTCCGCAGCATTCCCATCTCTCCCCAGCCCAATTTTAAATTCCCATCGGAGCATCGGCGTCCCTTCACATATTGCCATTTCTCCTGACCTGCCCCCCCAGTGTCATTTTTCTCTATTTCCTGCGCTGGCCTTTAAAATGCACAGAGCGCTCCCAGTGCATTTTGGCGAGTTGATTTTCAATTTTCATAAAACAACAACACCAAGTTAAACAATATGAATGCTTGTGAGTAGAGTGGAGAGTTTTTGAAAGGCGAGGGGGGTGAAGGATATTCGGGGGAGACGAACTGCGTGTGTTGGACCTCATTGCGTTCGGTCACATGCGAGTGGGCAGTGGTGCAGCGTCAGGCCGGCCAGACAGGAGCAGAGGTGGGCTCACATGGGACAGTTACAGTGGGATAATGGAGAGTCGGGGAGTGTCCGGATTTCACCGCCTCGCTGTCATCGTACAGAGAGACAACTGCCGAATTTGTAGAAGTGAGGGTTTAGTGTGAATAATAGTTTCAAATAAGAAGAAGAATTCAGATGAAAGTTATGGGCTGCAAATCTAATAGCATTTGCCCATTGAAGAAAAGTTAAACCACTTGCAAAGAAAACATGATTAATCTTTAAAAACTTGAAAACATTTGGTTGATTAAAAATAAAATATACTGTCAATGCGACAACCACCAACATCCTTTTCATTTTTTTTTTTGCGTACAGCATATAGAGTAAAAGAATAACACGGGGAATCCATATGTAAGCTAAAGAAATCAGTTTACACTGCACTCTGATTAAATAAACAATCAATCAAGATGCACTTGCTTGTTTTTATGCTCTTTCCAATCCCAGAACACAATTACTATAATTTTTATTATAATTACATATTGCATAATTATAATTGAAAATCAAGATGGCCTTAGATTCACATCACTCTCATGATGATGTCTTCACAAGCCACTCATATATATAATATACAAAATTTCACCTGTTTTAGATTATTATTATTTTTGTTTTCTTTCCTTTTTTTTAGGAAAACACCAAGCAATTAGTCCAGGTCTAGTTTTGCTTACTAAATGGAAGCCATTTGAAGACAGTGGCTGTCATACATGTTTAAAAGGAGAGCTATGGCCTACATAAAAAAAATCCATTAAGCTAAACAGCCTGAGGAAATGTTTGAAAAATTACAGTTGACTTGGGAAACCATATCAATGCAAGCTTTAAAAAAAAAAAAAAAAAAAAAAAAAATTCTCATTCTCATAAGTTAACTTAGTCATTGCTTTTGATAAAGATGCAGCCAAGTAATCAAAACTTTAGTAATTTCTTATTCACTATAGTGATATATATTGGAACATATGTAACGTAACACAGACCAACAGAAAGTCATCTCAGTGTTATGGATTTGAGAAAAAAAAACATTTCCCACAATTTAAAGAAGTAGAAAAACAGTTAAAATTAGGTTTATTTCACCACTTAACTATATTTATGAACAGCATGAGTCAATATGCACTATCATTTTACAATTGTGATATTTGTCTTCTAATTGTCCCTTTCTTTTCACAACAATTATATTCTTCATTCATGTTCCTTAAAAGTACTATAACATTATGACCTTGTGTTTTTGTTCCATCTATTTAGCTAAGTTAGTACATATTTTTAAAGGCATATTTCTCACACTGAAGCTGCTAGCAGCAATGACAACATAGACGCTGAGTTGTAATTCTGGCATATCAACATGAACTGCAGGGGCCACAAGCAGAGCTGGAGGTGCTGAGAGCTGATAACCCACCTGGCTATTAATCTACTGATGAAAAGCATCCCCTGAATCTAAGTAAAGAGAGTGTTGTTGTGCACCGGCAAAACCAGTTCATTCCAGGAATAAAACAAGGTGGCAGCAGGGAGCAGGGATAGGAGGAGCGGGATGGTGGGGTGAGGGTGCTGACCTGACCCGTCTGAGACACAGGGCAGTTGGGGCGACTCCTCCACAGTGTCCCCGAGGTCCCAGTGCGTCCCAGTGCCGTGATAATGACCTCCATCTGGCCCTGGCGGCGGCAGACAGACAGCAGACAGCAGCGGGCCGCAGAGCTCTGTCCAGTCAGTGAGCTGGCTGTAATTGGTCAGTGTGGCATTAATGACAAGTGGACAGTGACTGCTGCACTCACCAGCCTGGTGTCACTCACAAAAGGAGATTCTGACAACCTTTGCACTTCAGGCAAGACAACTGAAAGAAATAGAAGCCTTCTTTGTATCTGATATGGACATTTGTAAATAAAAATAAATAAATAAATAGCACAAAAGGTTATTGCTTCCTATGTAGATTTGCTTCATACAGTAGTGTTTGTTGCAATGTTTTTCTATGAAACGCCAATTGTTCAAAGTGCGGAAAAAGTGAATGCAAGTTTACTTTTAGAGCTGAATATACTTTATTTTATTTTATTTTTATTTACTTGAAGGACTTTGTTATTGTACTTTACCGGTGACACCAGTGGATCTACAATCGACTTTATAATTTTATTGCACAACAGTAATTTAATAGGACAGACACAAGACCACTGAGAAGAGCCATTTGACTATAAACAAACATGAACAGAATAGGATGCTGGATCAGGTCTGGCCAGTAAAGAACAGCTGCTGTCTAAAGGATGGGAAAATGCAGAGGACAAATTTCCAGGGACAATAAAGTATTAAAAAAAAATGTTATATCTTTGAAAAAAGATATATAGAACTTGAGCAAGAAAAATGTCTTGAAGATGTATGGGAACAATACACTGTTGGTAAGACCACCAAATGTCCTTCAAACAACTCAATGCATTACTGCTAATGCAAAGATACATGTTTGCCCTTGGAGTCACAAGGGACGATGTGTTAGAGATAGCCAATGTTTTTTGCCCTTGACCTGAATAAAAGATACTTTACCATGCGTGTTGATCATTTGTAGGCATCAAACAGCACAGTGGTCCTGGCAGAATCCTTCAGCCAAGAGTTTTGTATGTTTTGAATGTGAGTTCAGTTTGATAAAGTCAAGTAAAGTTAACTTTCCTGATTTTACCGAAATCAATATGCAAGGAGTCTTCTTCCTCTCCTTTTCTGCACACCTCTCAGTAGCCACACAAATGATCCATTGGAGAAAATTTGGGGTTTAACTTCTTCTCCAATCAGGGAGATTTTGACAGAGCCTGTCACATTATAAAGTCAGAACATAGTTACAAGAATTGCGAATGATATCTATGATTGAATTTTATTGAAGTGGTCAGCAGGCAGCTCATTCCCCACAGAAAGCCCCGGGGCCTGAAGGTGGTCAGTGGGGAACAGACATCCCACCACTTTCCCATCCATCCAGCGAGCCAAGAGAGGACGCCATTTGAGAGACACATGTGCCACTGCAAATTCATGACCTGACTATTCGAGAGCAGAGGAGAGTGTATTCACCGCACAACAGGATCAGCGTCCATACTGCACCGGGGCAAGTATCAACTCACAAACCATGCAACACAATACTTTGGTTGAATGCCTATAACTCTAGGTATCCAATACATTGATAACAATTGTAGATTTCAGTACTCGTTGCTCTTGTAACAATAAAGTAGAAACTATTCACAGAAATGTATTCTAGTCTCATCAGACATGTAAGGATTGTTGTTGACCCCTCACAACCCCAGTGCACAAATGAACCAAAAGTGTCAAAGGTCAGGTCTGGACAGAAAGGGCATCTCAAACCGGTCACAACAAATGCACAAGAACATCTGCCATCTGAGCCTGGGAACCACTCAAAGTCAAGAGTAATGAACTCTCAAGTACAGGCCTGTTCAATAAAAAGACCAAATCACACAGGTACATTCCATTCATCTCTTAGAGCTAAATGATCAATAATAAAGTGATTTGATTAACATCTGCATCTCATACAAAAGCAATATGACTCTATAGACCTCTCTGTCACACAAACAAATGGATCACAGCGCACTTTACAAAACCTTAATAACACATTAACCCACTTTTATCCTACTATTTTCATCCTATTGCCATGCAATAACTATGCTGTGAAGTAATATCTACAAAAAAAGAAGGAAAAGTGTTTTATTTCCAGGAACAACATGCACATTGGGCAATGTTCCTGCAGCTGAGGTCCTGAAATGAAGATGTGCAGACTGACCTGTTTTGTTACCACATGTCTTTAACACGTATGTATGAGGTGCATTACACAATTACACTGATCAGAGTGCTCCACATACAAATCTCACTCTGTGCTCTGCAGATTAACAAGCTCACATGATGTGCATAGTGAGATCAGTAACATAGACAGTCTCAGTTTTCCTATAGCACCTCAGGAGCATTAGTGAGCTGAGCTCAGAGCAGCTCCCCAGGAGTCTGCTGCACACACGGAAATGTGATGTACGTCTCCTCCACTCGTCACCACATGTATGCCACATTTCCTTGTCTGTCTAATGTGCTACTGATGTATACCTGCTGGGCCCATGGCAACATAGGTAGAGACCACTCACTGACAGCATCAATCACTCAGTCACACTTATTATTGACATTTAAAATGTATTTAATATCATTCTCAACCTATATCCAGCACTGTATGGATGCCAATGTGGTTACTTCTGAAAATCATAGTTGATACTAAATGTATGCATTCACATTTTATTTTTATTTTTTTTCTCTGAACAAGAATCAAAGTGGAGCAATTCAGCCCTAGTCTTCCGAGGGCAAACACTCAGGTGAGTCTGTAATAGACACAGTCAGTCTAATTCTCCTTCAATTCACATGTCAAATTGAAAGCTCCCAAAAGCAGCCTTAAACACAGACTGACCAATCAGGGCTTAAGTGTAACCTTTTGCCATGGCCCTGCACCCTTCAAAAGTGAGTCTCTTGAGGTCTTTACACACTCAACTGGGGGAGGAAATCAAAACAAGTTGGGAGCAGTGAGATGGATTATGTATATATGCAACATGAGATTTAAGAGGCCAGCTGCTTGGTCAGCACCAAGAGCTGCTGCAGGCATATCAAGGAACACGCAGGGTGACAGATTTATCCTTGTATGTAACTGATCAAGATCTGTTGACCGAAAAATAATTTTAGCTCGCACCCTTTTTCCCATCAAAACATGTATCCTTGTCAAAAAGGACATTAACAACATAAGAGCAAGTCCATCGTCATGCTTTGCCAAAAAAGAGATGTCGACAATCAAACAACATATTACTTATTGACGTCAACATTTCTTCATGTTTTACTCTGACTCTTGGCCGGTGCTTGTGTGTGTGCTGATGAATGGGGAAGTTGGAGGCAAACACAAGCCGACACAGCGCTCTTTTCCAGGGGCTCCAATCACATGATCAGGGCGTCAGCATCTCATCCAGCGCTCAGGGAGGGGCTGAGGAGCACGCAGCTCTCCACCATTTTGTGTACAGTACCTGGTTGTTTCGTGTGAGTACCTGGCTCATTTGTTTACCTGTTCATATTCTAGCATATTGCTGCTTACTTCTGTGACATGTTTCATTTTGGCAGAGGCTAGAGAGCCGCTCTGCTCACCATGCACATGGCTAAACATTTACAGGGTGTGAGCGTGCGCAGAGTGCAGACCATTCCACATTTCATCTTGTGTATTTTCTTCCTCTTTTCTCGGGCAGTGCTCCAGACAGACCCCTTTCCTCGCTGCCATCCGATGTGTGAGGCACATATGGTGCGCTGAAATTGCTGTCTGCAAAAGCATGCCTCTGCCTGTCCAGACTTCATCACAAGGATTAAAGAATGGGATGGGGGCAAAAGAAAAAAGTAAAAATAAATAATGATAGCAGGGCTTCACTGGCTTTTTTTTATTTTATTTTTTTATTCCTGAGCACAACCCCCTTACCAGTTGCACCCCTGTGTTTTAAGTAGGCGAGAACATCAGATGACAGAGCCCACTGTTTTGCTATGTTTACAGAGAAAGGTTGGGTAGTCAGCTGCACTGCTTTATTTTTTTTTAGCCCTGACAAAAATCTGGTTTAAAAGAAACAAACAAAAAAGACATTTGGGTCTGAATAAAGTATTTGTGTGTTATTATATGGGGAAATGTTGGTTCATAAATTTGGAGTAAAAGGCCAAAGGAAAATAGACAATTTCAAGGCCTGTGGGAGCCTTGTTCTGGTGCCATGCTTGATATAATTATTAACAGACCTTCAAAAAAAGTTCTCAGCGCCTCACCCAAAATTATATACTATACTATACTATACTATATAAACATAAAATTTAGGACAAACAACATTTCATTTCTCCAATAGAGAAATGACAAGTAAATGTTTTAAGAAGAATATTTACAATAAAACTATTAGTATGTGTTTGTATTTTACCTTTCCTAAAGGACTAGTTCTCAGTACATACCATTTTATGTGAATTAATGGACGCAACATGTGGCCTTGCATTTGAAACAACAAAAAGGCAAACTTCCTACTCTCCCTCTTGACTTCTTGGACGGCCAGTAGATAACATTATCCACACAGAGACCATTTTCTTTTGTTCCAGATTTTTGTAAACCCAAGACACTGGAAATTTAAACCTAGTTCAAGAAATATTATTTGCCACAGGGCAAGGTAAATCTCTTGGCAGTGCCTTTCAAAGGGTTGCCCTGGGTTTGTTTACAATTGATCTTATTTAAAAGTGGATTTTTTTGTTTTACTTTTCAAAGACATACTTTCTGCCATGATCTCGTAGGTCAAAGGAATGATGAATGTTGTTTTTCCATTTGGAGAAAAAAAGAGTGAAATAATCAGAAGGTAATAACACGCGGTGATGCACGAGCTCTGCCTATGTCTCCAAGTTGCACATGTACAATCAAAAACATGTGTGTGATAACATCTGAGGATAGAACTGAAGTTCAAAGTCCTGCACCCCTGGTGAGAGAGCAAATAAATAACAGCCAAACGGCCTTCCGTTTACATTCCTCTGATTTGGAGAAATTTGAATTCCATCAAAATATCAACCAACAAAAATAGCCAGGCCTCTATGAAAACAGAAGAGAAATAAATTTGCATTGTTACTAATATTATCAGTCTTGTGTTTCAGAACAAGAACGAAGCTCAGTGGAGGCTGATCCCATCCTTCTTAAATAAAGCAACAAAAGATAGAGAAGATGGTGTATACTATTGTAAGAACAGGCCCCCCCAGGACCGGGTGCTCAAGGGAGCAACATTTGAGAAGCAGGTCAGGAGCAATAGAGGGAGTTAAAAGCAGGTGAACAGAGCGGGCAGCAGCAGGACAGCCCTGTGCAGACCCCTTCATGTAGACTACACCTGGGGGAGCCCACAGGCCACCCAACTGCACACCACCACGCACCATCACATACACACATTTGGACAGCAGCAGGGGGTGAGAATATGTGCATTAAATCATGATCACAGTCAGAGGTCAAAAGCTGAAGGTGAGTGAAGTATCACTGTCTAACCTAATTTATGATAAATATTCATGTTACTTTTTTGCATACTTGGGTGGACAAAATTCTGCATTTCATTTTAAAATATATGGATATTAACTATACAGTGGCGCCAGTCTATAATCAGTCTAAATGAAATCTCAGCCTATTGTGTCTTGCTGTCTGAGGGTCCCTGGGGCACCTCCACTTTCCCAGAATCTCCCTCCAAGGCTCTACGGGTTAACATGACCAGTATGACGATTAGATCAATGTTTTAAATGACTTTATCACAGCACAGAGGCAACTTTCTGGAGAGAATTGGTCCCTCTGTTTCACCTTGAGATGCCCAGACTGCAGAGTCCATGAATCTCCAAATCTAGTGCTTTGCATAAAAAAGTAAAACTACATGTGTGGATTTATTTCACTGAATCATATTTGGTAACAAAAGAGCGAAAACAAGACATCCAGATAGCTGATTTGGGAAGCTTCTTTGTTCTTGTAGAATAAGGGATGTCAGTTCACCTCCAAGACTCCCTACACTGGCCCTAAAGCCTGTCCCACTCTTGGATAAGACCGTGTGGGTGCTGGCTAATAGATTGGAGCTGTATTCATGTGGCGTCTGGACCCAGGGTGACACTCCTTCATTCTCGCTGCCTCAGGCCAGGATTAGAACAGCAACCGGCCTCCTGAATCCGGTCATAATGCAAAATCATTTTCATATTAACCTCATCTCTCCTCGCTGGGCCCGACGGTGGACAGGCTTGCTCTCTTTGGAGCTCAAATTATCCTCAATTACAGCGCAAAGGCCAGGCGATGGGACATCACCTAACCTTCACCATCTGTTAGGTTCAAAGCGTTAGCAGTGGGCCAGCCCGCCTGTCTCCGGCATCATCTGACCTTTCTGCGTCGGCCAGCTCCTCCACTCAACCCCCTCGCACACACATCGAATAATCGAGCCCACCCCTCTCTGGACACAGCTGGGAAGTGCATATGCACACATCGCATTAGGGGGGAAAGGTTATGCCACGTTTCTACATAAAAATACATATGAATATTCAAAGATATGCACAAACCAAGAGCAGTGTCAATGTGGGCCAAGGTAGTCTCTTAAGGATAAGCCCTAATACATTTACATTTCATTACTGCTTATTGCTCCCGAATCGCAAGAATCTAGAAAAATGAATGTGTGTATGTTTTTATTCCTTATCATTCCCCGGCATGTTTACATTTGTTAATTCGCATATTATTTAGTTAAACCAAATATAAGGAAATGTAATGTTTTTTTTAAATCTAATTCTCATGTATATTTCAGATGTCCTTTCACTTGTTCCTACAGAAATGCACTTCTTAATAATGCAGGCTTTCTGTTTGTTTTTGGCCCATGTGTTTTAGCAGTTGCACTGAGTCCATTTGGGTTTTCCACTCAGGCCACTCAGGAGGCCCCTCTTTCTCAGGTCATCTGGCAGAACCTGGTGTCTCTGAAACAACTTTTAATAAGTCTAGTGAATAATAGATGAACTGTTGGCGAAAACCAAGCAGGGACAAGCAAGGCTGAGGGTGAGCAAGCTGTGCAGTCAGACAACAAGCAGGTCCCTGCATCAGCAGCCGCCATGTTGTGTCCCGCCTCACCACCGCTCCAGACACACTCTCAGGGGCAGAGTTCATGGACTTGACCTTGTGGCCCCAGGAGAATGCTCACTTGGTTTGGGGTATAATTTGGGATTTATGCAGCAGGAGGCCCTGTCTGAGACAACATTATGCATCATTATCTGCCGTGCTTTTCTGTTCACACAGCATACACATCAGCAGTCCATTTTGCTTACACATTCACAGCTCTATAATCAATACCTCCAACTGACAATATTATTCATTTAACCACCTCAGCTGCCCTCAACACTCCAGCCCCATTTTCATATTCATGCAATAGAAAAATCACCCAAATGTCATGCTCTTAATAACTTTGATTTAAGAAATGGAGATTATAAAACTGGTATTGTTATTCAACATCAACAAAAAAAAAAAATATTAATACTGCAAAAATGTGAAATAAATGTGTAAGCTTTAAAAAGTTTATACAGTCTAGTATATCCTTACGATTGTAAAGAATGAATGTGAAATGTCCTAATGGTGTTCTGCGAGAGCATTTTAAATTTCCATCAGTTTAGAAGTGAATGTGTGCTATCCTTAAGATGCAGGCTGAGTGATCATGTCCATTACATGA
Organism: Gobius niger; assembly: GCF_951799975.1. Lineage (NCBI taxonomy): Eukaryota > Metazoa > Chordata > Actinopteri > Gobiiformes > Gobiidae > Gobius > Gobius niger. Next base: position 23,932,179 of record NC_136855.1, on the reverse strand, counting down.
GCTCCAGTCTAAGTGGGTCCCAGCGGAGCACAATTTAGGATAGATCTTCTTGATAAGGAACACGCCCTACGTGCATTAATATGACATAAGAGGCAGTTTAACACAGGCCTCTGCTCACTCACCTACAGCACATTTTCATTGATGGCTTCTTATCATGTTAATATTACGCTCATCAAAGTAGAAAACGTGATGCCGAGCAAGGGGAGGAGGAGACGACAAAATGCGTAAAATTACACAAGCTTCTTACGAGAAATGTAAAAGGGAGTACAGACAATAAAATGGTTATTTAGGTCACATATTCGTCGAAACGAGAAAGAAAGCGACAAATGCCTGAGGAAAGACGTGGTTTGTGTGTCAGTGTGTGTTTGCGTGTGTGTCTGAGAGAGGCGCTCATGCATGTCATATTTCCGACGCGCGCACAGAGGGGATGCAGGAGGGGTGTGCACTTAAACTAAAGGGAAGCAGGTGCAAGCCTGCTGCAGTCTACTGCAGGATTACAGTCCAGATCTGTAATCGCTCTATTGTTCTTCATTTACTTTGTGTAGCCTACTAAAAAACTTTTACTTTACATAGCCTAAGCTTTCGGTTGTCTTTTGCGCACGCGCTGGCACCGTGCCATTCACTTGAATTAATGCTATCCCAACACGTGTCGCGTTAACAAAAAGAGGCGGTCGTGTGTCGCTGCCAAACTTTGTGGCTCTCATTTGAATATGAATGGTATAGAAGCACAAAGAGGGCCGCTTAGGACATTAAGGCCGCGCGCGCAAGGAGGAGCAGGTTTTCAATTAGCAAAGAAGACCCCTCCCATTCTGCTCTAATCGAGGCTAATTAGGCTTTATCGCGGGTTAATAGAGTGGATTAATTGCGGGTCTAAACTGCGAAGGAATTTACCCTGTGAGCCAAGATGCTGGATTATCCTGTCTATTTAATATTCATAATATTCAAATGGAACACTTGTTTGCGAGTCAACAATTAGGCCTGAGGATGGAGCAACATGATTTACTCAGGTCTGCACTTCAGAAGCTTATTTGAAACATAGAAGCCTGTACTATTACATATAAAGATAAGAACAACGGCATTCAAACAAATGCGCTTCTAAAGGAGGCAAAAACAATTAGGCTTACTGGATAAATAATTATTTTAATTTAGATTGCCTATTTCACCACTGCGTTCGTTCATAACCGGGCCTTGTCATTGATATAAAATCCAAAGAGCTGGTGTTGAGCATGACATCATTTTAACCACAGGAGCTGACGCGCGCAGGAGACAGGGTCTGCAGTCTTGCAGCCAAAATTGATGTGCCACAAGAATAGAACTTCGAAACATCAATGCAGGATGTAAACCAATCTGCTCTGCAGCGAGTCTACTCCATCATTAATCAATTAACATTTATGAAACGAAATATTCGAAAGCAGGGGGAAATCCGGGACAATGAAAGCCATCCCACCACATTTAGGGAAAGAGCTAAAGGAACAATTAATAGACCGTATATTCATATTGGTTTACAGTAAGCTTTGAGCACTCCCTCTGCACTCCGAGCAGCAGCAAGGGCACGAGCATCCGGACATGAAACCGTGTGATGGACAGCTCAAGCTCCTCTTGATACATAACTTCTGCTACACTGAAGCCCACAGGCCTCATTTGATTAAAGCAGTTCCAAAAAACACAGTGGCTTTATAAAATATAGGCGATACATCAATTAAAACATTAAAATGCATTCAAATCTCGTCACAACTTCACTCATTTATTTTCCCTTTTTATTCGGGGCGCACGTGGCAGCTCAATCCTTAAACAGATGATCTAACGCACGAACATCATGACAACAAAGTATCTGACTCGACCAGGCTGAATTGGTCACTGGGTCACAGATTTGGCAAATGGCCCGCAGCGTCAGCCCGCCCACCGCACCCCAGTGCAGCTCCGCTGAAGTTCAAGGTCTCTGCGACCACTGCCCGCACATTCAGACCCACGAGCTGAGGAGAGAGGCGTCTGTCCCCCTGTCCCCACAGCGGACTGCAAGCTACAGCCGCGATAACCCACTCTCACAGGTAGACTTTATTTCATTTTTATTTGGAGGATAAAACAATAACAAAAAACTACCGCTTTTTTTTTCTTTTTTTTTCCTGTAAAATTAAAGAATTCGCCTACCTGTTTAAGCATACTGCACTAAAAGGCCCGATTAAGTCTCGGAGGCCGTTTAAAACACCATCATTTAATTTCGCCATTCAACCTAAAATAATATAAGGCCGGACATAAAATAAAACGCTTTACAAGCTCGGACATGTGGGCCGTGACCAGTATTTCGTTCTTTTTTTGGAACAAATGTAATCAATTTTTCTTTTCTTTTTTAAATATATGTATATTTATGTTTTATTGTTATTTATTACTTCTTGGGGGGGAAAAAACAACAACTCACATTTAATACAACAAGATAAAAAATATAGATATAAAATAAAGCTTTTAGGCTGATTACTTTTGTTATTGTAGGCTACTGGACATATCTGAGTTTTCCAAAGTGCGAATTAACTAAACACAATTCATGGGGAAAATGGATATCAGCTTTTGGATCCTGTAGGCCTATATCAGGACATTTTTATGTTATTTTTTGAGAGCTATTTCTTAATATTAAGAAAAAAAAGAAAGAAAATAATAATGAATTATACCATAATTTTCACATAAAAGTAAAAAAAAAAAAAAAAATCAGAGTGTATCGCACTCAAATACCAGAGCAAGTAAAATAATTCTAAATCTTCTTACTATTTGTAAACTGAACATGTGAAGAGAGTGAGTAAAATGTGGTACCAGATGTGTGTAATAATTTCAGCACTGGACAGCTCCCCAGCACCAGAGCAGATCCTGTTTCCTGTTCATGACTGACAGGTCATGGCCAATAGCCTCGGTCTGACACATAATTGGGGATATTGATTATAGGTTATCATATGCCGTGGGCCATTTGGAAGATAATGCTGTAGGGGTTAATTCAGTCAGCCATTAACCTCTGGAAGTGCTGGGTATGTATACTGGTAAATTAAGTTTAAAAGATCTTCTAAATGGGTCAACTAGCCTCATCTAATAAAAGGCACTGATGTACTTAAGTTACACTACAGCTTTGCAATTGGAAAATGTCACCAACAATAACAAGGGAGAATAATTAAGCCAGCTATCAAAACTTTAGTTGACCAAGCATCTCAGTCCTTACATGTAGCTTCAGTACCTGAACATGAAATTCTTAAACAAGCTTGGGTTTCTCATGCAAGTTGTCAACAAGTAAAAATACATCGTAGGATTATTACATGAAATAATATGTAATCAGTGTACATAATGTCAAGAAACAAGATAATATTGCTGGGTAAAAACTTGCGTTGACAAACATTACCGTTTCCCACACATTTGGTTTTATCCTAGAGTAAAGTAACACATCAAAATCACAAAACAGAGGAAAAAGCAAAGATGTAACCTTTGAGAAAGTCGATCTGAGGTGTAGAAGCTGTACAGCCCAAAGCAGTAAAGACAACCCACTTCCACTTCAAAAACATGACATTTGCCACCTCTGAGCATAAAATGTGTCTTTGCAGCTCTACACCTGTAAACTTGGAAACCCACACAATGAAGATCAAGAATAAAACCAGGTATTTTCACTCTGGCAGAGACTATTAAAAGTTACCCAGTAGTGCATGCACATGAACAGTGTACATGCAGTGTGCACAGTGAGGGAGAGCCAAGGGGAGGGGTGAGAGAGAAGTCAGGGCATGAGTGAGCCGTGGTCAGCACAGACGTCAGTCAGTAATACTCAGCAGACCAAGTTAAACAGAGCAACACAAGAGGAAGTAACAGTACCTGTTTGTGGTCCAGCACATGCAAGGGCAGCTCTTCGGAGTGGCACGCATTAATTATACTCCAGAGAGAGGGGCACTCCTGACCCCAGGCTGCAGTGCCACAGTGAGTGGATCAGAATGGACAGTCCAGAAGCAGAGACAAGAGAAGAAGAGAAGGAGTTAGATCCTGCTTTGCCCTGACGCCATGGCGCCTCCATGAGAGATGGATCACACTCCCGGCCTCTGCAATGACAAGGAGCAACTGCCAAGGAGTAGCACAGCTTTGTCTAGCCCCAGGACACACATAGCCCTGTGCACGCATGGCCACAGCTCTCACATGCACTCACGTGCACACACGTGCACACACGTGCACGAAATAGACACATGCTCTCTCGCACCCAAACTGTCACACAGTCAAATATCATGGCCTCTGTCGGAGCAAATCCTTTCATTCCAAAAACACAGTTCTGTTTAAGAAAAAAAACTAAGGCATCAAATAAATATTCTTTGTGTCTTTGGGTCAACCAGATATAAAAATGAATTAAGAAAGCCTCATCAGAATTCACTGACTGCCCCTGCACATCTGTTCAGTAGTCAAATGCCTGTTGGGTTGTGGGGCGGCGAAATAAAAAGGGTCAAAAGTCTGGCACTGAGAGGCGAGGGCTGTGATTACACACAATAGAGATATGAGCAGCAGTGTCGGACACACTTTACACACACACCTCAGCTACCAACACCACGAAATATCATTTCACACTCAAATGTATTTTTACTTTTTGCTTCTGACTCTAAGTAAATAAAGTTTAAGTTTTATGAAGAAGAAAATGGTTTAAAGCCAGTTTAATAAACTCAAAATTAACTTTTTTTTTTTTCATTTTTGACACCATTAGAGTACTAAATGTGAACCAGTGAGATATGAGCAAGGATGCTTATGTTAAAAATCAATTTGCATTGCAATAAACATACTATAAAAGGCAAAAGTTCAATTTGCCACTGCTTACAAAAATCTCATTTCCCAAATGCAGCATCGCTACTGCCCACACTAAGTGGAGGGCTGTCCTCTTTATGCAGATAGATCCAGATGGACACAGACCTCAACACCCTCACAGGCCGTGTCTGAACTTGACTCCCAGGCTTCAGTCCAGATGGGAGGGGGGCCCTTCACCTTTGGTGAACCCGGCACACTGACCCCACCCCCCCACTCAGACAGACAGCCGGCTCAGACAACGATCCACAGCGCACTATTGACAGTCATTTGAGATTGAATGCAGCTTGCTCAACAGCAGCTATCATCACAGATAGGTGATCAATACAAGGACATTATCAGAGAAGACTTCCTCAAACACTGTGTCAACATGTGAGCACAGGTGGACATGTGTGATCAGTGTGTGATCAGTGGAGTGGAGCCAGCCTCAGAAAGGAGACTGTGAACATGGACCCTGGGGACTAGAGCTTCGAATGCATCCACAACTTCAACACAGCACAGGGTTCAGAGCAGCAAAGCACTCACTCTTTCCCCTTCAGCACATATCAATGCTCTCATCAGGCACATGTCAATCTGAGAAAATCTGTGTTTATTCACTCATTTTGAAAAATAATTATAAACATATCGAAATCTACAAAGAGAAATGCTGTATGTTGATGATGCAGAAGTAACAGAGAGGGTCAGAGACGGCTGCACAGGTGAATGGGATTTGATCTCAGATTTATGTGTATGAAACAATGACCAGAGAAGTAGCAATGACTTTCATTAGCATTCGATTTTAGCCTATTAAGTCCTGTTAATAGCTGCTACTTACTGTAAAGACAGAATGATTAACAGTACCTGTAACTCCTAGTTTTCCTTTTATTATTTTTTGCTTGTAAAGCTACCCTTGCATATGACGTCATTACATCACACGGTCATGTGATGGTGCACACAGTAGTGACTTACTACTGACAGGAGCGAGTGGGGCACACGTGGGGAAAGTTGCAGCAGATATGGTCATTGTTTTTCTTTTTCCATATTTTCTTGCTTAAGAAACTAAATACAAATAAATCTCAAACTATGGGGGCTGACTGCCATAACCGTTGAGTGGCTGAACAGAGATTTTAATGTGCTTTAAACTATGAAATTGGCCAGGTTGGATGGCGAGCTATGAAACTCTAAACTAAGCCTGAAGCAAACTAAACTGAACCCAACCAAACCCCGAGGCTGGTCGGAGGCTCCTCAAGCAGCCGCCCAGTTTTATGATGAAATTAGTTATGAATTAATTGTGTACACTTGTTTATGAATGGCCACTCTCTTCCCTTGTTAATGTTTCATCTTTGTCTTTTTGTCCCAATACATATGGTACCTCTTAGAGTCTGGTTCTTCTAAATCTAACACAATCAATCAAACCATAGCAGACCTGTTACTAATCAGTACCCATACTGTACTTGTATCCTTGGATGTGAAAACAAACTTTGACTTGTTCAATGGACAAAGCAACTTTCAACTTAGCCTGTAAGTACTTGGCATTATCCTGGTACATTCACAACTGAGTGGCGCAGGATGTCGACGTCCATGGTTTCCAAAATAAATACACTATTTTAAACTAAATGGATAACTTTATTAGCTGGTAAATAAACATTTCCGAATGCTCTCAAATTTGGAAATCTGGAAACATAGATGCATGATATACAGACTTTCAAGTATTCTCTGTACTCTGAAGGCTGTTATAACTCCAGTCCGAGGTCAAAGGTTCTGTAGGCCCACAGGAGCCATCCAGAGATCATCCAAGCGCTCCATAGAGGGCACTCAGCAGTCCACCGGACACAGACAAGTGGAGAAGGCAGCTTGAACAATGAGCCCATCTTACAGTGGTCTCAGAGCTGCTATTTATGATGCAGATGTGATACGGGGGTGCACCAATGTGGCCATATATTCTGAAGAGTGTGTTTAAATGTGTTCTTAATAAAATATATGTGGGGCTGCACAGTCGTGGTCCCTGCGCTCATTAGAGGTCTCTGACCAGCTTGATAAGTGCGGCTCGGCTCCATAATGATTTATTAAGAGCGGGAGGGGGAGACTGTGGGTCCACACTGCCTCAGGACACTTCAGCCACAGACATTTAAGGGTAAAGGCACTGAATAGTGGGTCTCTGAACAGATTTACATCATCTAAGATGCATTTCAAAATGAATTATGGAAGACCAAATGAAATACATAGGACTTTTACTATTCTCGCTGCCTTTTTCCCTCTACTCCTTTTCCTGCTCTTCCTTCAGAAGCACTCGTCTGAATCGCCCTAAGGTAAATTCATGGCCATTTGCCTTATACAGCAGGGCACTAATGGACAGACAGATGGACTTAAGGGATAGTTTTAAAAATGAATGGAAGCATCATGGCAGAAGTAAGCAAGCAAACACGCCTTCATGAGTGCTGGTCAAGCAAGTGCATGCATGGTCATCAAACTTCAGTTATTATGAGAATCTTTAATTGTCTGTACAAGTCTTGTGTACAAACTTAGTTCTGCTACAGTGTAATGGCTGTTAAACAGTCAGTGGTGAACAGGCGTGGGCCACCACAGTCAGAGAAAGCAGAGCGCTCAGCCTCAGAGCCTGGTGAGTCCTGGAGGCATCTCCACACAGTAAAGCATGGCATCCTCCAACAGAGGAAACAGCCTTAGTGCTTGGAGGATAGATCTTTTTTCCCTTGCCACAGTTAATTTTCAAATCTTCAACATTCTATGGCTGTCTGTTTTTCTTCTTCTTTTCTGTTTTTTCAGCTTTCATTCTTTTCTTTCAAAATGAAACTAGAGCTGGGGCGGTGATAGTGATAGATGGCTCAGCGCTCTAACACTTTATCCAATCCGGCGCAGATTTCATCCAATAAAGAATCACTTGTGCACTCTCAAACTAAATGGAAGTCAGGCAGCGGAGAGAAAGGGGCTGCCGTGTGTTTCTGAGCTGCGAAAATCAAATTTTCTTAAAGCTGCCACAGCAGTGGCTGGCGGAAAGGCTGCACAGCCATGACTGGCCAGGGCCACAACGTCTGCACACACAATTTAATCCATCACAGAGCGTCTGACACCATATCAATCAACCTTTCATCAGCATAGCCCCCTACCTCCAAAAAGGGGGAAAAGAATATTTCTATTCAAGCACTTCTGAAGAAACCAGGCCCACTACCAACTGACCAAAAGAGAGAACTTCAGCAGAGGATTGTCACACTCACAGGTCTTAGAAGGAACTTATGAACTCTAAGGTGTGCAGAGAACAAAGCCTACTTCAGCAGGAGAATAAATAATCACCACAATGTGCGATCAAGTTCTGATAACTAAAACACATACCATCCCACTACAGTACATCCTGCATGACACTAATGTGCCCCCTCCCTCCTTACCCCTCCCAACATTGTCCTTTGTTCCGGGAATATACTCCTTCTTACCCCCGCTGCATCCCACAGGCTGTGACTCTAGTGGCCTATGATTTATAATTCATAGGGGCCGCTTTTATATGGGACCTTAGTCTACCTGATACCCTGCCATTGGGCCTGTCCCACGACAGCAGGAGGGGGGCTCATCATTTCGCCTGGCACCAGTGAACAACATGACACCCATCTTAGTACCCGCACAATGTTGTAAATTAGTCCTCATGTTTTAGTTTTCCCACTCAAGCAAGTTTTTTTCAAAATCAATGTGCTTCTTTTCCATCCCATTCTATCCCGTATCTTTGCTCGGTGAAATGTGAACCTGATTGCTCATTGTGTTTTGGTGTAAATGCATGTGACAGGCCCTTTCTTCCTCCAGGACCTGTCGGAGCGAGTCCCTGCGTTTCCTCGTAGCATGCTCTCCAGTTGGAACGGTACTTTGACCTCCTTGAATGCATAAAGGTCCTCACCCGGGCTGCGCTCCTCACTCTCTGCTCTTGGCCTAGGGCTCTGCTTGGCCTCCATGCTCCACTGGCTGCCTCAACCTTGCCCATGCTCCGAAAGGCCAAACACTGTACTTGTTGTGGATGCCCCACCACCCACCAGTGTCTCATAGCACAAGGAAGGAGGGGGGGGTGGCTTATGATTGCCAGCAGTGCCTCAAATGACAATGAGAACAACGCAGCTTTCTGGATTGTACACGTGTACCACTGTTGTTGTTGCTAAGTGCTCCGGACTAATTATTCCACCCTCATTTGCAAACAGAGCCGCGTGACATTTGCATATCAATGGAGAGGATGATGTCAAGGAGTGTGGGTTAAGCGCATGGCTAAGCTCGGGCACCAGAAAGGCCATCATCCGTACAGCTAACAGAACCCCCAATGCCTCCAGAACCCACATCAGGACCACCCCCCACTGCGTTCGCCTAATAAACAGACCAAACAGAATACAAGATCGGCCCTTGTTTGGGTGAGGGCGGCGTGCGTTGGAGGGTGGGGGTGACATGGCAGCGAGAGCTCCCTGTCAAATCAGTGGGTTGCCCCTGGATTAGTTCAGTTGTAACACAAGCCCACATTCCATGGAGATCATTTAGGCAATTATCAAGAACAAGGGCGGCTGCAGTGTAGAACAGCTCACTTCAAAGGCCCGTAGCAGATGAACAGTTACAGCACACTGGTCAATTTCCATACAAGCCCACCCCCCCCACCCCCCTTCGCTCCTGCTCCCCACACTCGCTGCTCCTCTGCGTATGCCTGCGGGCGCTCCGACTGTGCTAATGAATATAACAACCCCGCCAAGCCCAAACACACACTCCGCCGCTACTGTAAGATCAAAGTTCATGATGCACTCTCTCCACTGTCCCTCAGCTGCACAGACAGACGCGAAGCCCAGTGTGGGACAGGCTCACCCCTCACAGTGTTGCCTCTCATTTGCAACTAAAGATGGGGGGGGGGGGGAAGAAAAGCGGTATTTGTTGTTTGATAAAAAAAATAACATAAAATAGAAGCGGAAGAACTGATGAGAACAGAGCATGCGAGATGTCCACCGGAAAGAGTTGTCAGGAGAAAACATTGCTACAGTTAACCATAAAAACAAATAGAAATTGATTTAAAATGCATGATTTAATACATGTTTTTTCCTATTGAGTGTTCACACATGACAACAGTTTTATATATTTGAGTATTTGATGATAATAAGAGAAGCGAAAACAGAACCAGAAAACCAAATGAATTTTAAACTAACGTTAAGACATAAATAATATATGCATTTTCTCAAACCCTATCGTTGTTTAATCAAAGCGTTACGAAGAATCTACCGAGGGGCCTGACAAAGGAGTGCTCTCTGCTATAAAGCTGTTTCATTCTCCGAGACACACGCACACACACACACACACACGACTTCACAAACACTCAGGCACAGCAAGCACTGTGGCCGCGGACTTTCTAATCAGACCGGGTCATGTTTTATTGTAAAGATCCAAGACAAACATACAAGCAACAAGATCCTCCACTCAGGATAGAGTTTCTAATCATGCGCTATAAATTATTCAAAGTTCGAAAGAAGAAGAAAAAAAAAAAATCTGCCCTTCCCAAATGTTTATTGATGCAGGACGGACGGTGTCAGAGCGGTGACATGGATACGCAGGTTGCCATCAGAGTTCAGCCGGAGCCACGAGGGCGAAGGCAGAGGTTGGCCCGGGTCAAAATGCCAAGGATAGATTGGCTGAGTGTCAGATGAGAGCAAGAAATTCCCAATCGATTGACTTTGAAGCCAGAGCAAAGACATACTGTAAGCAGCAAAAGAAATTACAAAAGGTATAGTAAATGAACAATCGATTAACCGAGTTACAGGAATAGGAGGCACCACAGAGACGCTCTCAGTCTGCAGAGGACGAGGTGCTGCCCCTGTAGCTTTCACTAGAGCGACTTTCCAAACTTTACCACATTAACGCTGTTTTACAACGAGAGTTTGTTATTTTAGTGTAAGATTACATTTCGGCCTATTTGCGATTCACATTTTTGAATTACTACACTCAAGTTTTATTTTATTTTTCAGTCTATTAGTATTGTATATTAGTACTGACTCTTAGTAGTGACTAGTTCTGCTTTATTTAAACTTAAGATAAGCATTACTGATCTACAAGGGAACGACTTGGTCACAGTAACTCAATTGTACAATAAAGCATTTTGTTTTGGAATCAAGGATTAGCAGAAAGCATAAATGTGGATAAAAATATGTAATTTCGCTGAATTTTTGTGGAGTATAAAAAAATATATACATTTTTGAAAACTTTATTCATTTGTCCTTTCCTCTGATATGTAAAAAAAAAAAAAAAAAAAGTGCTATGATAGTGATTTATATGGGGAGTAAAAACTAAGTAGCGGAAATTTTAAAAATTTGGCCGAAAATTCCATTTGGTCGTTCAAATCAAAAAACGTCAATGAAACCCTTGTCATATGTTTCATGGAGTTGCCGTAGCGATCACCTGAACTCCCCATTTACTCTAATGGAAAAAATGTATAATTGCACAATTTTAGTAAAATGACAAGGGCAAATGGAAACATTGTTTTCTCATTGCTTATACTCTAAGGTTTCCAAAAATATATAGTTTTCATACTCTCCATGAAAATTAGTGGAAATCTAAACACAGTGAACCAGAATACATACAAGATTTCCATATAGAGTTTAATCATCATTTTCTATCTATGGGAGAGCAAGAGCCAAAAAAAAAGGCCTTCATGTTTATTTTTTGAAGTTAATTCTCATAGAAAATAGCTTTACTTTACTTATTTAACAGATGCACCCAAAATGTTACTCTTGAGCCCTGATAAGGACATCTATAAAGTAACATTTTGGACAATAAAGGGTCAAATGGGGAAATGATAACGTGGTACAATCTTTCACAACGTTTCAAACAAATTAGTATACTGCCAATACTCTCGCCACTCACCTGTTCATGATGTTCAGCACACACTCCAGTAAGTGCCGTCTTGCATTAAAAAGCTCGATTAGTACTAATAAGAATGTATTATGTTTGCACAGACCGTTAAATGACGAGCACTCATCTGGTTAGTTCTAATGATGGTTAATGAATGGAGACTTGAGTTTCTATGAGCTCTCGGTATATCTAGAGGAATGTGACACTAAGACCTGCCAGCACTCATAACTTAAAATAAAGCATTCTTCAAACCTATTAGATTCATAAGTGGAAATATAATACGCCATCACAATCTCGATTCCTCCTTGCATCCTGCTCTCCATGTGTCTGCTATTAGATCACAGTGAGAGTGTGTCAGAGAGATTGGCTAATTTGTATTTGTTGCCGACATAAACTTGTTTAAGTCTTTAATAAAACAACAAGGATGAAATATCAGGCATCAGCCACTGACAGAAGACTGATTTTTCAAGGATATTGCAGTCCCATCTTTGTAATTTATTTCACAGCTACAATTTTCTGTATATATATTTTTTGAATCATCTACTTTTATAACAATATTAGCTTTCAGGCTGTCCACTTATCGCACTTAGGATGTGTTTTTGTTTTAATACAGCACAAAATATAACAATGTATCACAGTTGGGATACTCTTTCCTCATGTTATTTACATACGAAAATACTTTTATTATTGTCATTCACAGCAAGTTCAATTTGAAAAGTTTCTGAACATTTTAAAGAAGAGCTAAGTAACTTGTTCACCTTTATAAATCCTTTCCGTAGTCCTTCTAGGGGTAATACAATTATAATAAATATTTAATCTCCTCCTGGTGTCTCTGGTCAGAAAACAACAATTGCAATTTTCCTGCCTCCAGGTTGGAGGCGCACTACACACTAGTGGAATCACGACGAAGAAGCCAACAGGCTAACGGCAAAGCTAGCTGCGGGCTAGCGCCACTTAAACAGTATTTACAGCCAAGTTTGAGTAAAAAAAAAAGATCTCCATTGTGGATGTACAATATCCCTCACTCCCTTTGTCTTTTCTGTCAGCGTAGTACTATTTAATCTCACAGACAATGTAAAAAACCGTGACACCTGCAGCTGCGCTTATGGCCTCTAGGGGTATGAGTTACTCAGTTCTGCTTTAATAACTGACAATAAAAATAGCATTAATTCTAATAAACTTTTCAATATATTTAGAATTTTTAGATAGCAATAGAAAAACAATAGAATTGTTTTAGATTTTAACCAAGTTACCAGTGTGTTTCTTTCCTGTTATTTACTCGTGCAGCAGGTGACAGTCATGTGGCTAAGCTTCGACCAGTGCCTTGTGTTTTTCATACAATAAAGCTTCTTGTGTGACCACATATAAAGGATCATATAAAGTGAACAATTAGAGGTGGAGGTGGTCGTCGATCATTTTCGTGCAACTTTTCTGTCGCCTTTATACATTTACAAATTCATCGTCTTCCAGTAGTTTAAATCAATGCGTGTCAGAGGCTAATTCCCAGTTGGTCCAGAACATCACTTGGACAGCTCCATCCTTCACTTATCCATCATCATTCCAACCTCTAATACGTAGCCGCTCCGTGTTATTGCTTTATCAGTGAAAAGACCTGGCGTCAGCAAAATGTCCGATTTAAGGCATGACATTTACGTGTGCAGCAGTGTCCTTTAAAGAGATCAGCGCTGGCACGGCTCTCCGCAGACCAGGCCAGGGTCAGTCCTTCAGTCGGTGTTTGCATCCCCTCAGGAGCACTCTGGACCCTCTCATCTAAATATTGTATGAATTACACGTGCTGGGTTTCTGTAGGAGCCAGTTAACCAGCTCTGATGAAGACAGATGTTCATGCTAAGTTTAGCTTCATCCCAGATGGCTGTACTCTTTATATGCTGTCAGTGATAACAGGGTGCTACGATTTCAGGCCACACACACCGCGGCTCTGAACCCGCTTTGTCCAAATGTGCGCATGTTTGTAAACATATTGTATTAATCAAATGCAGTTTAAGATCATCAGCATTTTTGTAACTCGATCAAAATGACAAAACTGTTGACAGAGAATAAAATTGCTTTGTTTACAGCCATACCATTTAGTATGTAGCTCTAACCTTGGCTTTTAGAATGCTTAACCAAGGGTACTTAATCTGCTTTATATGGACATTTTGGTTAAAACAATCATTTAAACATGGTCGGTAACACTTTATAATAATGGTACATGAGTTCTTGCATGATTTTTATGAACTTTCATGATACATTCATGCAATACTAAATCATGATCTCTCAGGAACAAACAAGATTACATGTTGGTTCATGGACGACTTCATCCCAGAATTAAACGTCTAACTACTGTAACGAATGTACATGAAAATCTTAAAAATTCATCATGATCATGAGGATCACATAAGAATACCATGAATCCACTAAAACAGAAGTGAACAAAAAAAAGATCAACCAATAATGATCATGAGGATCATGCATGAACATCATGACTCATAGGGCGGAAATTTACTTGCAAATTATGTACAAGAACACAAAGTTTTTCATTACGATTATGTCCCCTCAACTAAAGAGGTGTCTTCTTGTGTGTGTGTGTGTTTTTTTAAATATAAAAGCACCACAAATATACAGTACAAGTATTACCAAAATTAATTCTATTTATACGTTACAATTATGAATGAATCATTAGTTCTTCATTACTTCGTTTTGATTGTGTCCCCTAAACTTTTTAACCTGTTAAAGACCAGCTCTGGAGGTCTGGTTTGGTTATGATTAGGGCTGTCAACATTAATCGCGATTAATCGCATTAGTCACTAAAATAATTCATCACGATTAATTTAATTAATTGCGATTAATTTAATTATCCTATTTCAACAAAAAATATTTAAATTGTGTCCTTATATTCTACTTCAGGAACCTAAAAGTTTGCAGTTTCTGTCCAAAAGGTTCAGCACAAAAGAAAATGTCTCTAAAAAGTGAGTTATCAATCCCAGGATCTTCTGAAATGGCTGAAGATCCCAGTTATCAGCTGTTGGGCTTTTCACATAAATATGGAACTGTGGATTTGGTCAATGAAATGTGCAATCAGTAATCACGTGCTTTAGTGTTTTATGTGGGATAAGTATTAAAAATGAATATATAATTATTAGAAAAAAAATTACTGCAATTAATTGCGATAATCGCATTTCACAAGTGCGATTAATCGCGATGAAAAAAATGAATCTATTGACAGCCTTAGTTATGATATACTTCATCAAGTTTTTAAATAGTTTTTTCACATGATGAACATGCATGATCCACATCATGATGATTTTTTAAGTTTTCGATGTACATTCATTAGACCAGAAGTTATCCATGAATCAATACGTAATCATGTTTGTTCCTGAGAAGTCATGATTAAGCAATGCATGAATGTATCATGAAATCATGCATTAATTCATGCATAAGTTCATGAAAATCATACATGAATGTACCATTATTATAAAGTGTTACCAAATGTTCTTATGTGTGTGTGTTATTTCAAACCCGACAGTTTCTGTCAGAGTTTGTCACGTGATGTTCCTGTAGCGTGTCTGGTCAGCTGATTTAAACAGTTTTTGGCTTTGTCTTCCTGCCTTCCAACCTCTGAGGAGGGCCACAGTTGTAGCCGAAACTGTCAGGTACAAAACAACACATAGATCTGACTATAAGAACATTTTAGCATCGTTACTAGAAGACCTACTGAACCCAACTGGACAAAAACAATCATTTATTTATAGCTTCATTATCCATCTCTATCAACTCTAAAACTACGACTACAAAGTTTTGATCCATTATCAACTACCCCAAACAGTGTACAGAAATATAGCTCTTTGCACTGCTTCAAATGAATTGGGATACTGCTTTTTACTGTAAAGCCAAAGAGGAGCAACTGGATATAATCACATGTAGCGTATAGTCTGATCCTGTTTTAGGATATTTAAGGTTAAGGTTAAGGTCAGTATTTACCCACACAGAACATTCAAAAACAAACTATGATATCTGCCAAGGGACATTTTAGGGAAGGTACAGCCACCAACTGAAACTGGTCTTGTGACCCACTGTTGGGCCTGTCACGATAACAAAATTTGAAGTTCAATATATACTGAGGCAGGAAACGTTGCGATAAACATTATTATTAAAGACCTTTTAATGCCACAGAAACTAAAAATGTGGTAAAAAATTATGTACTACTTCAGAAAAAATGGGGAAAAATGCGAATAAATTCACAGACAATAAATATTGAGCCCAAAAATGTATTGCTCGTGTACCATTTATTTGACGATAAGTCGATATTAGTAATTATGCTGACAGCCCTACTGCATGGGTCACGAGTTGAGAACCACAGGAACAGCGTACTGTATATGCAAAACGCTCCAACATCATCAACGTATTGGCTTCATTGGCCTGAAGCGAGTTCCACATGATGAGCTCTAATCCCAGGGATCTTTATCTGTAATATGCTGCATTATTTCTAATTACGGGTGCGCCATTGATAATCCTTTTAATACTAATCAGATATCCAAAGTTAGGGAGGGCAAGAGGAGGATCAGGCAGACGAGGAGAGGATGGAGAGGGCAATCGTTTTTTAATGCGCGTGGGAGTCAGACCATGCCGGGTGAAAAGAGGATACAGGGAGGCAAATGCAAATGCCAAATGTCTCTGAGTGAATTCTTAATTAATGTTTGACCAGTTGTTGTAACACTTTTAATCCTCATTACCTCATTTCAATGTGGAATGCCGTTTTATTTGCAAACTCTTAAGCTAGCAGAAGTTTTGGATGTTCTTGGAATCAAGAACATCCTATGTAGCAGGATTTAACCCCCGTCTCATTTGAAAGCGAAGACATACAAAACTAAAAATTGATCTAAGATTTTTCCTCACGTTGTCGCCACTTTTTCGTGGTTTTTGTTTCTTCTTCTTCACATTATTGTCGCCTGTTTTGCTGTGTTTTTCTTACTTTCCCCCCCTTTTTCATCACTTTTTCGTCGCGTATTTTGTTGCTCTTTTGATGCTTTTTTTCCCAATAAGCTTTTAGACTTGGGTAAAGCCAAACTAGAGAAAATGTGCTCGGTTAAGGCGGGGGTTAAGAGGTAAAATAGGGTAATAATAGTTTAAATAAATAAATTGCAGTTTATTTATAGCTAAAAATGCATCAATATATGTGGATAAAACGAACCCAGATAAATAATAATAATAATAAAGACATAAAGAGATGCAAAGAATAATGCATCCTGAGCATCTTCTCAGATCTAGACAGCTGTATTTTTCTGAGCTCATGGGCGTTTATCCATTCAGTCTACACCCATCCAGCCCCACACCTCTTCCACGAGGCCCTGGGAGGACAGGCTGCAAAAGCGGATTATTTCAAACATGAGGCTGTACCAGGTCTGATGGAAAGGTGGTGATAAAAGAGGCAACACCGAAAAAATGGATGAAAAGCATAGAAAGTAGATGCAGATCAGCTGTGGGGGAAAATCCCTCCTGTGTCCATCTAAATGAGTCCAAAGGGGACCACAACAAAATGGCCTCCCCATGCCCATTTACAATTCAAACAGTCCGCTCAGCCGGCATCCGTTATTAGGTGGGAAAACACAGTAAATATCTGGCATTATGTCAGTAATGCTTCATTAATGTCCGAAAGATTCAGTGCCACACAGACCGCCGTGAGAGGACTAAGCCGAGCAGGCAGTGTCTATGTGAAAAAGTTAACTTTTCTCTTATTTTGCCTTTGTTTGCCTGAGGAAGGATGTTAGTGGAAGAGAGAGGAAAACTCCGGCAATGCTTGAGCTCCTTCATCCTGCTTATTACAGTGCGCCCCAGCTCTCTGTCCTCAAGCCTTTCTGCGCCTCACTATTTTAACTACACCTGTCATTTGCGGTCCAGTCATTTTACCTCTCCGCTCAGCTTTCTTTCCCCCGCTTACAGTGACTGTTAACTGGGCTTGTCTGTCATGCCGGCTGGGGCTGCCGCAGACGTGTGCGCGATGGGGAGGGAGGGGGTTTAGAGCCGGGGCTGGGGTGAAACGGGGAGCGCGGGGCAGAGGGGCCAGGAGTGATTTGGGAGGGGAGGCATGTAATGAGCTTGCAGCAATATGTGGCTGTACCAACACCGCGTGGTTCTTTTCGGGGCGGCGAGGCATCCATCTTAACAGCTGCAGAGACGAAGAGAGAGGAAGGACGGGGAGGAAAAAAGGCGCGGTGACACGAACCAGATGTGGAGGAGCCATATTTCTCTCCATCTCATTCCACTTTAAATCTTCCTGTCCTGTTAATTCTCACTCACTTTCGCCCCTTTCTCATTTTTCCGCCTCCTCTTGGTTTCATGGGAAAGTCAATGGATTTAGGCTGTACTTGAGGATAATAAGTCATGCTGCCGGACTGATTGAGAGAAAGCTACATATAATCTCAGTGTGGTGGAAATCAGCGCAGTGGGCAGAATAAATTGGCATGTATCATATAGCTGCGATCCAAATGCCTGGGATAAGTGAGGCAGAGAAGTGCCGGCCTGTGTAAATAAAACACTTGACTTAATGATCCCCAGAGTTTACAAAGTCGGTGCATGCATGCTAACTGTCTGGCAGTTCAACTCCAGAAGCACTCGCTACAAGAATATCAAATTGTATTATTTATTTATTTTATGAACTTTCCAGCACACTCCTTTTCACTTTCTTGGTGAGGATGTTCAAGTTCTAGCTGTTGTATACTGTTTAACCTCATTACCTTTCAGGGTACAGTCAGAACAGAAAGTCTCAGATCTCTCTTTTAAGTAGTTTTTTTATTTTTTTTATGTAACAGTCTGATACAAAAATAAAACAATACAAAAAAATCTAAGTGACGACTACAGGCCCATACCTTACTGTCATTTTTGGGGATTTCCAGTACTTTAACGGTACTTGGTTTTTAGAAACAGATTCATAGTTAATTTATTCCTTTTCCCTCCATTTCATTTCTTTTGCATTTGTATCTTATATTTGAGATGAAACAACCAAGAAACTTCCATTAACCGCAAAAGGGCAGAAAAAAGTTTTTTTTTCTTTTCCCCCCCATTTTTTATATATTTTTTCTCACATTTCCCCCCCCAAAAAGCTCCATATTTTTTCCACTTTTTTTCATTTTTTCCCCAACTCATGTTTCACTTTTTTTTTCCTTTCAAATTTTGATGACCAGCAGACTTTATATTTCTTTTTGGTACCTGCTTTATTTTTTTTATACCAGTAGTGACTAAACCTTTTTTCTAAGACCAGACTGGTATCGTTTAACAGTACTGTGCCCTAATCCCGGTTCTGCTGTTTTTGAACATTCATAAAAGTTTAGATAGATTCCAGTTATTACCCATGATTCAGAAGTGCAGCCTCCTCATCTGAGTGAGTGTGTGAACTATTAAAAAAAGAGCATATAAAAAAAGAGTTAACGTCTTTGACCAAACGCACTTTACCAGGTGTCTCTAAAAATGACACCTCAGAATCCCAGAAGGGAGTTCTGGGTCATGTGACAAAGCAGTTTCCTATTAAATCAAATAACATAAACAAAGCAATAGCGAACCTGTAAAAACAACAAAGCAAACAACTAGCTATTCACTATTTTGAACCTAAATATTTTGAAAGCATATATATATATAATGCCATATAGCAGCTCTCAGAAGTACAAAAAACAACAGAGGCGAGATGAGGAAGCTGTTTAGCTTTGAAGCACAAGAACAGATAAACAATAAATAAGCGGCGATGTGTGTTTTTCCCTCTTCTTTTGGGTGTTGCTTTATTATTTCATTAAGTGTAAATCCTGTCAGTGCCATCCCCAACCCCAGCCCTGGTCCCGTTCTGCCATTCCACCCAGAGCAGGTTAAATTATAATTTAATTACCCGGCTTTAGCTGCCATAAGCTGCTTGGGAGCGCCCGGCCCCCCAGAATAATTTGAAAAGATGGTGGTCTTCCCCTCATCTTCTCGCCCCTGATCCGCGAGACCCGAGCCCCCTGGAGGCCCACTTCAATATCCCACCTAATTATCTGCTTGAAATCAGGCTCCTATTACACAGAAATATCAGTAATTAAGTTGGACGAAGGCAAAAAATATTATTGTATGGAAATTCTTAAGAGCGATTTTGGAGCTACTGATGTGCAAAAGATTTCAATATTTCTGACATTAAAGTTGACTGTAACAGCGTATGGATGATCCTTTATCTTTTATGGACTTTTTCTTTTGCTTTCATAAGTTGGAGCAAGCCATAAAAAGTAAAATTCATGAAGATGTCCCCGCTAAAATCCACTACACTGAACATGAAGGTAAATAGGGGAACAAACAAACGAATTATGAGCCATGCACTGCTACTGTTGTGCATTGTCAAGCAAAAACAGTTAATCTCTAATTAAAACATCAGTGGCCTGTTGGTGTCACATACCTTGAACATCTCTGTGCCCTATTAACACAAGCACAGTGAACAGACACTCGGCTTTGTTCCTATACGGGGCACACAAAAAACAAAGCTGTAAATTGGCCTCGACAGCCATTCAGGGGACAGTGACAACTGTGTTTTAATGCTACACAAACGCCACAAATATCTTCTCTTTTTTTGGTACAAACTCTCTCTGCCTGCATTTATTTGAATGTAAAAGCACATAGACTGCTTTATTATTCATTTATGAGGGGATTTATTTTCAAAGAGGGATGAAATCATAAACTCCTATGGCACATGTTGTAAAACTGTATGTAATTATTGTTGAAGCAGAATAAAGGAGTAATTTGACACCAAAGTAAATTGTAAATTTCACCCAAAGGAAGCTGTTCAGAGAGTAAAGAAAATGTAATTTGTACACTTCAGGGATCTAATATAGTTTATAATACCCCTGAATGGCATAAAATACTCATTTGGTATTCATGCGGCTTTCAAAACATAACGACAGATTAGTTTAACTCAGCCATGTCAAAGCATAAAGCTGTTAAAAACACACCATCCGAAAGACCCTTTTAGCATTTTTTTTTTTTTGTCCTCCAGAGAGACAAAGATGCGTAAATACGGAGGGGATAATGAATAGACAGCAAAATGAGCACTACCACTCTGCACTGTTCAATCTTGGGGACAATTGCAGCGTTTTTGGTAAAATTGCTCGAACCTCCTTAAGCCCCCCTACCCTGCACCTCCATGCCCCTCACATGGAGATGTACACTTCTCAGACACATGTACGCTCCCCTCTCTTCCCATAATCCTCCGCACAGCTCTGTGTGTCCATGCGGACCCCCCACCCGCCGGGACCCAGCCAAGGCAAATTAGAGAGAGGAGGGGCGGAGTGGGGGGGGCGCCTTTTGTTTCGCTGCACTCTGCGAAAAGGAAAAAAAAAAATCCAAATTATTTCTTGAGCTGCAGCAATTTGACATGCTGTGATAACTGCTCTGTCAGAAACTTCTTTGACATCTCTGAAATAGAAGATTTTCTCCCACAAAACGGAGGGTCCCGTTTAAAAACAGGCGACAAAAGAGGCGCCCGGCTCATTAGGTTGTTTAATTACGGCTCGTCTCCGCCACTCCATCACTTATCTCTGTTTAAAGTAGAACTAAACAAATTACATCCATAGTTCTCATGTTCATCAGAGCTGTCATTACTCCTTTTGACACCATTTTACCTGCCGCTTTTTTGCCATTCCCTTTGTAAGCCGAATGTGTCTCGCAGAACTCTCGCACACACACCCCGAATCTGTTTTTCTCTTCATTTTTTCGTTCTCACAGGTTACTGGACTTGTCATCCGCGAATGCACCACTTGGTTTGACTAGAAAAATGATCAAACCAACAGTAAAAGTTTAACTTCTTGATTCCAGTGAATTTCTTTCAAGGCATTATGCTGCTGTAATCTATTGTCCGAAGTAATGCCCTGCACCATCAACATCTGGGACAGCGTCAGGACATGTTAAAGGGAGTTATTGCCTCAGCGAGGGCACTACATCACACCGCGCCCCGCTCGAACACTGTCTGTCAATGAGTGTCCTGTAGCAGAGGAGCATCGCCCTAAAAAAAACCCAAAAAAAACGGCAAATCTAACGGTATTTGTTGTGCGCTTGTCCCGATAACCTCGTCATCATCGCTCCGGTTTCTCAAAACACTCAATATCCAAATCTAATTCCGTCATTCAATACACTTCCCCACCCTTAGAGATCGATGTATTTTACATTCCGCGGCTCTGTCTGCCAATATCAATGACGGAGGGATATCAATAATGACAGCTACATGTGTGTTGGGATCATTTCAACGGTAGAATCCATTCCTTGGCTGCCCTCTCCTCCGTCTGCAGCCGCCAGCAACGACACACAGCTCCTGTTCAGCCAGGCGCGCACAGGATATTAGCTTCTCTACCAGCAAATTTGCTTTTCACGTCCATTTCTTTCTTCTTCTAACCAGTTCTTGGATGGCTTGTTATTGAGCTTAGTGTCCACAAATGCCATTGATCCAAGCCACAACTGGGATCCATACTCCGGCACTTTAACACTCTCAGCGTGTTGGTAATACTAATCCTGCTCCTCCGGCAGGCCCATTGATTTTATAGATTTCCCCCCAAAGTTGTGATAATGATATATCATTGTTAAATTTGGTAGAACAAACTGCTTCGCCGATCTATCAATGTGTGCTCAGGCGCTAATTGCGGGCTGGCACAGAGGTTCAGAGCCACTATTGATACAAAGGACACAACACGGGCTGCCCCTGTGCCAACTTTGTTTAGTAAATAGTAAATTCAGGATTTGTCAGATGGTACACGTGAGAGATGAAAAAGCAGCAACTTTTCACCTGGAAAATTTGAAAGATTTGGTTATTTTTAGTCTGGTCTGTGTCTAGAACTAACATCATCTCGTCTGCCAGCTCCAGTGAAATATTGTAAACTTAAACCCAGTGATCAAGACTGCTAAATTTAGCCCCGAAGAAGCTGTTTGTTTGTTGACAAAAATCAGTCAGATTTAACCTCATAGCCCCGCCTTAACTGAGCACATTTTCTTGGGCTTTATGGATCTTTTGCGTTGGCGTTCTTGCTGTATTTCCGTCATTTTTTTTGCCACTTTTTGTCACTTTTGTGTCGCTCTTTCGTCACATTTTTTACGCTTTATTGTTACTTCATTGTAGCGTGTTTGTTGCGTTTTTCCATCCTCATTTTCGTCTCGTTTTTTTGTCAGTGTATTGATGCTTTTTTTCAAGTAGCTTTAAGATTTGGGTGAAGCCAAACTGGAGAAAATGCAGTCGGTCAGGTGGGGCTTTAGAGGTTAAAACAAACTCCAGCAGTGTTTCAATTTACAATCAATCTATCTGGATCTCTCAGAATCTTCCTTTTCTTTACCAGTCGATGATAAACGTAGAGACGAATGTTGAGCATAAAACTACATTACAGCATTGGGGAGTTCGGCCCAGGCAAAGGTGACTGTTATGTGTGAAAAGGCAGGGGAGTTGTGGGTTTGTGGTTTTCAGTGTCAGAGGGATGAGTGCGGGGAACGGCGCGCACTGCACTGAGAGCTAATGGGGAACACACAGCAGTTCAGACCGGAGGCAGCAGTGGCCTGACACAGCTGAAGGCCTCAGAGGAGTGCCAGGCCTATTAGAGCCAGATAAGGGGCTGTTTGGAGAAAGCATCCTCTCAGTGGTGCACCGGGCAACAACACAGGCATGGGCATCAATTAAAGAGAGAAAATATGACATGGAAGTGGAGGGAGCACATTAAATAAAAAACAACAAACTGCAAGGGCTTGGCTGCCTCCCCCCTCCAAAGACCTGGGACTAGTGGTCAGAGCGCGGCTGAAATATGGCCGCGTTAAGTCTCCACAGCACCGCGTAGACCGGGGAGTTTATGATGAGGCGCAATGTAAAGGGGAGAAAAGAAATGAGTCTAGATGCCTCCTGGACACAGCGCAGTGCACACAGATGAACGATGAGAGACACGGAGGCGAAAAAACTCTCCAATATAGCAGCTAGGATAACTAATTTAGCTTTAATTCATCCTCTGCTCCTTGCTCCTCGAGCCCACGGGCAGGATATGAGTGGCCTAGATTTTCACCACACCACAAGACAGTTTGACCTGTTTGAAATGCCAAACTTACACTAAATAAATGCTACAAATTGGCAGAGTATTCTTCATATTGTCGGTTGGGGAAAGTTATGCACTAAATATGTCAGGCCGTGCTTTCACCCATGAGATCCCCACGTCTTGAGGACAGTGTCCTCTCCGCAAAGTGCCTGTCTCCTCCCTGCAGAAGGAGTGTGGGTGGCAGACAGCACTCATGAACCGGCGGTACACAACAGTGATCCGGACTGACACGAGCGGCTGATGAAGGGCACAATAGTCGCACACTCATTTTTTTTAGAAATATGTGCACAAGTACGTCGGCTTTTCTTTTGGTTCTGCCTGGGCTAATGTGATTTCCGTTCCGCCTGTCGGTTCCAGAGGCCGGGCTTTGTGAGCAATGGTCAGGTGAAGCCCCGGCTCAGCCCCCTATGGCCATTAGTGTGGAAAGAAGACAAGCCAATAAATAGAGGGAAGCTTGATGTGCACAGGTCACTGCACAACCAGCAGTCAAAAAGCATCTTGCATCGGGGATTGTTAGAGCAATAACATGCAGAGGGAATCTCTGAGGGCCTTAATTATTGGACGGCATTACTCAAATAGACTTTTCATGATGATGCCAAGGAGACTCAAGCAGGCGGAAAGACAATGACAGTGCATAAGTACTTTAGTAGAATGATTTGGAGTTGAAATTATATTGTGGAAAGTCTCAGTCTCTCTCTTTGACATTAAATCCAAAATGAAAGTGTACCGACATACAGTATTTTCCAGACTATAAGTTGCATGTTTGGCTGGGGGTGCGACTTATACTCAGGTGCGACTTATATATCAAAATATATACACTGACACTGACAGCCGCTAGAAGGCGCTCTAGTCTTGTGTACCAGTATCTGCTACTCCTGTACCACAGAAGATTTAAAAACGAGCAGCAGAAAGAAAGTTTGGAGTGACCGAGAAACTTGTGAGGGACTGGCGAAAAGCGGATGTTACTCTGACTGCAATGAAGAAAACAAAAAAGCTAATCGCGGGCTAAGAGCTAGATGGCCACAGCGAGAGGAACAGGTTCGCACATGAGAGCTTGAACAACGTGATGCCGTGAGAGGTGCAGTTACGCCTCCATGCCCAGGGAGTTGCCATGGCTGGTGCGACTTATACTCCAGACCTACTTGTATGTTTTTTTCTTCTTCATTATGCATTCTTTGGCTGGTGCGACTTATAATCCGGAGTGACTTATATGTGCTTTTCTTCTTCATTATGTATACTCTGGGGTGACTTATAGTCTGGAAAATACAGTACATGTTTAGTTGACTTGACAACATTTCAAGCTCAAGATATTAAGCAGTATCTTCAAAACATTTATGAAAGTAATATTCATTGCATGCTACAGCGCTATTAGGAGGAGAAAACACCCAGAAGGATTTGACTTGCAAAAAGGGTCTCATATATTGTTTATGAAAAGATAGGACACTCATTCAGCTGCCTGTAAGCATGCTAGTTTTATTTACTTATTTTTGGAGGCGGCCTAGTTCGGGGGGAGGCACACTCGACTACATCTATTCAAATAAAGGCAGACCCCATACGCATGTCATCTCCGATAAAGCAAGTCGAATGCTTTTCATTCATATTAAAGATTTCTCTGTGACATCTTCAATTCAGTCAAATGAGAACAATTTTGGATGTTGGCCCTAAAGAAAGAAAAGAAAATGTGGGCAGGGTTTAATCAGAATGCAGAAGGTGCCATCGCGACGTTGAAGTATTTGTGCGGAGAAAACAATTTTAAAAAAGACCTGTCAACATGTGTCAACTTCATCCGCCCTGCAGAAACCTCTTTTTGTTAGAAACACAGACCAGAGTGGGGGGAATTAGCCTCTATAATTGGCATCCTGATCAAGAACAGGCATGGCAGCCGAAGAATACCAGCTTTAATTTATCAGAACTCATTATGAGTTACTGCAATAATGCCAGATGATATTAGAATAAATAGAGCAGAGCAGGGGAATCAAACGGTGCGCTAGTGAATGGATTTGTTGAATGTGCCTTCTCTGAACTAACAGATTGACAGAACAGGGTGTGCTGTAAAGACTCAAAAGATAAAATATAAAATGTAATTTGCAAGTCTGATGTGTCCATGACCTTGACACATGAACTTGGTGCAAAAGAAGATATTACTATGGGACTTTCTTTGACAGTGACTGGAAAGGGCAAAGAAGAAGATGTGAGGCGTTAGGGACCATATGAGGCCCTATTTTCTTCTTCAATACTGTTCATGTCCTGGGCTCTTAATGTGCATGTTACAGCTGAGTCATCAACTCTGGGTTGGTGATAGCTAAAGTCCATCACTGAAATGTTTATCTGGCTGATAATGTTCATTTGAAGAGTCAGCAACATGTGAACGGTGACAATAATGGCAATGTAATGGTGAGGGACCAATTCCCCCACCAGTGTAACACAAACAATAAAATCCTTCAGTCCCGTACTTTGTGAACAACATCTATGTTTTAATGAAAGATAAACCGGAAGCTCAAATAACTAACAATTTACGATGCAAGATAAGCAACTACACGTCAAAATTTAATGTCCTTGAATGAGCAAGAGCCTACAAACATTGATAATTTCCTGCAAAATCACAGTCTCACTGATTCTCTCTGGAAACCCATAAAGAAAGAAAATATAAACCCATTGATTAATACTGAAGAACTACTGACGATATGAAGAAAGTCGCTATGTGTCATGAAACAGGCAGTAAGAGTTCCAGATGGTTTCGGTAAATGGGAATTTTTTGTTGGGTCTGAGAAAAGGTTTAATTTTCATATTGAAGTCTAAGCCTGTTGGAACTGGTTACGATTAGATTCATCACCAATAAAGCACCTCTGTTGAATGTGTCTGTTCTTTACTCATTTTCTCGGAAGACGGTGTTAACACAGTCAGGAAAAGACTCTCTCTTCCTAATCTCCTGAAAGACCCGCGCAACACAAAAATGTTCTTTGGAGCTCCTGTGAAATATCTGTGAAATTAGTGAGAAGTGCTCAAGTCCCTGTGCAGAAGCTCTTCTCACCTGGAAAATGAGCCAGTCCGTTTACCATCTACCTTCATACAGGCAGAATGGACGCCACACGGACACGGGTGCTCAAGTGGTAATACACTCCTTGTAAAGGATCAAATTGTCCTCATCACCCCTCCCTTCTTTATTAGTCGGAGCAAGGGGACAGATGAGGCGAGTGGCGTCTTTGCACAGCTGATGGAGCATCTCTCATTAGCTCCCAGTGCGTAAAGGGGCTCAGACAGGGGCAGCTTTTTATGACTAATTTGATATATGGTACTCAAGACACAACAGTCTGGCCCCAGACAGAGATAGACCCAGAGGTCAGCAGAGTTCAGTTTGTCAAAATGGCCTTTAAGCACGGGCAGAACAACACAACCAGAATAACTCATCAAATGGTCTGCGAAAGCATTCAACATTATATTCTAAAACACATTCACCAGCCCTAAAGAAGTGAGGGAGTAGCACGGTCACTAATCAGCCCTTGTGGCCTTGTATGGTCATTTTCACATCTGCAGCCTCTTTAGGAGTGCACCCCATCTCTCAGACTCCAAGGACAGGTCAGAGTCCTAACACCCTGAGCCTGAGTTCATTATCACCTTACTGGGTGTGAATGGCTCCACTCCTGGTTTGTGGCTGTTGGCCCTGGGCCTCTGCATGAGCACCAGTGGAGCCTCTCTGCAGCAAGACCAGAAAACAGATTTGGCAGGTATAATTGCACTGAAAATCACTGTAAACCTGCTCCTATAGGATGAGTCTTATGCCGTGAAATATAGAAAGAGTCTCTCGTGCTCAAACAGACCGTGCTCAGTCTGTTATAGCTCACATGCAACACTGCAGCGCACAGCCTCTATACACATTTACCAGGAGGAGGACAGATGGAGCTGTAGGGCTTATTCTGCAGGTTTCCTCAAGCCATCAAGTCCACTCAACTGAGAAGACATTTCCTCATTAGCCAACCTCAGCTGTAGACAGCTATGGGGCTCTGAGAGTAGTCCATAAGGTGTGCACAACAAGCACACAGTGTAAGAGGGAACTGGGAGAGTGGGTTTGTCATAAACTACGATTACATTCAACAAACAATAGCAAAACAATTTTCAGGTAATTTAGTAAAATGTAAAATGACTTGCATTTTAACATTCTTTTCTTGGCTTGCAAATCTGACACAGGGTTTAGACTTGTGTATGTTCTGGGGAGTCAAGGCCGGGGCCAGAGTTCCACAGGAGGAGCAGGGTTTGAGCCTGTTCAGCCCCGCACAGCATAAGAGAGATGAGGGAGAGGTGAAAAAATAAATCACTAAGTGCCTCACCTTGGGTCACTGATCACACCAAAGGCCACCGGCAATCTCTATTTGAAGCACTGCATTTGCAGCTTCAGGGCTTTGCTCTCTGGCCCCGCTATAAATCAGCATGCACCATCTAGACAAAACGCTCCTTTTCTGTGTAACCCCTCTGTAACTAAACATGCAAGATTATGTGTTGAAAATACAACAAGAAAACAGTTGTTCAACAAAAAAATCAATATTGTAAAGTGTTTTATCACAAGTGCAGCACAGGTGTAGACAGAACTCCATGAAGACATTTTTACTGTTTTTTATTAAGTCAATATGTTGGCAAAATAAAGAGGTAAAAATGAATATCCTAGTTAGTTTTATGTCATAAATTAATAAACTATAATTTGTACTAATAATAGAACTCAAGAACAGAGTTGATTGGTTCACCTGTAACTGGGTCTCATGTCATTCTGGTAGACACCAGGGCTATATACACGTCTGAGCAGTCAGCCTGACTGTAAACGCTCTGAGGAAGGCTTATGCCGAAACGCGTTAGCGTTTACTTTATGTTGTAGCCAAGTAAAGAACTATGTGAGCATCTCTGTCTGGATTTATGAACCGCACCGATGTGCTACCCTTTACATTTTTCTAAAATGCATCTTTTTCCAGGGTTTAGCACTTGGAACATTTGAGGACACGTAAGCCCCCTCCTGGATACAATAGAAAATGGGTATTAGCTTTAAACATGAAGTGACTACATTCTTGAACCGCAACAATGTTCAATGATCTAAACCAGGGGTGGCCAACACGCGGCTCTCGAGCCGCATGCGGCTCTTGGGCAATCAGAGTGCGGCTCTTTGCATGATTGGATATGTTTAATGCAATGCGGCTCTTTGCAAAATAATCGGTAAATATTTCCCATAAACTGTTAACAGTCTTTGACCAAAAATCCAACCATCGTCCTACAGACCCTGTTTCATCTCTACACATGAATGAGAGTCCGTATCTCCCTCCTTTTCCAGGCGGTGTGTAAGAGGTGTCCGTGCAGCCTCACTCAAAGCGGGATGTAGGTTGAACAACAGTCAGGCAGATCGTGGCACTAGGATCAGCTTCTGTGCTTTTCAGGTTTCTGATCAGCCTACTCTTTATTTGATGTAATTTGGCCTCATATTCACAGAAAAAGATCAAAATTAGGAAATGGAAAAAAGCGGAGCTCTTTTGAAGCGTATGATGCGAAGAGCGACATCGTAACGCGGAAATACGCAAAGTCATTGACTTTTCTTTCACATGTGACAGAGACTGTAACAGATGGAACTTAAAACAGACTCCCAGACGTCCTCCAGAGGCTCCTGGTTAAAGTTTATGAACTTTGTGCAGCCGATAGTGCGTTCTCTGCACAGTCCAGTCAGGACGAAGCTGCAGGCACTGAGCGCACAGGCCAGGGGCGGATCAGAGAAGGGGGCTCAGTGGGCAGGGCCCCACATACAAACACACCCCAGCATTAAATAATTAAAAAAAGAAAAAAAATCTAATTCTGTCTCAGTCAGAGCAGAAAGCACAACATTTCAGTTGATATACATGTATTTCAATCTTGGTGAGGAGTAAAACCATTAAATCTAACACAATTATTTAAAAAAAAGAAAAAGGCCAGGCATAAAGTTATAGTTTATTGTGATTAAATAAAACGGTCACATTCTATTTAATCACAATAAACTAAAGCCCCGGGATCTCGCTAATGGTCGGTGCCTTTGTGGCTCTTCGCAGGATCAAGGTTAAAATTTCGGCTCTTGGTCTCTGACTAGTTGGCCACCCCTGATCTAAACTAAGGATATCGATACATTCAGACCATCTAGAAGTGATCAATATAGAGCTATTTGAGTGAATAAACGGTCACAAACATGCTAAGCACCAAGCTTTTGAAAGTGGGGGTGCTGTGAGTGAGACTGTACCTCTTTTCTCCTGCTCTCGTCAGGTGTCACAAGGCAGCCCAGGCCTAATGGAGGTGAGCCGGAGTAATAAAGAGTGGTCCACAGGGAGCAGTGAGGAGGTGTGTGGCACATGTATGGCACAGCTCGGCCTCAATGCTGTGAGCAGCGGGCCGCACCACATGCTGCAGGTCAAATATACCATTACAGGACACCCCCCGACACCCGCCATCTTTGTGCTGCACAGGTGTGAGTGAGGCCGACGGCACTCTCTGTCAACATAAAACAAAAGACCGACTATTCAATGAAAAGTTAGACTGGGAAAAAAATAAATGGAAAAGAAAATGTGGCAGGTTCAAAGCTTTATTCTTCCTCGAAATGAACATCCTATTAGAAGTGGAAAATCAGCGGTCTCACTCTCGCAAGGATCGGCATCAGCCATTCACAGTGAATCCTCATCATAATCACAACACTTGGGAGAATAAAGAATTTAGAGCTGCAGAGAAATACTATTGCCGAGTTGAGCTTCAAATGCACTCATGATTGAGGATAAAAGGCTGTGGCTCAGACGATGTCACACAGCATATAGAGTAAGAGTAATTTTACTTCTTCTATTAACCTGACGCCATTACAATAGCCTGATGGGCCGCCTTATTTCATGGAATATTAAATTCTAATGCCGCTCAAAGAAAGGACATAGCTGAGAGGGGGGAAGGGGATGTATCCCAGTGACCACTGAAGCAAACAAACAACATCGCCAAGACTAGGCATATATTTTAATCATTGTTAGCATGATAAAAAAAATACATATATATATAAAAATCTAAATAAGGATTGACTACATTTGAGGAGGTTTGAATTGATCCACCAGAAGTCAGTAATGTTAACTGCAGGTTTTCATAAAGGACATTGATTTTTCAGGCATAAGGTCAATGTTTATGGAAGGCTGGTTCCTCACTGCAGCACGAACAGTTGTTCCACTTTAGGGACGACAGAGAACCATGTGATCAACACTGATTTCATGGCCGCTGACTCTTTGCCTTGTTATTTTGTCCTGAACACGCCTTCTCAATGTGCCATTTAGGATGAGAAGTTTAGTTGAGGTCACAGGGAAAACAGATGGCTATGAATGACATTCTTATTCCGATGGAATCAAATATATTCAAAAAATGGAAATAAATATCTAAAAATCTGATTGAGGGTAATATAGATAACAATTTCAAGTTGACCTTTTTTTTTGACAATTTCAACCAAAAACGCAGTTTTAGATTAACTTATATACTGTAGTAAAACTTGTTAAGCTATGTCATAGTTTTCCAATAAATGTGTATCTAATGCCAGTTTGACCCTATTTAAAGATGCACTATGCAACTTTTGAAGTGAAAAAAATCTGTTGTTTTTATGGGTTCGTACCAGAAACACGAAAACAATTTATTCTGGAGCATCATAGACGCCACTGTGAGGGAAAGCAAAGGTGCCATGCTGCACTCATAAAGCCACTGAGTCACTACAAGGTCAAATATAAACAAATATTAACATTTCTTTTTCTTTCACTTCAAAAGTTGCATAGTTCACCTTTAAGGCTTTTTTTGTGC
This sequence comes from Gobius niger, assembly GCF_951799975.1. Taxonomy (NCBI): domain Eukaryota; kingdom Metazoa; phylum Chordata; class Actinopteri; order Gobiiformes; family Gobiidae; genus Gobius; species Gobius niger. The sequence continues at coordinate 23,900,659 of NC_136855.1, read as the reverse complement.
CATTTAAGGTCTTGATTTGGGCTCAATTGATTGATTATTTATTTATTTATTTGTTATTTAGATTTAAGGCAACTGACGATTATAGAGTAAATAAAACTAGAGGAGGCATTCCCAACGTTCAATTATAGATCCAAAGCGAACGCAAACACTTGACTGATATATATCTGGCAGATGTAGCACACAGCAGATTATAACAGCAAACAGTAAAGCGGTGCAATATGATTATATGCATAATGTTTCCAACACTGTCCGACGCACAGACGAGTGAAATGCAAAAGAATTCATCCGCTGCGTTTTAAAAGCTTGGACGGGTGATGGCTCATTTCACGAGCGTCCTCCGCCACTTTGTTCACCGTTTCATAACACTTCATCAGCGCCGAAAACACAGCTGTGGAGGAAATGAAGTTAGAAGGCAAACTCGTCATTAGTCTTTAGATGAAATCAGATGAGAGCCAGCATTCAAGCATCGTTATCCACACTGGGCGGTTATGAGCGAACGCCGAGCCTTCATATGGGACGCATAATAAGCACCTCTAGCCTCTGGGAGATTGCAACCATCAATGCAGCTGCGCGCGCTGTGATAAAGCCCCTCTATCAGCATGTATCTACATAGGCTATCAGCTCTCTCCTTAAAATAACAGAAAAGGACAGTGCCACACCTACATCAAAGGATTAATAACAAGAAATGTGCCAGTGCTGGAGCCACACAACTACAATCCATATTACAGCCATCTTTAGATAAAAAAAATGTCCTGGCAATCTTATCCAGTGCAGTGGTAAAGACATAAAATATCATAGCTCACCAAAGACATGAAGACATACTACACACATCAGAAGATCTCACAGTCCCAGGAGCACCACTAAAGAGGGGCTTCGGGAGGAGACCAGCCTCTGTAAGCTCTCAATTCAGACCGCACTGCCAGACAGCTTAAGCACGGTGTAGTGTTTGATTTGCATAAGGAATCCCTATCAGTGCCAATAAAACACTGACGATGATGCTATCAATCAATCAATCAATCAAAGTTTATTTGTATAGCACCTTACAACAACACAAGGAAGACCAAAGTGCTTCACAGACAGATAAAACAATATTAAAAAATCAATCAATAAAACAAGTGCGATCTAAGTCTTAAAAGCTAGTTTGAAAAGATGTGTCTTCAATCTAGACTTAAAGATGCTATTATCGTCATTAAGCAGGACGTCTCAAAGGAAATATTGAAGATGGTTTTAAATAATAGTATTTAGAACATGTTTAAATATTATATAGTGCAGTAGCAGATGTAAAAAGAGATGACAGAGTTTTTTACCAAGGAATGAGCGTCGCCTACAGCAACGAGCGATGAGGTGAAGGTGAAAAACACCAGCTGACCCGGTCACACACAGTGGAGTGTCCAGTCTGGCCTTCCAATGTTCTGGTGATTTAAAGTGAAGAAATTAACTTTGCGGTACAAGTTACAAAACAACCATGACAGCTGGATGTACTGTGTAAGTGTCCTGATTGGTTCCAGCAAAAAGGGACAAGGCGCTCCGGTCACAGGCATTAACTGTTTATCTACTACAGTCAGGAGATACACACTGTCTCACATCCAGAGGACTACAGTGCTGGCCATTTACACTCATCATTACCAGTTATCTGAGTCAGCATTTCAGCAACACGAGGATATGTCTGATGTAAGGGCCAAGGAAGCACTGAGGCAGTTTACACATCTCTAAAGGCTCGCCGCATGTGATTACAGAGATGTTTAACACACCAATTAAGGCGTTTATGGAACATGGGAAGCCTGGCTCTTTTTGAGTCTCTGTGGTCTCTGTGGGTTTGGCACTTGACACAAAAATGCTAAATACAGTTGCACAATCACACACTACACAGGCAGCTGGGCAAATGAAATCGAAAACAACAATAAGGTGGAACAGTGTAAGATAAAATACAAACAAACACTTACAGTCAACTGACTGGCAGGAAACTACATCAAATATTGTGGCATCTCGACCGATACATTGAGCAGAAATAAGCATTTTGTTCCGAGAGGTGGAGGAGCTTGGCCTAACAGGAGAGAATTAGCTCTACATTAAAACACAGGCCTCCAGTGCGGCTCTCACCGGTGAGCAGATAATCCTCTCGTAGCACCCAGTCATACAGGGAGGGTGGCCCTCGCTCACACAGCACGCCTCAGCATGGGCTTCTCTGCAGGGGGCTGTGGGCCTGTGTAAACAGTATCAACATAAAGGGCCTTTTAAAACCCATTGTAAAACAAGACAATGTGTGCATTTTATTGCTTTAGAGGATATATTCTGATGTATAAACATTTAATTTGGCTTGTATTCAAAGATAAAAAGATGAAAAGAGAATCTCCCATTGGATGTAATGCCCTACCCTTTACAACACTGAGTAAAAGGCCAAACATATAATTCCTCTGTGATGCTGCTGGCCGCGCTCGTCATTTTGTTTAAATATCACCAAGGTGTGAACCAGATTTATGATTTGTGGATTGTGTACGGCGAAATACTTTTCTTGACATTTATAAATGACAGCATTTATATAAGCTTAGCCCAAACATGAGGCTCTAAAGTCTCCCTGTTCGGGGCAGTTTAGGCCGACCAATATTGTTCTTATTCTGTGCATGTGACTAAATCGAGTTTCATTGTCAACTTAGGACCAAGGTGTTTACAAATGAAAACATCCCTTTTACCTTGTGACATTTAATAAGACCATTTTCTAAACATTACACGGTTGAGGCGTTTATTCAAAATAGGCAGTAAAAGTAACTTTCAAAGCTGATCATTCAAAATCGTTTCTTTGGGATCATTGTGCTTTAGCCATTTCTCTACTGTTCTAACAAAAAACAAAAAAAAGTCTTATCAACACAAAGCTTATTTACATAATGGTCTACCTGTCCCGGGGTACATCTGTTTGCCCAAATTGTCACCAAAAAATATTTTAACTGTTTCCCGAACTCCACAAAGGGCAGGCACAACAGTGAGCCCCTGACTCAAATGGATATGACAATACTCCTGCCTGCCAGAGTGCAAAACGGAACAACCTCTGCTCCCAAATTAGACCAACCACTGCGCCAACTGACAATGGGATGCTGAGATGCAATTACCATAAAAGCTAGGACCCCCCTCCCGAACTACAGCACCCCTGACCCGCGCACACCTCTCAAAAAACCCTCACCTCTTCTCTCTACCGCCATTTTCTACAAATAGTTCCATTGTTCGCTGCACTTTGCGAGCGCCATAGAGTGCGGAGTGCTGAATTTAAAGACATTTGATGAAACTCAAATGTGAATCGCTATGGGTGCCGCTCTGAACATTTCTCACTATACAAGACAGCGCGTCCTTCACCTGCTTCCTCCAGGCAGCGCTCTCAAAAGGCCCGTGGAAGACATTATACTCCGAGAGTTCCTTTAAGCCGTGATCCTACCAGGACTTCTGTGATGTGGCCCCCTCGTACAGCCCCAGCACCCATCTTTATCTCTCATTATATAGTTTTTTTTTCACTTCAGTCCCGATTCTTTTGGTCCCTTGATCAGCTGGACGCTGGTGATGAGCTGGAGAAAAAGGGGTGGGGGTAGATAAATGGAAAACAAAGTGAACACGTCGGTGGGAGCATGAAAGTGTTGATGCACGGCAGAAAAGAAAACAGCACTCAGAGGTAACCTTTAAGCAACACGGTCATTAACACCTCCATTACAAACCATTGGCTATAAGCAGGTCTATTAGTCATTCAGAGCCCACGCTTCTCTCCAAGACAGACAGACATGGCAAAAGAGAAAGACCTCTTTGTTTTTTTCTTCAAAAGAGCAGTCATCATCTTATACACCGCCAGCTGTTCGGGGGCTACCGTGTTCGGCTCATTTCCCCAACTGGATGTAAGACACTGTGAGATGACACTAGTACAAAAGAGAAGATAAAAACATAATGCAAAAAAAAAATGGATGCCAATATAGTTTGAAAAATGCCTCGCCTTCTGGTCTGAAACTGTCATTTCAGATTTTGTCTTTCAGAAATATACGTTGAATATGTGTAGATCTATAATAAGCCGCCCTCTTTTTCATCCTACTCCTGCTTCAGATTTGTTTAAGGGCAATTACACGTATTTCTTTTCCCTCAAAAGAGCTCCAGATTGAAGCAAAGGCCTGCGTGTTTTAACACAATTTAAATTAGCCACACACTTTTATCAAAGCGTACCCACTTGAAATTCACCCTTTAACTGTACTTCAAACAATAGGCGTGTTTCACAATTCAAATGAGGACATCAAAAAGACAAGAAGTCATTAACACCTTTACCAGGTGTAATGGAAAAAGTGATTTGTTACAGCTCCTTTTCCCTGCCTATAATTATACCTTAGAAACATATTATCTTGCGCAGGTACGCCTGCTGCAGAGTGCTAACAAGATGTACAGAAAGTCCGGAGTAGCGGACACAAGTCTTAATAATTACATAGGGCCCATGTTACCACGCAATCAACCCTGCCGCACATATATTAATTATTCCTGCCCTGAGAGATTGCTGCCGCTATTTCATTTTTTTCTCACTCTTAGCCAATTACAAAGTCAACTTTCTTCCCTTCTAATTTCAAACCATGTGTTGAATATTTATAAATAACTAAAGCCAAGCGTAATGAAAGAAACTTCAATTCAAAGGAAACGAACGGGGCAATGTGGTGAGTAATTGCAAACACTTATTACTGCTAACAATGATAAAGGAGAGCAAGATAAACAAATGTGATGCATGTCAGGTGAAACACTGCAGTGCAAGAAACAGTGGGAATTCATCTCGGGCAAAGTGACGTTCAATCAATATGGAGAAAAACAAAAAGTGGCTGAATGGTATTGCTTTAATATTGTTTCATAGTGAATATATTTGTGTACACTTTGTTTACAATATGGCGAGTGTCTCATGCAAACAAAATAAATCGTACAAAAAAAGCCTGTATGTGTAAAATAAACACAAATACATACAGCCAGACTGACCCCTTAACTTTTTTTTTACACTTTTCTTTTTTTACTACAATTGCTATTATGGCCGTATAACTTCTTTTATTACATTAAAATCTGGAGCAATTGTTCTCAAAAACTAATCATAAAATAAGTTTTGAGGAATATTTGACCTTGATTTGATCAGAAAAATGTTTGATATCGCTTTAGATTAAGGTGTTCTCATTAAATATTAATAAGCCCTAAAATGATATTGCAATCATTTTAGGGTTAAGGTCAAGGTTAGGTTAAGGTTTGGCTTTGAATAAGCCAACCCTAACCCTAAAATTTGATTAATGGCCTATTAGTATGTTAACAGATGAAAGTATAATAAGCAGTGTGTTCATACTTAACAAGTATATTATTAATGTTTATTATTACCTTATTAATACTTAATGAGCACACCTTAATATAAAGCGTTACCAAATGTTTTGCAAATGGAATGAGTGTTTTTGTCTTATTGCACTTAGATAAGAAAATCAATCTCATTTTACTTGAAAAACAATCTTATTCCATCAGTAGAATTACTCTTGATGTCAAGAAATGTTACTTCCAGTCATTTTATTTTTGCAGTGTGATACATCATGGACTTTAATTGTATACACATAATAATAAAAAAAAAAAAAAAACGCTTTACTCTCAGATTCATCTTCTCTCATCTCCCCTCTTCTGAACATGTTGTCAAAGTCATTCACAAACACACGTGATGCTGCAGCGATACTGTAGTGGTCATGGTCCGTGTGTGTGTGTGTGTGTGTGTGTGTGGACATGAGTGGCTCCAGTCAGGGGAGTTAGTGCAGGGCTAGTGGAGTTGAAATTGGGGGGCCGCTGGACGGGCTGAGGGGTTTCTTTGAAGTCTGGATTCCAATTAAACCCCTGACTGAGTTCTAAGCGCGCAAGAAAAATGACTGAGGTACATGACATGGCCAGGTCCCCTCGTCCAGCCAAGCCTTTTCCATTTGAGCTCCTTTGTCTCCCTGTAGCTCCTAATATTTATGATCAGTCCGCCTGACATAACCCCCCCACTGCAGGACGACTCATCAGCCCCCCCTGCACCGCACCCTATCCAGCGTAATAGAAAAAAAAAAAGAAAACTGGACAAGACTTCAAAATAAGACTGGCAAATCCAACGCCGGGGCCCAAGGTTTCGCAGCTCGATGGGAAGTGCATGAATATGTGAATAGCGTCCATGCAAAAAGGTGCAACACGGAGGGGCCGAGGGTCAGGAGACAAGTGAAGAGGCATGAGACAAAGACAACAGCCGGAAAAAAGTTGTGCGGACGCGCCAAGAAGGATGCATTACACCAGAGAGTAAACGCTGAATCCAATCACACAAACTGTGCACAGCTCTCGCCAAAAAAAAAAAAAAAAAAAAACTCCGCACAATGTAGCTTTTATCATTTCAGCTGTTTAACATATTCATTTTATTCAAGTGTTTTTAAATTGAATGGCAAAAACGAGATCAAAGAGAGAAAAGTTGAGCATGTGTAACACTAGTAGAAAAGACTATTAGACACATTCGGAGTCGATGAGAAAACAAATTCCTCGTGACAATTACAGTTTGTTCCTTAATCTTTAGTGAAGGCACCAAAAGCTCAAGAGTGCTTTTGAAAAGAATTTACACACACACGCTGCAAATGTTCCAGGAGACACCATCATTTCTCCCTGCGCCACTGCACAACACAACAGCGGTAATTTGCCGTAATTTTGATCTTTGCAGCCAGATGCTCACAATGGAAAAAAAAAAAACATATATGGAATTCCAGTACAATGCCAGTGCCTTAGAAAGCACCACCACGCGCCTTTACAAAACCGGTATCTGGCTGCTCCTCTGCACAGTTTTGTTTTCTCTTGAAAAAGTCCTGGTAAAAAAAAAAAAAAACAGGGAAGGAGCACCTTAGCTGGGGGACATGTTTTTGTTGAAAGGGAATCAGGAGAAATGGTGGATTTCAGAGGTATCAGTCCTGCAAGGCAACCGCAGGCAATTCATACAGAACCTGACACGACGCCCAAAACACACCGCCGACTTCTGGTTTTATTTCTGCAGCTCGTGCACATGAGCCCCGTTCACTCATGCACTCCGACAACACAGCAGGAACAGATACATACTCCATAATTCATTTTAGCGGTGAATTTCATTTCCTTTCCTCTTATTTAAACACACTCGCCCTCCGTACCACGCTCACATAAAGTGCTTAAGTGCACACACGTATTGTTTTCCCTTCCAACTGAAAAGTCAAGCTTATAACAAAAGAAATACACCAGCTAAGCACACAAACATGCTCCCGAATAGAATCTCGGAAAGTGTCACAGACGTTGGTCAAATGCGCCTCTGTTCCCCCGAGGAAATAGACTTCCTAGTCGACAGCATGGGAGCAGCCCGGGAGTGCTCTAAGAAGTGAACGAAGTGAGGATGGGATAAAGCAGGAAAGGGTTAAGGTTCGGAGGGTGCAACCTTTTATCACACTGGAGGGAGACAGAGCGCTGAGTGCTGCGGAAAGGTAAATATCTCAACGTGATGGGTGACATAAACAATAGCTTAACTCTCATTCCCACTTTTTAAGTTGCTAAATTTCGAGGCTGGTAATTCATAACAGCAGTCTGCCCTGACTCGCTAACGCAGCACTAAATATCGGGCTCCTGCAAACTCAAGCATAGAAAATACAGTGTGTTCCTCATTACCTGATTTATCCAAAACGCAAGCCGACCCAGTAAAGCCATCAAGGTTATCTGTCGAACGAAAACAAGTGTATCAACATAATCAGACAGGTTTGAAAATAAATGTATCAATGGCCAGGGAGGGTCACATACAGCTTCCATCCTGCATGATCGTGCTGTGTGGACTTCTGTTGCATATAATACGATTGTTTGACTTGAATTTCTTTTCATGTTGTTCTAAAATCTCGCTGATATATGAATGGCTTTGCCTGGTGTGAAGCCGGGCCTCTTGTGTCAGACACACAGCACTGGGCCTGCTCTCGGTGTAAGGGAGCAGCCTGCCGGAGCGTCTGTGAGGGCCAGATTACTCTTTGATGGTTACTGTTGTCGGGAAACCTCTCCTCGAGCCCGTATGAAGATTTACCAATGCAGAGGTGAGCGGCAGGAGTCCGCACTGACACGGCAGCGACTGGAAAAAAGGCAGGAAGAGCAGAGGCAAGGGGGGGTGGGCAAGAGGTGGCCTGTCCTGACCCACCGGAGCAGGGCGCACACGAGCGGACGGAACATTATCTGCTTTCGGAAGACGACAAATAATCGCTGCTCGCTGCAGGTCTCACACTGACTGCACAGAAGAAAAAAAAAAGTGTCAAAACTTGGCTTATTTTCAGAAAGTCATTTGGCAATTTACATCAGCAGCAACGTTCAGACGAAAACCAGATGACTGTAATCAGGGAAACTAGATGATGCTAAATATGTTGCCACAATCACTCAGACATTATCAGGGGCAAAACTGAGCCAAAATGATGCACCTCCCGTCTCTGCAGCAGCAAAAGTAAACTATACTCCAACAGAAGAATATATGAAGATGAAATGTTTGGAATTTTCAATACACTGAATTCTAAACCTTAGTACATAGTATACCCCTTCTTAATTACTTTGCTTATTTTGTTTTTACTTAGACCAACATGCAAACAGCCTCTCAATAGCGACTGAAGGAGAAAAGGAAACCCAGAGCAGGGACACGGTAACTCACAGTGCCCTCTCCTGCTCAGCTGCTGAAACATGAACAGTCAAGCTTTACTTAAGTTGTGTTCATTACAATAACGACAATGGTAAAAAGTTAAACGGGTTGTTTTTTAAGGACAGCGAAAATAGGATTGATTTTAAACTACGAAAGGGCAGAAATAGATTAGTCGTTTAGATCAGATTAGCACCAGTGTTTTTTGCAACTTTTTGTCAATTATATTTGATATTTAATTCAAAGATGTTCAGGTTTGGTATAATCTTGTAGACGATATATCGCACACCTCCAGCAGCAACACCCCATACAATAATTCAATGCACACAAGAGAATTTGTAATGAATTCACATTTGGCCAATGATCCTGTACTTACACACATGTAAATATACAGGAAAGTAAATTTTTTATGGCAATGAGATATTATTTTTGTCAATGGTACCTAGCTTTCTGATCCAGTCGCCTAAGCAGTGGGACAGTGTATTGCAATTTGCATCTTCATAAAATCTGAATGCTCGTGATTGGAGCCTTCTTCCCTGGAAGCTGTGCACACAAGCTGATAGTGACTAGACACCTGTGATGCTGTAAGATGATGGGCCATTTTTAAACCCATATTTGATTGCCTGTTTTTATTAAAATTGGATCCAAAGAGGAACGTTCTCTATTTGAATTTAATGAAGGCAGGGTGGTTTTTGACGGGAGTCTCTTGATTTACACACTGTTATTAAATCCGACAAGAGAACCAGTCAAGTATGAGCAGGTGAGCAGGTGGAGCAAGCTGAGCAGGATCTAGACCCCCCCTCCCAATACAGCAGGGGAACAGCCAAGGACACATGCGGTGTGGCACTCCTCTCTCACAAGCCTCTTCCTCCTCTGATACCTCTTCCATTATTCATATTAAAATACACACTGATGTAAAGATGAATAATAAATGCAGTCAACACAAAACAAAAGCTGGCAGCTCAGTCAGAGCGGTCACTTGATAGGAATGAAAAAGGACTTCAAGAAGCAAAGCTTTCCAGCCTATACTGGCTGTATGCATGATGATGTTAGCCCCATATGATTTTACAGTGATTTGAGCTTCAAAATATGCAATATGAGAGCTAAATAACACTGCAGCGGAAATTGACTACATCCTTGGAAGTAGTCGTCCTTTATACAGATATAAGTTATAGCATTATAGCGTACATTTTGGTGCTCTATTTCAGAGCCATTTTTAAGTTTTAGGCAGAGGGAAGAACCTGCTATGGACAAAGCTTTATCCAGTATTAAAGAACACAAACACCTGAGAGACTCCTCAGTGTATTTGCTCTTCAGAAGTTTAAAGCCAGAGTGTCTACAGTGCATCAGCAGATTTGAGGGATGCTCACAGCTCCAGCCCTCGACCACACGCGCACAACAAATCCTATAATGAACCCCGGCAAAGACAGTGACCAGAGTCTCCAGTTTAAACGACAAAACACACTGACTGTGATATTCCTCTGATGGTCCACCATGAGAACACAAAGAGACACTACAACGGCTGCTTCATATCAGCTCAGCCACTCAGCTGCTTGAAGCCATCGCTGTGTCCTACAGCTTTCTGAAGGTTTGCCTATGCTTAAATTTACACAAAATAACACAGGCTTTTGCTCAATAAGTTAAATATGCAACAAATGACATAGTATCACACTTTCAGGTAATCTACGGCTCTTAGCTGTTGAGGGCATTTAAATGCAAAAGTGTTTTCAATTAGTGTTTTAGATTTTAAAAAGATAAATCCAAATACTCTTGATGTTTTCTTACCATTTAGACTTCTAGTAAGATGACCAAATACTCTAATGGCTGCAAAAACAAAGGAATAAGAACTATAGTATGTTGTTTTAATGCTTTACTCAAACGCAGCACTGCTGTCAACCCTGTTTTTTTCAGGATATCAGACAAAAAGAGAGAGATGGAGAGGGTGGTATCCTGGGGGTGGGGGGCTGCTGACATGCACTTGTCTCCAATCTCTTCGAATCCATTGCACAATTCATCTGCTTTGTCTCTTCTGCCACGGCTGAGGACAATCAGACCAGACGCCCATTAGATTCCTCATACTGCCCCGATATGCACCCCCAGCCCACTCCCCCATCCCCAACACCTTTTTCATGTGACACACTGACTGAAGGAGAGGCACGCCAATTCAGCAGCCTCCCCAAATGGGGAAATGTCAGGAAGAGAACCACATCAAAACCAGGTTGTCATGGAGATACAGTATGGTCCAGAATTGCACACAGCGCCAAGGCACCCAAGAGTACACACCAAAAACCTTCTATAAATACATTACAGAATACATACATGTATTCATGTAAATACACATACAGTTCCAAAAGAAACATTGCAATTAAAATAATCATTAAAATTACAAAAAGGCAAGAAATGCTGGCCCCCTAAACAGTGCTGAAAACAAAAAGAGAAAAGCTAACAATAAATTGGTAAAAGAAACAAGGCTTTCCTCTAGCTACAATCTGGAGCAATGGTCATGTGGCCACAGCGCCCGACCGTAGAAGCCATTCCTTCAGAAACAGCGCTATTACAGGCAGCCTTTCTGGAATGCTTGGCATTCCAAGGATCAAAAATGGCAGATGAAAAAGAATGAAGCAAAAAGTGATTGTGCTCTTTCACCTCAGTTGTTTAGGAAGTTGCCAGCACTTAGCTTCTTCTTTTGAGAAGAACCAGAGTAGTTCTGCCCTTGTGCAAGAGATCCTCCATTGCTCTGCCACTTCTATTGACCAGCAGGCCTCACAGGGTCACTTTACTGAGGCTACTGTGCTGTGTGCTACACGGAAAAAGGAGATTGAGGGATATTAATGGTAAATGTGGCATACTTACTGCAGTAAAACCCTCTCTTGCCCTCACTTTTTTCTTTGTTTGGCCAGAGGAGCTGAAGGCTTAGGGATAAAGGTACTGTTCAAATCATGAGGCAGGGCTAAAGCCACAGAGATAGTGGGTTCTGACCCAGCGACAGAGCAGCAGATAATTAAAACACCCAGGGCCCCGCTCGCCCTCAACCAGCTCCTCTCTCTCCCTGTCTAAGCCTGCGCCTGCTCCGACAAAACACACATCCACACAAGTCAAGACTACAATGATGCATATTGAGAAGATGCTGGTTTCTTCTGTGCCAGTGCTGCTCCTCAGGGTAAAATCTACTCCAGCTCCCACTGGCCCTGCGCGATCTGTTTAGTTTTCATTTGTACATTTTTTAAGGATCATGAATGATTCCTGTTTTTATCTGATTACTTCCAGACAGTCTGCCTCCTCTGGAACACACAAAGCACAGGGACAAAATGGCACACAGGCATACAGCCTTTAATTTAACAAAAGCCTGTCTGCTTTTGCTTACATTTCATATTCAATTCATCTCTGCATTAATATTGGTGCAATTTCAGTCTATAAATATCACTGGAAAAAGGATGTTATTTATAGCACAGAGGCCTGGCTTTAACTACAATCTATTTACTTTGTTTGGACAAACATCAATTATAGATGAACTGAGAGGAAATTATCTAGAACCTATAGAAGAGGCATGCATGCCACAAAGAAGATCAGAGACTTTTCCACAGCACCATGAAGAAAGGGAAGCTGACAGGCATGTCTGTATATCATCTATGTATGGAGCACAGAGCATGTGTGTCAGGTGTGCACTGTTCCTGCAGAGCCCTCCGCTGCTGGCCATGCTCTGGGGCAGGCCACACTGCCCTCTGATGGTCGCTCCACAACAATACTGCAACACACTCTTTTGTTCCCTTTATTTGATTTCCAAAACGAGTCATAAACAAACCCAACTGGTTGTTTTTGTTGTGCCATTCTAAAGATAATGAAGTCAGACCAAGTGGATTGTGTGGATTTGACACTCATACATTTACACTTGGAAGATGCTGTCCCACCAACTGACAGTAACCAAAAGTGTGTTGTGACAAATGGCATTGCAAAAGGACCCCCAACAAAGCCCACACTGAAGTCATTATGGAGAGGCCTTTGATTTGCCTTAGCACAGCTTCAGACCCGAGGAGAGCATTATTGCCCGGGATGTGTTTAAGAACTTGGTCAGTCCAACCACACAGCACAAACATAAGAAAAGGTTTTAGGTCGATTTTACAACACTACGTAAACACTGACCCTTACTATTATATTTCAAACAGTGAGTATATTTAGTTTGTCTTGTATTTCGATAGGTTTACTTCTGTCCATGCAGTCCGTTTCCGCACAGTGCATTATGAAGATGACGAAAGGCTGCACTAAAAAGCCACAGCAGGGGTGAAGGGTTGGGAAGGGGGAAAAAATAACCTACTGTACTCTGACCTACTTGGTCAACAGAAATGTTTGTCTGTTTCTCTCCCTGTCTGTATATGTGTGTACAAGAGCAGTGTATCAGCGCTGTTGAGGCCTGGCAGAGACGCAGGAATAAGATTCAGAACATGCAAATCAGCTTGTTAAATAGTTGACTATGTAATTGCATATAATTTATTTTGTATAAGACGAATGAGAAAATAATTGTTAAATACTAGATTTTTGTTAATGCTTCAATAATGTACAATTTAATAAGCAAATATATATTACGCAAATATATACTGAACATGCAATAAAACATTAACATTCATATGCAGAATATTAAATGTATTCTTGTTAAACTTAATGGTAATGAATGCACAGGCAGAGAATGTTACAGACACAAGCTGATAATATCAATGAATGAACACAGACTATTACAACAATACTTTCTTAGGCCTTCTCACTTTTCTGACTTGACTGACACAAAGAGCACATGGAAAACAACCACAAGGGCTTTTGTCTGTGCCTTTCTGTGAAACAAAATCACATACTACAGTATATTAATAATGCTCATTTATTACGGTATAATAAACAGAGTCAGGTGCCCTGGTGCAGCAGGAGTCAGGCCCTGGCCAGGCCCCGGTTCACCGCTCTCCGGTGGGGCCCGAGCAGCCTCTCACTGCAGACACCCGCAAACTGGCTACTCTAATAGGGACAAATTGGCAATGTCTGTGGCGGCCGATGCTGTGAGCTCAGAGCTGTGAATTGATAGTGATGCCTAATGATCCCCCTGGGTAGATCAATACCAATAATCCCTTTTCCCGCCTATCCTCCTCATTGACTATAGAAAACCTGCAAAAGCTTTGGAAAAGTGCTGCCCAGAGCCAAGCCACAGGCCCATGAGTCCACCCAAGTTCAAACTTAACGCACATTCATCCACATGGGGTCGCAAGCTACGAGCATGTCAGCTTTTTATCATCACTGAGACATGCAAACGTTGAAAAGGGGTGTACCACAGTAGAATAGTGCAGTGGTTCCCAACCTGGGATTGAAGGGAGTTTAGTGTGACCAAAACATCAGGTTAGAAATTTTTTTTTTTAAGTAAATAGTAAAAATGTAACGTATTAGTTTGTTAAAGCAGTGAAGATTTATGTGTGTTTCAATGCATTTGTGGAAGCCGCGGTTCTGGACGGGGAGACCCGGCCTGACTCTGGTACAAACAGGGCGAAAGGGAAAAAGGGTGGCCAATCATAAGACTGAGCCCCGCTTTGACAATCTGTTGAATGTTTCTACACGTTCACCTGCGTTCACTCTTTACGGTCCTGTCAAACGAAGTCTAGGAGCAAAATTTTAAAAAAAAATGTATGAAAAGGGTGATGAATATTAACAAATAAATATTTGAATATGAACGTCACTTAATGACAAAATGTTGAATTACATTATTTATATGATTATCAATTCAATATTGTTTACAGTAAATGAAACAGAGATAAACAATTGCAATTCATAATTTCCATAAACTGCAGATATATTAAGCATTACATATATGTATAATTGAGTAATTACACTTGCTTGTAAATACTGGTGGACGTGTGGATATGTTTGCTGTGTTGAGCTTGCAGAAGTCGTGGCAGTGTAAGATGGGGTGCATGTGTGTATCTTCAGTCAGAAAGCCTCACATCAGAGTGGAGCGCCCCACAGACTGCAGCTGATTACTCGCTCCAAACACATCCATACACTTTAGGCCAGCTGTCACGGCGCATAGTCATTACGCCTGTGTGACCACACCCGCCTGGACAGGGCAGTGGGGCCACTCCGGGGGGACACCAATCATCAGACACAAAAACACTCATTTAGATTTTTCCCCCAAAGAGCTTCATTTATTATAGCACCGACGTATAAGCTTTAAAATTATTTAAAAACTCACAAATAAATATGATGAATTTTAACTATTATCTGGAATAATATCATCTCAGTCATTCAATTTAGTATTATTAAATAAATGTACTACTACTAACATTTAAGAACAAGGACATAAATGTGTTCAGTACGACGGTAAAACAGTTAAAATCCAGACCAAATGAAAGTGTAGTTTTAGTGACATGCGACCTGCTGCGGATGTGAATACCCTGTGAAATGTTGGGTCACCCAGGTGTGTGGATCAGTGGTCCGTAGCAGAAAACATCACATGCACTCAGGTCCTGTCTAACACCGCGTCCTTCTCCACAGAGACATGAGCACGCTTTCTGATTTTACGTTTGTTTGTTTGTTTGTTGGTTTATTTACCTATGTTTGGCCTGATCCCACATGATCTGGCTAACAAAAGGCAATATAAATTACTATAAGGAAATTCCAAAGTCTACCTAGCGATAGAGAGCGTCCTTTCATAGCCATTTATAAGTAAAAGGATTTTTTTTTTTTTAAGAAAAAGGTAAAATCAAGAAATTTTAGTGGTTAAAATATGTAAATACAATTAAAGTTAGTGCAAACTGTGGTGTGGTCTTGTAATCAAATCAAGCACAAAAGGTTATTTCAATCAGCTTTCTTTTGATGAGGTTAAAAACCCCAAAGTGTGCCATCCTGCCAGTTTCACTGGTGTCCCCCCACCCCAGCTTCAGGGAGCGCCACGCTTAAACAGCAGCATTTAATTCATTACATCATTATGTCATCTCATACTAATCTGTGCGGTGGCCTCCACTGCTTTGACATGCAAATGGATTAGAAAAACGTCTGGGGAGGTACGGGGAGGAGGACGGGGGCTAAACAGTAATCATCACATCTTGTCAATGGGGTGAAAATATGCCCCGAAGCCATGGCCAACATTTTTTTTTGTACCTTCTCTTTAACTAAAAAACTCAATTCATTTTTTCTCTCTCTCTTCAACTCTTCTTCTGCATGTTTTCTACGTCTGAATGCCCCAGACAAAGCGCTGTGGAGATCACACCAAACAGGGGCAATCTGTTGAGGATCAGCTCCCTACGGAGAACATATAAACAGAAGCGCGTGGCTCGAGCGCACGCCAAGCCCCCCTCCCATTTGCACAAACCCCTCATCTACATATTCACAAAAAAGGCCCCTGGCTCCCCCTCATCAGCCGAGCCCTCCCCTCAGCCTCATCAGCACACGCCGCCGCTTTGACTCAGGGAAACGTGCGCTGGCCGGGCGGGACCACACGCAGCAACAAACACAAACACAGGCAAACGCACAACGAAATCTATTTTATGCACTGTACAAATGTGCACGGGCGCAAAAAAAAAAAAAGAGAAAAAAAAAAAAGAAAACAAAGAAATCAGAAAAGGGAGTTAGTGAGCGCTAGTGATGTTAGCCCTCCCCCTCCCTCTCACTCGCCCCCTCCCCTCCTCCATTCTCCCTCTCCTCTCATCATCAGGTACCTGGTGACGAGCGGCCCATGATAATCCAGCGCCTCCAACCAATCAATCAGCAGCATCGTAATCAGCAGCGCAGCGCACAGGGGGAAAGAGAGAAGCCAAAGAGCCCATAACTTACCCGGGTCGCCTGCAGTCTGCTCAGCACCAGCACGGTCTGCAGCTACGAGGACCACTTCAGCACAAATATCTCAAATACTCCATCTCCAAAACCACACTTTTTTTTCCTTTTTTTTTTTTTTCTTACCTAGAATACTTTTTTTTTTTTTTCACTGCATCATAAACATGTTAGCAACATATAAAGTCACCCCCCCCCCACCCCTCCTCCTCTTTCTACCTCAGTCTGTCTCTCACTTCCTCCCTCTCTCCTTCCTGTCACTCTCTCTCCTCCCCCAGCAGCTGCCAGTTGCAACACTTTGGACATATACACACCACCGCACAGTCGGGATATATATTAGGAATCTGTGACCAGGGGATGGGAAAGGGCTTGCTGGTGTGATATCCTGCAGATGTACCGGACCCTTTCGAGCTGGGGGGGGGGGGGGTTAGCTCACTGGTGGGAGGAGAAAGCATGGGAGGGTCAAAGCTAAGTGTACTACAAAGAACTGGGGGACAGAATAGACTTTTTTTTTTTTCTTCTTTGAACCAAACACATATTGCCTCCTTCTTTCTTCCTTTTATTCAATGCATTTCCTCCCCAAAATCCCAACCTACGCCCCCACCACCACCACCACCACCACCATTCCCAAAACCTCCATCATCCCGTCTGCTCCCCGGTTTTCCGCTCATAGGCATTCCCCTCTCCAGACATCAGCATCCTTTTGAGGGGGTTCTCTGTCTCTCTTCGAAGAGGAAGAAGGTACCGCCGCCGCGCAGCCTTGTACATTTTGCCTTGAGGCTGAGCTCGCTGAAAAGCCATGTGCTATCATCAGTTTTTGAGGTGTGCAGGAAAAGTAAAGACAAGAAAAACATACTGGTTTTACACCGCTCCCCAAAAGATCTGATGCCGAATTTAGCATAGGATTACACAAAACCCTTTTTTCCTGAACCTGTGAACAGAACCCCCATTTGTGTGATTCCTCCTCGCCTCCCCTCTCACCAAAGCAGCTCCGCACAACCTGCAGCTAGGGCATGGCACCTAAGTTTAGTTCTCGACGCCAAGAGCTCCGGCAAACAGCATCGCGCGCGCACAGTGAAGCACGAGCAACGCTGCATCGGATTTCTGTGCAGGTTACCCGTTATTTTTATCCTCCCAGTGCGTGCGAAACTTGGTGTCGGTCCCGGAGATACTGGACATAACACAGTAACCAAAGATGAGACTTATTACTGTATACATAACCAAAGAGAAAAGCCCCGGCAAGAACCTCCTTTACCAGAGAACAAATAGGCACCAAATGAAACAAGCACAGACACATCCTAATGGTGTCTCGGTGTCTCATTGGTGATGGAACAGAAGGACACAGTGGACAGCTAAGAAACATTTTGATACTTTATGTTATTGAAAGGATAGTGTTCTGTTATCTCCAATGGAGTACTTACTTTTAGACATTTACATATTTCTCAAGATTATGTTGCGCTCACATGCTTTACTGGACAGGCCAGTCGTGTGAAACAGGGTGAAGAGTCGGGGAGATATTCAATAAACTGTCAGCGCCAGGAGTTGAGGACAAGCGCAGAGTCAGGTGCACTTACATAGTCACTGCACTCACATATTTTATAAAACTGTGAAACTTACCCAGAAAAAAAACAGTCGGAGTAAAGCTGTCACGATAATCATTATATCGACTTATTGCTCAATGAATAACAGATACACGATACATTTTTGGGCTCGATATTTATCGTCAGTACATTTATCAGCATTTCCGCCCTATTTTTTTTAACTGAAGCAAATTAAGTTACGTTATATTTCATGTTTGTTGCAGCTTGTGTGGTATTTTAAGATATGATGACGCACTTTTAGAACAAAGGTTTGACGTAATTTTGACAGAGAGTTGACAGTATCTAGTATCGTTAGAGTCAATAATATCATTTATCGCGATACTTTCCTGCTTCAATATATCGAACTTAAAATTTGTGATCGTGACAGGCCTATTTCAGAGGTCATTTCTTCAGGGAAGTTCAAAACTACAGTCGTAAAGGGAGAAAATTAGAAGCCTCCATATTGTCATTGAGGACAGAGACTTTAAGCAACATGGCCGCGGTTGTTGTGATGCATCAAACCCAGTAGAGAGCCGTACTGTCACTACCACTCTTCATCAGTCGGAGCAAAACACCAGCCGCGCATTGTCTTTGGGGCAAAACTGTGTGTGTGTGTGCGCGTGTGTGTGTGTGTGTGTGTTTTGGCGGTGTGCATTTATGACCATCCAGGAGCGATGTTTGTGTGTCTTTCGCGTCCGCCTCCACAACATCCATATTAAACAGTTTTGGAGGTGACTGTGCTTCCCAGGATGTCATGAATATAAGAGAAAGCATCCATCTTGGTGGAATACAATTTCACAGGTAGTGACAGTAAAAACCGACTTCAGCCTCTGACTGCCGACAAACAGCGGGAGAGAGGAGGCACCAAGGCTGGAGAAAAAGATGCAGATATGAGAGAAAAGACAGACGAGGGTGGGCCGCCATCTTGTGATTCTTCCGAGATTTTTCCACCTGCGATGAATATTAAACGCAACAGTTAAACTCCCCAAAAGGTGGAGCACACTGATTGATCTAGTTTTATTCAATACATGATGGCGTATTTAAATGAAAATTGGTTGAAACCGATCCATTTGCCATCAGAAACTAAAATTTCTGCGCCTAATAAGTAATTACAAATTAAGCAAATCCAGTATAGGCAAGCGAAGTTCTGCGAGGAAAGTTTTTTTTTTTAAATGACAGCCGGGGTATAAAAGTCTCATCACATTAAATCTTAAATCAGAAATTTTCACAAAGTGGAATAACAGGGCAGAGCAAAGAAACACCTTCCCACCGCAGATATCAGTGTGAAATTATCCATATTCCATATTTGAACAGCGTGAGATCGGATTTCTAATTAATTATCTGATAAAGACACAAGCACGTCTTCATTTACAGCCGTTTTCATTAAAGTGGGATTGCAGGTGGGAATTTTCACAATTATACCTGATGTATCATTGAGTGTAATTAATTTCATTAGCTAATCAAGGGGATTTCTTCCTGTCTTACCCAGAAAGTCACAGTATTTAACACCAGCTCATTATCTTAATCATGTACGCGATAATGAGGTAATTAGGGCAATTAAACGGCAATTAACACCCAAAGATGTGATTATGGGGCTGACAGTGGCACGAGACTATACACGGGTTCTGTGTTATCAAGAAAAAGACAAATACAGGGGGGAAAAATGAGTAAAATGATTTGGGAGGCTGGGCCAGGACTAATGGTAAATGACAGCTGCCTGAGAGGCCATCACTCTTTCTGAGGATGGAGGAAGATCGCCCCTGTGTCACAGTCAATCACTCCAGCCTTGAACATAAATAGAAAAAAAACAGTGTCAAGTTCAAGTTGAAAGAACAAAGTCTCCAAAAAGCACAAGAACTGCACCAAAAGAACCAGAGCTCACATATGAAAACAACTAGCAGAGCTGACAAGCGGCACAACAGATGCAGAGGGGAGCGCGGCTGATGGTAACTGGCTGCTGCCATCTGAGAGCTCAACCACAAGAAAACATAAGAGTACACACAGTGTACTCGTGTATCCTGCCTTTTCCAACCAGTGTTCACCAGAAGTACGGGTACCACTCAGAAGCCAAATCCAAAAGTGTGTTTCGGTCATGTGTACATCTGGTTTCATGTAAGAGTCCGCTCTAAAAGATGCATGTGCAAACAGACGTTTACTACAACGACTGATGTTGGTTCAGTTTTCACGTCCTTGACTGCGTTGCAGAAAGCCACCGAGTGAGCTTATGCCATTTTCTCACTGTGACTGTGTTTCTGACCATTGCGTTCGCTTCAGCGGCCATTTCGCAGAGTCGCTGCACGCTCCATAGACATGAGTTGATGAAAAACATGAGTGACAAGATTCATGGCTTGTGTGCGCCTGATGAAACTGGTAAAGGCGAGGGGGAAGATTCGAAAAATGGACCGTTCGTTCCTTTTTTATTTTCATTCAAAGAGAAAGCTGAAGATGAGAAAACAGATATGTCAGGAGACAGAGACGGGAATCAAAAATAAATAACCACAGTGGACCCCCTTCCCCCCATTAATAACCCGCAGAACGCCCCTGCCATAAGTCAAAGGGAAAACTACTGACCTTTTATTGTGCACGCAAAAAGCTAAATATTCTTCCATTTCTGGATTACATTTATGTTACAATATAGTATATCTTGTTGTGAAACAGTTCTGCCATCTGAAAAAATGTAATAATGTTTATTTCGTTTCTAGAATATGAGTATGCGTCAATTGTATTAATATATAAAATAATAATATCAATTTAAGCATCTAAAAAAAAAATACAGAATAGCACAACATAAAGAGGGACAAAAAATCTTTGAAACAAACATATTGTAAATCTTAATCTTAAAGGATCAAAAATATAATATATATACAGTATATATATACTGTATATATATATGTGTGACTATATCATGTGATCATATGTGCAGCATTAGGCAATCGGCTGCACGTATTACATACAGATTCTAAAGCACAACATCGTTCTTCACGTCCTGCTCAGAACACAGGCCACTGATTCCAAACAGATGCACCTGAAAGTAGCAAGTTGTGCCAAACGCACTTAAAGGCCTTCACTTTTTTCATACAAAAGAGATTTCTAATAGAAAATAAATTCACAAAAGGAATAAATTATTTTAAATATTAAAATACGATGTCATTAGCTATTTGAACAAATCATTAAGTGTGAATTTAAATTAAATTGTTGTAAATGCTACAGGTACAGTTAAATATCAATATGAAAACAATGCTCCTTTCAAGTGCCACACACCTGAATGCTGGGGACTCGAGACAGACCCAGGAAACGGCTGCATGTTTATTTGAGGAGGTGCGGAGGAGAGGGCCAGACTGGATTCTTCGCTGGCCCACATTCTCCCCCTTCCCTTCTATGTGTTCACTTCATGTTTCAGTGGATTTGTCCAGAAATTATTTTTGCGTCCACTGAGGAAAGCCACACAAAAAAAAAGCTTGTCTGAGGACAATGCTCACAAAAGCGTTGAGAGAAATAACTTCCCAGCCACGACCAACACACCGGCAACATCATTTTCAGAGTGCTCAAAATGACATTGTACTGTTAGCAAACACCAGCACAGGTGTTTCAAAAATCAAAGATACATACTATCTAGTTTCGCTTCAGCCTGACAAAAGGAAGAGTTTGGAAAAAATATTTCAAGAGGTGTCATAGGAGAAGTAGGTGCAGTTCTAGTGTGATCTGGAGGCTGGCAACTGCACAGCCCAAGGTAATAAAGTGAAAGTGCACGACGATAAACTACACGGCAGCACAATCGCTCAGTGCCTTCCTGACCTCCTGTTTGGAGAGGGGGAACAGGTGACGCCTGGAGTAACCTGCTAAAATACACAAGGCCCGCAGCAGTGTTCAGACTAGGGAAAACACGTATATGTTATAAAGATCCACAAAATCAAACTAAAGCTTTTTTTCTTTTTTTCAAACTCAACTCGTGCTAAAGCATTTCTTAAAACTCATTGAGATTTAATGCAAGTGGCATCGAAAATCATGTAAGAGTGATTCTGTGAATGTTTCCTTTAGTGTTAAAAAATAAGGGGCAGAAACAGGCAGGTCTAATTCTTTAATCTGAGAAAACCTTAAACCAATAAAATATTTTCAAAAGGGAAAACTTTTCTGCTATTATTCTTTTTGAATATACTACATTTCATAAATTGTGGAACCATTTTGAAATCTAGGTTGAAGGTTTTAGATTCAAGCTATACAGACAAAACAGGCATTACTATTGAAGTTATTATACACAAGGCTTCACATTTCCTTCTCTTGGATGAGCAATTTCAATGGTTCTTCTTCCACGCCAGGAGCATTTGTGAACATAAATGATAACAGGAGCTTTTTACAATCTTTGTGCACTTCCTTGTTTTCTGGCTTTAAGAAAACCATAAAGCCTGCATCTGTATGTGTTAAATGAAGTGTGTAGCTCCAGTCTGATTGTATGAGAGCGTGCACGTGAGCCTGCAGACTTGCTGTGTATTGACACGCACGGGGAGGCTGACTCACACTTCCGAATCCATCTGCCTGCAAAAAGGATGACTGAAGCTTCCTGATGTGGTAGGATGGACGCAATGTGTCATTTTTTTTTTTTATTTTTTTTTCCATGGTGCTCTATATTTTTTTTGTGAGATGACCTGACGCCATTTCATCACAGGGCCGGGAGTGCGGCAGCCCAAGAGAAATGTAAAATGTTAAAGGATGGCAACTGCCCCAAGAAAAGAAATGAGAAATCAGAGGTGTAGAGAGAATGAGGAGCTGAGACAGGAGTGTGCGGAGTGAAGGGACAGAATAAAAATGATACGAGTTTTAAATTAAAGTCACCGCAGCTTGCATGTCCACTTTCAACAACATCATTTCTTTTCTTTTCTTTAATAGTAGAATCAACATAATTTAAACTCTTTCAAAATCAGCAAATAATATCTCAAGAGCTGCTGTGTCCAAGTATCCAAAGATTTGTGGACATGTGTTAAAGTTTAAAAAACATATGGGCAGCAGGAGTGACCGAGCCCAGAGTTGTCCATAGGCTTATCATGTCAAGCAACACAAATTCATTTCATATTCACCAAAATGGTTGTTCTCTGCAGGAGGTTTATGGCGGTACCTATCCCACACCCTCCTTTCTCTTTGATTTGGCTCATTTGAGCAGCTCGGTCCCCGGCAGCTTGTTAGAACTGCCACCTCGGTGACTCTGCCCCCTGGATGGAGGAGAGGGGGGGTGGGAGGGGGGGTACGAGGGGAGATGGCAGAGATGGAAGGGGTGCTCGGAGGGGTGCTGAGGGGGAGTGGGATGATAGGTTAGGGAGGCCTACCCCAGAGCGCTTTTACAAGTCACGGGTGAATGGGCAAGATTCAGTGAGCGAAAAACCCTCAGTGACAAAAACCTGAACAAGACATACCACCTACTGGCGATTCTGAAGTACTGCATTTCCTGGTTTGGCCACAAGATTTTTATCTAAGTGCCCTAAAAGACGCCACAACAATGACCGTATACAGACAGAGTGTTTCTAAGTCCAATTTAAATGAGTGCTGGAAGTTTTGAATCACTACACCTACCATACTTTTTTTCTACAGTAAATAAAACGCTTATTGCACAGAATAATAACTGGAATGGTTATAAGAAAGTATAACTATAGAGAAAAAAGTTCAAGAACATATCCTGTGGTTTTCACACAAAAAAGCATTAGCTTTTATTATTACTGACAAGGTGCAAAAGTAATCCCTTTAGGTCAAAGGGACAAGAGACATAACTGCCTAAATTACCCATAATGGCTCACATATGCAGCCAGTATCTCAATTTGGCTTCAATACATTTACAATGGCCAACGTTTATTTCACTGGGGTAGGAATGTGGCGTTCCTTACCCTTGCACTTCCCCAACACAATGAAAAAAAAAAAAATCATAAAATAGTTGATCATTGTTCTGCAACCTCCGTATTATCCAAGGTCAAGTTCATTTTTCACAGCAGGGGAGCCACACAGGCCGAACAAAGGCTTGAATATGTAATGGCAGCTATAGAGAAAAAAAAGAGTATATAGTGCGAGGTAGATGGCCACAACAACAAAACAAATTCAGCATCAAATCTTGGCCTGATTAGATGTCCAGACATGGCATAACCTTGGGGATCTGCCAGGCGAAAGGGAGGGGTGAAAGGGTGGGGGTGGTGGAGGTAGTGGGTGGGTGGGGGGGGGGGGGGTCTCCGGGTGGATTAATGCAGACAGACAGTCAGACAAGATGGAAACACAGACATAACAACAACAGGACGGACACAACCTATTCAAAACACATTTTCATTTTCTCCCATACATAAAATACAGCGAGGTGCCATTACTAGACCCCACCACCAGCAACCCCCACTCCTCTCTTCAGCACATGAAAAAAATAAATCTAATTTTCCCATCCCTGCCACAGAATTCCCCCTTCCACACAGGCACACAATAGCCCCACCCACAGGCGCTCACGGCCCACATCCAGGCTGCCCCGGCCCCTCCCACCGCCGCTCTCAAACTGATGCACCATTTCTTTCTCTATGCAAGGCTCCATTTTGTAATAAGTTCTGATCACTGATTTAACCAATTTGCATTCAGCCTGGAGAAAATGGTGGCGGAGCCTTGGTGTAAAAGGCGGGAGGATGAGGATGGACAGTTGTTAGAAACATTAACCATTTTTATAACATCAAGCATTTGATTGATGAAAATTATTTGTGTATTTAAATATTCTGAACATTTAACGTACATCATACACATAGTAGTGAAGTAGGTGTGGTTATGGCAGTCCTGTCCACTGCTCCCAGGAGTGGCCAGAGTTTAAATAAACCACTGCTTGTGTGTTTTCCTGTCTTGCATTTTGACTACAAGTGCAAGAAGAAGCCTCTGAAGACAGAAGCAAAATGTCCTCAACTCAACCAAGTCGACAACAAAAATCTCTACTACATTCTCTTTTTGTTACAAGAAACTATCTAGAGCAATAGATTATACAAATTATAATAACTATTCAATTAAACATCGTGTTATTATTCATATTTTTTATTACATTGATGTAGGTAAATATTTATCATTAGCTTGTTTGTAATATTTGAATAATTTACATAATAATAACAGCTCTTGCATTCACCTGTACGGCAGAAGTTTGACAGGTCAGATGTTATTCTACGTCCGAGCACTCGGCCCCTATTCCATCATGTGAAGGCCGGAGTGATAGCCACATTAATTACAAGGCGCTGGACAGTTTTCTTTCCTGATTGTGAAGTTTTTCATTAATGGTGTCACACAGATCAGCAGTTATCAGTACCTCCGGAGGGAGAGCAGTGGGGAAAAACAATCACTGATTCTTTCACACACTTTCACCATCTCATTTCCGTCTATGCATTATGAAACCAAATTAATTTCCTTGTCTATCCATTAAATCAGTACCAAATGATTGCTGCTAGTGTCTATCCAGACTTGCACAGTGATATCGTCCAGTATTCTTTTGACATACACCATGAAGTGTGGTATCAGAGTGGTGCTTATGACGACGTAAGATCTCCGTCTAAAGTGCATCCTTGACCAGCACACATACAGTGCTTCAGCTATAAATAATAATATATATATAATAAAAGTCCAAAATGGTCTAATTCAGTGGCGGTCCGTTAACACTGCTTCCTCATTGGTGCCCACTGTTACATATCTTTCCTCTTAATCCCATTATGACCAAGCTCGCATGCCGTTCGACTAATATAATGCAGAAATATATGATGTGCTACATTATACATGCAGTATCTTGTAAGATTCAATGCATGTTTTCCACATGGCTTCCCTCTGAAACAACTGGGGGGTTTTGAACATCAGCTATATGCTAAAATGCCTCAGGCTATCTTTACAAGGTTACAGAGCATTACGAGCCCAATGTGCATCCGGGGAGCTGAACCCTGCATGCTGTACCGCGGTCTAGACCTCAGCTCTAGGGGCCGTCCTTGGATCTACGTTAGGAGACACTGGGGGCAGGGTGGAGCGCGCGGAACAGGTTAAACGATAGTGTTGTAAAACATTTATCTGCTTCAGATAGAGCTTTAGACGGGCTGAACCTCATCCCCTGCCATTACTGAATTACCCTAACTGCTGCTATAGCGTAACCAAGCATCGACACCATGCCCAATCCTTCTGCACCAGCCTATTGATTTTCACGCCCCGAGACAGTGCACTCCCAAAGGGCAGCAAATTATAGGGCGTTTTACAGCAAATTACACCTGCACCGGAAACTTTACAGGGAAACGGGTGTCACAGACCACTCATGTACTTCCACAGGCTGAGCGCTTCAGAATGGAGGATCATCCAGTCCACAAACACACACACACAGCCATAATCTAAACGCAATATGAGGTCATCCATTATCGCAGCATAGAATAAAATATTACCTTAGAAAACAAGCACATTGAATAGCTGAATGAACCATTGATGAATAAACTATGATTACAGGACTGCAGACTCCGCGATACCTGCATTTATATAGCTTCTTTTCATTTCTGCAGCTCAACTAGCTCCCAGTAAAAGTGGCTCTGAACAGCAGCTGACCTCAGGATCGCCCTGCCAACATGAAAGGCACTTTATCTGTTCCAGGTGTGGACCGACTTACGCTGCCAAAGTGTTTCGGAGACAAAGACAGGCCCAGATGTGAACACGCCATCCACATGTATCGACTCGACAATGAAAATCACACTCAACTAAGGTATAGAATAGTTAAAATAGTAATAATGTGGAAATAAGGACTTTTGATTTATGTGTATCTGGCGAAACCATGAAATAAAATGAATTGTAAATGTCCAGTGCGGCAAGACAGAGTGTGGCTGACTCAGGCCCTTCCCCCTGGTGTCTCTATGCTCCGTCTGGTTTCAGGTTAAACTTGACCCCTCACACTTGACCTCTGGAGGTTGACTCTATGCCGACTGCACAGGGAAAGCACAGCTGCGAGGGAGGGTCTGTGGCATGACTGACTCCTCTCTGACAGCAGCTGAATTTCAATTGGAGCATATTAGCGTCCAAGTATAGTGAAATATCAGTCATTGTGCCTAACTGGAAACATCTTGGTGGCGCGCTTAAAGTGCCCACAATTAACCTTCTGAACAGTGGGAGGACTGAGGTTTGGGGGGGGGGGGGGTTAGCCTCAACTCTATAGTAACTTTGCGGCAGGGCTCTATTTTTATCCTCTGCTACATATTGCTGTGGTCATTATTTTCAATGTTTCTGTCCTGGACTGTCAAATGCCTTGCAGGTTTGATGTATGAACAGTGGTCCATCACTTACATTGTTCCCTAGGACGACCAATGAGTGTCTGGTACCCTGCAGTGAGGCCGACAAAGACAGATAGATAGACCCGGCTCAAGCCATAGGTACCTAGGGACACTTCTCAGGACAGCTTACAAATAGGAGTGAGAGGGAAGGGATGAAGCTGAATAAAAGCTGATGCTCCATAGAGCTGCCCAACCCATAACTGTCATCCCTGCAGCTTCAACAGCCTTCCTAAATGAAGATAAAGTATTGATCCACGCAGTAATATCTGCTGTTTGGTAAGTCGAGCGGCCCGCAAAAACATGCACAGGAAGAAATGCTCTTTGACTATCGATCTTAATAAGGGCTTAGAACATAAGACAAGAACATGTTTAAAACAGAACCTGGGGATGCTCAAGCAGCTACAGAAATTAAAAAACAAAGAGAAATCATACTGAAATAGGGTCCCATCTCATGGCAACAACCCTTCATTGCTGTGCCTTCCCCCCTGCCATCCCCAATGTCTCTTTTCTCCACAATCAGTGTCAGAAGAAGCGGCGAGGAACGGTTTGTGAGAAACACTTATCTAGCACAGCGGCAGAGCCCTGTTCCTACACCCTTTATCTCACCAGGAGATGGAATTCAATATACAAAAACCCCATCATGCAGCAGCATCACGCCTGTGCTGGGGATAAGGGCAGGGTTGCCAGGTAATTGGTTGGTGGTGGACGAACACAAGGTTTGAGACTACCCGTGGAGGAGTGGAGATTACAGGGAGAGGTGGGGGAGTGGGGAACACGAGTCAGAAGAGATGGGGGGTTCCTGACAATATTTCTGCACAACCCATCCCTACCCCGTCCGCTCATGTAATCTGCACATGCGCCGGGCTGGGCTTTTTAGGCTCCAAAGCAAATAACAAAGCATGTCAAGTTTATTTGTACAGCCACTATGTCACACAGCAGCCCCCGAGCACTGAGCGGGAAAAAAAGAAAAGAAAAATGGTGACAGTACTTTGTTTCCATTATATAGGTTTGTATTTTCCATTTACTGTGCACATTAATTAGAGCAATCTCACACTGCCTGACATTAGAATGAAAATGAAATTAGATAATGTTGTGGTAGAGCGGAATATCATTGTGGAGCAAATATTATTCTTGTTTGAGATAATTCGAGTGGGGATTGAAGCACAATGATCAGTCGCTGGCAGTTGGACACTATTTGCAGGTTTTTCTGTGACTCCTTCCAGATAAGAGCAACAGAGGAGGGTGCGATAAAGGAACACGTGAAAGAGAAAGAAAGAAAAAGTAATTTCTCTGATTTATTTATGATGCACTGAAGGTATGCTGAACACATCAGAACATGCAGCAGTGGTCACACTGTCAGAGAAGATGAAGTGTCTTCATAGTCCACTGAGCGAACAAGAGAAAGCCAGGAGAGGTAGGAAATTAGAGGCTGACCGTTCTGCAGAGGGGTGTTAACCATCTCATCTCTACTGCGCCACCGCACGCGCCACAAAATGGCTACTTGGTTCCTTGTGACGGCCGGTGCCAGGAAGGGGGCTTTCTGAACGGCCGCTATCTTATCTGCCACCTCCGCAGGCTGCCCAACTATTTCTCATATTTATGGAGCACTTTGGTTCAACACTTCACTGAGTGGCTTTTACAAGCACATTATAACACTAAATTAATTCTCTTAAATTGTGCTTTACTGTTAGGTTTAATGTTCTGGTAAATTAGAAAATGATTTCAAACTTTCTCTATTTGTTTTGGTGACTACAGACCATATTATACAAACTGCCTAAGAGATTAAAGCCCAAAAGAACATGTAATCTGTGAATTTGTGTGGGTGAACAAGAAAGAGAGTATCCACAATAAAAATGAATCCATTATTTACATTAGAATACTTAGGTGCATATTGTTTTATACAAACAATGCTTTAGCTAAGAGTCCTAGTCATACGCCAGCTTTAAACCGCATGCGATGAGCTCATGTCCAGAGCAACATCCCCCTCTGCAGGAAAACTCAGCACCATCACACTCTACAGTCACCGTGCGCAAGTGAATTGTGTTTAGAGAATTGATTTCAAATGACACCAGTATAAAAATGAATATCTTCTCTCAGATTCTCAAGAAGCAAAAGCAGAAGTTACTAAAGAATCAAACTCTCAATGCATATTCTGAAACGTGGATACATAAGAATTTACAATTTCTCTCTCTGTATTCTCTCTTTTCTTCCTACTTCCAGATTGACCTGGCACTTCTTTCTTTGTGTTATGAAAGATTTTGCAGCTGATCCTTTGAATCAACCAAAGGTTTACCGCAAGCCCCTCCACTCCAGGGTTATTTCTCTGAGATTTCCTCTAAGTTCTTTAAAGATGGACCTGCATTTGGAATACATATACATAAAAACTCAGTCAAATAAACTAACAAAAGTTGGGGGATCAACAGCATCAAAGCATTCCAGGGCTGGCTGGAACCACATGATGAGCCTGGTGTCTTTGTGAGAAGAGGCTCTCAAATGTTCAGCACATTTCAGAGGCCGGCTTTAGTCTTTTGGGCAGATTACGCGTAGGTCTTTGAAGCCCAGTGAACTCACCTGCTGCAATCCCACCAGTAGTACTTTTCCATTTTGCAGGATGCAGTACAATTGGTCAACAGCACCTATGAGCTATACCCCCAGGGAGTCCCACTTTATTACAGACCAAAGTCGGCTCAAGCTCCATGCAGATGTTCAAACAACCACTGCTTCACCGGGTAAACATGTAATAACATCTGCCCACAGAAAAAGTTGGCCCAAATAAAAGCCCAAACATTTTATTTCAGAACATATTATATTATATTATACAGATTCATATACCTTACTGTGATATGCATCTATTTGTCGCATCAATCAACATTATATTTTGCTCTTTTTTTTCTTCTTCATTATTAAGCAAGTAATTGCAATGGCTTTCTTCTTCAGCCTTCACCAACAAATAGAAAATAAAAACCTTTAAAACACCTTTAAAAATATATTTTATTCTACTCCATCCATACTTTTAATGTACACCACAAGTTGCAAATACTGCATACATACAAAATATCTGTTTTAATTGAGAACCTATTCAAGAAATGCTTATTCTGAACAACAATATCGTGAATGTACCTGAGCACTCTTTGAAGTTGAGTAAATGATGAGGGAACTTGTGGGAACTTTGTGCATAAACACTTCCTCTCATTTAGGATCACTGTCCTGATTAGCCTGCAGAGCACAGAATTAAATGAGTCGAGGATAAGCAAGTGCAATGACTGAGATGCTCACTGACCCTGCTCCCATCACAAACCACCCGTCCGATCTAATATCCTCCTGACAGTCTAATGAGCAAGAGGCTGGAGACAGTACATGCCAGGACAACCATAGCAGGCCATGGAACAACACTCTTTTCTATTAGTAATTCATGATGATTAAATTAGCACTCTGCCGTTACAAGGAAATCAATACAAGTGACGCTAGTTTAAAGTTAGAACATAATAAACGGTGACAAAGTATTTCTCCAATACAGAGATAACACAGATAACATATATATCATCAGAGGCTTGGACAGTCAAATATACTTTGAGACCCGATTTGTTGCATTCCACAAAACAAAGTAAAAGTGAAGACTTCTATTTCCTTTTTGTTACCTACAACACTCTTCTTTGTCATTGTTTTGTCAAAACTTCTTTGGGCTTGATTTGGGAACAGAACACCAGTGTATTCCACACTCCACTCAGCGGAGATGTCAGCAGAATGGACAGCGGCACCAGAGACTGGGCGCATCCGCTGTCGGCTCACATTAAAGGAGAGGCTGACGATGTTAATTAGGCAGAGTAAATTTACATCAGCAAATTATGTAAGCAGCTAGAAGAGTAACAAAGCGTGATACCAGTTAAGTCACAGCTTGGCAAGCACTGCCTTGCCACTTCATGCTGATGTGGCCATGGTCAATCAAGCAGGAAAGCCTAAAATGCCAATTAGACATGAGTGGGTAATTGTGTCGGGGGGGCTGGTGGCACCGAGGACTGATACAATGTCCCGAGGCACTCTGTGTTTTCATTCTCCAGCGCAGAGAGTGACACGTCGACCTGCATTGATACAATGAGGCTACTCTGTTAGATATAGCTAAGAAACTTTTGCCCAACACACACACTTTCCTAATGAAGTGTGTGTCTTTCATTTATGTGATGGTTTTAAAGGCGCACTATGCAACTTTTTATGTGAAAAAAAAAAATATTTGTGCATATTTGACCTTTTAGTGACTCAGTGGCATTATGAGTGCAGCATGGTACCTTTGTTTTCCCTCACAGTGGCCTTTATGACGCTACAGGATCAATTGTTTTTCGGGGTTCATACCAGAAACTGGCCAGAAACTCCAAAACAATTGATTCTGGAGCATCATAGTGGCCACTGGGAAATCAAAGGTGCCATGCTCCACTCGTAATGCCACTGAGTCTCTAGA
Organism: Gobius niger; assembly: GCF_951799975.1. Taxonomy (NCBI): domain Eukaryota; kingdom Metazoa; phylum Chordata; class Actinopteri; order Gobiiformes; family Gobiidae; genus Gobius; species Gobius niger. Next base: position 23,868,898 of record NC_136855.1, on the reverse strand, counting down.
GGTAAAATATGCATAAAAATCAAGAGTTTTGATTCACATGTAAAGTTACATAGTGCACCTTTAAGTAAAGCTAAATATTGTGCGATGTAATGATCAATTTGCAGCCACCAAATGTATGCTGTTGCCGGTGAAAGGTTGTCTCTTGGTCTTGTCAGCCAGACTACACACTCCCAATTATTTACAGTGATGTCGTCTAGGACCCGCTGTTATCTCCACAAGTGCCGATAGACATGATTGATAGGAGGATTATCCAGTGAGGGAAACGCATGGTCTGTACCCAAATACCCAAATATGAAAACATGACAAATAACCAATGAAACTCACATCATCTACCAAATCAAACCAATAAACTGTTAATTACAGAATGGATGAAACAGAATTTTAGAGAGTCTGTAAATTTGTGGTGCGTTACACATTTGCTTGTGATTGGATCAATAAAAAAAATTAGCTTGGAGATTCAGACACTCCTACTTTTGTAGAGAAAGTAGGTGGCTGGCCAGGCTACCCTCTGATGTGGTAGCGGGACCTGTGGCCCAGGATTTTCTCGATTCTAATGGGCTCAAATTCCTCCGTAATCTCTATATGTTAATACTCCAATGGTAATAGTCCCACACCTAATGGCCACACAGCGAGATACATTTTCAACTGCATTACTTCTTATTGAGTTAAGGAGCCCCATCGTCCCAAATAAGACAAATTTAATTGATCTAGTCTATAAAAATCTCTGTGCTGCTGTGAGGAACCAGCTCCTTGGCTTTATCTATTTATTTATCCACTCTGTTTTTCTACCTCTTAGAGCGTTCAGCCCTGCATGAGGTACACGGAAATTAGGTTTACTTCACATGGTACAAAAAGAGGAAGGACGCGGCGGAGGAATTGAAAGGGTGTAAAATTAGATCACTGGACTCAACGATCAATCAAAGACAGAGTTTCTCAGGTGTCAGACTCTGCGAGTTTGAAAAGCATGCTTTAAAGCAGCGGGTAACAGTGTCCACTCTTCAGCATATGTACCATACAGGGAAGATCCATACTGTGCCAACAAGGCAATAATCCAAAACCGCAGAGATTTGGACGAGAATAAAAAAACACGTATAGCAGAAAGGTTTAAAAGAGCCAACCACAAAATATTCTGAATTTATGACGGAGACCTCGCCTTTGAAAGTAAAAACATTCCTCACTAAAGCTTTGAATTGACTTCATAAACCATGGTTGTGGCTTGACTGTTTTAGTGACTGTGAAGAAGCACACCTCAGTACGGTAATCTAAAACACTAGACGTAAGCGTTCCTTTTTGAGACGAGAGGATGCTGCTAATAATTGGAGCGAAGTGGGCAAATGCTGTGAAAGCCCTGCCAACAGAAACTCCTCCACGAAGGATTTAACCATTCCCAGCGACTCGACAAACAGGCTGTGATCCTGCAGAGGCTGCGTGTTGCAGTGTTAGAGCAGTTAAGACTGAGGTGCGTGTGAATAAGAACGAGAGGCCATAACCCCATCTCCTGTGAAAAGACGTGATGATCCGTTTGACTTGTGCAATTTGTAATTTGCCCCAGGGAATGTCACAAAAACTCAATTTGAAAAAGCTTGTGAATTCACTTTCGGACAATTACTGTATGCTAATATGATGCAGAGTAACATTACATCCCCTTTTCATTTCCTTAACTAAACACATGATAACTAGGGCTGGGTACCATTGTTTTTTTCCGATACCAGTACTTTAACGATACTTGGTTTTCGATACCGATACCTGAAGGATACTTTTTCGATACCTATACGAAATGATTTGTCATTTACAACCACAAAGCAAATGAATAATGTTAATTTATTCCTTTTCCTTCCTTCCATTTCATTTCTTTTGCATTTGTATCATTTGTTTGAAGTGAAACAACCAAGAAACTTCCTTTAACTACAAAAGATGCCCTTTTGTTTTTTTATATATTCCCCCAATTTTAACAAATGTTTACAGGTTTTTTTCCCCCCAAAAAAATCTATGTGTTTTTTCCCATTTTACCCCAATTAATTATTTTTTCCGAATTTTGCCTAATTTTCTTTTTTTCTTTTTTTTTCTCCACTTTTTTCCCCATTTTTTTATTTTTTTCCCAAATTTACCCCAATTTTTCCACTTGTTTTCCAATTTTTTCCACTTTTTAAATATTTTTTTCAACTTTTTTTTTCTTTTAATGTTGATGACCAACAGCATCAAAACTTGAATATAAAGTTTTTGTATTTCTTTTCAGAACCTGCTTTCTAGCCCTAATGATAACACCTTTGAGAATGATCAAAGATGGCCAGTGTGGTTGTACCAAGGTTGGTTAATCACTCTGTATTGTAAATGCTAACTCAACAACTCAGAAGTGCCAGTAGAGTCATACAGTTTAAAAGGTTTCAAGTTCCGTTGTAGGTCAGCATAGATATCTGCCGTAGGAGTAGAAGGTGAGTACAATATCCTTGAAATAACCATTCAAATGCATGCTCAAGATGAATGCTAATGAACTTAAAAAGGGACCGCTGGAAGAAATGGGGAATAGGGCAATTAAAGAATGCCTGGAGCAACTTCACAGAGGACAAAGCACAGAGTCTTTCTAATTAAATTCAGTGGCAGACACCTGGCCTTTCACCTCCTCCTCCATTTGGCTCCTCTCCCACGAGGCATCCCCATGACACGCCTCATACTTCTGTGCTTCAACAGGAGACACAAACAGCTTTTTACCTTATATACACCTTATAGGCGACAAACGCTCCCTGCAGATCTCATCAGGGGAGCAGGACAGGGGTCACGGAATAGATTGATATCAAACTTTATTCCATATTTCACAGCCACACAAGATTTTGTTACCAGTAGGCCACCTATTGCACAAGATCCTAAAAGTGTGATTTTCCGTTTACATTTTCATTGGATAAGCACTTGGGGTGAGGTCATGGCTTCACTTACCACATTAAGACAATATAAAGCTACTAAGTGTGCATGAATTGTAATAAATTTAAATTGTCAAGTACACTCTTAGAAAATTGTGAAATCATTTTTTTGGGGGGCAAATCGCCCACCTCTAACCAAGCCAGGGGTCACGTCAGGGCCAACAAATCCCATGTCACACTGACAAAAGACAAAGCCTGGATAAAGCCCAGTACTCGGCGATTAAAGGGCACAGAGTGGAGGATAAGTGAGGTCTCATCACCTTGCTCTCGGTGGGATCTCTTAGAAGAACAAGAAAGTGAGAAGCAACAACTGTCAAAGGAAGCTCTCTGGTAATGGTACGGAAGTTAATCAAATGAAGGCAGGTAATAGAAATTGGTTTTAAACCAGTGGCCACATTGCTCTTGAGATAGAGATGGCCCAGGTTAATGAACCCTGACAGCCTATTCCACAGCAGTTCCTCGCTTACAACGCATTCACCTCCAGCACATCTCCTTCCTCGGCCCGGACACACCATGGCACCACGCTCAGCGTTACACACATTAACTACTACCTGTTAGCTAGTTATTTAACACAAAGTACAACTTGAGGGTTGCTATTACTTCAGAGAAACATTCTGAATTTTTTTTACATTGGACAAGGTAAAGCAACAAAACAATATTTATGTTGCTTATAAATGCTAACAACCAGTTTAATTATAACAGACAATGGTTCAAACATTAACAATGCGAAGGTCAGATATACAGTACAGCACATGATCCCAAACTGTATTTTTGTGACCATTTGGGGATTTAGCTGTGGACTGGAGAATGCAATTAAAAAGTGAATACATTTAATTTAATTTGAATGTTAGAAACTTATTCATCCAATCTAACTTCCCTAAATGGAGAGAATGCATGACTTTAAATTATTTCAGAACAAGACAGTTAACACACGGTTCATTAGTGATTAGTTCAGTCCTAAGGCAATCTATTTACGGTCGGGGGAACTATTTTTAGACAATTACATGTTTGAGCCTAATTTTTAAAATGAGATTCCTAAGGGTTAATTGCACCGGTACTAATAAGTGATAGAATAAGGGCAACCATGTCACAGGAAAAAGATTCACATGGGTACCTCACGCTCATATGCGGAACATGCTGTATTAGAAATCAACTGTATCGTTCCCTGCTGCTGCTGTAAATACTCAGGAAACTTTGGTGAAAATTTGCTGCAGCATTTTAAATGTCCAGAAAATTACTAATAATAATGTATTATTATTTTAACTTGTTTCAAATGAAGACAACGCTCAAAGTCGCAGCATTTGTTGGTCTTGGGTGAGGTTGTGCTGAGTTTGTCCCTCAGACACACTTCAAGTAGCAGAATTTTACAGAGGACCGCTCCTGGTCGGCTCTAGACCTGGCCTTCAGAGAAAGGAGCTCCGTCTAATCTGGTCTCATTTTATGCTTTAACCGTGACCAATGTATTTAAATGGCTGTTTCTTTGACAGATGCTCAGTTCAAATTACACCAAACTGGAAATTTGTAGCAGTGATATTAAATATCCTTCAGGCCAGACTGGCTAAAGAGGACACAGGAACATCAAAAGGCCAAACACTTCAAAAACTAAAACTAATGATCCTGGCTAACCTCAGGTAAAAGAAGGTTTCAACCTGGTCCAACTTCCCCCCGGTCAGAGCACATCACTCCTTTAAATGGATATTTGACCGTTTCACCATCCAGACTGCTGCTGCATATAAAACAGATTGAGTAAAGCTAAATAATATAAAATTGTCCAGCGAAAACTCCACAGGGCATGAGTTGGCTGAATGCATATGTTCATCTTATCTGACACATCTGGCCTCGCCTCAACATGAACAGGAATACACAACATAAGAGAGAGGAGAGCGAGAGCCAGTGTGTTGTGTCTGTACTCACAGTAGAAGAAGCTTCTTTAGCCGCTGCTTTGATCCTGCACGGTGCATGCAAATCTGAAGGAAAGACATGGACACAGTCAAACTTCACACAAAATAAGTACAGGCCAAAAGCTGTGCATGCTACTGAGTCTTAGGAATATTCTAAGAGATGTCCTAAATCGGCCAACATCTTTGTAAGCAAACGTCCATATACTGCATATTCCATCACTCAATGTTCTCTACTCTAAATGTGATAATGCAAGGCCAGGTAAGAAAAGTGAATAGTTCATTTGAGCTAAGAGGAGGAGGAAGATGTGAAAAAATATATATGGACTATATTCCCTCGCTAGGAATCGTTTAAGGACTCTTGGGCTCTTTATGCAACATTCATTACAAACTGTACAAACTACATTTGCCAAACATACAAATGATAAAATACAAAAAACACTGAAGGCACTAGCAGGATCTTACTATTTTTTTCAAGCAGTATTTCTACAGCCATTTCTTTGACAGAATTACGCTTAGCTGTGTCTCAATCAAAAATTGAGACTGATCTATAGGTTGCATTCACGATTTCGAATGTGATGATGTCATAATGTCAGGCTGAGGGCAGGGGCCAATACAACTCTATGGGAGAAATGCAGTTTTTGTAAGAAGTGTTTTTTCCTCATCACTCATGTTTTTGAATACAGTCACCACTTTCTCACGCCTTTCAGAGAAGTTAGTTCATATGTGCTGACAGAGGAGACAATGAACTTTGAGACAGTTTTTGTTTCATGTGGATTATTCCAGTAATGGCGAAGATATTAACAAAAAACGAAGACAAAAAACCACCGCCATGATATTTTCAGTTGCCTCTCCATCTCAATTTCAAACTATGGGCCCTTTAGAATGTTGTGATGTCACATGAACGCAACCTATTGAAAAAAAAAAAAGAAACGTTTTTTGGACGCTTTGGACACACATTCAGGGGGAGACTGCAGTAAAAATCACTTGTGTGTATGAAATAACAATAAAATATTAATATCGTAATCTGACAGTGTTGTATTGCCAAAACAAACAGGCTTTTCTCATAAACTGCACTTGCTGACCGGCACTCCGCAAGGCCGGTGTGCCAATAGTGAGTTAATGGACGGCACACGGAGACTGAACAGGGAACATTCCAGTGTGTAAAAACAACTATCATTTCCACTAATGCCTTTACAGCAGCACTGCCAGCACGGCCAAAAAATACACACTGTGTCTTCTCCGTTTTCAATTTGAAACAGTCAAGTTTAATCCCTACTGAAGTTAACAAAACTAATAATAACACAACATAAAAACATAAATTACATTTTCACACGACACCAGAGTGTAGGGATTTTACTCAAAGTTAATATCAACTGAATAGAAGTAATCATGTGAGCATTAACAGCTGCAGTTTTGAGCTCGCACCACCGGCAAGAGCCACAGTCCAGCATCAGACAGATTCAGTAGCTTCTTCTTTCTTCATTTGAAACGTTGCTGATTGATGTTAGATGTCCATGTTTATGCACGTCTCAAGTCAGCTGTTCCCTCTGCTCCTGCCACCGGCCACTGTCTTTCTATCTGGTCGTTTACAACAAGCTATACTCTAAAAGGAGCTCAAAATTCTGAAAAAAATGCCTTTGGAACTTAACTTAATGTTTAAATCAAAGTGCTGTGTTTTCTTCCAGAATCGCTGTTTTATGGGACAATTTTACACAATCGTAGTTCAATCTTTCACACAATGACTTTTCACATTTGTATTGTTTTAATAAGGTAAATTAATGCCAATGATGAATTGACCTTGTCGTTTCCGTGCATGGTCTTGCTGCTGGCAGATTTCTTCTTTTTTTTTTTTGTGTAATTTGATTTAATTATTCCACAAAGCTCTTTTTACACTATAGGCCATCTCTGACTGGGTCCTACTCCCACCGTGTGAGCTTTGTAATTTGTAATTTAATAAAACTTAATTTAAGGGAGAAGTTGATTAAAAAATTAGGCCCCAGTGATCACCCTAGCCCCAACCTTCCCCATTAAAAAAAAGAAAATCCCATATTCATTTATGAACACGTTAGGCAGAAATGATCACCGCAGGACAAGTTCGCGCTGTCTGAATTACATGGCAGTGACAGCCCAGCCCACAGTGGAGGGTGTCCCACTAAAATCTGAAAAATGACAGAACTTGAAACGATGTCACTCCGCTAGGTCAGTCACTCCAGCCTCCCATTGTTCTGCCTGTCATTCACATCTTAACATTTCATTTATAATTCATATTTTAGATTTCGTCTGACAGCAGGTGACTGCCAAAACTTGCCTTGTACAGTTGTAAAGGAGTTGGGTTTTACATTTTGACCATTTTTAACAGAATGATGACATCTTGCTGCAATACCACGGATGTACAGACTTCAGACTAGTGCCCGCTGCTTGGTCTGCTCCACAGAAATTGCAGTGGCGGCCTATTTACTAGACTACTCCCTCTTTGAAATATAATCTGCCCAGAAGTTCTTCCATCATTGCAGCAGAGCACACACAGACTGATAGAGAAATGCCAAAGTTGTCAATCCCTATTATAGAGTAAAAAGCATAAATGTTATACAGTCGAGTTTAAAGTTAAATACCTGCTCAGTGCTGCAGAAACATAATCCACAAATTAATGCTGGAAAATTATAGCCTAGGTTTTGTGGCAGGTTTGAATCATAAGTTATTGATTTGGAAATGAAAACCTGTAGTGTTCAAGGTTAAATGTAGTTGGGCCTCATTACAGCTGTGTCCTTGAGAGGCCCACACCCGCTCAGCTGCAGCAGAGGAGAGGACCACTTTAATGAACTTGAATTTAATGGGATTTAATGTAGCTGCGGGGCAATGGAGCAGCAGAGATATGGTTTTAACAAAGAGCTAAGACCAAGGGTACGGCCACAAGAGCAGTCCGTTTCCTTCCACATTTGGACAGTAAAAGAACAGTACGTTTTCATCTGACTGAGCCCCGACAGGCCCGCAGCATGGGATATTAGATAGTGCTGTGAATCAACGTTTTCAATATAAGATTTTTAACACTTTATATTAAGGCATAATACGAAAGAATGTATAAACACTAAACTCAAAACACTGATTTAATTCAAGAGTGATTTAAAGGGTTCGACATTTTTGAGGAACTACTGTCCAAAGAGGTCAAATGTACAGAAACAGTTTGTTGAATGCTTCATTGTGCTAAGGGTTCTGTAGTGGAGTGGAACAAGCTATTAATTCTGAACTAGAAAATCATTAATGTAACCAATAGAAAAGAGAGGCATCAGTGAAGCAGTAATGTGTGGAAACCCGAGCTATCTGGTATTCCCACCCTGTCTCCCATCCTGGTACGAACAGGCTCTACCTTACCGAGTAGGGGTGGGCCATATCGCAATATAATTTTTTGATATCGTTGTAATTTTTGACATCGTTGTGGACACGATATAATTTATGTTAAGCTCAGCTCATCAGAGCAACATAAACACTGACTGTAGAACATGGGGTCAGGTGCTTAAAAAGTAAAGTGAAATGAAGGATGTAAACTGCTTGAGTAGATCATATTTGTGGGGAAATTAGTATGCCATAAAAAAAAATAATAATAATAATAATAAAAAAATATCACTGAATTAAAGCAGAACCAAGCAACTAAGCACCACTGCAGGTGTCGTAGCATGTTGCATTTTTTTATTCATTAATTGTCCGTGAGAGTAAATACTGCGCTGACAGAAAAGACAAAGGGAGAGAGGGATATTGCACATCAAATTACACAATGGAGATGATTTTTTTCACTCAAACATGGCTGTAAAAATTGTTTAAGTGGTGCTAGCTCGCAGTTAGCTTTGCCCGTTAGCCTGTTAGCTTCTTCTCTGTGATTCCATTAGTGTGCATTGTGCCTTCGACCCGGTGCAGGCAAAGCTGCAAGTGTGGTTTACTGGCCAAAGACACCAGGGGGAGATGAAAGACCCCCCAATCATCCAACACTTGTATTACCCCCAAAGGGACTACAAAAAGAATTCATTATGGTAAACAAGTTACTTAGAACTGCTTGAATCTTCCCAATAGGCGTAAGGCTGAGATTTTGAAGTAATTTGTCCATTGTCAATTATATCGTCAAATATATCAGTATTGTGATATTTATTTTTTAGATCTTGAAATAGATTTTAGGCCATATCGCTCTGCCCTATTACTGAGCTTCTGAGACCATTCTTTCTTCAATAGACACCTCGAACAGCTTTACACACTACCCTGTAAACTAGTTCAAGTTAAGATTTTTATAGAATACTCAGCACATACCGAATGATGTCTCGTGTGTTACAGAAACTGCATGTTGACTAATGTTTTAGGCTACACATTCAACATTTAAAGTCTACTATAAAATAATCCAACTTGTTTACCCCTAAAGCTTTTGAAAACATGTGTTTTTAGTGTAGGTGTAAAATATTGTGATTAGTCAGGCAATACTGCAGTCACACGCATGCATAAAACATCTGCACAAAGCCAGGCAGCTGTCAGTGTTAACATTGCGATGGTTCCTTCAGATCCATCAGGCCTGTTCTCTTTCTCCACACCGAGTACTGTTTTGTCAGACTAAGCTGTTGCATCATATCACACCTTTCAGCATGTACCGGAGCTCTGGGCTGTACAATACAAAGCTTCAGGACCTGCAGTGTTCCAACATTTGTCTGCTCACTCACCACCACAGTCTATTATTAATAGTTTGCAGCACATATAAATTGTAAATCCCCTTTGCTTTGTGCTCTGTGGCCCTTGAGCTGCAGTAAGGTCAAGATGGCATCTGTAATGCCTGGTCTTTTGTATACACCTTAAGTGAACATTATGTGCTGTGGAAGTTAATGGCCCGCCGCTACAACAATGCCCCATAAATATGCTTACTTCTTGAAAAGCAAAACTAAAATACTGTCCTTTTATACCTGCTTGAGAAACCTTTGCACATCCATTTCTCCTCTTTTTTCTTCTTTGGCTGGAAAGCTGACAGGGTGCTAATTCGCAAACAGAAAAGGGGAAAAGAGCAATGGTGTGATTAAAAATGCAAGCGCCATGATATAATTCACACTGCCTGTTGTTATCAGGAGTCATTCATAAAATCGTCCCGGGACAAAGCCAAATTCATCACTAAGCAGTCATTTGCTCCTGTGTGAGATAAAATGAACTGCGGCTCCATTCCTTACTTCATCCAAGCCTTATTAACGTGTGCTGTGTCATAGCTTCTCTGTTCTCTTACAAATCCAAATTCAAACGCACGATTTTTTAGCGCTATGTCTGAAAGCCACAACTTCATATTGTACCAAAAAACAGAGTCACATCTGAAACTGGCAGAGATTTTACAATGTACAATATCATTTTCATCTGAGGCCACGGGAATATGAGAAAGGGTAAAGGTAAAACTATAAAAAGAAAATTGCATTTGTGTTTGTCAAAAGACATTTTTCTGAGACTTGAATGGCAGGAGAAGTTATCTTTGAATCCAAGGTTTGAAGCCTCGTTCAATGTTACAATGACAACGTAAATTTGTATTTTATCAACTATACAATTCATAGTCTTGCCGTGTATGGCATAACATCAGAATCACAGGGGACATGCAGCTACTAAATGTTCCTACAGTTCCTTCCGATGACCTTTGTTGATGCCTCTTATTTCTGGTTTGAACATGAAGCACAATCATTTCCATCATTTCCATGAACTATGCTATCTTGTCTGGAGTTACAAAATACCTACGACTTGCTGACCTTCAATAAGTGAAATGTTTTTGTTAAGAAATGTACATCTTTGAGTGTTTTTTTTAAGAAACCGTTCAATATTTTGTTTTTTATTTCATTTAACATAAACCAAAATAGACATGTGTAAAAATCACTGCATTTTTTCTGAACATCTGCATTTCCCATTGAAACATTGAAATTCACTGCTGTCTGTAATCCTTCAAATATGACTAATGGGGAACATTAAGTCCACGTTTATGTTCAAGTGGTTTTAATTAAATGCTGCTTTACAGAAAACCATAATATTTCTTTATGGCACCCTGTATTTCTTCTATATGCTAGTTCATGGAGTTTGGACATGTTTAAAGCAAAAGACAAAATACACTGACAACATCTTGGTTTTTCAAAGCCTACTTGAGGACTCTTTTTTTTCTCTCTAATACTTTTGATAATGTGTGACAATGTCAGCTATGAAACTAAGTCCTGACTTAAAGAATATTGAGTTTCCTGTTTAAGTTACAAAAGGTAGGAAGATGTATTTCTAACAGATGGGAGCCATATGAAGCATTCCCAAGACAGCCATGCAAAGCAATGTTTTATTAATTCTGACAAGAAAAATGCTGCACACTCAAGCTACTTATGAAGTTTGTAGAAATGCCTTCAACCCATTTTACTTTCTTATTCACCAGGAACTCTAAATGTTATCCCTTCATACTCTGACTCCACACCTTGCATGGAAGCATAACCTGCAGACATTTATTTCAATAAGGATCTATGAATTACTTCGTATGTAAACGGTTTTCACTGCTTGTTCACTTAACAGACCAAAACACACTGAAAGACACTGTGTCATTTGTTTTCTTGTGAATGAAGCCAATACATGAATGTAGCATCTGGGCTATGTTACAGATGTTAACCAGAAACTACAGATTTCCCTCTATTACCTTTCCCCTTATCTGATGAGGAACAAATAAGACATCTCATCCTCACCTTTAGGATCCAAATCAGATGATCAGCACTTTGCAAATTTAGTGCCATACAAAACACGGAAGACCGTCAGGGGCACGTCAGAGTTGGAGCAGGTAATGGCCCCCTCCCTCCTCTCCTTTTTTTTTTTTTTTTAATTATTTTTTTTGAGCGATCGGCCAGTTTGCTTACTTTATCTTTGTCATGACCTGTTACCATGTTGGCGCTTTGTTTAAGTTTTTCCTTTTTAAATTGGCGCGTTAGTTTTTGTTTGCCGCCACCACCACGTGAGGTCAAAAACACGTCGACAGCACAGAGCTCGCCGATATTCTTTCCGATTTATTTTTATTTAAATGTATTTATTTTTTATTTTTTTATTTTTTTAAGCATATTTAAAAGAGAAAGAAGAAAAGAGTCGGACCAATTCAGTCTTCGTTAAATCTTAAAAGGGGAAATGTAAACTTAGCAGTGGGAACATCTTAAAAATCAAGGAGAGCTGTAAGTATTTTATAGGCTACTTTTATATTGATGTTGTAAAGATAGAAATTGTGAACTATGTCGCCTCCTACTGGACAGCAAAATAAAAGCGAGATTTTTACACTGGACATGAGTAAGATAGGTCAAGTAGCCTAAGCGATTAAAAATGATAACAGTGAGCGCAATTTGTAATATGTGCATTTTCTTTCATTACCATGTTGAACTTTCCAGAGAGATGGGTCGGTCGCCAAAGAATCGGTACAAAGATCCGGCTCTTGAACGTCGATGAGAGAAATTAACTCAACTTGAGAATCTAATCCACAAATTCTCTAGCTTTCAGTTTTATTTGACAACAATCGGCCTCATATTTTCGGTTTTGTTGTTCGATTGAGTCAGAAAAGTAAACAATAGCCAGGTCACGTATGGGGTCGATACGTCGCAATGTCGGCCTTTTACACACAGAGGCCCATTACAAAAGCAGCAGGAGGTCTACAGGAGACTCGACTGAAGATTTTACTTCAGTTATATGTTTGGACTGGTGTCTCTGTCTTCTCCATTCTCAGCGCGAGGCTGCAGCTCAGACATGAGCAGGCACAGGAGCGGAGCTGACACAGGCAGTAGAGGACCAGGGGCCCCACAGCAGAGGGATCAGGGGGCCCCACCGGGAAACAGTAATACAGGATTTTGAATGTAAACAAAAAAGTATTTACTGCTTTAAAAGTGTGGGTGCTGGAATAATAAACAATGGTTCCACTTCCTCCTAGTGTCAACTTTAACATCTGAAAACAACAACACAGACGACTATAAGCCAAGTTTTGTCAAAATGTTATTTCTTATTTTTTCATTTCTAAGCTTAATTATAGTGGTTGTTGTGGAGGGAGCAGTAGAATGGTTCTCTGCAAAATGGGTCTAAAACTGGAACTGTATGGATAGAAAACAAGAAAAGCCATTTGGAAGCCAAATGGTGAGCCGATCCAAATGATCCGGTTCACCAAAAAGAGATGAAAATACCATCACTAAAGCCAACATGATTCACCAAAACCTGCCCTCTTTCTTTACCCAGTCTCATGGTGCAGAGACCTGTGCTGCAGAGTTGAGGTTTATGACCTATCCGTCACCTAAATACAGCTGCTGTGTGAGCCACTGCCAGGGGAGGTCTGACCTGGGGCCCAGCGTGACATTCAAGGAAGGAGTGCTACTCACCCAGGAAATCCCATTATACCGAAGTATGATGGATATCACAACGGCTAAAGCTCATATGTGGTCTGACATATAATTTGTAATAATTTGTGAGAAATGGCATGACCATGTTCACCTTTATTCCTGTCATTCACTTTTTTTCAAAAGTCCCTCTGCACAGACTAGATGGTGTAGCTCTACCTGAGATGTATGGTTTTTGTTTTGACAGTTTTTGACATGGAACATTGATCAGATGATGCATTAATATTTTAAACACCAAGTTTTGAGAAAGTGCGACTGTATTGCTGATAAATATTAATATAAAAGAATGATAGCAAACTCACTTACATGGCTTTTTGGCCCAAATCGATGGCCTTTAACTGATGGCACTCTTGGGCCAACTAAGGCAGAACAAAAGTCTGTCTGCACCCTGATATATATTGTCACTTCTGTGGACACAGTCTTTAGGCAAATGTCAGCCATATCTCATGCTGTGACACATGACAGGAGCAGCAAAACTGAAAGAGCTGTCCATACGCTTTTATCACAAGTGGCTTTTCACTTTGTTCTATTGGATTCTTTTTAAATAACATTTAAATTTATTGATTTTTACACAAGCACTTATACAACAAAGCGACTCATATGGTGCAAATGCATGTGGTTTGTGTGTTTTAAATGCAATTTGAAATAACATAATGATTCATGGCTTTGTGCCCTTTCGCAAACATAGCTTTGTGTACTATGTGCCCGTAACACTTCAAAATCAACATCAAATACAGATTCTTCAATAATATAGTATTGGCCACAACAGCAGCCTGTGTCTGTGTGTCATGTATGGACACGAATACAGAATATAACACGTGCACAATTCTCAAAAGTAATGTAGGCTTACAGTATGTTCCAATTTGTCAATGGTTTAATAAAGTGTTTATTTTTCTCCTCTTTCAGGGCTCCTAAAAGCCAGTGTCACTGACAAAGCCCTGGCAGCTATACCCACCTACAGCTGTAAAAACCAAGCCTCATTAAGAACAATGCTGCTCGTGGGCGACCCATGGAACAGGTCATCTCAATGGGCTCCACAATCATCACCTGCTGCAGCCAAGTTTCTTCTTTACAAGGTTATTTTTGTTCACAAAGGTGGAATCAGAGTCATTATATGTCCTTGTTGATGAAAAGTGTTGTGAGTGATTGTCTCTGCCAAGGCGCCTGATGGACACACAGTGATGCGCACAGCCTGTGATGCTTATGGGGCTTGTTAAATTAGGCTCAGAGATGTTTATTTATTCATTAGCAGCAAAATAAATTCCCTTTCAACCACAATGCTAATGCCTATCATTTATTTCGTATTCCCCTTTTTTACGCTGTATATTGGATTGGTTCTGACTTGAATGTGTGCGTGTGCTTTGTTTGACAGATGTTGTCAGAGCTCGGTTCATCACTGTGACAGCCTGATAGAAGCACATTTGTGTGGATCATATGAACCACAGGTACAGAGCATCACACACAGCCGACTATAGACAATGTACTGGACACTGACATTCAGCAGTCAGAGAACAAATATGTTGCGCTCCCGTAGGTTGAATACCTATTTCATTTATGTAACTTTTAGACTATACAGAGTTTAAAAATGTTAAAACTAAGTATTTTCATCCCCCTACATGTTCCAGCCATGTCCTAATGTGTAGAATGAGCTCAGACCTGTTCACCACAACTGCCTCTAAAATCCTGCACTGTCACTCAAAAAGGTGTTAATTCGGTCCAAAGTGCCGTCATGCACGAGCTTAAAGGGGGGGTATGATGCAAAATCGACTTTTTCAAGCGTTACATCATGTTATTGTGTCATTCCCTCATTAAAAACATGCCTGAAGTGTTGCCTTGGCACATTCACGTATTTTTGAGTATCTGTAAAAACTCTGATGGCGGCCATTTTAGGGATAGGTTTGCCTGTGTCCTCCTAGGAACGCCCCCACCTCCCGGAGACGCCTCCGAGCTTTCGTCACCAGCCGAGTAACCAATCACTGCTCCTCAGCAGAACCCCCTCCCCACTGATGCCACAGACAGCGTGTGGAGGGGGCGTGTCGGAAAGGGTCAGAGGTTCTTAAAGAGACAGAGGCCTATTTCAAGTCATTTGCTACCGCCATTTTGAGAGAGCAATTTATACAAGGCAGTTATTCTAATTTACTGCATTTACAGACCAACAGAAGGTTTGGTCATCATTGTAGTGTGATATAGACTGGTGCTATATGATTGAAAAAAGCATAATAGCCCCTCTTTAATATAGAAGCTGCAGTTATGCATAAGACCTGAGGTGGCAGTAGTGAGCATAAAATGACCCTTTAAGAGATGTTGAGATATTGTCTTTAAATGAGAAATGTTCTCCTGGGTGCTCTTTCTCCAATGCCCCAAGGTCCTCTGGTCGTGGTGGGGAACTTGCGGTGTTTCTTAAATATTGTTTTCTTTCACATCGTTTGACCTTTTCATCTAGAAAAGGGTTGTCTGATGCACCGTCCACCTGGTGTCAATAGTTTGTTTTTATCTGAACCCAGTGATTTCTTTATCCTCTCTCTCTCAATTCTCCTTGTTGATGATCTTGCCAATTAATGATCCTTAAAATTGCTTTGCCATGAATTTTATTAAATGTAACTAACACGCATCAAGCACAAAACCTTCGACATAGTTCTTTCTTTGCCTTACCATAGGCTCTGGGGTCTGAGGAACTGCGGATCACAACTGCGTTCTACTGTATGTAATGTCTGTCCAACTTCTGATTGCTCAAGTCAGTAGGCCCAAGCAGTCAAAAATGTAGTTGAAACTTCAATACAAAAACAGATAGATACAGTATATACGGTTAATCAGGAGGCAATCAAAATGCTCTGCTACATAATGGATAATGTAGTATCTTTGAAACAGAGGATCGTAAAACCACTGCTAAGGTCTATCCTTGGGTGAATGAGTGACTCCATTCGTAGGCTTGCAACATGGTGCATGTTTTGTATTGCATCACCACAGTGCCCCCTTGAAGACTTTCAGGGATGCTACAAAGACTGGACCTGTGTGTTCATAAGATGGAGACTCATAAGATACTCTATGGCAGGGGTGTCAAACTCAAATACACAGTGGGCCAAAATGTCAAACTTGAACAAAGTCGCGGGCCACCATTGAACAAATGAACCTTTTAATATGGACCAAAACAAGATTTGCTTTAACATTGAATATGGAACAAGCAACACTTATTACTATACAATATATAACTTAATAGGCCAGATATGCAAAATCTGAAAAAAAAAATGTATAATACCGGTGGGCCAGCTCGAGTAGTCATTTGGTATAGCCTCGCGGGCCAGAGTTTGACACCTGTGCTCTATGGTTAGTACTGTATTTCAGCTAATCTGAAAAATAAAAAAAACAATACCTTTCCTGCACCATATTGCACTTCCACATATACAAACCAGAGTGGCATCTGAGAATATAGCATTCATGTGAAGGTGTGAAGCAATTCTGTGGTGTTAAGTTATCACCTTGTATAGGGCGAGATGTATCATTAAAGAAGCATCACCCTCACATTGGAATTGTCGACTCTGGGTCGCAGTAGGCACGACTTGTTCAGGCATGTAAATGTAACATGATGATGACAGAAAAGGCCAAATCGATGGTGAGAAGAAGGTGAAGAGTGGTTTTATTTTTGCTGTAGGCTGATGATTGTGCACTGCAGGCCTTCACTTCTACTGATAAGAGGCATTATATACGGCCATGAAAAGAAGATTGTATATCATTACAAAGTACCGCTCATAGTGTTAATATGCAATGCTTTGGTTGGTTTAACGGCAAAGGGAATCTTTTATGCTGACAGACAAAAGAGACCCGTGTCTTTAGAGAAGGCTATAAAAGCGCTTGGTATAGAATGGATGAGGCAAGGTCAAAAGATTTTATACTGCTGTCTTTGAACGTATTACTTCCGTCTCAATGTGCAAGGCTGTGTTATTTTATATTATGCAGATCTGAAATATGAGGAACCATGAGGGAGTACTTACTGCATAAAATGCCGTGTGGTGCAGCATAGTCAGTCAATGATCCTGTCTGTGTGAGAGAGATGCACAAACTCAGGTTTTGAATTGTCTCTGTATGTGAATAAGGAACGTGACTGAGCATATGCTGTCATTTACTTGGAAGGGCAAGTAAATAACTGCAAATTGTTATTATTTCACCAATCTGACTGGTTGTAATAATATGCTAGAATTAATTGTTTGGACTCTGTGTATTCTGTAATTCATCGGGTCAATTTAAAGATATTGAGCCAGACTGTCTCTCGATATCTCAGGTGCAATAAAATAGTTAAAGCCACACTGTGTAACAATTCACCCTATGAATAGAATACAACCTTTTATTTCATTACTGATGTTTTTACTGGTGAAAAATTGTAGTACTTGGCTTTAAATAGTCACAATACTCATTCAATTTGGACTTAGGAAAGTTTAGTCATATTTGCTGTTTAAACTTTAACTCCCTCTCTTTACATGACCATTTGCTGCCACTATTGTTTCTGTAAACTTCCTTCCACCATGTTCACCTGCAGTTTCTTGCCACTTTATACTGAACTCCCGGTGCTATTGGTTGTGTTTGACCTCTGTGCGTGCTCAGTGGAAGTGTTTACTGCAGCCTAAGTGCTGTTGGGCCACAGAATATGGCTGATATTGTCATGCAGTACCACAGCGGTGTTCCTCAGAGCACAGCACCCTCTGGTTTGATTAATACTGCACTGATTGGTTGTTGAGAGGACAGCTGATGACTGATTACTGTGACACGCCGCCTTGTTGTCTGACTTTGTCGAGCGATATTGGAATCAGGCTGAGGCCGTCCATGCTGCTCTCTTTCTAATAACTCTCACAAAAGGGTCATCAACCTAGAATGACATCTCCGTATTGAAAATAATTCATAGCAAGAAGCAGTCTATCATCTGTTCCCATGTGTCACACTTATTAAACTATTGACAGCATCAGAATATAAATCAAGATGTATCACATCAAGCTCTTACTTGTATCTTTCAAAGCACCAAGAGGTGTCACCTTTCAAACTTTTTTAATAAATTAACTAGTTTAAAATGTTTTTTAAAAACATTTAAACCACTATACTTTGTTGATTTACAGTATCAATATGAAGTTCATTATAGAAGTGGAATTTCTAGCAGGATCGACTTTTATCTTTTTATATCTTTTATACTTTACACACTGTGAACATTTGGACCACATCGGGAGATAAAACTCAGTGGTAGTAAGCTACCTTAGTAGCCATAGCTGCCCTGGAGTTGACTGATGGAAGCACAGCTGCTAATCTGCACCATCGGTCCTTTCAACCACCACCAAACACTCATTCTCACATACACCATAATGTACATGTTTTTAGTGGTAGGAAAAAACAGTACCTGAAGGAAACCTACGCAGACACAAGAAAACATGCAAACTCCACAGAGAAAGGCCCAATCGAACCGGGGATCGAACCCAGGACCTTCCATCTGTGAAGGACGAGAGCTAATCACTGTGCTACCATGCCGCCCATTACTTTACTTTCCTCTTCATTGTGTACAGAGACATTAAGATCATAGAGACATGGATGTACTGCACCAGATTATAGCGAAATAGCGAGTTTTCAACCGTAATCCCTGGATACAAAATAAATTATCGTGCTCATTCAATAATACATACACGGTATAATAACTGTATCACAGTCTCCCAGCATTAAAACCCACTTACGGTCACATCCGTCAGCTGAGACGCACAAGTCCAACTATCAGCTGCTGGTTAAAAGATGTTGTTAGTATGACACTCGCATGTCTCAGCCATGTTAGGAGCCATTCAGTTTGTCTGGTCTTGTCTTGACTTTAACCTTCTTTGTGCCAAAGCATCAGGCGTTTACCTCCCACTCACCTGGTCACACACTCATTCCCACATTACAGTGTCAGCTGAGCCCAATGCAAACACATTATCTTCTGCTGGTCTCAGCCTGGTCTCACCTCTGAGAATTGACATTTAATTCTTGCCCTCACGAGTTTAGCAGCCATGCACAATTCCATGCAATATTAATCCTACACTGGAGGTTCTTGGTTCAACCACTGGCATTTCTGTCACTTCTCTGTATGGCTTCTTCCGATCACCCAAAACTATCATGTTTTGTTTTGTAGCATTTGCTCTTAAAAGGCAGCACAATCACACCCCTGGACTGCTTTAAACTGTATGAGGACGCAACATTAAGATTTACAGTACCGACTTAATTCAATGTCTAATCTTCAGATTATATTTGTGACAATACAGGGATTTTGATTTTGAGCATTTAGATCAGACAGTCCTTATACCATTTTTTATTTATTTATTGTATCTGTATACATATATAGTAATAATATACTTTGTTATATATTTAAATTTTAAGGTCCGACACATGGAAGTACAAGGAACAAGTCATTTGTCCTAATATTGTTGGACTCTGATTAATATGTTTTAGCCAAAAGGATCTGGCAGCCCAAATAATGGGGCTCATTTGGCCTCCTCATTGGATACTCAGCTTAAGGCCTATACCTGTTTTTTTAATTTATTTTTTTTATATTGCAAACAATAAAAGAGGAATCCACTAAATTAAGATGTTAGTTGTGGTCCAAACCCATTTCACAAATTTATTTGTAGCATCCAAATTCTTTACAGGGACATGTTTATAGGCACATTTCACAACTTGCACTCAGCCATTAGCCATGAATATTTATAGCTTTATCAGGTGAATATTTCTTGTAGTTGTTTTATACAACTTGTGTTAGTAAAATCAATATTTGATTTTTCCAACATGATTACCTCATATTTCTGAGGGCACAGTAAAATAGTGAAATAGTTTACATTTAAGCTCTGACTGTACTTTCAAATATCGTCACTAAATATTTGTATTACGACTCAAATAACTGTGTAAACCATTTACGACAAAAAAGTATCAATTTACAATCAATGCTTTTATAAAACTCAACTAATAAAACGTGTTATTTGCCAAGTCTGGACTCAACGATGCAACAACTCCCCCTGCTGGTGAAACAGGATAAGAACAATCTGGTGTTTGTAATGGAGAGCAAAGCTTAGTGACAAATTACTGTATTTCTGTGAAGCGTCTTTGAGTGTCTTGAAAAGCGCAATACAAATAAAATGTATTATTTTTTATCATATTATTATAACATAGTCAAATTTAAATACTATAATGTACACAAAAGGACTGTGTAAAAGTGGATATATTCTACAAATAGTTTTCATTATTGAATCATTTAATCAACGCCCTTTTGCCTGTTTGGTATTCCAATAGATTGTTGTAAGTGCGTGGATCATAGAGATCAAGTGTCTCAAATATAGTCTGGATCAGAGAGTCCTCCCAAACTAAAGGAATAGGAATAACCACGTGAACTGAAAAGGCAGGTGTAACGGCCTTTGTGGCCTCTAGAGGGCAGAGTAATTCTACTTTAATACTCACTCACCCTAACCACAAAATAAACTCTATTTTCCGCCAATCCAAGATCGTTTTCTTATCATATCAATACACAGAATAATGAACAGGTCACTAATCATTCTTTACCACTGAGATGATTCTTATATTTGTTTATTTCCTCTGCTGACTTTTGACCATTTCTACAAACAGCTGAGAAAAGTTACATTTTCTTATTAGGAAGGAAGAATTCCATATCAAACCATTCCTCTCCACAACTTATTGAAATTGTTCTGAATAATCTACAATGTGCTGTTGTTAATATCTTTATTCTGGGGTCGACAATCTTAATTTTACTGCTCACACAATGCAGAATCATGTTACTTTAGAGGTTTGATTACTCTATGACCAGACGCCTAAAGAATCCTAAATGTAAGCAATTATGTAACACTGCAATCACAACTGGGCCTATGTAAGCAGAAACAGTGTACCCTCTGTTCTGATATAGATGCTTTTATATTACCGTAGTAATGTGGATTGAAGGCAGTGCTATGGGAATGTATCTTCACTGCAGTACAATGTTTTAAATATGACTCAGAGTTGAGCTAATTGTCTGCAAGAGAAGACCTAAATTACTATTTTGATATTGTTGTTTGTATTTTATGTTTTGTGCAATGTTTTTCCTCTTAATTTTGCTTTTACGCTGAACACATTTCTCACTGAACTTGTGTCCTTCTCTGTCTTGATGCAAACATCCCCAAATCATCTTGTGTGAAGTGAAGCGTCTCCAATGCATCATAATCTCTTTACGGTGTTTATCAGTAACAAAACAGATACAAACGCTGTGTCCAATGGAAAGGAAACGTTAGATGTCATCGGAAAGTGTTCGTAATAAGAATTCCTTCTGAATACAAAATGTACACACCGTAAAATCTCTTTCAAAACATCTTGCTTTGGCGTTTGAGGTTTTGGCTCAGATTCTTTTCCAAGAACTTTTATGACATGTTGAATGAGGAAAATGTTATTACTATCTACTATACTCTTCTTGTTGTTTTTTGTTGTATTATAAATTATTATATGGACATTACAATAACAATTTGATATCACCTATTGTGCGCTTACTACTTACTTTATTCTCACACACACATTACTGGGAGTGAACTTTAAATGTTGCACATCAAAGGGCTGAACAGCTTGTGGTCATCACTGAGGCTCCGGTGACATTGTACAGGTGTTCCTGGTGTGCTGTGCCGCTGTGACTATTGATCTGTCTCAGTCTGACTGCTCACTCTGCAACAGCCAGTGTCACCCGCAGCATCATGGCAAGTGCGGTTTCCTCTCTACAAAGCCGCCTGTTGTGGCTCTAAGCACATGTTGACTTGTGCGCTGTCGTGCATGTTGAAAGAGGCCTTTTACACCGTACAATTATCCATCAAGGCAAACATGTTGTGTGGGGAAATCATCTAATAAGATTGTGTGTATGGAATTGTGAAATGAACTGTCAGAACTTAACATTATGTTTTACCACATGAGACGATACAGTTTACCAAAGTTAAAGCATAAACAACATAAAAATAGAATCAAAGTATATTGTGGTTGTGTTGTAGCCGGTTGTAATGAGTTTGTGCAAACAATGACTGTCTGAGTCATCATGTGAATATGGTTTCAATGGAGGAGAGTAGCCAAGTCTGCAATTTCTGTTTGATTTGTAGGCCATGAAATGTTGCAACTCACCTTGAGTTCCCTGTGCATTCAAAGACATCTAAAGAATATGAATTGTTGAATGTAATGGTGATTGTAGATATTTTCTTTCCATGTTACTTTTGAGTTGAATCTTCTTTATCTGTTCATGCATGCAGATTCATATAATGATTTTAGATGCCTTGAACGAAAGGTTGTCATCCTTGTTTTAAAAGGTAAAACCATGCTGGTGCTGTATAAACCTAAAACCGTTTCCAAAGCACTACACATGACGTAGACTATATTTAAAAGGATTATGGCTTATTGTATGATAGATAGTGCTCCTCTGACACTGTTTCTCCATTATTTTTCATTAAACAAGTCTTTCTATTGATCATTGTGGACATATTAGGCGTAAACCAAACATTGCACTTCCTGCCCAGAGAGGCCAGTGAGGTCCATCTCTCCGTTCTGGACTCCCCTCTCAGGTACAGCAGACAGACAGCACTCCTCTTTGTGCGCGGGATTTATGACTGGAAAGAGTCAGACCTAAATATAACTCCCCAAAAAGTTCCTCTCGCCACACTCTGAATTTTAATCAGAAATCCATTAAGATTGTATAAACAGCCTCTCTTCTGTAAGCTCTCACTACTGATATATAAAATCAGATATGTCACTGAACTGCATATCATCTGAAAATACTTGTGTGGTATATTCTTGGAGACAAAAGAAAGTAATGTCTCAGCCTCATGTTGATTGCAGTCGCTGAACAAAAGGAATGTTGTATGCATTAAGTCCTGATGGAAACTTAAGTGCCCTTTTCTGACCAATAAATTGCATAGCACTTTGGAGACGGAGACAAGAGATGTGTTTTGTTACAGCATCGGGTTTGTCTTGTGTGAGTCACATCCAATGGTCACATCAAACAACTGCAAAGTGGGGCCACAAAGTCACTCAGGATAAACATGCTCCACAATCATCTCAGAGGCCATCTCAAATACACTGTTAACTGTGTGCAGCGTTTTACGGGCTGATGGTTTCACGAGCTGACGGTTTCACAAGATACTGTATGTAGCCAGTCTATGGTGCTTTTACAGTGACGCCGAACACACAAAATATACAGGGAACCAGATGTTTATATACAACAAGACTTTTATTAAAAAGAAACATTTGCATTTTTTTTTTCTCACTGTCTGACACAAAACTAGAATTAACTTCTGCTTTTTAAGGTCAATTAGAATTTTAAAAAATATATATTTTTATTAGCTTAATGCCAGATTTTTTTCAACTTTTTTACAAAGCCAAAAGTTCACATAGATTTCATTAATATTTTTTACCATTACCTTTAAACTGTATAACTTGGGTCAAACGTTTTGGTTTTCCTTCCACAAGCTCCTCACAATACTTTTGATCCATTCCTTCATCCAGAACTGAGACACATTTGTAGGGCACCTTGCGCGCACATGCCTTTTCAGCTCTGCCCATACATTTTCAACTGGATTGAGATCAGGACTTTGTGATGACCTTTTCAAAACACTGACTTTGTTATCCTTAAGCCACTTTGAAACCAGTATTGGCCATGTGCTTTTGGGACATTGTCCATTTCAAAGACCCATCTGTGCCAAGCTTTAACTTTCTGCCTGATGTCTTCAGATGTTGCTCCAATATTTCCACATAGTGTTCTTTCCTCATGATGTCATCTATTTTGTGAAGTGCACCAGTCCCTCCCGCAGCAAAACAACCCCACAGCATGATGCTGCCACCCCCATATTTCACAGTTGGATTGGTGTTCTCAGGCTTGCAAGATTCCCCCTATTTCCTCCAAACTTAACGATGGTCATTATGGCCAAACAATTTGTTTTTTTTTCCGTCAGACCACAGGATGCATCTACAAAAATTAAAGTCTTTATCCTTGAGCGCATTTGCAAACTCCAATCTGGCTTTTTTATGTTTCTTTTGGAGTAAGAGCTTCTTCCTGGCAGAGTTCCCTCTCAGCCCATGTTGGTACAGGACTTGTTTCACTCTGGATAATGACAAACTCTTACCAGGTTCAGCATCTTCACCAGATCTTTTGCATTTGTTCTTGGGTTGATATTCAAATTTCAGACACAGCAAGTTCACCTCTTGGACACTGAACCCGCCTTCTTTCTGACTTGTATGATGGCTGGACATTTTTCCATCTTTTTTATGCTTGCATATAATTGTTTAAACCAATGAACCTGGCATCTTCAACTGTCTTGAAATTGCAATGATAAACCAAGGACATGACTTTGTCATCTGGGCTTTTCCAAATATATAATCATCATAATTTTTGTGTATGTAAACATCTGACTTTGTAAAGAGTAACACCAACAAAACTATCAAATCTATCTGGTATCCTTCTGGCATTTAGCAAATAGAATTATCTTTTAAAGTTCTAATTTACATAAAGTTAATTCTGGTTTCATGTCAGACACTGAGGGAAAAATATGCGTTTGTGTCTTTTTATAAAGTGTATGTAAACATCTGCCTCCCACTGTACAAGCTCACAGTGAATCATTTTAGATGATGTAATATGCTTTGTCAGTGTGGTCAACATTGAGTTTTCAGTGAGTTGTCTGGATCTAGACTAGTTTGTTATGTTTGTTTTTTAAAATGCTTTAAAAGCTTTGGAAGACAGACATCACAACTGCCCTTTCCAAAAATAACTCAAGTTGCAAAAGGTCAGTAAGTCCCAGGGCACCTAACTCTAAACGTTTAGCCTCCACTTCATACGCTGGGGTGTTTTGTTAGATAATATCAACAAGCAAAATGAATACTCTTCTCCTTTAGTATTTATTGTAAAAAGCATGTTGTCCTCTTGCTTTCCAGAGAACATAGTGAGGTCAAATCTGTCCCGTGTGTAGAGCAGCTGAGGTGAAACCAGCCACCATGGCTCCAACCACAATACTTTGTTTAGCCTTTGAGTGAAACTTTGAGCAAAGGGTTCAGACACAGCAGGAAACCTGGGTATGCTACAACAGCTGTGTTTGCAGGAGCGATGGAGAGATGTGATGAGTCTCTTTTCGTGCTCTGACCACTCTCATTCTGAGGTGGTGCGTCAGAAGGGCGGGATAAAAGGCTGGTTTATAGCTGTTTTAATGTTTAATATATATCAGTGCCTTTATATTCAATGCATTTTATATTTTTAATCACTCTGTTCAGCACTTTGGTAAAAACAGCAGTTCTTTTAAATGTGCTATAGAAAATAATATTTGATTGATTGAACCAATATCTCCCTCTTTCAAAGAATTTCTGAAATAGGATCAAAGAGCCAATTAAAGAAAGTAGCCAAATGCTGAATCCAACCTCCCAACATTTCGACGACAACAAATCAAATGAATTTATGCCACAACTTTAAACTCTTTCCAGTCGGTTTATAGGCGCTGTGTGTTCATTGTCAGATATGACAGAGGGTATTTAGATTCTGTGGTCAGGAATGCTGTGCAACTGGAAAACAGACATGGAAGCAGATGATGAGGATCACTTTCGTAACCACATGAAGACAAATAATAGCATGCTATTAATGATAGAACATAGTATAGGTTTTAAAAGAGAGGCACTATGAATAAAACAAATAGTATCTTGACCTGTTACTTGCCGTCCCCCTGATCAGGGATTTAGGATTAGGTTTAGGGTCAGGGGTTAGAGTTATGGTTATGGTTATGGTTAGGGTTAGGGTTAGGGTTAGGGTTAGGGTTAGGGTTAGGTTTGGGGTTAGGGTTAGGGTTATGATTAGGGTTAGGTATAGCAAGTACGATGTAAGTTGTGTTTCATTCACACAGATCTTAGAAACTAGAAGGTCTTGGCTTTGCTTTGCTAACCCTAACCCTAATGTGTTAGGTAACAGGTTAATTGGCATTTTGGCAACACAATGTCATCAAGTGTTGCCTTGTTCCACTTTTTATTTAAAAAAATATTAGATGGGGCTAGATGCAAGTTGTGATTTTATGCTCACTACTGCTATCTCAGGCCTTATGCATAACTGCACCTTCTATATTGAGCTCGTGCTTGACTGCACTTCGGACCCGAATTAACACGTTTGTGAGTGAC
Source organism: Gobius niger (assembly GCF_951799975.1). Taxonomy (NCBI): domain Eukaryota; kingdom Metazoa; phylum Chordata; class Actinopteri; order Gobiiformes; family Gobiidae; genus Gobius; species Gobius niger. The sequence continues at coordinate 23,842,549 of NC_136855.1, read as the reverse complement.
AGTGCAGGATTTTAGATGCAGTTGTGGCGAATAGGTCTGAGCTCATTCTACACATTAGGACATTACTGGAACGTGTAGGGGAAGGAAAATACAACTCCGTATAGTCCCTTTAAAAGCAATTGAGATTTTACTTTGAAAATGTATTTCCACACATGTTGTGTCAGCAAATTCAACTATTTTTTAATACCTTTTTATATATCCAGCCCCATACCCCCACCCCCCCATACACACACACACACGCACGCACACACGCACGCACGCACACACACACACACACACACACACACACGCACACACGCACGCACACACGCACACACACACACGCACGCACACACGCACGCACGCACACACACACACACACACACACACACACACACACGCACGCGCACAATTTGATCAACAGAACATAATTTTTGCAGCCCACTCATGTGGAACCGGCTTTGTAATTACATTTTGTGTCCTGTCTTTGGCTCTTGCACTAATAAACAAATGTGACTTTAGGGAATAAGGCTGTGAACTGACAGCCCACCTGCTTGCTGCATGGATGGGCCAGGGGGAGATTACTGGACGCTCAACAAGGAGGAAACAACTCTGCAAACACTCTAGCAGTCATATGTCTGGGGTCAGTTAAGGCAAGGCTACAACTGTGTCTGAAGGTTCAACTAATTTAAGATAGGTAAGTAAGATGAAACATACTGTCATTTCTAACCATCAAAATAAAGAAACAGTTTGGTTTATGATAGCTTAGTGTTCGCCCCAAGGTTCAAGATGGACAGCCATCTCTGCAGCCCTCCACCGATCAGTGTTACATACCCTCAGTCTTGAGAAACTTGTATGTGTCTTGGTGTTTTGAAGTCTCGATGGATGGAACTAGTGGATCGCGTCCCTGACAGTAGAAACCGCAAAAACACACAGCCTTCAGCTCATCAGTTCACCTCGGTGCCCTGGATCAGCGCAGCAATGGAAAGAAAGAGGGAAATGTGTAAGTAATAGAAGTGAATGAATGATCTGTTGTGAGCTGCAGGGGCTTGATGTCTATCATATTGAACACAGGACATGTGTAACTTTAACACATAGCATAATATTTCCACCGCAAATGTCAAATGCACTCAGGAAAGTATTCACACTCCTTCACTTTTCCACATTTTGTTATGTGACAGCTCTTTTACAAAATGGAAAAATAAATCCTCATCAATCTACACACACATCCTCCATAATGACAAAAAATAATAATAATAATCTAGAAATATTTTCACATTTATTAAAAATATCTCACTCATTGCTAAGATACTCAAAACTGAGCTCTGGTGCATCCCATTTTCACTGATTGTCATTGAGATGTTTCTATAACTTAAATGGAGTCCACCTGTGCTAAATTCAAGTCATTGGACTTGATTTAGAAAGACACACACTTGTCTATCTATATACAGTAAGGCAGAAACTAAGCCAAGAAGTCAAAGGAACCTCCACAGACAGTTTGTATTGAGGCACAGATACAGAAAAATAGTTGCTGCATTGAAAGTACTGAAGGCTTTTACTAGATCTGGCTGCGGCGTCCAAATGGAGCAATCGGAGGAGAAAGGCCTTAATCAGGGAGGTGACCAAGAACCCGATGGTCACTCTGACAGAGCTCCAGGGTTATTCTGAGGGACCTTACAGACGAACAACCATCTCTGCAGCACTCCACCAATCCGGCCTTTATGGCAGAGTGGCCAGATAGAAGCCATTCTTCCCTAGTAAAAGGCACATGACATGCTCACTTGGAGTTTGCCAAAAGGCACCTCAACGACTCTCAGACCATGAGAAACAGTAAAGTACAGAAAAGTCAGTAAAGTCAAGCCCTACCTACCACACGCTGATCAAGAGCGTGTAGTCCATGCCCTTATCTCGTGCCGGTTGGACTATTGTAAGTCTTTATACTCCGGATTAGACCAGGCCTCCATCCATCGCCTGCAGCTGGTCCAAAACGCTGCAGCACGCTTGCTCACTGGCTCACGGAAATATGAGCATATAACTCCAGTTCTGGCCTCTTTGCACTGGCTCCCAGGGAGCTACAGGATCCAGTATAATTGATGGTTTTAAGTGTTTAAATGGGATGGCCCCGTCTTACCTGTCAGAGCTTCTGTCTGTTTATGACGAGGTCGGCAGATCAAATATTGCTAGTTGTTCCGAGATCATGGATGAAAACTAGGGGTGACCATGCTTTTGCTGGCGCCCACTCTTTGGAACAGTCTTCCCTTGAGTGTTAAAACAGCTCAGTCTTTGAATAGAATGTTTTTAAATCTCTTTTGAAGAACACGGGCCTTCAACACAAGCTGAGCCAGGTTTTCTTTGGTAGTTCTTGTTATTGCTATTATTTGTAATGTAACAATGTGTTTTAACTTTGTTGATATTTTGTATTGTCTGTGTACAGTACTTTGGGCAGTAATAGTTGTTGTAAATGTGCTTTGTAAATACATTTTACCTTGACCTTGACCTTGAAACACGATTCTCTGGTCTGATGAAAGATAGGACTATTTGGTCTGAATGCCAAGCATCACGTCTGGAGGAAACCAGGCACCGTGGTGGCAGCATCATGCTGTGGAGGTGTTTTTCAGCGGCAGGAACTGGGAGACGAGTCAGGATTCTGGGAAAGATGAATCTAGCAATGTGCAGAGACATCCTCGATGAAAACCTGCTCCAGAGCGCCTTCAAACAGGACAAAAACCCGGAGCGAACAGCCAAGATAAGAAAGAAGTGGCTTCAGGGCAAGTTTGTGAATGTCTTTGAGTGGACCAACCAGAACCCAGACTGAAACGCGATTGAACATCTCTGGACCTGACAGAGATTGAGAGGACCTGCAGAGAAGAATTGGAAAAATACCCCAAATGCAGGTGTGCACTTGCTCCACGAAGCACAGAATAAAGGGTGTGAATACTGATGTACATGCAATATTTCAGTTTATTTATTTGTAATACATTTGCAAAAAAAAAAAGTTTTTTTTCCCCCACCTTTTTATCATGGGATATTTGAGTGTAGATTGATGCGGGGGGAAAAATGTTATCCATTTTATTTTAGAATAAGGCTGGAACACAATGTGGAAGTGAAGGAGTGTGAATACTTTCCAGATGCACTGCAACTGTATGAGACTCTATAGAATGAGAACATACAGCTCAGAAATAGCAATGTGCATAGATATATTTATTCATTTTTTAAATCCCAAATCAATTATTGTGTCATAAAGTGAATAACACTGTCCAATGGTTTTGTATATTGAATTAAAAGTCAATGGAATATGTTGTAATTTTACATTTACATCTACTGATCGTAATCCGGCACTCATTTGGAGAACAGGACGGCTGGTAATGTATACAAATTCCAGAGTAATTGAAAGCCTAACGCTTCATAATACTTTCCTTGACAATTGAAGTTGTGCAGTATATTCAAGTGCACTGCAAGTTCGGCCACATTCAAAGACATTGCAATTTTTTTTTTACAATATACTAGTAATACTGTAGTAGTAATGCTGAACACATGGTTCTGTCTTTTTAACTTTATTTTTGAAGCAGCTTTTAACATATAGAAACTGCCAACATTCAAATGAGTGCTTTCCCATGTAAACCTTGGTTTGAAAATGATCAATTCACATATTATTCTCATTTGGCCAAGTGTCATCATCTCAGTGAGTCAAATTTATAACCTGAAGGCATTGTGGAAAATCAAATAATTTTACAAGTGATGTCAAATGAGACCTTATTGCTGTGAAGTGCGTCAGGCGATGGTGAGGAGCGTGTCAGGCTGGTGTCAGCAGTAACATCTTGTGTTGCTGTTGGAAAAAGACACCAAAGAGACAGTGCCACAAAAGTAGAGCAGTGGTTAGTCAGACGTCAACATCCAACCACCACTCCCAAATGTAATTTATGGTTCTTTGAGAGGCAAAAAAGAAATGGCCTTCTTTCTCCTCCCACTCAGTCTAGATCTACAATGTATCTGACCTCAAACCTAAATTGTTGTACTCCGTAAAGGTCTGTTTTAACTATAGAGTAAGAAAAAGCGCTTCATAAATATAGTTTGATTTGATTTCATATGAAAAACTCACTTTGGTTTGGTTTCATGTTTTACCCTATGATAACTGATTACAGGACAGAAAAAGTGAGTCGTGTAGAGCCAGTTGGGCCTGTTCTTCTTGCTTAATAGGAGATACGACTCGGCAAGCTACGAACAGCTCATACATTCTTATACATGAAGAAAGAACCAAATTCCATAACCATACATTACCCAAACCTTCTGCAAACTGTCCTCAGCTGCAAACTAAAAAGTAAGGCAGGCAAGGCAAGTTTATTTGTGCAGCACATTTCATGTCAAAGACAACTCAATGTGCCTTACAGCATCACCAAACAAAAATACAATAAAACGATAAATCAATCAATACAATTACATTACCAAATAAGGGAAATATAAACAAAAAAATCTGTTGAAATACATTCATTTGTCATAGGCAGCAGTAAATAAGCATGTTTTCAGCCTGGACTTAAACATAGAGTTGAGGCTGTTCCACACTTTAGCTGCTTGAAACTGAAACGCAGCCTCGCCATGTTTAGTGGTGACTCTAGGAACCACCAGGAGACCCCTCCCTATAACATGTCAGCTATATACTATGGTGCCCGACCATGAAGAGACTTGTACACAAGCAGAGCTGTTTTAAAGCTTTCTCTGAGTGACAGGAAACCAGTGCAGAGGCCGGAGCACTGGACTAATATGGTCGTATTTCCTGGTTCTGGTCAGGACTCGAGACATATGCATGAATGAATCTCTCCAAGTCTGGCTTAGACACTATGGGGGTCATTTACCAAGTGTTAACACCTGCCTTGATAAATGATGTTTTTTATTTTAGCAATGTTTTTTAGAGGGTAATAGGCCGCTGATGTAATGGACTTAATATGACTGTTGATTTTCAAGTCTGAGTCCATGATTACCCCTAGATTTCTAACTTTATTTTTTGGTTCTAGTGAAAGAGCCTCAAGATGACCAATGACAACCTCTTTGTGTTTTTGTGAGCCAAAGACAATGATCTCCATTTTTTTTCTGTATTTTACGGGAGGAAGTTGTTTTTCATCCACTCACTAATCAAGGCAGGAACAACACACATCACAAACTCTGTGACAGACTATACTTAGACTGGGAAAAATACTTTTTACTATCACGACTATGCCCTTGCTTGGACACATGGGTCAAGTCTGATATTTGGCTTGGCATGAGGAGACAGTGTCTACGCCCTACAGATATACTTCTGACATCAGTAACATGGGAAAATGGTCTGGGACACTAAGCTCAGAGGCTAAATGCACTTGTCTCCACAGATTAATTACACAGGACTGGACGCAGGACTTAATACAGATACGGCTGACTTAAAATTGTATTATAATGGACTAAATACATCTCTCCTGACTAGGTATAGTATATAGAGTCTACTTTAAAGCCGGATGCTGAGATTTTGTGAAGGACATGGACCATCACTTTTATTTGTGCAGTGAAATACAATAGGTGGCACTGGAGACCCACTTTTATCAAGTACAATTACACAGAAATGAATTACAGACCTGATCCTTTATATGTTTTAGATAGACAGGGAAAGTGCATTTTAGCTCACTGAACCTTAGAAACAAAACAGAAATGAAAACATAGTAAAAATATAATAATAGGTAGTGCATATACAAAAATGGGGAAATGGGAATGTACACATTTACAAGTTACAAGTCAAATTAAAATGATATAGATTTTAAAAAATATATAATATCCATTTTGAACGATTTTTAATAATTTTACTGATTCTGTGAGATTCATCAGGGCAGCTTTAAGTGCGAAAATCTGAATCAAAATAGTTTGAAAATTTTAAATGAATGTTAACTAAGAGAAACAATAAAATATTGTATTTATAAAGTGCAAAGTTGCAAATAGACATTTAATTTCTGTCCAGTGTAAAGTGCTTTAATGTTACATATTGTGATTGTACTTTAGTAACAATGTGGAAAAACAACTGTCCTTTTTGTGAACCAATCCACTGTGTTGTGAGCCCTGCCGTGCACACACCCTGGATCCACCACATCTGCTCCATAGTATTAACTGCTCTACATCAGCAGGTCATCTGTTTCTGTCAGTGAGGGGCAAGAAGAGGGGGACATTCACTTCACAACAATGACTTTGAAAGAAAGTGTCTGTGTAGGCTCTCAGTCGTACGGGAGTTGTTCATCTTCAATGAAGGTTCTTGAGTCATCTTCTGTACTCTTTAGTTGAAGTGTTGAACGTTTCCTCTCTCATCCAAAAGGCTTCATTAGCAACACTAAAGTTCCAGCTCAGCCCGCAGACTATATATAGACCACAGGGAGGAGTTTAGCTTGGCTCAGTCCCTCCCCTTTGTTAACAGCTTCTCTCACCTGTAGGTGAACATCTTTGTAGTTCTTTGTCTTTGTAGTTCTAAGTCCTAACGACCTACCTCACACCTGAGTTTCAGTCTGAATGGCCCTACTGTCAGCTGATCACTGCTAATTACCTGCCTATTGATCTGTCCTGGGCTGAATTTCAGCCTCATAAACATGACAGAGCCCTCCAGGTCTGGCGCGGAGGAGATTGTTGTACAATGGGTAAAGGTGATTCTTAAATGAAGGTTCTTGAGTCATCGTCTGTACTCTGTAGTTCAAGTGTCGAACGCAGACTTCGATTTCACCTTAGTGAAGTAGTAGGCCCTTTCAGACTGAATCTCAGGTGTGAGCTAGGTTGTTAGGACTTAGAACTACAAAGACTCATAACTACAAAGATGTTTACCTACAGATGAGTGAAGCTGTTAACAGAGGTGAGGGACTGAGCCAAGCGAAACTCCTCCCTGTGGTTTTTATATAGCTGAGCTGAAACTTTAGTGTTGCTGATGAAGCCTTTCGGATGAGAAAAATGACATAACCAATATCTTTGCAAACACACTGTCCTATCTTCACTCAGTATACGTATGTAAATGTTAAGAAGAATTGGTTACGTGTTTTTGATTCATCTGAATATACAAAAAATATACAGTATGTAATCCTTTATACTGTTTCATGCTCACTAAAATGGCACACATCAACAAATGGTTTGGGGTCAGCTTGTGTCCCTCATGTGCCACTTTACTGTGCATATCGTGAGGTAAATGTTGCTCATTGCTGTCAGGACTTCAGACAAACTGTGCGAATGATGTGACCATACAAGGCCAAGGGCAATCTAACAGGGAAAAATGCCTGTGTTTCTACTTAGGGTCTTTGCTTGTATTGGACAACATTTAAAAGATGTTCTTGTTTATTTCCCGCTAAAGCCTCAAATCTCTGGATAGAACAGCTGACTCTGTAGCTCATTACAGTCAGATGTCCAATAAGCGCAAACAGGAAGAAACACTGGGCTGTTATTGTTCTGCATCGGCCTGGTTTGTGATGCGGCGAAATAAAAGTAGGTTATGAGTGCATGCTTTGTTTTGGTGTCTAATACAATTATAACCACAGCTTCTGTGAAGCTTTGAAGCTTAATTCAAGCTGCGAGAAATCAGTAGAGCATAGTCTCTCACATAATTAATCATTATAGCAACATGGAGCTGTGAGTATTTAGATTTGCACTCCAACTTGTAGATTGTAAATGTCCACTGCACAACTCCAAGCTTTTATTTACCATCTTCCATGCAAGGCACAGATCACAGATTTTGATCCTATCTTGCAATGGAAGTGAATTAAGATTTGTTAAAGTTATTACACAAAGGTAAAACTAAAACATTTTTTGTGTCCACTACATACTTGTGTTGTATGGACTTGTCACAAACGTTCTTAGTTTTATGTTTACTTTTTAAAAGCTGCTAAGCTGCAGTAGATTATTTATATTATAGTCGGCTCGTTTTAATTAAAAATGTTACTCAAATAGGCCTGCATAGTGCACTGTTTAATTGGACAACATTTTTTAACTGTGTTAAACGCTGTGTTATATTTTCAAACTCCAAACTCTTCTTCTTTGGCGAGGGTTGATAAAGAAGGTTGCAGACCCCTGCTCTAGGTAAACAGTGCTTCGATCTGATCTTCATTTTACACCATACTATTGTTTTATTGAGGTTAATCTGCTCCCTAACATTCTATAATGCACCTTTGTTACATGTATGTTTCTTCTTTTTATTATTTTTGCAAATGGACAAAGGAGACTCCATTTAATCACAATGCATATCAAAATATGATTCAATTTAAGTTCCAAATGACAACCCAGATTGAAGTCTGAGCCACAAGCTGCAGACAGTGTAATAGGACACATGTGCACGCTGCAGTCTTGTGTTTGATCAGTGGGCTGTGAATCTTTAGGCGCACTCTTCCCAGAATGGATGTGCGTCAGTGGAGGGCTAGGAAAATGCACTGACTGTCAACATTGGGAGATTCTGTCTTTGCAGACTAATTCCTGGAGCCTATGGATGAACTCTGGCAGCAAAGCCTTGTCAGATCACTTTAGAATACACTGGATGACTGCTCAGTGCACCCCACCACATGGTCAGGCCCATCGCTTTGACAATCAGTCTTTATTCTCTGGTTACATGGGGTTGTCTTTCCCCTGGCAGCTTTGTAAACCTGCTCTTGGGGGGAGATGCCCAATCATTCTGTGGTAAGTCAAAGATATAGGAAAACACATTCTACTGCAAAGTGGTATCAAACAAAGACTGTTAACACTATTTCATTAAACACAATTTTAAAACTGAGTACTTTCCTGTTGGTTGCACTTTTACGTTCAATACCTTGTCAGGTAGTGCATAGAGATGTTTTTGGACAGTGTTTTAGATCACAAATTCAAGTGCACACAATGAAAGATTTATGACCAAAAGAAAGTAAAATGTGAAAATACATAAAAGGCCTGATTTTCTTTTCTTATTGGAGTGAGGGTGTCTCCAAATCCACTAAATCAAGCTTTCCTCCCATTTCCATTGTATTTTCCATGAAATGAAATTGTGCAGCTCCAATATGATATTTGGAAATGATTGTTTTGTAAAATATTAGATCTCTTGAAGTAGAGCTTGCTGCTTTGTTTTTGTTTTTTCAGGATCAATACAGTTTATATCTCTCTATATCAGAGAGTACAAGGGTCAGCTGGTGCTCTTTTCAACAAGGAGGTTGTGGGCTTTTTCCGAAGTTAACCAATGTTCCCTTTATGTTTGGGCTCTGTCAAGGTCCAGAGACATTCATATACTGTTTGTATGCAAATGTAACCACTTCTAGCGTGAGGTTAAATGGTCTGTAATGTCTATGCCTCTATATCTGGGGAACCCTGAGCCCTGGCATCCAGCCCACTCACCAGTAATGAGTAATGAGTATGCACAAAAGAAGATTTATCAAGTACAGTTTGATATGGACAAAGCACAGTTCTTACTCTTAATACTTTTAACAGAATTGGCATTAAAAGAAACTGTGTTCATAAATCCATAGAAAAGAGTGGAGTTCACCAATATCTGTGATGGATGGAATGGCGAGGATTGCTTTCTGCCTCCACTGACAATGGGAGTAAAACACTCACCACAAAAGCTAGCTTCTGCTGTCTGACATGGCCAGGGTCCTGTCATGAGAGCTTAAGTGAAACTCAACATCTGTCTTGAATGAACGCCACAACTAACATCAGTGCTGTCGGAGCACACAGTGATACATGAGATGTTTTTCTCAGAAACAAATAATTTAGTTGGTTATGCATTAAACAGAAAAGTGAATTGTGGCACCGCCCGCAGCTGTTCATTAGTGTTAGAATGCGAGGCTAAAATGGTTATCAATTTGGAGCCAAGTTTCTACACTCACTGTTTATTGTAAATGCGTTTTGGCTGACAATGGAGAATGGACTTCGGCCTTGAAGAGAAATGTTTCAGTGTACTTCCCTAAGTGGGTCCAGAGAAGGAGAACGGTCAGTCAGGTTTCTCCAATAAAAATACAACACGCCTGGGTGGGCTTCAGCTACATTTCATTCATAATACCCAATATGCTGATGGTTTATAACAGAATAGTCATATCTGATTCCACAGCAACTGCACTTAGCCTTGAGCACTCTGAGTAAATCCACAAATACACTTGGGTCAGTTATACCTTTTAATGTGAAATTGTGCAAAACATACAAACTCTGTCATAAAATCAATCAAAACAAATTGCACACCACTTTTAATATAAAGAATCCCCTTTTTAAAAATCAATCAATTTACAGTTTCCAGAACTTGTACAAAACGGTTTCCCTTACAAGACCCATTGGTTAGCATTAGCTGCAGGACTGAGGTAGGATGAAAAAAAAGACACACAAGTTAATACATGTGACATGTAGTAATAGGATAAAAAGTCAATAACTGGTTGTAGCTCTGGTGTTTTAAATGTTGTGTAATGCTTGATATATTTTGATACTTTGCATATACCATATATACAGTAAATAAAGTTCTTCCACAAAATGACAAAATGTATGAACAGCCGCTATGGATTTGTAAAATGTATTTTAAGTGCAAAACTGTCAAAATGTTAAACAATAGAGGACAAAAAAAAGAAAAGCAAAAACATGACAACAAAAAATAGACAATTATGTACCATTGGTGATCTGTAGTTGTATTAAACATTTATCCACCACATCTTCACATTAAACACCATCTACATTATCTTACAGCAGCCCGCTGCCTTCATGCACCTTCAATAACATTTATCCTGAATTATAAATACTTTTAAAAATGGGAATAGCAAAAGGATTTGGGCAAGCACAAACACAAACAACCATCAAAACAAATTAATACTAAAAGTATTTATAATATCTGTACAATGGTTAAATACAGTGTAACCGGTATACATTCCTTTAAATGATGTAAATTTGATCATCAGACATGTAAACATATACTTAAAACATTAGCTGTTAACACATACCAATTTACAACATCTGCACCCCCAAGTAATTCACTAGAAATGTAGTTTCATAAGGTGCACTAGATGAAACTGTATGGGCCTCTTCAAAAAAACAAAAAAAACAAAAACGTTGTCTTGTATTGGCCCATGATTCCAAACTGCAGAGGGGTCTCACTGCCTCACGGTGAACACACGGAAGGACCCTCCCTCTGTGGTGCTTTTGCTGCAAAACACGTGTCAGATACATTACACCTCTACACTAACTTTAGCAAAAATACATTTGCAAATGTAGGCCATAATTGTAATTTGGAAAAGTGTGTTGTCATGGTTGCACATGAAGAAAATATGCACAATGATTTATTAATGTGTCAGTAATAAGATTTGAAAATAGCACTTAAATTAGCTTAGAGTAATTAGTCCGTTCGAAACTCCTGCCATGGTCAATACTGATTAGAGCCAGTGCACTTGGTGCAGCTCACACATAGTGTTCCACAGAGGACAGCACTAAGTGGGTGACAGTAGTTCCATTACTGAGCAATTGGATAGGTCATGATTACTTCCCCAGCAACAGGGGCCTGGCCAAACTGCCCCGAGGTTGCCACAGGCATGACTCAGAGAGTTTCTGCCATTCGAGTGGTCTGAGTTCAGGCTTCTCAGGTCGGCATAGAATTTCATAGAAGTCAGTCTCTTTTGCGTTATCAGCACTCTGCATACTCAGTTTTAAGGCCTGGTTAAAGTAAGAAAAAGATCACATGTGGCAAAAGATAAGCTACACCATTATTCCCAACAGCTCACACAGCAGTATTACCACAAAGGCTTATTTTTCTGAACCCTGTATTGGTCTTCTGACATGTGATTAGTGGCATTTCTGAAGGTGTGGTTGTGGTCCTATATTGTGACCCAGTACGGCGTCCTAGTGGGCTGGATGTAACCAGGATGTGATGAGGCTTTGGTTGAATTAACCAACTGGTAATTCATGACCAACTGCGCATCAGGCCCGGATCTTTGGGGGTGCAAGAGGGTGCATTGCAAACTCATTTTGAAATGTTTCCACCCTCAGTTTTAATGGCATCACAATCACAATGTATTTTAATGGTGAGAAACATTTGCACCCTTTTGAAAAACATTTGCCCCATCAGTCAGTTTGCTCTGGAGCCGGTGCTACTGTGCATACAAGCTCCACATTCAGAATCGCATGACATGTTCTTCAAGGTAGAGTGAAAAGAAGTAGCTTTTACAGAGGCACACAACAATTTTAAGACAATTCCTGACACAAACTAAACTGAGAAAACAAGCCGAATATTGACTCATGTGTGTCTCTCCAGATACTGTAACAAAGGCTGCAGCAGGTGTGTTTTCCTGACAGCCCAGTGCAGTGTCTATGAAGGCCTTTAATCAGCACAACACAAACAGCTGTGTGTGTGGCTGCCAGGGCCCACAGGTGTTCTCCATTATCAGGTCTGATTACACTGGCATCTCTCTGCAGCCTCTGGCCAGGTATGCTCTATATCAGCTCTGACATATTCAAACCGCTAGAGCCATATTTCACCAGCCTTTTGTACAAAAACTGGCTTCATTGTATGACTGTATATAGTGTGTGATGCTTATCAACATCCTCCAGACCACATGGCAACACTTTTTCATATGAAGATGAGAAAAAGTCCGCACAACTAAGTAGCTCTCATCTTCATAGTCTACTTTGGTCCTGCACACTATTAAGATTGTTTGTGCGTGTTTTTCTTTTTTAACACTTTTTCATATGCCAGAAAATAAGGAGATTTCTCTTGGACCAATAAAACAAATATGTTCTTGTTTTCTATTTATAGCTTACATTATTTCTACACATTCTAAGCAGTCAGTTTTAAACCTGCCAAGTAGTTGACCTGAAGGTGACTGAAACATAAAACCCACAAATGAGAATGGCTGAGGTGCAAATGTCCTCTTAAGGAAAAGATAATGAAGCCCAAGCAGTACCTTTCAGACTGGATGCCGTTTTTCAAAACGCCAATATAATTCTTTCTTTTATCTAGTGGCAGGATGTCTACCAAACCCCCATCTGGCCGGATCACCCCTGCGTGAATGGCTGCCTTACAAATACTTGAGTTCTGGGGAGAGAAAAGAAATAAAGATGAGACACTTTTGAGATACTTGTTTATAGGAGTAAGTGTGTGTTCACACATGTCTATACACAGGCAGTTGTTCCATTGTTTGAGCCAATAGTCTGTCTTCAGCTCAGACCATTATGTCTTATCGACAGGCTGGAGTAGTCAGACATTTTTCATGCATACAGACATCACACTGTCCATTCCTCTTCCAACAAAAGCTAATCAGACAGGATATGCACAGGCAGAATAAAGAAACATGCTATATCAAAGATTAGATTGGCTTTCTGTCGGAGTTTCTACCAGAGCATTTCAGGACAGAGGAGTCTTCTCTATAAGTTCATGTGAGAATGTTTTTAGATTCATCAAGGTCCATTTATCCAAAGATTGCCAGTTTAATCCCTCCTCAGACAGACTGGTGCATGCTGTTGTTGGGTCCATGAGCAAGAATGTGTTTACATGGATGTGTTAATTACATTATCCAACATACAAAACGTCAAAATAGAAGACAACCGTGATGGCTATTACCTTAAATAATTGAGTCTCACAAAACTAATGATGCACAACCTATTCTTGGAGAACATCCTTATGTGGTCCCTCTGAGACGGATGAGACTCACCACTTTCCAAGAGCCTAACAGTAAACTTAAGGAAACACATTCCTGGTTGTCCCTGTTTTACTTTATGATGACTCCCACTCTCCATGGAGTAAATTCATTACTCAGTGACTTTCCATAACTGTCAGGCCACTGTCTGCAAGGATAATTTAATTTGATAGGACAACAAACTCACTTTGAAACTCTACTTACATCTGCATAAATAGTGTTCCCAATCACCGGTGACCAGTAGGAAGGCTGGTTCTTGCATTCAGCCGGACAGGAAATTCTAATGGAAGACATTTGCATTTGCAAGTAATTATTGTAACGATCAGCAAGTTACTTTAAAATTTTATTATATTCTATATCAGTAGCTACAGTGTTAAAAAATGTAGCTTACTTTTGACAAAATATCAACTGAAAATAGTAATAAAGCCACAGAGCAAAACTGCAGTTAAAGATTTCCTTTTCCTTCTCTTTCCCCCATTCTCTCTCTCCTCAACCAACTCCAGTCTGGCTTTACCCAAATCTAAAATTTTCTCGAAAAAAGTGTTAAAATAGCAACAAAAATGAGACGAAAACAAGGATGAAAATGCAACAAAAGAGCGACGAAAATGCCACATGAGAGCAATAGAAAAGAGACAAAAACGTGACAAAAACATGACTAAAAAGTGATGCAAATGCAACAAAAAAGCCACAAAAAAGGGACAGAAAAGGGACAAAAAGTGATGAAAATGTGGCAAAAAAAAAAGATTGTGACGAAAACACAACAAAAAGCAATGGGAGAAAATTTACAAAAAGTAACAGGAAAAGATCAGTTTAGTTGAGTTTTGTAGGTCTTAGCTTTCAAATGAGGCGTTCCACTGGCCTACAGTTTGTAACCTTTTAGTTTTGAGTAAAGCTGAACTGGAGAAAACACACTTGGTGAAGGACACGCAACTGCAGATCTTATACACCAGCATCCAACTTGATTTGCTTTATTTGGGTTGAGTTGGGCATTTGTTCTGTTCATACATCAGTACAAACCATTTAAATGCACTTGTAACTTGAGTTACTTAAATTGTAATGAATAATATTATTTACCGTATTTAGTTGAAGTAATGTGTTATATTCCTTAGTTACTGAAAAAAGTAACATATTTTTGTAGCTCATTGGTAACGACTGATCCAGAGAAAATCAATTTAAGAACTCACCTTGGACAATGAGAGTTTGGCTTTTTGTAAGGGCAGATTTCAGCCACAGTTGTATAACAGTCTGCAGACAGTTCTGACAAATAAAAAGGAAACATATTTTTTTTTAGAATTTACGATATCTGAGGCTTTGAATGATTGAAACATGTTATGTTGTTTCACCTTGTACTTTAGCCACCACAAATGCATTACCAGGTTTATATTTACTGTAAAATATCCAGAACAAAATAATTGATAAAAAAAAAAAGCATTCAATAGAAATACTGTAAATTATTGTAAATCATTGTAAGATGTACCTGAATGTCTCTACACCATTTTTTGTTGATTTTACAAAGAATGGAAATTTGTCCATTCTTGTTACGTCAATTAAGCCTCCATTGTTGTCAATGACACCAAAATTAAGAGCCGCTCTGCAGATGCTTGATTGCTAAGACATTAAGAAGGTTTATTAATATACAACAGCAGCCACAGTAAAGCCTGTAAAAGGTTTTTACAGGATATTGTTTATCAGACTCACCACATCATAAAAAAGAGTGCCATAAACCTTTCCCTTTTTATTGAGGCAGTTAGCTGGGCATTTGAATCTGCATAGTAAAATGAAGTTTTATACATTAGCTGCTATAACCAGGTATAAATATTTGGACATTGCTGATGCTGAAGAGAAATACCTTACCTATTACAGGTGACTCCTCTGCACTTGTCTCGTAGTTTAGTCTCACATTTGATATTGTGCGCTGCAAGAGAAACACACGAATAATGACTACCATAGCATTGCGGATGCTGTATGTTCTGTATGTAAGTGCTCTTATACCCAGGAAGTTGTTGCCGGGAGTCGTAGATACTGGTGTCTTGGGATGGGAGGACCCAGATGCAGGTTTCTTCACTGGAGGTTTGGGTTTTACAGTGGGTTTAGGTGTTGTTCGAGGAGGAAGAGGAACCTCTGGCTTCTCTACTTCATTCATATCTTCTGTTTCAGAAATTTTTGAATCTTTGCAGCACAAAGACACTGATGTTAACTGCGTGGAAACATTAACATGTAGGATGACTCATGACAACCACGTGTGTTTGCTCACCTTTGTAGCACAGGTTGTTCCGACATCCCCCTCCGTAGCTGGGGGGACACTGAGAGCACGGGCGCCCGTGTTTGTAGGGTGCCTCTCCGATCCAGTTGCCTCTATTAGAGTTAAACAATGGACGGTTTGACATAGTGGAAATGAATCATGAGTCAGGCATGGTTGGCCTCAAGGACTTGTAATTACTTCAGTACGCTTATGTCCAGGGTCAGTGGTTATAACAGCCATTAGACTCACAAACGAACAAAAGTAGGCCTTGTTGACTCCTTGTACCATACACTTATGTAAATATTATTTTGATTTTGGTTTATCATTATATTTCTATTTTGACTTCTTCAGGAATTTTAGTGGGCCCGATATATTTAACAAATGTGACCGCAGATTTGTAGACCACATACACGAAAAAACACAATTTCAAATAGAGAACAATGTAAAGTATTGCCAGTTTATATTTATAAAAACGAAATGAAAAAGGGTATTAATCTTACTTTGGGGAATAGTTGCACACAAGATAAACCGCATTCTCCCAGATTTCTCCCCACACGTTCATTTGTGGACACACGTGAACAGCACAGCCCACACGACTGGTGGTTCCCCAGACCAACTGTAAAAAGAAACAATGGTATGTTACCAAAAAAACAATTAAGGCAAGACAAGCTCAACTAAAACTTGATTTACAAAGCGTTTGCAAACATGCAAATAGTGGTACAAAAAGCAGCTACAGATTTGTGTTCCTTATAAACGCTAAAAGGCTACAGCACAAACTTAATAATATGAACAGTTTCTGATGTTCTGGTGCATCATGATGTTTTGAGTATGTTCCAATGGGATGAAGCCCCAGGAATGACCTATAACAAACTGGAGGGGAACAACTTGGGATCCCTCCCATAAGAGATGCACTTTTTCCCCCACAGCTGTCTAGAGTTCAGTAAAATTCATACAACTAAAAACCAGTGCCACTTGTTCTAATACTTGTTTTTTGCTTTTTTATCCAAACTGAGAACTGCAGCCTCCCTTGTGAGGAATTTTATGGTGTAATGTTGCTGGAAGTCTTGAGTCAGCACACAAGCAGATACGTGCAGTGATATCTGATGGTCAATGGCAATGTTGGAAATTATTGGGTGCCTTTTGATTTTTTATGTAACAGGAAAACATTGCTTAGTTCTGGCATAGAGACGTCTTTGCACCGACTTTAAAAGAATCCAGGTCAGCAGCAAGACTGGTGGTGCGTCTGAAAATGACTGCCAGATGGCAGTGATCGGATTACAGGTTGACGGGCAAAAAGAGGAGACTCAGTGTTTAGGTAAATCCATCCAAGATTTACAAAGGAAGTCATTTCTCTTTTCATGTAGAACAATATTCAATCCTAATTTCTATGTTGCTATATTATCTTTTTACTCTCCCATTCACCTGTATCAAGCTCGACCATGAACCCTTTCCCCTCCAAAGTATTACAATGAGTAACCAGAGATAGATAATTATTAGTTACCAACAATTTACCTAAATGTGTTTCTTTTCAAGTAGTTTTCAACAGTAAGTCAGCACTGTCACATAGTTTCTAGTTCAGCAAAAACAATGTCCTAATATCCTAACATTATGTATCTGCCAACAGCAGATCCACTACAGCAGGTCTACAACAGTCGTCCCAGTGCCAACTGCTGTTTGGAAGATCAAGTAACAACAGAATGACACATAACATCTACACATTTTTTTATCATATTAATTCAATTATAGACTCAGCAATCAAGAG
Source organism: Gobius niger (assembly GCF_951799975.1). Classification (NCBI taxonomy): domain Eukaryota; kingdom Metazoa; phylum Chordata; class Actinopteri; order Gobiiformes; family Gobiidae; genus Gobius; species Gobius niger. Next base: position 23,824,962 of record NC_136855.1, on the reverse strand, counting down.
TTTAAAGCACGATGGAGGCCATTCACCTATACTATCCATAGTAATGTTATTTAAGATTTTACAACAATACAAATTGAGGCAAAATGCTTTTATAACTTTGGTTTCAGCCTTCTCCAATGAACAATATAACTCGAGCTGAAGTAAGGTATTATGGTAATATATTGCTCACCTGAGTGTAGTGGGTGCACATGGGACCAGAGCAGCGATCTGGACACCAGGGGTTGCATTCATGAGGGTACGGATAGGTGTAATCCTTTACTTCATCATACCAGGCCTGAACATGGAAGGCTGGAGGCCGATATCTGTCGACAAACTCAAGCTTTAGTCTGTTATCAGACATTGTTTATCACCACAACCTAGTATTAAAGTAAGTAAGCCAGGCATTGTCTCCAATGTCTGCAGAAGAAATCAAAAATGAAATTGTACTAGGAAATGTAAACCTGTTAGAGAGCTGTTGGAGCCATTCGTATAAACATATCTTTATACGGTGCTGAACAGAGCTGAGTGGTTAGATAGAGAGCACAAGAGTGGGGAAATGTCTTCGCATCATGCTTGTTGGCAGAGGAGTAAAAAATAGGGTCTGCGAGCAAGAAACAAGGCTAGAAACACAAGTAGTATCGAAGTACAATGTAGCAGTTACATGCTCTCATAAACGACAGACTAAATCCCACATTATTTTTTACTCATCTCATTAAGTCATTGAACAATTTGTGGTGATATTTTGATTGAATATAAATATAAATGTTCTAACATTTGTATTCGATACACCTTCATCCCTATGTTTGTTGCAAACAAAACTAAAGCCATTACATGGAGTAAAATCCATCCATCTTACCGGCCCCAGTGGACCCCGAGGTTTTGTCCAATAGATTTGAGCAGGTCGTGAGGTCCATGGTCCCACTGACACTGTTCTGCCCAATGTGTGGCTGAGCGTTCCAACTCCTCATCCCACACCTGCAACATTAACAGCAGTATTTCATCATGTCTCCATTGTAGGCTTTTAACTGGTTATTATTCTTTGTATTGGTTTACAAAAATTGCAAATTCTAACCACAACCTGCTCAGGTGCTTGTTTTACATTTCCTTCCCTCACAGCGAGGCAACACTGGCTTTAAACGAATGAGTATCACATTAACTTTCAACGCCGACATCCAAGCAGGATAGCTGGTCCCTGGCCTTATTCCACAACAAATCTCCAGCAATCACTGCTAAATTATCCACATTTCCTGCTTTTTTTAGTGCAGTGGTGAGGAGCTGGGAAGGCAGAGAAGACACCTGACTCCCACTCTAGCCGAACATCCACCTCGGTAAATTTCCAGCCGTTTTGGTGGCTAGTTACAAGCCCTAGACAACACCGCAAATACACACACGGGCTGTTCTCAGAAATGTGGAATCTGAAACCAGCACTAAGGAAACCCTTGGATCACACTGCAGAGATGGGTAGAAGAGTGAAAAATATATACTGGCATTCCCCAACAATTAGTATGACCAAATGAACACTAATATGCCACAACTTTTTTCCCCTTGACCCCTCTTCTTATACGTCTGGCTTTATACTTTTGGCTCCTAGCACTGTTTGCAGGTTGAACAGAGTCAGCATTTTCATCCACGTTGTAAAAGAGCTGCACAGTGGGCTGCCAGTAGTTTACCAAAGTGACTACATGTTTCCAGGCGAGAGAAAGGCCTTTAAAAGCCTGCCTCTTGTAAGCCAAATAAACCTTGAATTTTAATCATCACCCTCAATTTTCAGCTTAATGTTGCTGACACACAAACCTTTTTGTGCTTTAAGGGAAAAAGCTACAATTACTTTATGTTACATCTACTGTACACGTTCTAAAGCCACACGTTTAATAATGATGAGAATACTGCATTTATGATAATATCTTTGTGATTTCTGGGTCTATGCGTATTTCTTCTGTCAGCAGGAATCAACTACAAAGGGAAATTACTTAGTAAGCTGGTGGTTATTCAAACACATGGGTATGATAGCTGTCAAATGAAAGGCCTTAATGTTTGTTTGGAAGAAAATCTATTTGGAGATTTATTTGTATTATTTTTCTTAAACGGTCAATCATGGGAGTGAGGTGAGGTGTGTGAGGTGCTGGTTTGTCTCACCATGTACTCCATGTTGGATGCTGTGGGGTAGACGCCGCTCCTCAGCTTGTTGTGGAGCTGGATGATCTCTTCCCGGTCAGACCAGCGGATGGCTCGTCTTGTCCGGTTACCAGATGCGTGGTTGATGCTGCTACCTTGATGCTGTGCCTCCTCCTCATAGCGACTCAACAGGGCTCTCAGCTCCTTCGAGTCAGGCAGGAAGACGGAGGCACACTCCTCAACAGACAACATGAGCAGCGAGATAAGGACAACAAGTGCCATACCTCTGGAGGTCAGTGTGACACTGGGATTGAGAATATGGTAGCTCTTTTGAATGTTGTTCCTATTGGCAGAAAAGAAAAGTATGAAATAGTTTGTGTGCTGTTACAGCCAAAATACAGTAACTCTTGTATATCAAGCAACTTCCTAAACCAAAACTTTAAAGCTCAGAACACTTGTCATGACATCAGTTTTTATGTAAATTATGTTGTGTGTCCATATCATACTACAGTAATAAAATATCATGGCTGGCTTGGATAATGAGTATCATTGTCTCCCTTTCTAGTCAACGTCACTAATTTTTGTTTGAATGGAGAAATGCACGAGTTCAGATCAGGTTGACAGTGCTCCCTTAGTTGAACCCTCTCTGAGTAAAGTACTGCTCTGCTGACAGACACATCCAAAAGCAATATTGGGAGACTGGGTCGCTGCAACCAGCACTTCTATGCATGGAAATATTTGGAGGGAAAAGTCTAGAAAGCCTCAACAGTCACAAGAAGAAAACCAGGACAATTGAACAAATTTAAGCATTGTGTAGTGTTTTTCTTTCACTTGAATCCTGTTGCTTCTCTCTTACTCGCAGGCTGGGCAGGCAGGGTCTGAGGTCTGGCAGTGGTGTTGTGTCAACATGCTGTGCCAGCTCTAGGCCCTTGGACCACAAGTGGGCAGCCGGTGCAACCACACCCTTCAAACTCTCCCTTTAGCCCCTTTTTCACACTGAATCTCGACCAACCTCTCATGTGCGCCCTTCTCATTGCTCTCATGAATTTTATACCAGAGTGACAAACTCAGCATGAGCCATACATGTATTGATGGGAATCCAGACACAGCAATCTGATAAAAAAGAACCTGACCTTTTGCCTCAGGGCACAGTAAATACAGTATCTCTTGCTGTATTAGGCATATTCTTTGACTATGGCTCAATATGAGTATGTCCTGAGATAATAGGGACCAACCTAATTTTAAGTAAAAGATCATTAGTAACAGTTTACAGCGGACAAGTTTACCCTAACTGTAATTGTAGATTAAATCACTTATAATAGTTTAATTCAAAATGCTATTTAACACGTTCACTTGTAGACAAGAGAGGCTCACCTCAGGATGCTAATATCCAAAACTTGACAGTTTCGCAGAACTTTCCCGGTTGGAGCAGCAGATCCTCGGCTGCAGCTTGTTGGCGCTGTCCCTCAAGCCAAATAAAAACTGCAAACTCCGAGCGCGCACTGAGCCTTATATAGAGAGGGAGACACCTCTTACCACGTCTCCTCCACGCTCCCCCCACAAGCTGCAGCTCGCTCTCCGAGACAGCTGTATGTACAGGCTGGTCCGGCCGCACAATAACGAGCCGCTTACTGTCGGGGAGGAAAGTGCATCACTAAATCAATGTGCGTCAAGATAAGGATAAAAATCAATTTAGAGAATTGGGCTTTGGGTTTGTGCGTGATTTTAAAGGACTAAATTAGCACCGGGGCATGTTCTGTAGTTAGTTCTGTAGACTTGAAACTGGTTCAAGCACGAACTTGTTTGTTTGAATTATATTGGGACTGGATCCAGAGGCGGGTCGTTACATTTACTCACATTACATTTGAGGCAAATGCCTCTTAAAAAGAGATGACGTCTCGTGCACCTGTTCAGTAGAATTATTTTAGTTTTTCTGCATTTTCATACCATTTTCTGGGAATTTTCTTTGTAAATATCACGATTTCCATATGAATTTATGTTTTGTTTCACACAATTTATGGCGTTATTGAAAATAAATCAGACCTTTTCGCTCAGTTAGCTACTCAGTACTCAAGTAGCCTACATTTTTCTCCAAATACCTTTTTACTCTTACTTGAGTAGGCTAATTGTTTAGGTCATACTTTTTACTTAAAATTATTTCAAAGTAACGTTACTCTTACTTGAGTAAATATTTTGGCTCTAATATTAACATAACCACCTCTGTGGAGATCTCACCCATTATAATAGACTATAAAGCCTGCCCTAACCCATCAACATTATGTATTAAAAATTATAAATTGATGTGAGTTAACATATTACAAAAGTAATGAGTTAATAAAAAATAAAAAAAATTCAGTAGTCTAAGAAATATAACATAGGCCTATTACTTAGCAACACAAAATACGGGAATAGCCTATTAGTCATTACAATTTCAGTAACTTGCCCAGCACAGGGAACTATACAGGCTTATAGCATTGCACAATTACTCATTGCTCATATTTGATGATTAAATTAGAGAGACTGTGTGTGCCAATACAGTACTTTTATACATTTTCTATGTAAAATTATGTGAAATCCCCACAGTGATTCACAACCTTGACTTCAAGTGTGTACAATCAATGTAGATCCTGGGCAACGTATTGATGAGCCTCTGTGTTTTTAAGATGAAATGTGGCCCTGCAACGCTCTTCAGCCGCCTAGGTCATCCCCATCTCCCTTAAAGATGCTCCATTCAACTTTTCATGTAAAAAAAATAAGTTGATAGTGCATAGTGTTTCTTTTATGATTTCACTGCTGATTGAACCACATGGTTCCTTATACATTCGATTACTATAATCTACCAGAAATCATAAAAAACCTTAAATAAAATTGATCCTGAAGCATCATAAAATCACCTGGATGGAAAGAAAAGACGCCAAGCTGACCTCCCATACCGCCGCTGGGTTAGTGAAAGGTCAAATATGCACGAATGTTAACTTTTTTTTAACATAAAAAGTTGAATAGTGCACCTTTAAGGTCTGTATTGTGTACTCTATAATACTATTAGTGGAAGTGGTCCTTGAGATTTGGTCACTGTTGAACTAAAGGAAAATACGAGCCAAGCAAACTTGCACATTAGGCCGCATTCCAATATTCAAACTTTGTTAGTGTGTGTGTTGCATTTTGCTTTAAGGAGCAGGTAGGACAGTTAAGGACAGTATTTGAATAAGAATACGAAATAAGAATAAAAGGGACGGTCCCACATTAGTTGCGTTACTTTCAGGACAAGTGGATAATCTGAAGGAAAGAAAAACAAATGTTTTGATTATAAAGGATGAGTCATCTGTGTTCGGGGTATATTTAAATTAAATTAAATTAAATTAAATTAAATTAAATTAAATTAAATTAAATTAAAATGCTGAGGACGTTTTTAAATGTCCAACCTCAAGGTGGAAGTCACAGCTGGACAAGGTTTATTTAATCCTTTAAAATTGTTTAAAACAATTATTTAAAACAAGCTTCCACAAGCTTCTCACAATAGTTGTCAGGAATTTTGGCCCATTCGTCCAAACAGAACTGGTGTAACTGAGCCACATTTGTAGATCACCTTGTGGCGTGCACGTGCCTTTTCAGCTCTGCCCACACATTTTCAACTAGATTAAGATCAGGACTTTGTGATGATCATTGAAAAACATTGACTTTTTATCCTTAAGCTACTTTGTAACCAGTATTGGCCATGTGCTTTTGGGTCATTGTCCATTTGGAAGACACATCTGTGCCCAAGCTTCAACTTCCTGGCTGATGTAATTAGATGATGCTCCAATATTTCCACATAGATGGCAACACTATTTTGTGAAGTGCATCAGTTCCTCCCACAGCATGATGCTGCCACTCCCATATTTCACAGCTGTGATGGTGTTCTCAGGCTTGCAAGATTGGTTAAGATAGTCCAGTGGTTAGTGCTCCTGCTTCACAGCTAGATGGTCCTAGGTTTGATTCTCACCTGGACAGGGCCTTTCTGTGTGGAGTTTGCATGTTCTCCCTGTGTCTGTGGGTTTCCCCTACCATTAGCACACGTAAAATAGGTTCTCCTCTGGGGGTCAGGACTCCCATGATCTCAGTGGGTTAAATAAAGGTTAACAAAAAAGTCCCCCTTTTCCCTCCAAACAATTACTTTTTTTCTTGTTAGACCACAGGATGTCTCCGGAAATGTAATATTAATAACACACGTATGTGAACGTGTATACACGGACACACGCTGCTGTGCTGATAAATGTATACACCATGGTATATTTTTTTCATTATTTTGCCCATTTCTCAAAGAATATGAATGAAAACACAAAATCTGTTTTCACCCATGGTCAGTGATGTTAAGCCATTTTTAGTGGGAAAAAAGGGTGAACTCATTTAAAATCACCATAAAATAAAATACCAAAATTAGTTCCCAATACCGTGTATTGCCCCCATAGCATCAGTGACAGCTTGGAATCTATAATCAAATGGAAAAGCAGCTCATTCTTCTAGGTTTTTGCATGAAGTGCACATTTGAGCTCGCCCCACAGTGGTTCAGTGATATTGAGGTCAGGAGACTGAGACAGAACACATTATATATACACACACACACATACATTTTTCCCTTCTTTTCTCTTTATAAATATGAACAGTTCAGTAATATGTGAACAATAATTGACTGATAACAGCTTGAGACCAAGAGGTTGTGTAATCTTTTGTAGTTTGGGTTTATTGTGCATATTGTGAGGGCTAGCTCTAGCATAAAAACGTAAGCTTTTATTTTTTTATTATTGTTGAGTTTAAATAAGCAGAGAAACAGTTTGCTCACAACTCCTCATTGGCAAAATGCTTTTTGCACAATCTTTTATTTTGAACAATAAACAAAATAGAATGCTTGAGGCTGAAAATTAAAGACAATATATATTCTTCAGATGTCAACAAATCCCCGCAGACAATTGTTAGCGCATACTGAAATGACATTATTGAAGCACTTCACCAGTAATTTACCCAACCAGCCATAAAAGATTGAGATCAAGTGCACAACAGAAGTCCATTGTTAAATTCTTACTTGCAGTTCTTTTTTGAAAAGCTGAGCATAAAATGCAAATGGTCAATGTCACAATTTGTGCAGAAGTGACAAAGCCAACTGTATTTTCAATAAAGGTAGATGTTTAAATGGCATGCAATTGCTGACTATGGGGAGTGTGATGGAATAATGACAATAATAAAGATCATGAATTAATGTTTAACGTAGTGAAAGGTGGACAGGCTCAAATTGTTTTCCTTTGGTTTTCCTGCAGAAGTCAATTAAGAACTACTACCAAAACAAACGCAAATAATTTAGTGCAATATAACAATGATTCCCATGCATCTGGAAATTAAAACTTGATTATATTAAAAGTGTAGAAACTCCACATTTACAGGGACCAACTTTTGAAAACTTTCAATTGAAGTTTAAGATATAGATGTAACAATCTTAGTTACAAATACTTAATTTGACATCTTTGTGTTAATACTGATCTCTAGACACTGGATGGAATTAGGATTGAAGCAATGTAAACGTAAAACAAAGAAATAAATTTCAAGCAAAAAAAAACTAATTTTATTGAGTGTTGTGCTTTAGCCAATGTCACTTCTTTCCGATACTAATTCAAATGCAAGCATATTTGTGATTGAATAAAGAGCATGGTAACATCAATGAAAAAATGAAAATCGTTTTAGTAATTCAAACAAAAAATAATCACAATCCATGGAAAATAAATGAATATATTAAACAAAAGCAAACACTATGTCCTCTTGTGCGCATGTCCCAGATCTTATGCAGAGAATACCACAGTTTGTAGTCCAACTTTTAGTTACTTTTGAGAGAAAACCACGAGTCAAGAATAAATGCAGTAATGTAATTTCAGGTACATTCTCCTTGAGTTTCATCTAGCCCTCACCACTGAGTGGAAAAGTGGCATGGCTGAGGACTAAACTGACAGGCCATGTCCACACAGAAGAACCCTAAGTGAAAAACACAATGGAAAATGTACATAGTAAACGAGAGCAGGTATGCAGTTGACTTGGGAGTTCTAATCCATTGCTTTCTCTCCAGTGCAAGAACTGAGTCTCAAACCTTGCGCAGTCCTTAGGACACAAATACGCTTTTAGTCAACTAGAATTTTACATTTTTATCCTCATTTGATATACTTCTACGCATTTGCAAAATATGCATTTGACAGTCACATCTTCAAATGTACACTTGCAGAAAAGTTTTAATTATTACCTGACATCTAAAGCGCTTTTTTAAGATGGTCTTTCTAAATCTAAACCAGGAAGCATACACAAATCTCTCAAACAAGAAAGCTGCTCAGTTTTATTCCCCCCATCTTGCTCCCTGCTTTTAATGGCTCAAGTTGTACCTACATCAGAAAATCGGAGATGGATAAGTGGGGGATGGCAGAGAACACAATCTGGCCTTTTGAAGAAGTGACTCATGATAATGCTGGTGCTGGGCCATTTCAAAGCAAACAGGCTTTAAAACTGCTGCAAATTCATCAAGACAACAGTTTCCTTGTGTAAAGGCAAACATTGATACCTCACATCCATAAAAAAAAAAGGTTCTCCCCAACCGTTTATTGGCAGCCTGTGGTAGATAGATCTTCATGTATACAAGTCCACTGCCCAAGCGCTGTGCTTGGTCAGAATAAAGTCTCAGGTGCGAACATAAAACTCTAACCTCACCTCGCTCTGGTCAACGGTCCTTTCACGCTGCAATGAATCAAATTGAAAAAAGATAAACAGCAGTGGAGTACAGAGAAAAGCAGTCACCAGGAGCTTTGTGTGAATGCAGCTCGATTCTCTTCAACAAAAAAAGTGTTGCAAAACCTGGTTGTTAAAAAAGCAGGCGGGAAGGAGGAAATATGCATGAAAACAAGTAGGGCAGTGTTCCTGTTCATTAGATTGGTGTGTGTTATGTAGATCTTCTGCATTTTGATTGCGTGTGGTGTGCATTATATTGGCGTATTGTTGCGTACTGTTTCTTGCAGGTGTTTAAGTGTCTACAGCAGGTCGACGCGGCGGTAGTACAGCAGGTAGGCAGTGCGCTCTGTAGTCTGCTTCACCACTTGATACTGGTTGATGACCTTCACAGCCTGGTCATCGATGCGCAGCCAGCCATTAAGACCAATGTGGAAGACATCCGTGGTGTAGTGACCGCCCGTCGCACTGTTTCCGTGGTGATAGACCACTAGTAAAAACAGAAATAAAATTGCAATTTCCATTATCCAAACTGGTATTTTCTAGTATACTGTAATGGACTGTAGGCGTGCTCAATACACCTGAATGTAAGCCGCACCAACTAAATTTAATAAGAAAAACTAAATGTAACATTATAGGCTTCACTAGTCTAAAAGCTGCAGGCTGTAACATGCGTCATCAGCACACTGAAAATACAGGACTTTTCTCACCGTGCGCGGACCACTTTTCCAAGAGAACAGTTGCCTACAGGTACATTTACTTATATAAAAACTTTAAGAATTTATAAATATGATAACGTGTGTTTAGTGAGACCGGCGTGGTTATTCCGCCCCGCCCACTTTTGCCTCTTTTTCCCTCGTCTCTTCTAGTAGAGCGCAAAGCCCATTCATTTAAAATGAGAACGAGGGAAAATATTTGCAGCTTAAATCTGATGTTTAGTTTAGTTTAAAATGTCCAATGTTCACATGCACCAACATGCCAACACTGCACCGTTTCTCTGTGTGGCCTAAAATCGGCTTTGTGTTCGTTTAGTAACTGATATTAATCTTGACTTCTCCAGTCCTATGTTATCCAATAGGAGAAAAGGGGCGGGCACAATTCATGGCGGCACAAACACGAACTTCCGGAATAAGGTGAAAAGTCCAGAAATTATAGTAGTTCTTATACCCACCAGCAAAGAGCCTGTAAGTTCTTTGGCCTTTCAAAACTTTACTGCGCACTCCAGAAGACAACAAATCTGGAAGAAAAAAAAGAAATTAAATTATAAAATATATATTATTGATTATTGATTAGTATAATATTATTTACCTTTGCTAATTTCCAGGTCAACGGGGTAATCGATAATCTTTGTTAGTTTCTGACAACCTCCAGTCTTTTCAAAGACAAATCTTTTAAGGTGAAGCACCAAGACAGGTGGCAGCTCTTCCAATGTTACCCTCCGGCTGATCTCGATCTAAAGAAACAAAAATGAGCTAATGACCTGCTCACATCGGTATGTGATCTCAGGGTGCAATACAAACCAATGCTACAACACTGAGCATTGTTATATTCTCGACTGAATTAGAAAACATAATGCAATACCTCTTGCTTTGTTTTTGAAGTGTATCCTTGGACAGATTCTCGGGCCACCAATGTTTCCAAAGCCTCCTGGACAGTGCGTATCTTTTCTGACTGAATGTCTAACTGCAGAGTGAAGAAAGGCTGAAGCGTGGCCGACTCCTTTGAGTTTTGTTGATAAACAACCGACCTAAAAAAAAAAAACAATGACAGAAACATGTAAAAAAATATACATAGAAAAAACGAATTCAACAACAATTATGACTTCCATTAATGTTATTTTTAGTGGGAAATCTGTTGACACTGAAGCCGCCATATTGCAAAAAAAAAGTTACAGTTACTATTGTACAACAATAGCTGTTGAAAGATCCCAAAGGATCCACAAGCTGGAGAGCTGGACGATGGCCTAAATCCTTATGACTATTTGTTGCCTTTAAACAAAGTCTCTATTAATCTAACAATATTAATTACAAAAGTAAAAATTATATAAAATATGCTCACATTTGCAAGCTGATCCTCAATTGAGAGGCGTCTGTCACACCTGTTAATATCTAACAGGTGCCATATATCTATCTCAGCTTGATCGAGGACACCAAATTATGGTTTTCCAAATAAAATGTATATGCATTTTCTCGATGTGCACCAAATTATTAAAGCAGTACTAAGTAACTCATGCCCCTTGAGTCCATAAGCGCCATAGCAGGTGTCGTAGCATGTTGCAGTTTTTTTACTCGTTAATTGTCTGTGAGAGTAAATACTACGCTGACAGAAAAGACAAAGAGAGAGAGGGATATTGTGCATCCAATTACACAATGGAGATATTTATTTTCACTCAAACTTGGCTGTAAATACTGTTTAAGTGGTGCTAGCCCACAGTTAGCTTTGCCAGTTAGCCTGTGAGCTTCTTCTTCGGGATTCTATTAGTGTGTATTGGTGGCTCTGACCTGGAGACAGCCAAGTTGCAATTGTGGTTTTCTGGCCAGACACACCAGGGGGAGATGAAAAACCCCTCGATCATCCCATTAACACTCCTATTACCCCCAGAGGGACTACAGAAAGGATTTATTAAGGTAAACAACTTACTTAGTACTGCTTTAAATAATGAACACATTATTTACTTATTCAGGACAGTGCACGTTAATGAACATGGGACTCGTGCATGTAAACAAGCCATCCATTGTCCTGCATTCTCAAAAACAGGCTCATAGCCAGTCCTTTTTGTCCTTTTAAACGAACAGGTTTCGTAGGAGGAGATTGAGCAGCCATGTTAACTTCCCAGACCACTCGGGATCATCACAATGAACGGGGCTGAATGGAACATCGGTTATCTGTCTCTTACATCTATGGGTGTGAATGAATAATGATTTATAGTAACACATGCTTGTAAAGCACAATACAAGTGTAAGCCATTACTAGGCTGAGCGCCATCAGGGCTGGTGGGGTTCTTTAAATCGAAGCACTCGCATCCCCTCAAACATACATTAACAAACTCCACTTGTCGTACATGTTCCATCACCACCATCACCATCCTAATCATCCTCATCATCAAGTTACAGAGGTTTAAATAAAATAAAAAAATAAAAAAACATACCTGATGTGTCCACCAAATATGTTAGTGATCGGTGTACGGACAAAGTCAGCTTGTCGAGTGATTGAAGTCTTGTTTCTAGGGCCAACCTGTTCCCACTCATCTTCACTCCCATCTTCCTCCTTATCAATATCATCTTCCTCTACACCTGTTTGAGTGTCTGGCCCATTGGGCGCGGGATCTTCTGCTGAGCAAAAACAAGATGTCAGCCACCAAAGGAAGTTAAATTTAAGTTTTTTTATTTACCAACATTTTAATAATGACATATACAAGTTATACACTATATAGCTTACCGTTTTCCTGAGGTGAGATAAGCTTTTTCAGAGCAAGCATCTCTTCATGTAGACCATTGAGAGTGAAGCCAAGATACTCCTCTGCATCTTCTTGCCGTCCCTGTAAAGAATTTAAGAATGTCTACTCTTTCAAAACTATTTTGTGCCAAACATCGTGTACAACTGAGAGAACAGCAGATACAGGCCTGATATCAATCATAGACATTTATTCATAGTCATGTAATTCATTAAAACTTTCTTAAAGCTGCCCTCAGCTATTCCATTTTGCCGAACTGGAATGGTTGCATTCTAAGCATCACTCGATGCACCGAAAAAGCAAGTTAACTTTGTCCTGCCCTTGCACCATGTTAATACAAACATATGCAGGGATGTCAAATGTTTGAAGCAGCAGACGCAGCAACAGTTAACGGCCAACAGAGTTTAGCCTTACGACAGAAGCTAACATCTGACCGACCTGTTCTGATGCAGCAGAAAGCCTCATGAAATATCCAACATCTACAGTGAGCTATTGAGGTCTTTTTATTTATTTATCTTTTATAAAGAACGCCAGGGGAAGAGTATAAGGCGTACAAGGGGGCAGAGCAGGGTTCATTACTCCCCTATTGTCGTAAATAAAAAATAAATTAAAAAAATCTAGTACAGCAGAGGGCAGGTTTAAAGAACACATGTTCCAAAAACAGAGGTTACTATTTACCTTTAAAAAAAAAAAAAGAAGAAAAAACAAAACAAAATTACCTTCTCAGAAAGACTTGACTTGATGAGCGTAAGAAGTCTGTAAATGTATGTTGGCTCAAAGGGTGCACCGGGGCGGATGTCTTTCACAACTTTGTCACCAGCTGTCCCATAAACACAAGAAACATCAGATCAGATCTAATAATTCTCAAGGTTAATTAAGTTGTTTAATTGGTTACCTTGTTGCTTGGTCTTCGATGGCACAGGCATGTTGTTGAACTCGTTCACAAGCCTTACACTACAAGAGAAACATGCAAGTCTGTCAATACTGGAACATTTAAACAAATATACGAATATAGGTGAACTTACAAGTTGTCCATCATAGGTGTGGAGGTACATGGTCTCTGTGTTTCATTATGCAAAGGAATGGACTTCATAAGGTGGTACATGGGTGGGCAGGCAATTAGGGCCTGTAGAGTCTGGGCATTTGGAGTCAGGAACACCAACATAACAATGTTTTTATACAAACATCAATTAATCACAGTGTAGAGTTTTGTTTAAGGATACAGCATTGATATAGCACCAGTTTCCCTTGTTGATCAGTCCTCTTGGCTGCAAAGATACTGGTTTATGTATCAACTTCACATTCTCAATAAGTTCTGGGGATTCAAAACAAATCATCTCAAACACGCATTAAGATAAAGTACAGGTGCAGCAATCAGTTTAACCTTTACATCCGTGATTCTAAAATAAAACTTCTAAAACATGTTTTACAGTACTGTTTCTTCTTCCATTCAGCCACTCAAGAGAAGACCATGTGTGACTATCTGAATAAAAGAGGAAGTTTATTTACCACGCCTAGGAAGGGAGCCAGTCATTGAATTACACAGTTCCCATGGTAACGTGGATTTAAGATTTAACATAAAGCAATAATATGTAAAAAAATATATATATACATGAACCCATCATTTGAACCTCAGCACTCCCCAGTAAAAATGTTTCTGAATCTCTGTTGAACTTTCCTGTGTAAATAACGACCTAATAAAAATAAAAACAGTTTTGATGTGGGTAAAATGCTTTAGTGGCAAACAGTAATCTAGTGGAGGTTTTTACTAGTTCTGTAAAAACATTTCAGATACAGCACTGCCACCTAGTGACTGCATTCTTTAACACAGGTGCAAAGTCAAATCATCGGGTGACTGATGATCTTATTTGTGTTTTGCAGTACATTTAGCACGCTCTTGTAATTGTCAAGCCAAGACTGCAACATTCATCAACAATCTCAATCACTACAACGCGGCAAAACAAAGTCATAACACTCGTCTTTTAGCCCCCACCTGAACCAAGCGAGTTTGCTCCAGTTTGACTTTACCCAAATCGAAAAGCTTCTTGAAAAAAGCTTCTTGAAAAACAGGCAATAAAAACGTGAAAAAAAAACAAAAAGTGATGAAAGAACAAAACAGGTGAGCAAAACTTGTACAAAGCAAGCAAAAAAGGCTAAATAAATAAATAAATAAAACGAGACAAGAGAAAGTCTTGGATCAGTTTTGTAGGTCTGAGCCTTCAAATGAGGCGTCATCCTGGCCTACAGGCTGTAAGCTCCAGTTGAGGAGCTTTTAGATTTGCGTAAAGTTGAACTGGAAAAAATGTGCTCGGTTAAGGTGGGGGTTAAGAGGTTAAGTTCCGTATACCTGCAAGTTTGGGGGCCATTGGATCTTCAGATACATGAACAGGCGTTTCCTTGACTTCCCCTACTTTCTCTTGCTGCTCCGGTGCAGTGGGAGAAGAAGGGACAACTACCTCCATCACATTTTTAACCTCCACAAAAGCCTGAGGTCCACCAGGCAGAGGTTTGGAGTTATGGAAGAGGCTTGCCCAGGATTTTGGGCGACTGGTAGTAGGTGCAGTAGGAGCCGCGGCCACATGGCCCTGATCTGTCACTGCGGGCAGAGCAGAGTCTAACGCAGCAGGCCGCACCTCCTCACTATTCTCACAGTCCAATTTCTGTCCCTCTGTTCCCACAGGGGTATCGGGCCCTGGAAGCCCGTTGGCCATGCCACTGTTCACAAGTCTGTGCTCCTCTGGTTCAGTAGCGGCAGATGGGTTAAAGGGGGGAGGACTGGGCTGAGTAGCCAATGAAGAAAGTGGTGATTTGGAGAGGGGGCTTTTTTGTCCATCTGCAAGTTCTGAGCCCTGTGGATCCAAATAGTCCTGCTGCGGATCAACAGTCCTTTGTGCCTCTATCGTCCCTCTGCTTTGAGAGGATGACGAAGAGGAAGAAGTTGCAACATTAGACTCTGATGAAGAGCCTGCTCCACTCACTAAGTCCAAAGAAGAGTCATCAGGGCTATCACAAGTCCTCTGACAGGAAGTTGATTCTGGGGCTACTGCAGCCACTGAAGATCCTGTGGACACAGCATCAGGACCAGAAAGTTCTTCTCCTGACAGTGCTTTACTGTCCACGTCCTCAGCACTGTCATGCAGGAGGCCAAGTGCATGTCCATTCACCATTACTGACATAGGGGCTCCATCTGGTCCACTACTACCAGAGGAGTCCAAATAGCTGTAGTATCCAGGCGGACGCTTTTTCTTTTTCTTTCTCTCTCGCTGTCCAAGGGCACCCGAGACACCGTCCATGTCTTGGCAGACCTGGTGATTACCGAGGCTCGAGATGTCAGAGTCCTGACCATCGAGCGAGTTGAAGTGTCCCCCATCTGGGACATCGGCTGTGTGTGGAGTAGTCAGGGGAAGCTTTGGGGTGGTTTGAGAGCCCAGGATGAACTCTGGAGCCTGAGGGTTGAGGTTGCTGGACACCTTGTACAAAGGATCATTGATCCCGAGCGGCTTGGAATCAATTACCTCATCAACACCAAACTCAATGTGCTGATAGTCTTCTGCTGCAAACAACATTATGAACAATTAGACACAGAAGATTATATGTTTCAATAAGGCTCTAGGTACAACTCTAAACCTTGCCATGTTTGTTAAAAGAAATTCAAGTTATTATCTCTTCCTATAAGACTAATTTCTCTGGAGAGAAATGCACATTTACATTCAATTAATGAACATGGCAAGACAATTCAATATAATAAAATCAGTCTTTCTTAGTCATGGATTTCCATCATTTCAAAGTAAATCTAAAACAATGTCACAGAATGAAAAAATGGACAGTCATTGAACTTTTGATTCAGTTGTTAAAGCACAATGTTATTTTGCAATGAGGTGCAATTTGAGAATGTGAACAGAAAAACAAGGCATTAGTAGTGCAAAACAAACAAAAAAAATCAAGTGACTTTATAGAGGATCGAGCCGATTGGTAAAGCCACTAGAAAACCCTGATGAGCAGCAAGGTTCAAGAAATAGACAGCACAGTCACAACCTCTCCAGCGATTAGATAGTTAGTATTATGGCCATTAGCCTCATTTCACTTAATACACACTTTATTTGGAAATGTTCTGATCAATTTTATAAGTTATCCATCTGTTAACTATCATGTCTACAATACAAATATTGAATATTATTGTATTTTCTATAATTTGTAAAGTACTGTATGCAAAGAAGAACCTAATAATAGCATGCAAAGCTACAGATCTAAACAAAAAGCTAGAAAATATAGCAAGGTTTAGAAAGCCACCAGTTTTTGAAACCTGAAATTTTAGATTATAGCAAACAGGTTGTCAAGCCACAGCATGTCGAACTCCTCAACTCACCACAAACCTGCAGTCCCATTGACTCCATAATAAAAGGTACAGCAGGAGTGCAGTAACTTCCTAAATAATCAATACAAACCATGTTAAAGTATTAACGGCACATGAATGTGCTCTGCAATATACCCATGCGTGTATAATAGGGCTGAATGATTTTAGAAAAATATATGTATTGGTATTGTAATATTTTTTTCAGAACACAGTGCACATTTTACACATTAGGTTGCTTTAACTAAAAACAAGAACTATAAACTGACTACACACTAACGATTAGCAGGAAACTCATGTATTCAGAGCAGGATTGTAGAGCTCTAAACTACTGGTTAGGGCAGATTATTTTACATAGAGTTTGAATATTTCGTTCTCTGCAAAAGAGAACCATCACATAAACCAAGTGTGCACTTCATTAAATTACAATTACAGAAAGCCCTACTGTGATTAATACGTGTTATAACAAATTCGGTGGCTTTCAATTGATTGGAGGAAATGTTTTAGCAAAGAATCCCCCAAAATTGCTGGCTTTCTGAAATGGAGCTGGAACTATGATGAAGCAGTCAAACAAAAAGTATTGTTACATTTTATGTGCAATGTACATACCTGAAGACTGACTAACACAGGAGACTTTGTCATTGAATGGAGGAAGCTGTAGAGACAAAGAAAAATGCTATTGACAGGGGCCGAAAGACACACCGCTCCTCCTGAGTTAAGAATGTTATATATATATATATGACAAATATCTTACCTCTACAAAGCATCGTGGAGAAACAAAAAATTGGTTTATTTCATCCGGGCTGAATTCCCCAAAGATGTACTGCAAGAAAGACAGCAAAACGTATTAAGTATCCATCCATCCCAACTGAGCAGAGCAAAGTTTTGTGTGCAGAAAACACATTGTTTTGGGGGTTTATTTAACACAATAAAGACCAACCACCTGAGTGACAACATATTAAAAATACAAAACCCATCAAGAATATTAGACCTGGGCTCAATGGGCACTTTGTTAATCCCTGTAAAATCAACAGTGAAACGTGAAAGGTAAAAAAGGAAAGTGCAACTCAAGCATATGTAACTCTTTGCAAACAAGGCCTCATGAAGGTCCACAATGCTGAAACGGCACTAAAGGCGACAAACAGCCAGCTCTAATCCAATGACCACAGGATGGCTAATACAATCACAACAGAAAGAATGTCCCTTTGGCTGTTTTCTGCAGCAATGCCACATGCACCATACTTGAATTTAAGGTGGTATGTTAATTAAATGCAGAAAATATCATAAAATAAAACTTGGGATAAGGCCAGCACAATTGTGCCCGTTTACTAAATTGGAGCGCAGGGTTAAAAATGGGCAACATGAGCAAGGGCAGAGGTACAAAAGAAAAAATCCATCTATCACTGTAAATAAGGTCAGACGAGAATGAATGAAAAGGCAAGCCTGCGCCTGCACAAAGATGTGTGGTGTAGTAATAGTGCAATAAAATTGTGTTAATCGTATAATAAAATAGTACAATATGAGGGCGTCACCTTAGTGTTAGCACTACGTGCAGGGCCGTAGAAAGAACAAAACAATAAAACCACTTTATTTAAGACGAACACTACAGCTGAATAGGGAAAAAAACTCAGAGACATTTGTTTGAAAGTTTTGCTGTAGATTACAAATACAATAAATGTACTGCACATTTTCATATAAAAAATGTGTCATGCTATGCATGAAATTGCCTTAATTGCTTAATTTTTCAGGATAAAATCTGTATAATGAATGACGATAGGTCTACATTTTATAGTTTTATTAAGTTAAGTCTGAGGGGATATTTCATATCTTGTTTTGTTTTTAAATAAGCTCGCTTTGAATTTTGAGTTTCAAAACTCAATAAATAGGACTAGGAATTAGATATTGAAAAATAAATTTAAAAATTCAAACATTTGGAATTTGTGAATGGATAAACGTGGGAAACATGGCAAGGAGCAGCAAAAAATCCTAACGTTGCAATTTAGGGCGAGTGTGCTCAAGGCATACCGGCACTCTGATAAATATGAGAAAAGTATGCTGGGGCTTTTTTTTTTTTTTTTTAACATTGCACTTAATAAAATAAAACACACACACAATATTGTAAATGTTCTATTCACTACAACTAAAATTGTTTTGAAAGCTAAGCTATATTATGAATAAATAAAAAATGAACATTTCCTGTGTCACAATTATTGGCACCCATTTAGACAAGTAGTTTTTGCACAGGGACAAGGGAATCAAAACAACCCTCAACCATCCCAGTCCCACCACCAAAAAAACTGGGTAAGAGTTAAATTGGGTTCTTTCCCATATCACGATTGCCATATGACTATATGTCTTTCATCAAAACTGTCTGTTTTTCGCTGACCACAACACCCATCTAATTTCTCCAATTTTTGAGCAATCACTTTAGTTTGAATTTGGTTGAGTAGGGGGTTCCTTCTGGCAACTCAAAATAAACAGTGGAGATGAGAGTGATGACTGGTTGTTCTTAATGAAGACTTCCTGATACCAAGACCCAAATAACTTTAGAACCATCCTTCAGGCAGGGAGCTGAGAAAAGTTAGACACACATCTTTTCCAGGTTATTTCACACAATGTGTGACCTCATATCCCACTTTATAAGCCCACAAAACAATAAGTTAAGACTCTTTTCTTCATGAAAACACCTACACAGATTGAAAAGACATTAAGAAATATGTTTTCAATCTGTTACATACCGTGTTAATGTAAATTGTTACTGTGCTCCATTTTGCCTTTGGCTATTTAGAGGTGGGAATCTCTGGGTACCTCATGATTCGATGCTATACATGGCTCACGATACTGCGATAATCCATATATATATATATTGCACAAAAATAATCTACGATACATCAAGATTTTTTGGAACATGCCATTTTTAACATTTATTTTAACGTACTACATATTATTCATCATATACATTTGCTCCATGTGCTTTGTACCCCTATTCTAAAATAAATTAATAAATTATGCACAATTTACTGAAAATTGATCTACTGATCTGTCAGTGACTTCATTTACATTTTAATAAAGAAGAAACCATTGTCTTATTTCAAAAGGAATAAATCAACCCCTAATTTATCATATTTATACTTATAAAAACTATCATAAAAAGTAATATTTGTGTGACAGTGTTCAAGTGCTTAAATCTGTAGTGCCCTCTATTGGCATCACTACTTGATCATCATTGGCCTCTCTTCATTGAAAATTGTGGAGCACTGCCACCTCATTAATATTCATGTCATTATAAGTATCGATTTTGGAACAAAAAGTATTGGTATGTATCGTCCTGTCACACTCCTAATTTAGAGTTTGCATTGTTAGTCTTATTGGTGCTGTGATAATTTTGGTTATATTGAAACATAAACTGTCCCCGTAGGGACATTTCTTTTGTGATTCAAGTAGTGACGTAGAGGCTAAAGGTCGTCATCCCCTGGACTGGAGGTTTAAACCATTGTACATATCTTTATTGGTCGGGGAAAGCAGAGCACATGGGGTGAACATGGGGTGAACTTGCAAACAGAAAGACCCCACCCAGGACAGAGCCCGGAACCTTCTTGCTGTGAAGCAACTGTGCTAACCTCTGAGCCACCATGCGACCCATTTAAAAATCTAGCTATTGGTGCGATTTGTTTATTTGTGTAATCATTGACTGATGTTTTAGTATTACCAGCCGTTATGCCCGTTGGGGCGTGTGTAGCTTGTCGCTCTATCTTTGGAGAGTAAGCCAATAGAAAGTCGGCATTGCAGCCATCAGTGTGTGAAAGCATGTGGGCCATTGAGCTTTTCCTTCCTGAACCCGTTCATTCAAATTACCTGAATAAATAAAACATTCTGCATCATAACACTTCTGGTTAACTTTATAGACTCCTTCTGTATAATTAATTTCAGAGATGAGCCATCCCACATGACACCTAACTTCCTGTGAAATTACAGCAAATTAGCCGCTTAAGTCACAAGGCAAACATATGCTGCAGAAGAATGTCATTTACCAGAACGAGAGCTACATGTAAAACACTTATAACGGTATGATTGATATTGTTTTGTGTTACATGAAGGCCCAAAATGTCGCATTTAATATTTAGCCAACTCGCTAGCAGGATGACTAAAGTATAACCACACACCTGTATGTAACGACCAGCCCAGCCACGACCAAAATAAGTGTTTGTGTAATCTATTAAGTGGTAGCAATTACCATAAATGCCAGAGCGCTGTATCACAACACCGCTACTTTTATTATAGTTCCTTGTAATATGGACAGTGCCATTTGTGACATATGCGCTGGGCCAGGGCCCGAGCAGGTGGGCCATGCACACACGCAGCACTTTTCAGTGTCACTTAACGATTATACATCGGAGGAAAAAACACTCGACAGTCTTAAGATTTTACACTTACGTGTCGTGGTACTTTGATTCATTTCGCTGAACGGAAGTGTCATACATTTCCTAACAATCCCAAATAGTGCATCAGACCGATTTGAATGAAGGGACGCGGGGCCTGTTAGCTCCACACTGCTTGGTGCACTTAAGCTTAGGGGGGCATTAGCCAGCACTTTTCTGTACTTAACATTTCAATGACACGACTAACCTGATGTTTCCAAACACGCAGCGATTGGGGCTACATTTGTAGTGTTGTCTTGTATCATCAAATGACGTGATGTTGCAAGGCATACATGGTGTCTAGGGCTTACCCTTAACGTTACAAGGCAGAACACGGCTCTTGTTTTGCAAGCTAATATTAGCCAGTTAGCATAGCTACCTGGTTGCTGTGAGAAGCCATGCTCCCGGTGTGATTTTCTCTTCTCCACTGACAAGACGAAAACTCTCCCGGGAGGAAGCTGTGGGTCTGTGTTGTTAAATACAGGAGGTCTATTTCGACGCCATTATCATTTCCCAATGATGTCCTGGCAGTTGCAGACGATGAGCCATGCAATGCATCAGCATTTCATGCTGCTCGCAATCCCATCAGCGCCATTTCTGTCTGGCATTTCCCTCGCCTGCTACAAGCAGCGCGGTCGGCTGGAGAGCAGCGTTAGCTCGGAACGAGGTAGCAACACTTCCGAGAGGACTGGCAGTAGTTTCACAGTAAAAGCTCCTTTCGCAAAGAGCAGCAGGTTGCAGACTCAGAGCCATTAGCTTATAGTATATTACCGTAACGTACGTGGTTCTTAGCTGTGTGAATTTGCAAATTGTTTATAATCCATTTGAGCCTATATCCAGTGGGTTTTCAAAGTAAAAGAAAACACGTAATTTATTTGTGTCGCCTTAACATTTCCGCTTTGCATGGAGCAATGTGTCAAACTATTAACAGCAAATTGATTGTAGATAATTTGTGGCCTATAAGTTATGTTAAAGATAAAGGTTGCCCACAGTGGTCTGTGGGTCTTAGTGACACCCCATGTGACACCCCCGCCACAGTTGCCAGTAGCCTGTGGGCGTGGTCACACAGGTGATTTTTTGTTTTGTTTTTTTTAACCTCCACAGGTGATTTCAAAGCAGGAAGCAAAGCACGGTCGGTATTTTAGCGTTAAAACCCACCACCGTGTGCATTCTTGGTGCAAACTAGTGCAAGCGGGTGCTACACTAGTGTGGTTAGGATATATAGACCTTCACTTTGTATTCTTTACTTGCCTAGTCTTTTTTATTCTTTATACAACGAATATAAGATGCCAGAAAGAGGAAGGCAACACCATGGGGACGATGCTCTGTCTGCTCAGGACAATTACAGAGACCGACACAACACTAGAGACCATTATGAGAGGTCCAGAAGCACAGGCAGGAGTCATGAGGAAAGAGGGAGAGGTTCTGCTGGTGACAGGCGCCCCAAACCTGACAGATACAAGGAGACACCTGCTTTCATAGAGCACCATCAAGCCCCCTCAACACTGTAAGAGCCTGCTGCCAATAGGTCTACATCATTTTATGGAAGCAATTCTTTACAGTTTTCTTTAAGTGAATAGGTTACATTAATTTCAATATATATATTATGTTTTTGGTTCTTGTGTGTTTTCTTGACCACATGTATGTTTTTAGACCCAGAGAAATGTCAATGAATCAGTCTGGAGAGGTTTATAATGAATCACGCCACAGACCAGCCCTCTTCAATATCAGGTACATCCCAACGTCTCGAGGTAAGTTGAGTAATGCAATAACCTAGATTCAGATTCACCACCTTTAAGTGGATATGTATATATATGTGTATATATATATATATATATATATATATATATATGTATGTATATATATATTTATTAATTTATATTCAACAGTAAGCCAGTGGTTCTCAAACCTTTCACACCATAAAATATCATGTCAAAAATAATGTCTAAATAATAAAAACACCTTACTTAAATTGCAGTTGACCGTGTATCACTTGAAGAAGCCCACGTTTGAGAACCACTGCTGTAAGCTAGTATGCTACTCAAATTTAGTTTGTTTTACCATTCAAACTTAATGTGTATTTCAATCTTCACTTTGCAGGGTTGTGCCAACTCATGGAAATTTTTGTGAATCTCCTCATAATTATCTGTGCTGGTATACCATATAGCAACAATGGTGGCTACCGTGATCTGGCCAGTCTAGGAGGGGTCTACGCCTATCACTTTGGTGGAGCTAATGCGTTCACTGGAGCAGATGCCGACAGGGTGAAAGAGCTGGACCGGTTGTTTCATCAGCTGAAAAGGCCTCCATACATCTTCACTATGGCCTGTGCAGGATGCGTGATGGTGTATGCCTCTGTGATGCTAGGTTTGGGAGTTTTCAGAGTACCGTACCGCTTGCCTCCTGTGCTGCTTGTTGAGGCTCTACTTAACTTTCTCATTGGTTTAGGTTATATCCCAGCTCTAGCCTTTTATTTTATTAAACTGCAGGAGACCTACAATAATTCAATTTGCAAAGACAGAGAACAAATGTACAAAAGTAAAGGTCACAAAGGATTTGAATGCCAATTTCATGGTGCAGATATTGCAGGAGGTCTCTTCGCGGTGGTTGCGGTTTTTGTCTTCATCTTTGGTGCTGTGCTGGCTGTCAGGGCTTTTAGGAAAGTGAGGGAGCTAAAGAGCCATCAAAGAAATGAGAACAATATCTAGTACGCTGAGCAATCAACAGATCATACCGCCTTTGCTACACCTGATCCCGTCAGATCCTGGAAAATATGCAGGGTAGGGTCTGTTTGGTACTTGAATGGGAGGCCGCCATGGAACACCAGGTGGCTGTAGTGTGTGTTTGTGTGTGTGTGTGTTTGTGTGTGTGTGTGAATGAGTGGTTGATGGTGGTCGGAAGGACGGATGGTGCAGATTAGCCGCCTTGGTTCCAACAGTCTACCCCAGGGGAGCTGTGGCTATATACGTCGCTCATTACCAGAGTCAATAAACAATGCACAAAATTGTAAAGCAACTTTGAGCGTCTGAAAAAGCGCAATATAAGACTAGTGCATTATTATTATTATTATTATTTACTTTTAATATCCTTTCATCCTGTGATTTATGTTTTTCTTACCGTTTACACATTTATACCTTTTGTTTTGATTTTGCAGATCATGCATTTGCATCGAGTCTACATTTGAACTGGTGGACTGTAATATTGTACAGATGTATTTTATACCATTTTAATATGTTTATTATATAGCTGACCCCTACCACATTAAAGGAACTGAAAGTAGGAAAAAGAACTGTAAAAAGTGTTTTTATTGCTACTTGGCTTTGTTTTAAAACATACTGATTTCTCAGACTTTATAACAGCAGCATTTTTTAAATCCTACTAATTTTGTTTAAGAACTTTAAATTCAAATAATTCATGCTTATACCCTCTAAAATGTCAGTAATACACAATGATGATTGATTTTAAGGGTATGTTTTACTGTTTACTGCATTTGTACTTCAAAAGTTCTCGGTGTGATAAACGCATTTTTAAATAGAGAAAAGAGGGAAATAGAAATTGTCATGAAGTACAAAAAATAAACGGTTTATTGTCAACTAAAGAAACAAGCATTTCTACAAAATGGTGCAAAAAAAGTATCGGTGTCATCAACAACTAGTGGTCAAAGTGGTCACGTGAAGCATTATCAATGAGCCATCCAAATTCTTAGGATTACACTCAGTCCATTACTCCAGAGCGTGCATACACATGACAGTGATTGACTATTTTGAGCTCTTTTAAAAGCGCAGTACATGGTGTATTCAAATGCACAAGCCCCATATGGCACAGATAACCCGTGATAAACCAACTCCACTTGATAATTGATGGCAACATGTTCTCGGTGTATAGCACTTTTCCTTTGTTGACCTGCAACCCAATAAGTAGGATAGACACTGATCAACCGACATGTGTCCTGCTATGGAAATATGCTATCTATGGACAGAAATACATTTTCAAAACCAAGTGACTGCATAGTATCACTTCATGAAGATCAATAAGGCAAGACAGTAATTTACTCAGTCTCAACGTAAAATAGCAAATCTTGCAAACACAATTTTGTTACACAATTGCTTACACACAAATAATATGGTTGTCAATTTGCATATTTGTAGAAATATGTCATTGTGCCTTTATATATGTCATTGTGCCTTTTATAAAGGCAAAACATTTGCTATTTTTTTCTGAAATCAATAAATTTATTGTTTGTCTTATATAGACACTTAAATTGAACACTTCTTTACACAATGTTGAAGAGAATAAAAATGACATTTAACAATTTTCAAATTTACTGTATGTGTAAAATGTAACATGGAAAAGATGAAGTATGTGAAGCTTTACATCTAAATAGATTTATGTATGAAAAAGGTTTCAACAGTTTAACCATATCTCTCGTTCTATTGGCTTGGTATTCATAGGCAATAGGTGATTATGTTAGCGCATCGGAGGCTAGTGGTCTATTCACCCTCTCTTACTACATTTTAAATACACACATTTTCTAATCTATATAATAGAGAAACTCATTGAGACACACACTGTATATTAAGGCATCACTCTGGATTACCACACATTAGTGTGGAGGACTGATAAGGACAAGCAATTCTGAACTGGACTTGATCGAGTCACAAGTAAGCGGAACTAAGTGTAAAGTATTAAGGCTGAACAGAACTCCATTCACCATACGTTTATGCTCAACTAGTGTTTAT
Organism: Gobius niger; assembly: GCF_951799975.1. Classification (NCBI taxonomy): domain Eukaryota; kingdom Metazoa; phylum Chordata; class Actinopteri; order Gobiiformes; family Gobiidae; genus Gobius; species Gobius niger. The sequence continues at coordinate 23,799,174 of NC_136855.1, read as the reverse complement.
ATTAATCATCACTGGCTTCACTGTAAGAGGTTGTTTACCTTTTGGCACAAAGCAATGTTTTGAGGAAAAGATAAAACAAGGCATCAATAGATGAATTAAAATATTATTAAATAATTAAAATAATATCGAAATATGCAAATGGGGAGATTACAGTGGAGGAGATAAAGTGAACATTGTAAAAAAAATAAAACAACCCCTTTCTACAATTTCAAATGTAGTCTTGGCCATATAGGAAAGATAATTTAATGTTGGAAAAAAAAAATGTTAATCATAAATTGTAAAGACAATGACGTCTTTATTTTCAAAGAAGCAGTAATGTTGTCTTCCCTTTCAACTGCATCCGTAATACACTCACCCAATTATATCCCTTAGATGGGGTTTTAAATCATAGGCACTTTTCAGTGTGAGTTTTTAGATAAAGTGCTACTCTTTGGGACCTGGGTCCATTCGGAAGAAATCTCTTACAGAAGCTTTGAAATTGTGAGAGGGTCTTAAAGGGAATCAGTGCAGACGCTAAACATGTACAACATCTAATTTCAAGGCCCGTTCAAGTCTGAACACCAGACCATTTTCCTTTACTACTGTATGTCATTAAATGAAAACTCAGTTCTTCTTACTTGCTTTTCTCTGCATTCAATTCTTGAAGACGGTCCTCCATTGGTTTCGCAAAGCAGCTTCATGTTTTTAATTGTAAAATCCTACATTTTAGTTGAGCAGTAGCAGTTTTCATTTCATTGGCACAATACCTGCTTGAATAAAAAAATGATTCAAGACAGTTCAGTCAGGTGCAGCGCTCAGCCCTTGAATGGCTTACTACAGGGCTGTGTCAAACACTTCCTGCTGTATTAAAGGGGTGGGGCCAGGAGCCGGAACCAGGGGTGGTATGAATGCAGAGGCGTGCGGCTGGTGCCACACAGAGTTATTAAGTGAAGAAGTTATAGATGCCGTTGAAAGGCATGACACTACGGGGGTCTGTCCTTTTAGCTGCTCTCGGACCTCCTGTTCCAGACAAGGTGGTACTATAAGCTGGTCCTCTGGGTCCTGCTGTGCCGGGGCTGTAAAGTAACCAGACTTCTTCTTGGGGGCCTCCAGTGCCACTTCAATGATGTTATGACTATCCTCGGGTGCAACAACGGAACCATTACACAGTTTCTTTCCAAAAAAGCAGGATGTGGAAGGGGACCTTTTGAGGTCTGCAATTTCTCTCCCACAAACAGCCATTAGGCAGCCGTTTGTCGCGGATACTACAACACTGTTCTGATTACACATTTTATCATTCTTCTCTAAATGCTCGAAGCTGTCTGGAGCACCAGAACGTAACTGGAAAGCACAACAGTGAATGTCTACTTCAACTTCCAACTTGCTGCCGTTTGAGATTACACCCTGAACTGGAGTCTCGTCATCACTATCTAAGTTGTTGACTGACTGATGATTAGAGAAAGCAGTGCATGATGGCTGCCTCTGCAAGATAGCAGGGAGCTGGTTAGTTGATCCTGGCACCATGATTCCACACAGAACAGTGGCAGGGTGAATACTGCACCTCCTCTCAGAGCGTAGGGCTGACAAGGATGCATGCTCATCAGATGTAGCAGGCCCTGTCTCGCTGCCCACCTCTGAAGATGACATCTCACAGTTTGACTCTGACACAACACTGCTGCACAAAGTGAGTGGCTCTGAGGGTCCTGGCGGTACAGGCACAGATGGGGACTTTGGCGGAGGTCCTTGCTGTGGTTCAGTAATGGAGATGGGGGGATCACACGTACAGCTGTCCTCGGTGATGTGTAGAGATACCACCAAAGCACCAATATTGTCTTTGCAACCATAACTCTGAGCAAGGGAGCAAAGTTTCTTAGCAGCAGCACATGGATCTCTTACAGCTTGCACAGTACAGACAGCCTCCTGGTAAGAGACCCGTTCAAAGAGAGCACGATTCCCCAGGATCAAAAACTCATCCTGGGAACAAAGTGGTACTGTGCGCACATAGGGCTTAGGCAGAACCCAAGGAGACAAATACGAGCAGCCAAGCAAGCGAGAGCAGCATGTCACACCGCTTACTTTGTTGTCCTGCAGAAAGACAGAAATGGTACATCCATTCATTTTAGTGCCATTGTAGTAAGTTGATTTTGTATTAAAAAATTAAACTTTACATGTCCATTACCTCCGTAATAATGGCTTTACTTTTTTTAATTCTCTCCATTTCCTCAGTGCAGTTCTCCAAGCTGTAGACCTTGGATAGTATTACAGGTCGCCCATTGCGGCAAAGTACAGCCTGGCAGGTCCCAACATTGGCCACAGTGAGGCTGAAGTAGCCCCCTGGATCGGCAGGTTCATGGTGGATGTAACATAACAAGGCAGAGGCGCCAAGCTTCTGACCAGCCATGCCGAGTTTTCTGTCTCGTACAACACAAACCAATTGTTTAAATAAGAAGAAGCAAGTTAATAATGCAATTTTTTGTGATGTTTATTTTTACCTGTGAGATGTAACAAATGTGTTGGACATATACACAGTGTCAACATTCGAGTGTTGCAGTTCTTCACAGAGCACATCTCCCATAGTGCACTGCAGCAAGCGAGGCACTTCCTCATTACGGTCTCCATCAAAGACACCATAACATGCATCTACACTGTCTCCAAGTTGATATAATGCCAGGACAGACACACACAACCTGTGAAAGAAAAACAACAACATTGCTTTCTGTCAGAATAGTTCATGTAACTGCTCAGTTAATTTGAAGATGATGCTTCCTGGTCTCATTTTTGACGCTACAATCCTTATAAAGATGTAGTAGTGGCCAAATAATGTATTTAAATCATTTAATACCATGCAATGCTTACTTGTTCCTTTGCCCACGAGTTTCTGAAAATCCATGATTCCACAAGGAAGTGGTGCTCTGTGATTCTGCTGTTGTGGTACTCTTATGGTCTATTTGTAGAGTTGTAATATGGCTAAAAGGGAAGACATTGTTTGTTGCAAGAAAATGTGCTAACTACAAAGAAGTCACCTTAATTAAATATACAAAAACGTTCTGTGGCTGACCTGAAGAGGTTGAGGGTTTTGTGCTCAAGCGTCAGGCTGCTGTTGCCCGTTAGGTCGAGTTCTTGTAGTGTGGGGGGCAAAGACTCGGGCAGCTGAATCTCAGTCAGTTCATTACAACTCAAGTCAACAAGCTGTATGAGCGCAAAACACAAGACACGTAGGGTCATACAACCCAGTCATATGTTCAATTAGATCACTGCATTTCATCAGTCTAACCTTTATCTCTGGTAGGCTGAGTATTTCCGGGAAGACATTAATATGGTTGGAGTGTGCTATAAGGGTATGTAGTTTCTTAGAACTGGATACAGTCGATGGAATCATCTTCAGTTTGTTGCCACTTAGGTTTAGCTCCTCCAACAACTCCAGCTTGCTTAACTTACTACATTGAAGAAAAAAAAAACAATTCAGTAAATACTGTATTTACTTTGCACTCAAATATCCCGACTATCAACTACAAACCTGGCTGGGAAGGACAGGAGCTGATTGTATGCGATATGAAGCACCCGCAGGTTCTGGTGACCCACTAATGCGGCACCACAGTCCTCGTTTAGATTGTTCCCTGTTAGGTACAACTCCTGGAGAGTGCTGAGGCTCTCTTCTGATTGGCTACAGGGAGGAAGACTTTCCAAGGCATTGGCTGATAGATTCAGGTATTTGAGACTTTCAAGAAAGATAGAATATATTAAAATTAGTCAGTGTGATTAATTTTGTAGGCATTGATATCTGACAAGAAAAGCTATGTTAATGCATTGGATAACCTGGCTCATCGACTTCGACAATTCTTTAACAATTAAGATACTATTAAATCATTAATTCTCGTAAAGCAAAAACCACTGGTTCAACTCAACATGACAGGCAGTAATGTCCATTAGAGTGCTTGAAATACTAATGGGTGTTAAGTGATATACCACAGGAAATAGGAAGCAGCTTCAGCTCCAGTTACAGCTCCGAACCATCCAGTGACTGAGACAATAGAACCGTCTGTTTCTTAGCTCAGCATTTACATAGCAGTTTACATGAATAAAACTTGGTCTTGAAGCGGATGAACTATGCTTACTTTAAGGCTTTACAGAAGAGAGTCTCTGGGAGCATGCTGAGCTTGTTGTGCTGAAGATCCAGAGCTTCCAGAGGGACGTGATCTAGTAGGTCAGGCACTCTCTGCAAGTGATTATTTCCCACCAGCAATTTCCTCAAACTTAAACTGCTCAGCAGCCTGTTGGAGACAAAGAAATAAAATAAATCATAAAGACAGAAAAAAAAAAAAGTACTCCATTATTGTAAAATATGATTACACAGGCACTAAGAGTAATGAATGTCTGGTACAGTACGGAATTCTTTATATAAATCCATAATAGACTGACAAAGGTCATTTCACCTAGTAGGAAGCTCAGACAGGAGGTTATCCGCTACATCCACCATTTCAATTTTCCTGCAGTCACACACCCAGTCAGGAAGGTACTCCAAAAGGTTCCTCAACACACAGAGACAGAAACAATCATATAATCATAATCCCAATGTAATATTTAGATAATTATTTGTACACTGGAACTCACTGTGATAGGTCCAAGTGTGTTAGCAGATTAGGGACAGGGTAAATGCTTACTGATGTAAGGCCTGCCAATAAATAACAAGGATAAAAAACATCTTCCATTTGTAAAATAAAAATATTTACATAAAATTGACTTACGGTTGCTGTTAGCATTTAGCGTTCGCAATGTAAACCCACTGAGGGTGAGCATCCCCAGCTGATTGCGCTGGCAGTGCAAGATCTCCAGGTTGGACACAGAACTCAGGTCTAAGGAGGTCAAAAGATTGTCCCTGAAGTCCAACTGAGTTACTTGGCTCACAGCCTCTAGGTTATCACTTTTCACACAGCGTAATCCATTCAAACTGTATCAAAGAAGAAACAGTGCTCAAGAAACAGGCCCCCATTTGACATATCTACCATGACAACAGTGGTTTGCCTTTAAAAACACTGCTCAGCTAATGTGCCATCTATAACATCCGTTTTAGATGATGCAGTTCCTCATGCATAATACATTTAACTTGCTGCTTAGATACTTTAAGAAAGATAAATTGACAAACTATACTTTTTGTAATGGCATACAGTGTCCTCTTACCGGAGATCTATGTTTTTCAGATGATTTATTCTGATCAATGTACACAGTTCCAGACTCTCCACTCTGTTACCAGCCATGGCCAGTTTGTCAACACCACTCAGTCTTTCCAACACAGCAGGAATTTGAGAGAAACTGTTAAAGGAGAGTCCCAGGCAGTTGAGCTGGGATAGGCCACCCATCTCCTCAGGCAGAGAGTCCAGATGATTTCCATCCAAAAGCAGCGTCTGTAGGCTGTCCAATAACAAAGAAAAAATACAAATATATATTGATAATACTGCCTTTTGATATGCTCAGTGATATATATGTTTTAAAAGTTGTGTAGTACATTGTATGTTTTTAGTGGCAGGGGAAACAGAAGCACCCGGGGGAAACTTACACACGGGAAGAGCATGCAAGCTCAATACAGAAAAGCCCCACTTGACCCCGGCCCTTGTTAATGTGAGACGAGAGTGCTAGCCACTGCACCATCGTGCCGTACAAACTCTTTTAACCATTACTAGATGTTTTCTTTTATATGACTGGCTAAGTGAATGTCAGTTGATCACACCTTGAGAGATTGCCTATCTGTGAAGGAATAATTTGAAGATTGTTGCAGGAGAGGTTGAGCTCGTTTAGAGTGAGGACGTCACACACACATTCAGGAAACACGCCGAGACGGTTGTGAGACAAGTTCAAAGTTTTCAGCTGCGAAAATCTAAAGATAGAGAAATCTTATGTTAACAATAGTTCAAACATCAGTCCAGCGTAGATGGAAAATAAATATTTTAGCATGAATGAAATAAATAAATTGTTAGTAGGCTTAGAGTATGAGTTTGATGGAGTAGAATTACCTGGGAAGATTAATCAGGCTGCCAGGCCCTTCGAGGCTCATGAAGTTGTGTCGGAGGTTAAGGTGGGTAATGTCCTGGCTGTAAAAGAGGTATTCAGATACCGTCTCCAGGCTGTAGCAGGATAGGTCCACCAGACTCACTGTCTGGGAGACCACCTTAACATTAAAACAGACATGCACATACAGTAAGTGTGACTGACAAAGGACTGACATCATTTAATTTCTAATCTACCAATGTTCTGAAGAATATCTGTTTTTTCAATCCTTTTTATTAAAAACAATGGTAACGCTTTACAATAAGGGTACAATGTACCCGGTACATAAATAAATTAGATGAATTAATCATGACTTCATGCGTGACTTCATCATGTACTAACATGAGTTCATGAGTATTCATGAATACTCATGAATTAACACAATTAATTAAGATAATTAACTCATTAATGATCATGTAATTAATCATGATCATGATGAATTCTGTGTAAAGAACAAACAAATGGGGACAAGGACCAAGCTTTGTACAAACCTGCAAAATCAAATTCATCATTAGCTCATCGTGAAATGTGCCCCTTCATATATTAAAATGTATCCTGCACAGGTTTGTCCTTTGAGACTCAATGGGCCTGATTGTGTGTCAAAATGCAGACTATAGCGTAACATTTTGCACTAAGGAGGAGCGCGCTTTATGATCTTGCCACTCAGACTTTTTAAGGGAGAAGTAGTGGGGTGGAGACACCTTTATCCTCCAACCAGACTCCGTGATTGGGAGAGGGGTTGTGGGGGGTGAACATGTGCATATGTTTTGTTTCGTGTTCACGCCAAGCGGGACGATCCGCACCACAGCGGACGCTGTTGCTCTTTCTCTCTCAAGACATTAACATCGTTTAGCTCACAAAGTTTTTCGTTTGACCTGTGAGAGCCTATCATGCTTAAGCAAGAACAGGCAGCACAATGTAAACGAGGAAATAAATGTCAGTGGTGCTCCCATCAGAGCAGTCACCTCCTCTTGTGACGCCCCCTCACAAGTGGCGAAACAGCAAAGCACATAGCTCCGCCACTCAGAAAATAATTCGCCAAGAGCCTGCGCCCCTCTGTGCACCAGCACAAGATCTGGCCCAATGTCTCATTTGCAAGAGACCTGTTTCAAATATATCAATAATAAACTTAACTAAAGCGTTTGATAACTTACTAAATATAAAGCTACATGTTAAGAGAGCAATTACAAACAAACGAGAGCTAAAACTAACATTCAAGACTTTTTAAAAAGAAAAGAAAAGTATGCTGCATAGTTTTGCTTTCAAAGCATCATATTTGCATAATTTCATTAATGTGGGTGGTTTGAAACTATGTATTCTGCTGGTGTTATAGGCTGAAAATGAATCAGACCTTCAGAAAATGTTGAATATTGATCACTCCTGGTGACCCAAGCGTTGTCAAAAAGTTGTTATTCATGATCATTAATGAGTTGATTGCTTTAATTAACTGTTCATTTATAAGTATTTTTATGGACTCATTAAGAACTATGCATTAATTATGTACCCTTATTATAAAGCGTTACCAACACGGTAAAAGAAAAAATATTGCAAGAACAATTTGTTACTGTTAATTACTGTTATTAAATGTATTGTGTGTGCAACAAATACAATTATATATGCAATACAGGAACTAAAATGACTGCATTTACTCACCTTTGATGCCTTTCGATGCCAGCGCTGGTAGTCTGCCAGTGTGTCAAAGTTAACATAGTATGTCTGTGCCTGTGAGCCAGCAGAGCTAAACATCAGACAATGGGACCTTCTCTTCACCTCCTCCACCTATAAACAAACAAATCCCAGAGCACTTCATTATTTCTGTGGTTAACCTTATTAAGTTCTCCATTCATATACATTGGAAAAATACAACTGGACAGAGTTTTTGCAGACAGATTTTTCAAAAGTAAAGATACTCATTCCAATACATGTTAATGTTCAGCAGCTCATGTGTAAGATATGTTTATGCTTCAAAAGAGATCTGCAGCTGCAAAGTTCACAGAGAGTCTTGATAGCATAGAGAATAATACAATGTTTTAACTATTAATGTGTCATTTTAATACAGTTCTAATTCTCTCACCTTTCCCCCGATCAGAGGCATAATGTGCATCTTCCCCGTCAGACAGTCCTTCACTGAGGCCACAATCAAACACGTGCCACACAGAATGACTTGTCTCTCTGCCCATTTGTGCAACTGCGTCTTTCCCTTCCTCACACTGAACACACCTTTGAGCAGGGAGCGCTCTTGTTGGTCTGCATTCACTGGACACTCTGAAGAAAAACAGAATAGAAGATTTATAGACAACTTTCCAGAGTTACTATCCAAAGAACAGAGATGAACACTTTTCCAGAAACTAATCTTAAAACAACACTTTGGATCACCACTCACCAATGATCTCAGTATAAATGAGGTACATTTCAACTAACTTGCAACTACAACACAGTATTGTGTCCCCAAAACATATATATATATATTTACATTGAGTACTGTAGGAATTCCACATCATTAATATCCAATTAATTTAGTGCGTATATGACACTCTGTGACCGTGTTGCTATGACACACCACCAGGCAACACCAAAAGTAAGAGCTTAAGACAATGAAAATAAACAAAATCTAACCATTTCAAAGAGCATCAAATTGTACTAAAGTTTAACATTACTCAATTAAAGTTAAAGAAAAGTAAACTTTGCACAACATAGCCCTATTAATCATATCAAAAACTACAAATGTATGTAGTCGAAAAATAAACAACAAATCACAGCACGGTGAACTGTTAGAGCTTGTGCTTCACAGCAAGAAGGTCCCGGGTTGGACGGGGCCTTTCTGTGTGGAGTTTGCATGTTCTCCCCGTGTCTGCGTAGGTTTCCTCCGGGTACTCCGGTTTCCCCTACCGCTAAAAACATGTACAATAGGCCAGGATGAATGAGAGTGTGTTTGAGAGTGCGCCTTTGGTGGACAACGAATGGAAATTAGCTCAAGGTTAGAATCCGGCGTGTTTACATGTATGCATGTTCCCGCACTGTCCCAACCAAATAAACCAATAAATGTATTCATTTGTTTCCTCCTTTCCACCCGTGCATTTCTACCTTCAAAAAAGTAGAAAAAAACAAACTAGAAATTCTGCAATGCCTGAGGCCATTGCATGCGTCTGCAATGACTGAATATTAAAGTAAATTTAGCGTTAACGATCTCCATGGAAACATGACCTTAGCACATGACCTGCTCTGGACCAGGTTTAGTTTCCAGCTTAGATATGAAGAGAGAATCCTCTGCTTTGTCACCAAAACTCTGTGGTGTTCGGAGGGTGGTGAGGAGCAGAGAGGGAAGAGGAGGAAGCACCTTAAGCAACGGAAAGAGTGAATGGGTGAGTGGTTCCTTGATGAAAAGTGCTTTGAGTGCCTAAAGCAGGTAGAAAAGCGCGACATAAATGTGACCATTTACCATTTCTCTTTCTCTGTTTTACCTTGTCTTTCTACTGTCTCCCTTTCCTCTTTTCCTCCCTTATTTATTTTTTTCTCCCTTTTCCCCCTGTCTCTCTTCTGTCTCTCTCTGTCCTCCCCTCTCTCCACTCCTGTCCTCTCTCTTCTTTCCTGAAGACCATCTCGTGTTACATCCGCAGACCTTCTCTCGCCCGCCGACAGAGCCTGTAGTCGTCCTTGTCCTTGTGCAGAACCTGTGTCTCCTCATTTCTGAACATGGTGACACTCCTCAGATGTGACTCTAACACCTAACCTCTCCTCTCCACAACAAGGACGAGAGAAGGAACTATTTCGATTAATTGTGAAATGAACTGACAAATAAAATCTTTGAACTTTTTTTTATCTATCTCCATGACGCTATAGTTTCTTATCAGCCAAACAGAGCACTTGGCTCAAAAAGCAGGGCTACTAGTGATTGCTCAGCCTCCAAAATCACTGTAGGATGTAGAGCCTTTAGCTACCAAGCTAGGCTCAAGAATAAGATAATGGTCAAGCCAGATAGGTAACGCTCTAACCCACAGCCTTGCTTTAGGCTGTGGGTTTTTGACTGGACGTTCTTCCATGGTGTGGGCCCTGTCTGCAGAGGGACTCCCATGTGCCCTGGGTCTGTCTATAGGCTGTCTGTCCATGGGAGTGGATCTCTCTTTCTGCGGTTCTCCCTGAGGTTTCTCTTTTCTCCTACTGGGGTTTTGAGTTGTTCTTTGCTGTGTAGGAGGGTTTAAAGACGGGGGACGTCCCTGAGGCTCGCCACCATCTGCTGCTGACACTTATTTGGACATAAACTCTGTTGCACATTATTATGTTGCCGTGACACATTTGCCTGAACATTACATTACTTTGTTTGTTTTTTTGTTTTATTGTCTTGATGCAACCCTGTGAGGGAACTCCTGTTGTGATATTGGGCTATACAAAACAATTGATTGATTGACTGACAATTCGATTGACTGTCCTGGCAAGGGCCTCAATTAATTTCTTGATATCATAAAACAGGGTTTCAAAATACTGCACACAGTTGATGAATATATGCAAGATGGATACAAACATGGAATGAGTCTGTTCCATTTTCACAAGCTCTTTTTGTACCACAACCTAATATATCCGTCATGAGTTTAGTGATAGATTGTGATATTCAGATGAACTGTGTCAGTGTCTCTGTCGTGATTGGCCTCTTAGCGCTGACTTCTGTTTCATATGAATGTGCACAGAGAAAGGTTCACTAAACCGACTGATAAAGCACTTTGTAGAACCATTTATCCAAAAGCTCCATGTCTGGGTTTGTCATCCCGGTTAGAGCAACAAATCCAGGTTCAGTAGTATAACCCTACGCACTGACTCATGACCATAGACAATAATCACTTACGACAAGTGTTTTTTTTTTGAAATGTTGAAATGACTGAAAAGGATTTGAAATAAAAAACCTCGAGTATCAGAGTCCACGGCTTATCTCACTATGTCGCTTGTAGACTTCTGTGTACAAGTAACATGGATTTCTCAAGCTGGGAATGCATGAACCGCTGAGGAACCAGTAGAATTTACAGTCTTAAGGGAAGTTTAAGATCGCACTAGTAAGAGCCGAACTAAAATGGGTGAATTTCTACAGAACTACAACATAGACAATATATTGTCTATTTAACCAATAGTCAGTATTTCACTTGTCGGCCAGTTAGTTGCCAGGGAAACATGTTTACGATCACAAACTTCACTTCGCATTCACATTCAACGCACTGCTTTGGGAAAATGTTTGGCGCTTCAGTTATATTTCACAAATGACATTCAAATTGCCACGTTATGGTAGAGGTGCATTGTATTTGTCCTTAGTGCTAAAAAAAAATACTGACTATTGTCCAACATTACAAAACACACAACACAGTATTTTCTTGATTCTTCACAGGCTTCGCTACCCATGGTGCTGCTTTATGTTCACATATTCATGAACCAGATTACATCCATCTTGTTACATTTGATTACAATAAACCCAGCATCCACAGTGCTTTTCTTTTTTTTTTTGAAAGATAGCAAAACGCTGGTAGCAACAGGTTATAATTTATTCATTTATTTTATAATAATTTCTGGAAGAATTGCAAACTCTTTCTTTGAGTATTAAAGGTTCCCTTAATAGATTGTGACGCCGCTCTGTTAAATTAGAAAGACAGACAATTGAGTTAATACAGAAAATGAGGCTGGGGCGGTTCCTGTCTTATTGTGATATAAGCAGCAGGTGGGACATTTCCAGACGAAAACGTTATGCCAGATGGAGCAAAGCCAGAACCTGAGGGCTTCTTTCTCTACTTTACAGCTGCATTAAAATGTACCACAGAAACACTATGCCTCAGCAAACAGTTTTTACAACCGTCATTTTGGCGATGCAATGTCTCGACACCACTGGTATGTGCACTTAACTCACTACAAAAAGGTCATTGGTTCAATTCCTGGGCAGTGTGGGGCTTCCCAGTGGATGTTTCAAAGTGCCTATACAAGTAGTCTGAGCAAATGTTGATACTAATACACCAAACTCGAAAAACAAGAAAAACCTCAATTTCAAGACCACGGTAAACAATGACTACATTCACATAAACAGTGAACTCCTGTCTCTTTCGTACAACTTAATAAGAAATACGGTACATTAATGGCATCAGTATTTGAGATGTCTACCCCCTGTATTACTCTTTGCTGTCAGCAAAAGGGAGTGTGTCTGTGTGGGCTGGTGGGTAATGAAAGTTGGAGATGAGTTTACAGAACAAATAAGCATGTGGTGCAGTTTAATAAATCACCTACCGCATTGCACTTTGAAACAGTTCAGTGGCTACAAAAAGAATAAGGCCATAAAACTGCCCGAGAGACCTAACTCACACAGTGCACAGTGGCACAAAGACAGTGGTCAGTAAAGATACAATGCAATATAAAAAAATACACATCACATGCACAATACAAACCATACAAAGTAAAATAAAAACATTTGTGACAATAAAACCAAACTGATCTTAAAGCTACCCTCAGCTATTTCATTTTGCCGGACTGGAATGGTTGCATTCCCACATTGTGCCACCTTCGAAACAGCGAGCAAATTTTGTCCCGCCGAACCAGACAAGTGCGGCACCTCGCCTCACAGTGCACCCCCCAACACAGCCCTCACTCTCACCTGCCCCTGCACCATGTAATCATAAAGCGAGATTCACTACTGACACCTACTGACATAAATAAATTCCAGGAGTATAGCTGAGGGTAGCTTTAGCCCACAGCATCTCGTTCAACTCCAAAAATGACTTGTTTAATTACTGTGCTCTAAACGCAAGCGCCCAACAGTGTACACCATACCCAAAAGTACCATACAACTGCCTCCCAACCGAACAAACCTGCTATGTTTTAATCAAACTAATTACAGCAAGCTTAAGCACACCGAGTCCTCTTTTTTACCTATACCTTGAATCCAATGACATGGAGATCAACAGTCCTGAAGGGTCCCAGTGGGATTTTAATCAGCTACGTATGTGCTAACTACTTTTTTTATACATTTCACGTAAATCTTGTAATTCAAATTGTGCGTTTTGTCTGTAATTACCACATAGCTGGTTACCCTCTTTCATGCCTTTAAACTCTTAATATTATTACTTTTGAAATCATTGACAAAAATGAACAGGATGTTTACCTCCTGAACAGAGTGAGTGAACGGGCCTGAGCACCATCTCTTTCAAATTATTCCATATTTTTGGACGGCACACAGACAAACAGAATCTTTGTCCTCGAGGCATAAAGGCAGAAACTAGTTTGTTTTATGCGAAAACGTGCATCGACATGATAATAAAGGTTTAATAGTGGCTTATTCAAAACTCACTTACAAATGTTTTGTGATTAACACCATAAACTAGTACCAATAATAGCAAATGATCAAAAATCAAAACACATCAAGGTGACCCAAGACAAGGTGATGGATGTAATGATGGAAAGGAAAGCTGTGAACAGGACTCACCACTGTAAAAACGAATCAAACAGCTGAGATCTGAGTTGGCAGCTTCCTGTTGTATCCGTGCCGGGTCTGAGTATCCCATAGCTGTCAAGTATTCATAAACCATCTGGAGAGGCCGTTCGGAGGAGTCCAGCCTCCTGGTCACAAAATTAAGATACCAATAATTACACAAGTTGAAACACTTCTACACAACATAGATTTTAAATATTTTTAAGGGAGCAGGGTTGAGGAAACACAGTATTAAAATATGAAAATAGTGATAATATTGGCTATTCACATTTTTCAAAAGTTGCCCTTGCAGGTACAACAAGATGAAACAATCACAGCACTTTCATGCTTCACAAACCATGAATTGACTCAGAGACAGAGAATAAGACTCGACTAACACCATACAGATTACTCAGTCAATACATCCCTGAAAAGAGAGAGAAAGTTTGCCCGACTCAAACCTGAGCTTAGTCCACTCTCATGTCTAATCTTTCTGATAACAGTACTGAAAACACTTTATTTTTCACCTATGATCAAAGGATCATTGTTAGAGTATTAAAAGCCGCTCTTACCTGACTAAATCTCCATGTAGCTGAACATAAAGTGCCTTTCCTCCGCGTTGTGTGCACAGCTCCTGGACAGTGGTGTTGGTGGTACAGAGCACCAACTGCAGGTCGTTTTGAGGTGTGGATGAGCTCTGTGCTCCGGAGGCAGATGGCTGTGTGTCCACTGATCCTCCATACAAACACACACAGCCCCGCTGTGTGTCCCCTTTGAGCCACTCCCGCTCACGAGATCCAAACCTGCTCTTTTTTGTTACACAGCTACGACTCCCATTTCTTATCACATTGGGCTGCAAACCACAAATCAGTGTATAAATATTACACGTGTTAACTGTACTTTGGATATGGTCCTACAACTGCTTCACAAATACTTGATGACTTATCAGTAAGCCTACATAATAAAAATGTTTTATATCCATCTGGACTGGAATTCTGAACTCTGAGATCGCTTAATCAGGTCATAAAAATGTGATATTATTGGGTAAATAAATTGAAAATGCACTGTGTACAACAAACTACATAGCAACAGTAGCACAGTAAGAATATCACATCCTCTATATAAGGCGAAACATATCGTCCAATTGCCCAATAACAGGGTCTGAAACCGAGTGGCAGTTTTATCTGGGTGAAAAACCCAGTCAGTCACAAAGTCAGTATTCTCAATTTACATAGCAAGCTTTCCCTCACTGCCATCAGAACACAAATGCAAGTGTGATCAGCTCAAATACTGACTGACTGCACCATTACACTAATCAAGTAGAGATTATGCAAATCTACAAAGGTAAATATTTATTTTTGTCTTTTTGATTTCCAGTCTTTAATAAAGAGATGGCTGTTAGATAAAGTTTCACTGTCACTCACTACATGGTATGTTGAAATGTGATACGTACCCTATACTATAGAAGGGAAATCTGATTTATATTTATCATAGGTCCAAGAAAATCATGCAGGCTCATTAGGCTGTGTATTTGATGGTAATGCTGCAAGCCTTTTGATTGTCTCTGACAAGTATCATCTTGACCTATAGCACACATTTATTGCTGAATTTAAACCCCCCAACAGATCAATCATCAAGAGCACGTAAATCACAGTAGGCCATATCTTAGCTGTGTTACATAATAAACTAGGCCTACAATTCAGTTCTCATAGGCTATTTCAACATGGTACAATGATAAACAATCAAAACGTAGCTTGTTTATAAGACTACAGGCTACAGTTAAATCACTTTGCCCTTGCTGCGTCGGCCAATGCACCATCAAAACTACAGTAATGATCATGACCTGCCTTTAGCACTCGTATTCCAGAGGCATTGCGAGTGCCCGGTCCACTGCGGCTGCCACGACCCGCCGTCTGACCGAGCCCGATCTGACGGACCACCTTATTCGGCTGCCTGTCAAAGCAAGCCCCGCTATCTCCGACATCACCTACGCGCTCCGTGCCCACTTGGTTAATCGATGCCACAGCCGCGTCTGAATTATGATCCTCGTCCTTCATCGCCATGTCAGTGTCCATTTCCTATCAACAGCCACAGAGGACAGGGAAAAGCATCGTCCAGCCACCCGACAACTAAATTCCCACGGAGGCAAACACGCATCATGTGTCGGTGCGACGACGCCATATCCAGAACCCAGACTGGCCGCGCGCGGCGCTGTCAGAGGAGGCAGGCCTGCGCGAGGAACTGATCAATAAACATCACATGGGCGGGTGGAGCATGGTGGAGGCGTTTTATTCAGCGGACAACACCCCCCTTTTTCTTTTCTTTTTTTTACGGAAGCGAAGGTTAATCGCTGACATCATAAAACAGCTCCCATTGATTTTTCCCTTAGCAGACTGGGCCAACGGTTCCCGCGTGTTGCCTACGTTACCGAGGCGGTTTTAGTAAAGGGCTAACTGATGAAATGGGAGCAGGTTAGTAGGTAAAACATCATATACTTGTATATTTTTTTGAGTTGGCCTAGTATTACGAGGTGAAGCGTGCTTTCTAACCTCTTACCACCCGCTTTACCAAGCCCATTTTCTCCCCGTTCGGCTTTACCCAAACCTAAGGCTTCTTCACCTGGGAGTTTACGGCCTATTGTGTACGCCTCATTTGAAAGCTAATCCCTGAAGCTCTTTCCTTGTCACATTTTATGTCATTGTTCGTGGAGTTTTCATCGCGTTTTCATGGCTTTACACTAAAAAGTTACATGCGGCCAAAGCGCTACAAAAAAGGAACGAGAACGTGACAAAAAAAATGCAAAACAAAACAAACAAAATCGATTAAAACAAAACAAGGAAGAAGCTTAGATGAGTTTTGTAGGTCTTAGCTTTCAAATGAAGCGTTACACTGGCCTGTAGGCTGTAGTTTCCAGGTCAAAAAGCTTTAAAGTTTGGGTCAAACTGAACTAGTGAAAATGTTATTGGTTACAGTAATGGAGAAATCACTTCTTACATTCAGCTCTCAAGTAAACACTCAAGGTGAACAAAATAGACGGTGAATTACCGTGCCAACAGTTCAATAGTTAATAGAGGTATCTTATATACAATGACTACACATCTTTTATACTTTTGTTTATACTATACCCCTAAAATATAAATAATAATAATAATAATAAAAAACCATTATAAAACATGTAGGCATTGGAGATTATATTCATGTTTCTCCTGTGAGCTGAGGAGCTGCATGCATCACCCAACAACTCAATGAAAACGAAGTTTTATTTGATAGATTTTTATTTAGGTTTTTGCTCAATTTTCTCCACCCCAAAAGACAATACACAGCATGAATCGAAAATATCCCCTTTAATAGTTTACAGCTTTTCTTCTGAGATCATAATATTCAGTCTGACATTCACACTCACGTTGAAAGTCATGGAACCGAGACTCAGTTCAAATCTGACTGGAAAGTTCAACCTGGGTTGACCTTCCACAAATTATTAAACAATTAGAAACCAAATATCGTACAGTCAGGAAGGGCTGGGGAGTTACAAAGAGGATTGATTTTAAAATACAATGGATGCGTTTTTAACTGGGACCCAGGTCATAATTTTGATGCTTTTACAAGCCCTTTGATTGCATGTGGAATTTACTACAATTATATAAAAACACCCAATTCATCTTGATTGACTGATGGACTTTCTTACAAACATGACACTGAGCACTAACTGACCACGTGAGTTAGTCCCATGAAGGCGATTTCGAACTTTTCTTGCACTTCAAAAAGTCTGAGTAGAAATGAGTATTTACACTGGATTTCACATGCAGCTCAGAAGCTGAAAATTTAAATTACGGTAATATCCTATAAAGACATGTCCCACAATATACCTGTCCTCAGTGTCCTCGTCCAGCACACACACGCACACACACAGACGGTACACTTCAACTCTGTGCACACCACAGCTATTGGTTTCATTTCAGTTATTACCATGTCCAATGCTCTTTTGTCTGAAATCATTATACATCATTCATGGTAGTCTGATCTGTGATGATCAGCAAATAATTTGACTAAGACAAAACAAGCAAAGTCAACAAAAACATTAAAATAAAAACATGCCATCTTTCTCCACCATCCTGTCAGACTTTTGCACAGCTCCCCCTTGTGGCTTACAGCGAGTAGCACAGGCTTCTTCCTGGGTACACTTGTTGCTGGTGATGTAGCCCTTCAACACTATGAAGCTCCTAACATTAACAGAAAATAATCCTGGTACACACTCCTACTATGCTGCCACGTCAAAGCGTCACAACAGTACATGTAAAAACAGCAAGGTTCAACCAAGAGACTTTATGAACAGCAACTTTCTGGTTGAAAAAAGGGCAAACCACCCACTAAAGAGTGGCATATAAGATGTTTTCTAAAGCGTTCTCTGAAAAGGCCTCAGCAGCAAGTTATAAAACTCATGTTACATTAATATTAAATAGCCTATTATAGCATTAAATTAAAAGTGGGAAGATGGTAAATACAACAAAGCCAAAAAAATGTTTTCTTAAAGATAACACAAGCAAAGAAAAACATGGACAGACACCAAGTGCCACTTCCGCAGCTGTGCAGCTCTGTGCTCGAGTTTCTCAGTAGTATAGAGCATTATTCAGACATCCTCTGTTGACAGATTTTTCTATTTCAACATCTAAAAGCCCCATTCGAAGCCAATTGACAAAACCATCTCTGTAAAAGAAATAAAGATGACACATCCAGTCACAAATGTAGAATGGAGAATAGTTAATCTAATTGTATCCTTTTAAGATTAAAATTTGTACATAAATGCATACAGTTATATTCCTTTTCTAAACTTTAATGTTTCATTAATTTGATCAGCTTTTGTTTGTAACTATATACAATATACAGGCAGCAGATCATATCTTTTACAATGAGTGATGAGACACGGAAGTCTTTGCAGACCAGCGCTTACTTAGCAATATAATACAATGTCAATAATTTCATTCTTTAGAAATTAGCATCTAAAAAAAGGATGGAAGATAGTACAAGAGACAAAATTGTAAAAGATCTGAGTATGTACAGAAAAGCCAAAGTATTATTCAGCAACAAAAAAGTGAATTACTCCATATACATATAGCTCAAAAAGTTTCCATAACTAAAAAGTCTTAATGATTTGGTCACAAGTTAGATTAAGTTAAGCATAGTGAAAAGTAAACACCCCAATTAAACATCTGTAGATCCCCCGTCACCATCATAGCACTGCTAAGCGTGTCAAGTGATGAGTACAATATCTCATTAATTCTTTCATGCGAATGCTCCTGTTTCAATGTCAAAGCTCATTCCATTTCCATAGCACAACATACAGAGGTATTAAGTCTACTGTCCCAGACAGCAGGGCCAGAGTTATAATCTGAAGTCTTCATAATGCACAGTCACCTCAGCCAGTACCATAACCTCAGTTCATGTTTCAAAGTCAAGACTCAGAGACAGAAGGGGGTGTATTACCGATTATTACATGCATTAGCTGCCATAATTCTTATTTCATCCAGACAATTTGATTTCCTCAAGTTTTTACTCCTAAATTTGTATAGAATTACCAATGCATTTTTTGGCCTCTAAAAAAAAAAAAAGTCTCAGGACAATGGTCAAAGCGTCAATACACGCAAATCAAAAAGAAAGGATAACCTTGCACAACGAACCTCAGATTTGAACAACAGCATTCAAGGAGACGTACAAACAAAGCGCTTATACTCAAAAGATTTTATCCACCCAAGTCAGAAAGGCACATCACTTTGATATCAGGCATAAATAATTAAGTCAAGTCAACGAAATTCACAATAATAGTGCCAATAGGTGAGAGTCCCCAAGAGAGACTTTTAGGAAAATATAACAGAAGAAAAGCATTCAGTGCATGGCAACTACATTCAAAACTACCATGTATGTGCATGGTGACCAAGATGAACAAAGTTAAACTATTTGCAATCTCAATTTGTCATCTAAATTGCAAGCTGTGGATGTGAGGACCTAATTGAGATATTTGCAACTTTAAAGTTTATACAGAACCCCACAGCTAAAGATAGCTGTGTGAGATCCAAGCACAAACCAACCACCAGAACAATTCTGTTTGTAACCCTCAGGACACGGCTTATGAGTTCTGAAACTGCCACTTTTGTTGCTTATATGTATAATAAAATCAATATAATCACTGATTACTAAGAGGCTAAAACCTACAGGTTTATGACATCATGTGGAAGTTTAGCCGCCAGAGACATGTGTCTTCAGGTCAAAATCTGATTGGAAACATAAATATTCATATATGTTGACAGTGTAGTATATTCAATAGAATCAAGAATAACATTCACTGAACTGATAATATTGGATAACTTTTTCTTTAAAAGTGAGATAGGTGCAAATATGATCTGTGATCACTGATGTGAAGGTATAGGGTGAAATACAAAGAAAAACAACACAAGAATAGTACATTGATATGTTTTCCAAATTATCCTCAATAAGGTCTTTGTAACATCCACATTTTTCTCCTGTGCTAGGTGCTCTGCTGCTTCCCATGCAACTTGAGGGCAGCTGTCTGCGTGTGTCACAGGGGGATCCGTTGGAAGAAGGAGGGAGGTGAAAAGAACTGTGTTCAAAGTTCCCTTTACGGGGCTTTTAAGAGCCACGGGGCAAGTAATCACTGCCACGACTGAGGTGGGAAGTTGTTCACCTCAGCCAGGTCTTGCACAGGTGAGCCTTTAAGGGTGTAGGTTAACTTGATCCTCATTCGTAGTTGTTGCTGAAATATGGCGAGGATGATCGTGTTTAGAAAGAGGAACCAAAATTACTCTAACCAACCACTTAAAAAAGGGATAACACGCACCTTCTGTGGATTGAGGACTCTGATGACCTGCGTAACTGTCCCCTGGTTTAGTGCCGGGACAACATTACTACTAGGAGACAAGAGCTGCAGCTGGAACGTCTGACAAATAAGTAGAACGCTCTCATTAGATGGACCATTTTGTGTGGACAAGGCCCATTTTAGTACATGAAAATGATTATACTGTGTATTTATTAGACCACAGCCTACCTTTGGTACTGCAGCCTGAAAAACAAAGTCTGTCATATCTGCTTCTGTTGTGTTTGAAGCATGAATGGTGATGACAGCGACGTTTGGATTGGGGTTAGCCCTCTCAAATGTGAAGTCTATCTTCAAGCCATTCTTGTTGTACGCCGTCATAGGAGGGATACCTTTACAACATTATAATCGTGAGTACATCAAACAAGGTTGAGTTTATAGTTTATCACAGGCAAATTTAAACCCTCACCTGCAGAGGCAATATCATTAAAAACAGGTGGTGAGGAAAGGCCATCGAGGAGGAAAGCGGGCTGGGAAACGGGAACAGTGGGAGCAGGAGCTGGATTGCCTAGTAAAGGACAAACAAAAGGGTTTAGGGCAAGGAAAAAAATCCACGTTTATTTGGCAAGTGGCAAATATTAGGCTAATTTTTTTCGGATTCATATTGTTTATGAACTACGGTGATACAGTCAATGCAAAATATCAATAAACCTCATATCTAAATAAAGCTTTTGTAGGAAAATAATACTTGTGTATTATATGTAATAATACTTCCTGAAAGAATACATTGACTAATTCACTCACTCTTCTTTTTGAAAACTGTTTCAAACCTTCCATCCATGGAATCAAGTTTTTGTGCCACAGCAAACACAGCTTCCGGACACTTTTCAATTCAGATCATTTGTTTTGCTGCACTGCAAATCTATCACTTGACCAGAGCCCAGCAGATCTCTGGGTTTAGGTCAGGGAATGAGGGTGAGGTCATTATCATTACATCTTCAAAGCTGTCTGTCTGGCCTTGCTGTACTGTTCTTTGATGTAGAAGATGGAACATCGTCTTTTTTTTTTTTTTTTTTTTAAGATGCAGACTTGTATCAAATACCACTGCCCGAAGAGCGCCTTCAAAAATCTGGCTGTAGGTTTGGGAGTTGACTTTCAGTCCATCCTCAAACCGAAATAGTCCCGCTATCCCCTCTTTAATAATACCAGCTCACACCTGTACCTCACTTGCATCTTGGTGCAGTCTGGGTTGGAGCTTTATACCCAATAGTGACCCAGCCACAGAACCCTCCTCCTGGTCCTTCCAGAGTTATAGTCATCTCATCAACCCATTATTTGCACCAATCTATCTTGAGATGTTTTTTGGCCCAGTCTATGTTTGTGTAGCGTTTATTGGTGGACGGGTGTTCAGCCTTTCAAATATTGGCAATGGTTTGGAGCACTGAACCCCTCTTGTACCTTCAAGTATGTTGTATTCCTCTGACAAGCTTTTTACATGCTTTAACATTTTTCAGTGTTATATTTTGTTTCTTGCCCACTTCAGCAGACAAAAAAATAGTGCATAGTACTGTAATTCTGCACACCCACTATAGACTGTGGACCCTACTTCGGCCACATTACCCTCCCAACACACTGAAACTCATCACCTAAAATGCTTCACTCCAACTGGCTCTCAATTTTACAGTTTGGAGTGGTAAAATGTAAATAAAAACAACAATATGGTAAACTCACT
Organism: Gobius niger; assembly: GCF_951799975.1. Classification (NCBI taxonomy): domain Eukaryota; kingdom Metazoa; phylum Chordata; class Actinopteri; order Gobiiformes; family Gobiidae; genus Gobius; species Gobius niger. Next base: position 23,777,166 of record NC_136855.1, on the reverse strand, counting down.
TGCAGAATAAATCTTACCACTTAGTGAGAGATCACCCAGAAGATCGAGAAGTTCTCCACCTGCTGAGGCTGGTTTAGTGGGTAGCGTTGTTTGAATAACTGGGACATCATTTCCACCAAGCAAATCTAATAAATCATTGGCCTTAAATGGAAGATACAGTTTCTGTTATACATTATCTACAAAGGTTTTTCTTTAACATTATTCAAAGTTGTTTGATCTACCTGGTTGGTCGACTGGGTGACTGGGGGTAGATGTTTGGTCTCTACAACAGAGGGCTCTGTCTCTCCATTAGTTTGAACAATCTCTGTTGGGCCATTTGTGGACGTTTTCTCCATTATGGGCATTCGCTCCAATAAAGCTGGCCTTTACGAGAAGATGAAATTGACATAAAACCCAGGGATTTTGTGGCTAAAGAATTTACAGACTGATGATAAAAGGTCATTTACCTCATGTGGTCATATTTTTTGAAAAGTGCATTGTATTCCACTGCTCGCTGCTGTAGCTCCACATCAATGCTACTCCCATATATTGAAACCACCTTCTTGATTCGGCTGAAAGAACACATTAAATGGGTTTAGTGAACGAAAGAAACGTTTATTTTTGGAAAATGTTGACCTACTTTACACTGCTGAAGCGCGTAGACAGCTTCATGATGGCCGTAAGAGAGTAGCCCCGAGTTACAGGAGTTGATAGATTAGACACAAGAAGTCCTTCCAGCACATCCAGGACTTCATCTTCAGTCACCTTCATTCAAATGCAAAATATCACCTTTGAATTCTACCTCAAATTATGAATGGAAAATGAACATTGGTCTACGTTTTGATTTCGGATTGATGTATCCACAATCACACAGAGAAAGAAAGTAAAGGGCAGTGTTCTCCAAATGAAAATACAACAATACCTGTATAGGTTCCTCTTCCTCACATTGTCCAGATACGAGCAGGTCACCATATTCACCGATGCACCAAGATGCCACCTGCACTAGAGGTTGCTGCAGGACACAAAATAGTACAGTTGACGTCTGAAGCACTCTCAGACATATGGTTGTATAATATGTGACTGTTCTAAATATATCCCAGCAACAATTTGCCTGATCACCTGTGAAATGTCATCCAACAGAGCCTTATAGAGTCTCTGCACTGTGTAGGCATGCATCTCCACACTGTTCGTAATCAGCTGGATGAGGTTGGGAACGGAGTCGTCACGGACGTAGCTCCCTGCCTAAATTCACAGTAAAATGTGAAAACCTCTGAGGAGCGGATCCATTTTCATATCCATACACTACATTTTGGAGCACTTACTGTGGTCAAAACCCTCATAATTGTGTCTATGTGCCATCTTTTGGAGGGAGCATATCTGAAACAAATGAACATAAATCTTTAGAAATAGAAATATGTACATTTAAACACGTCTGTCTTTGCTAAAAATGCTGTCAGACAATTATAGAGTCAGCACTGTGTCTAAGACGATGGATCACTCTTTTTATCATCATACAGCATTTGTACGCAAGATTGTTTAAACAAAATATAGATAAATACTTTACTGATCCCAAGGGATATTCATGTAAACAATAAAAAGAATCTACTACTAACACACACGTGTATACAGCTACACAAATGTAGAGCTAAATTATTTAAGTACTGAATGACTAAGTTGCTATAGGAGGGGTAGGAGTCGTACTTCTCTGCTGATAGAAAGACTCCTGATGCGCAGTCAGCTTTGAATTCTGGGTCACAGGAGTCCAGGAAGTACAGTAGTTCCTTCATCATTCCTCGGATGTTGTTACCATTGACTAGAGCAAAGCTCAGTTCCATTGCGCGTCTAATGAATGATAATAGAATGAGGACAGTACAAATGCATTCAATACATGTTTCAATTCTGACCAACTAACAATTTACCTCTTAATTGAAACATCTAGGTCTTTCAAACAATCCACAATGGTGCTCCGATGTCTCTGCACTGCATTATGGTCTGTCTGCACCGTCTTAAGAAGTGATGTCAGCGCCACATATCTAAAAAATATTGAGTCCATTTCAATACATCTTTTGGAGAAAATGTAAATGCATTTAATTTTCATTCGTAATGTCTCACCTTATATTTTTGTCATTGTTTAACAGGAAACGACCTAAAATGTTAATGGCCAAGACCTGTAAATGCATAACATTAAAATCATAGCGGATACGATTTGGAGATATGCGTTTCAAATAAACTCACTCGTAGTCCACTTTCAGACTTGATGTCCATTATGGTCAGTACTGTCTCATACAGGATTGCATTGCCTACATTTTTACTTGTCTCTGTGTTTGTTGCGACCTGTAAGAAAAAACACAATTTGAAATCAAAGCACATAGCTAACTTTTTCCTTTTCAAACCTTACCTGTGCAAGAATGTCGTTCATCGCTTCACTTGAGTCATCATCGCTTTTTCCCAAAATTCGCAAAAGTCTCAATATCCGCACCTATACATAGAGATTCAAAACACTCAGTAGTGGTATATCTGGTGTCTCATGCCACGTTCAACTGTGGCAGATGCTCGAGTTTGAGCATCAGCGACGCTTTACCTGAAGAAAAGGATCACTAATCCCAGACACATCATGCTCAGGAGAGTACCCGGACATGATCAGGTTCTTCAGGATCCTCACCAACTGTGGAACCAGCTGATAACGATATAACACAAGAGAGTGATAAACCACCGTCAGCAGTGTTGAGTTTCTGTGAGTGAGATATGCAGCATTGGTAGTTTTATGGATGTAACACAAACTCTCACAAACATTAGAATATGCTATAGCTACACATGTACAAGCCCGGTTTTAATTTAAGAATAGACTCTTGGCTTTTGCATATAACATAAATATAGAAATGTATTATTCAGTTTCTAAATTAAAAGCACAGAAATTAATAAACAGTTGGGGTTTTGTGGGGATGAGTGGACAAATGAGACTGCAGTCCAAACGGAGCTCTTCTCGATACTAAGGAGTCGTGCGGACGTCACAGGCCAGATTTGTGCATAAAGCACAGGTGTAATTCACAGGTGCCGTCACCAAGCATGCAGCCAGAGAGAGCTTGGGACCGGCGGAGGTTAGGGGGGGCTGTTCATTTTATACCTGACAAAAAACTTAAAATGACATGCTTTTTAGAGCATTTTAGAGCACTTGCTTGCAATAAAAGACACGTAATGTAACATCTGTGCTCCCTACTATACAAATAAGTTGTTTGGCATTTCAGCTTCTAAAACATTAACTTCAGATTCTCCGTGTTTAGGCTTAAACCACATTTAATATCAGAATGTGTCAGTGTCCAAAACAGTGCAGAAAATGAGCCGCTCGTGTATGATCCTACCTCTCTCTTCATGACCATCCATGGACTTTAATCACATCCTTTTTTATTCCCTCTCTAGTCTAATTGGGAATTTACTACGGTGAAAAACGCAGTCTGAATGCCTTCAGAAAACATGCTACAAGGTTTGTTTTGCGACAGTCGCGTAGAGTTAGTGTGCACACTGGCCAGTACAGCACCATTGAGACCCTGTCCTGCCACACACACGGGCAGAGGGGGAGTCCTGTGACTGAAGAGGGGCCGAAGGTTACACAGGAACTGCTTGCAAAAATGCCCTGTGTCTGGGTACAAACCATTTTGGTGGGGCCATACTTTAATACAATTCTAGCAATGAACCTAGGTTTTCAGGGCCAGGTCACAGCATGAAGTGGAGGCAAGGGGCTGATGGGAGAGACCCCGTGGCTCACGATCTGCACTGAACATACAGTCAGTTTGATTAATAAGAAACACAGCACCTTACTGCCCACGCCTATAATTAATCTGCTAAATCCAACCTCTCAATTGAACTTTGATATGGGTTTTGCTTTTCTTTCTCTCTCCCTTTCTTTGAAAAAAATATTGTTTTATTATGTCAGAAATAGAATTATATCAACAAAAGAGATTTAATATTACTAAACCCTTCACAATACCCATCCCCAGGTGCAGGACATGCATACCAGGAAGAAAAAAAAAATTTAAATCACAGAAATTGATTGGTAGGGCTGGACAATTCATTGAAATGTAATATTCATATCACAACTTTGCTGTATGTCAATCGTCACAGTTCTGTTTTGATAATTCTGTGGCAGTAACAGCTGGTAAGTACAGAGCCCGCTAGGGGACATCACAAGAATATGAATTATTGCGTTATTTCGCAATGCAATGCAAATAACACACATTATTTGTGCGAAATAACACACTTTTTTTGCACCTTATTGTGAAATAACGCAAATCATATTTTGGGTAGAGCGGAGAGAACGAGGCCGTACATAGCGTAGACTCCACGGCGTAAACTCTATTGCTAACATCATCCACACACAGTGGAGCATGAATGGGGGAATTTAATTTAACTTTTCAATTGAATTGCAATACAGAAAATTAAGATTAATGCTGGCAAACAGACATGGTATTAATCCTATTGCATATTACATAGAAGCTGTACATGGTCTTGGAGGGTGTCCTAGAGTCATGGAGTCAGAGGTGATCTTGGTATAGAGGTTATGTTAGAGGATTTCAGCTTAGCACAGCCAGGCCCCGAGATCAGAGCACTGCTCCAGGAGAGAGGGGCACTCCCCTCCCACTGTCTAGCTGTGGAGCTGTGGTGTCAGCCCCAGATTGCTGCGTTGCCCAGCCCATGGACTTCACACATAATAGTCTACAGATTCAGCACCTACAACTTTCAGTCAGTCTCTGCATAAAACTGGCCTGAATTTACAATCAACTATCCACCAAACCCGGGGCACCGCCTTTACACATCTACCCCTCTGCATCAGAGCTAAGTGTCGTAGGCACCAGAGCGCGGAAAGGCACCAGGTTCGTCCCGAAACACTTCCACCCATCCCATTCAGAAGCGTTGGCTACTCTTAAATTAAAAGTTTGAAAACAACCATCTCCCAACTCCCAGCGCACACCTTTGCCCCTGGATCATTGTGCGCTCTCTCGGGATTACCAGTGCTCGAGTCTATCGTAAATGCTGAACTTAAGGATTCTTCAACTTGTCGCAAGAGTCACGATACCATATATAGTTAGGTCCTCTGGAAAAGTTTGTTCTTTGAAGTCTCTTGGCTTGCCTTTTGGACGTTTGGACGCCGTTTGAATCCAATTCCCTGAGTCTTCATTTCTCACACGCAAACCATTTTCTCTGCACTTGGCAACATCCACCGGTATCCGTGAAGCTGTCCAGAACCGTTTAGTTGTGTGCTGATGAATTCAACCACAACCGCCAGGTCGGAGGATTCCTTGTGCCTTGAGAGGCCCCTTTGCAGCGAAAGTCTGTTAGCCAGCACTAATCTTAATTCTTTAAACCCAATTCGAAATAAAGGTCAATTAAATTCCATTCATGCTCCACTGTGTGTGGATGATGATAGTGTAGAGTGTACAGCATCTCCTCTCTCTGTACAAAATATGATTGTGTTATCATTGTAAAATTGTAAATCACGCAATAATTCACATTCTCGTGATGTCCCTGGCGGGCTCTTTATGTTAGGAGTTTGAAAGAGTGCAACGGGAGGGTTTTTTTGTGTTGAAAATTCAACGTGAAAGATCATCTAGTCAAAGGTAATGCATCTAAATAGTAAAAGCTCAGAAAATAATCTGAATCAAAATCGAATTAGATTGAGAAAAGATAGTGTTATTTTTTGCCATGTCACCGAGCCCAACCACTTGGAATCTAATTCAGAATCTGCTTAGTACTCACACCGTTTTAACCGTGTTGTTAAAATAGCTCACAGTGCATGACAAGTGCTGAGGCAGTGTATACAAGAAAACAAAAGTGACAAATGATTTCTAGATGTGAGTTCTAAATTCTGAAGCAATGCTATAGACTAATTACGCTGAAAGACTTATTGGTACCAACATATTTAGTGAACATAAACACGCCCATCTGCTCCAAAAAACAGTGAATAAATGAGCACAGAAAACAAGTGTGGGGAATGTGTCTGACAATTGACTGCACTGACAGTGATGATCACTGAAGAAAAATAAAGTAAAACATTATGACAAACATGAGGTGATTGTGAGGATTTACTATTTACAGCATGCACCAGCTATGAGATCAGAATGTACTCTTACCTTCTCATTCTAACACAATGCAGGAATTGTAACAAAGACAAATGACAGAAAAAATATGAGGGAGATGTTAAGGAGGGGAAGTCATTCACTTTCAGAAAGCTTAAACATGTTCAGATCATGACCATGAGAGTGGCACTCCTGAGCGCTCTGTTACACCTAAGAAGAAAAGGTAGCAGCAGAACAGCCAAAGCAGTATACAGAAAGTAGACAGTTTAGTGCAGCATGTAGAGCTGTGTGTTTAATTAGCGATAAGATAATGTAGAATGTGCAAAGGGAAATGAGATGTAATGTGTGAGCGTCAGACAAAAGCAGTACTTTTTCCTCTCAGAAAACATCTCTGTACCTTTCTGAAGTGGGCCAGCATGTCAGGACTTCTTTCACACATCTCAGTAAGAAGAACAACTGACGTATGAAGAACACCTAAGCAAGAGAGATAATAAAGCCATTACATAAAACACTGATTCAAAACAATGGGAGGAATAAGCGCTTCTTTACTCCAAAGACTACAGTTTCCTGTGAAAGCAACACTCAAAGAATTGTTCAAATACAAAACACTTAGGCTAAGTGCTCCATATGTATAGCGAGAAAGTGGATATATCATGCATAAGGAGCTTAAAAATAGACTTAAAAACCTTATTTTTGGTGCCTCTGCATTGATATTTTATGTTTTATAATTTGAAAGTGTGTCTCTGTAAAATTTAAATAGTAACCATTAAATACAGGAAGAGCTGTTGAAGATCTTGACTGCGGCTCCTCCTGCTGGCAGCTGTAGGAATAACTAAAAAAACATCCAGTTTGGACTTGGCTAGCTACTTCAGCACAGCGTGATAAACACACTTTGAGCACAAAACGGCTCATATAATATTGGATTATGGGCTTTAAAGAAGAGAAGGACAGTCTTTGGGGTTTTAACACACACTGTATCCAGGAAGTACAGAACGAAGTGCTGACCGCGTAGAAGAAACAGCTTAATTTAACAGCTTTCCTGAGGACGACTCAAAACTGCGTGAATGTGGTAAAATACTACTCCGGATATGTCTTTCACTTTACGCGGTTTAAAGCTCAAAAAGTGGATTTTGCATGATATGTCCATTTAACCACGAGCCTATTATAGAAAATACATGTGCAAAGACTATGCTTCACCTATGGACTTCGCTTTAGATGGAGCCGTTTCTCAGTCTTCCATCTGATTTTTAGTAGTTATTTTTTAATTTTCTGCAACTCTCATAAGTCAGCATGTTAGTTTCAATGACTGGCGATGCATTTCTCTGATTAAAACGCCTGTCAGTCATGCCCATCGGATGTAACCGAGGTAATGTCGGGTGCCAGGCTACATGTCTTTGTATAAAACATTAAAAAGGGCGTGGTCGGGATGGGCAGGGCCAACACAACCACCAGGACGATCTTCACCTATGGAGAGCACATGTTTCAATAGAGAAACATGCTGTTTTGTGTTTATTATAAGCTGATGACAACCTAAGTTTATCTTTGCAAAGGACACTGCAAACAGACCTCGACTTCCCAGCTGGTCTGAGAGGTGACAAACAGTGGAAAATGTCCGTTTTATGAGCCAGGGGGCATCTCCTGACAAAACATTTGCTCTTACCATGGTTCTTCTCGCTGAGCAGGTTTTTTGTAGCTGGAAGGAACATTTCCATAAGTTCTGGAACTTTTCTTATAACATGAACTGCACACAATGCCGCCTGCAAACAAATAAATGTCAGCCACCAAAAGCAGAAAAATGATGTTGCGGTTGTGACAGCGGTGACACCTACCTTTTTTCTCAAGTATGAGTTAGATGTTTTTAGCAGCTTCTCCACTTCACCAGCCAAGTCACGACACATCTCTGATGAACCCATACAGCCCAATGTACACAAGGCCAGACCCTGGACGTACTGTGTGCTGTGATTTAAGTCGCTGAGGAGAAAAGAGATAATAAGTAGAATATACAGTAAAAAACATATCTATGAATGTTCTGATGCACCCACTTTTTTATGCAATTTGTCATTAGTAGATGGACGTCCTGTCTCTCGTCCAACAGCAGCATAGCTCCTAAATAACCTATTCGTTTATCTGTGAACTTTTGGGACGCAATCAGCTTCAGGCACTCCAGCTAAAAGAAGAGACATTATATCACATTATGTCAACATATACAGGTAAAGGATAGATAGCAAACAGTGCATTTGTGCGCACACACCTGTCCAAAATGTGCTGGGTAGCCCAACATGTGCATATACAGGAGCTTTGCCACATTTCTGCAGCGATAGGTATTATCTTCCTCTCGGAAAGATGAGCGGATAGCAGCACACTCTTTCTGGATCATCTCCCGCTCCTCTGCCTGGGTCCTTGCCGTCCGGATCGTCCGGATCAGCTCCCGCAGTCTGATCGGAGCTGGCATTCTCTGAAATACATAATGTCCAAGAATCTAAGTAAAGGACTGGTAAATAATGTAAATTCTAATGAAAAACGCAGCTTTTGCAGCTTCAGTTGTGGGAGGTGTCTTAATTCAAATACACCAAAATGTTGTTGTTTTTTTTACGTAGAAGTCCTGTATTAAAGGCCCTATACCTCATTTTTTTTCTAGAGGTGAAATGAAATTTGTTTTATCATCATTTAATAAATAGTAAGCTCATACATTTGTCAAAATACTTTAAGTCCAGTTGCTCGCATTTCTGTGAAAGTGACCCTGGTATAAGGCCTTTAAGCATCATTTTACATCTTCAACAATAGGTGTTGCATTCGGGATGTTTCTTTGTGCAGCTTCATGATTTTCAGCTACATTCATTGTCTATTATTGCCCAGCCAAAGAAATGTGATTATTTGCAAATAAATAGTTGATGTCAACTAAGTAAGAGCCTCACTGAATTTGAAAGGTTAGGAAAATTATGCAACACTAAAATCACTTATTTGCTTTGCTCTGAATTCAGTGACTGAGGAATCTATTTCATAAAACTTTGCAATGGAATGGAGAGGCAACTAGCAAAACGAATTGGTGTGTTTGAGGTTCAAAGTGATTTTCCTAGTCTAAGTTGCTTCCAAAAGTTAATTAGATAATACATGTAACCAAGTACTACCCCCCACAATTCAGAACAGTTGCTATACTTTACCCTGTATGAATTTAAATAGAAAGCACAAGTGAAGTTTAGGTGCTAAGGCACATTACAAGCTTTTTCCCTTTTATCATCCATCAGCCGGTGTTAACATTACTGATAGCAAGTCTTCAAAGACACACATTATCTGTAACTTAGTCACCAAACGCATATGTGCTTGTGGCATAAATTAACATGAAATTGAATATCATTGAATTTTAGATATTTTAATGCGTCATAGTGTTTGGCAAATCAAGTAGATTTACAGAGCTGCTGCTCTCTCCTGTCCTGGCAGCACTCATGTTCACTATTGACTGTGAAAGCAGCACAGCACAGCAGCCTTATATACTAGATGCAATTAATGTATTGCAATATATAGTTTCCAAAACAATAGCCGTACCACAACAAAACTATATTGATAAATGTCATTAGGATAGCCCTCCTACACAGATGGAAATAAGCTCTGAGCTAAACCCGACATGTTTACAGCACCAGCTGTCTGTCCATTAACTGATATGCATTGTCCCGTTCAAATGAATAACTAAATGAAATGCAAGAAAAATTCACTGGCCTTTTGCCCATCACGAAGAGGACTTAACATTACTTCAACATAATCAAGAAAATTCTTAATGTAAAGGGACTAATCTTTAAACGTTCATCACTAATTTACCCATAGCTCATGAGCATATTCCTTTATATTCATTATAGGCCTTGTCTCTCTTGAGGTTTGGGCAGCCACCCTGCATTTAGTTAGGCTTGACAACCAGCAACAAACAACACCTTTGTACCACAGGGAGAAATCAAACGAATTAGGCATTTCCAACAGTAATTGCCTCAAGTCAGTCCATAAACATTGTGTTACTTACACAGTAGGTACAACTTTGCATAATGTCACATAACATGGTGGATATCCAAGTGCAGGGTGTGTTTGCCAATGTGGCCAAAAATATTGTGTCAAGATATTTTATCTCAACTCAAAGCATAATGTGTGGACTCATGTTTTGAAGAGCACATACAACATGGATTAATTTAAAGACTGATTCAAGTCCTTTCAATCAATTATTATAGTTTAGGAATGGGATTTGGGAAAGTAAAAGGATAAAGTGTGCTTTTCTGCATCTACAATTCTTGCTAATAAGAACTAATCCAAACCACCAACAACCGACTGTTAAGTTGTCAAATACTTGCTCCAACAGGGGTCAAACATTGACTCCCTCCTGAATATCAGCTGACTTCCTTAACCTGTTACACCTTTATTTCTAGGAAAATTGCTTGATTTTACTGGCGTTAAAAGGCCCAGGTGAGTGTTGTGCCCGTACTGAAATCAACACAACATCAGAAAAACACATGATAATAAAACAAATTAGAAAACAATAATGGAAATGTAATGAGAAAGGAGTCCATGTCCCGGCTCAAAGCTAGCTAGTTAGCTTCAAGTGTTTGAATGCTGACGTACGACTGCAAACTGTCATATGTCTGCAGAGTTACAGTAGCGGTGTTGCTTTTACGTCTTGTGAACAACAAAATAACCCTACATTACGGCCAAAGGTTAAACAAAACAACACATTCAAGTTCACTATTGAGCTAAATGTGTTCGTACAAAAAAAACACCAGCACAAGTAAATGTCATAACAGTTGGTAAAACTCCTCCCAATAACTACTCACCATCAGCAGATTAAGTGTTGAAATAGAAATTAAACAAAAAACACTTGCAGAGTGGACATGACACCTGAACCTGCTCAAGACATGATGCAGTTTCGGCCTCCTTTCGGCATTGGGATTACAAGCTAGCGTTTCCCAATGCTAACCTGTGATTTTAGTTGGGTAAACGCAGATCTATCGCCGCATTACGAGTAAGCGTGATAACACAGTGAAGTTAAATGATATATATGCTCTGAACTTGATGTTGTCACAGTGGTTAAGGATACTCTACAGGGATGTCTCCACAAGGCTTCACATCCCTAGCACAGCAGGTACTTAGCCGCAAGACTACAGCTGTAATGCTAAGCTAAATTAGCCGCTGTCAGCCACAACCCCGGTTCACTCAGAACTGCGACTTCCTATGCAGCGCCCTAGTCTGTGTTGTCAGCGTAAATATGCGTCCACTGCACTGCCTATCGTACGTTATTTAAGCAACAGGGTAATTCCGACAAAATGTTAGTACTCAGACCTACTTACAAGCCGGAATGATGCCCGATAATACCAGGAATCGTCTCTATTAGCAAGGGAAGGAGGGACACACTAGACATGCAAAATGGTGGCTACTCCAGCCTCAGCACATCTACCGCAGGCGGAAGGTTACACTGACAGATCCCAGAGGTTTGTGCGGACTCGCTGCTGCGGAGCTGAAGTTTGTCATCGATGTCCAGTAACCAGCCTGTTATTGGCATCCTTCTGCGTGCAAAACCTTCCCCGGTGACTGGACAGGTTGGCATCGGTGCACCCTGGACAACATGGGTAAGAGCTCAATCATGTTGTGTGTGTGTACATCTGATTGCGACGCCTGGCTAATCAGGTGGTTATATGTCTAGTCTTGGGCTAACGAAGGGTTTGTCAGTGGAACCCAACGATGTGATACGGATAGCTGGTGAATGCGTTTGACAGTCTTTCATCGAATTGTTTGTTTCTCAGAAAATCCGTCCAGAGTCTATTTGGCGCATATTACCCGATAACGGTGTGTCCAGTCAGGACATGACATATGTCACCATAAGCGCAATGTTAAGGCGGTATATTTTCTCTTAACCCTGCGGATGAATATGTTTTACCTAGTCGTGATGCGGTCCGGTTCACTCGTGGCAGTGATGACGAATCCAATGAAATGACTTTAGATAGATTAGAGCGTCACCTACAGGCGACTGTAAGAATGTGACTTTGAAATACATAACAAATATAGTAACGTTTTCTTTTGAAGATATGTTTGGGAAAAGTATACAATCAGGGTTTTTTATATTATTATATTGTAATAATAATAATAAGCATAATCATTTTGTTGTTATTATTAATATTAATAATAATTTGTTCTAATTTGTCATATTTTAGCTCTGTTCCCAATATTTTTCAGATTTAATTTTAAAATGATTTTTCTTCTTCTTCTTCTTTAATATGAAACAGATCGGACTTTGCCAGTTCCACTCCCTTTTGTGTATTGACATAGTTCACACCTGTTCTTATCAGATATTTGCTCTCAGCATTCATATATATTCCCCGTGTGGTCTCTTTTTCCTCCAAGCCCAGGTCCTCTACCAGAGGCCTGGGAGCTTGGGGGTTCTGCGCTGTACAATAGGCCAGGATGAATGATGTGTGTGAGTGATTGTATGGTGGTGGTCAGAGGGTCCGTTGGCGCAGACGTGTGTAGTCGCGAAAGCGCTTCTGACAGTCTCCCCCAGGGGAACTGAAGCTACAAACGTAGCTTACTACCACAGAGTAGTCTCATGTAAAGCGCTTTGTGACCATGTCTGTGAAAGGCGCTATATAAATAAAGATCTTCTTCTTCTTCTTCTTCTTCTTCTTCTTCTGTATCTTTGCTTTACCCAGAACTGCATTTTTCTGGTCTGGGATGTCTGATGTATTTCCTGGGATGTGCTGTAGCCACTTCTCCAGTTTGAGTTATTGCCCCAAGTGCTCCAATGACCATGGGCACCACTGATACCTTTACCCTCCAGGTCTTCAGCAGCTCGTCTCGAGTTTCTCGTGTTCATTTTTTCCTGATATTGCAATCACTTGGTATTGCTATGTCAACCACAACAGCTTTCCTCTGCTCTTGGTCCACCACTACAATGTCCGGTTGGTTTGCCTTTACCATTGTGGAAGTCCCACAGGGTCTTGGCTCGGTCATTCTCTACCACCTTTGGAAGTGTTTCCCACTTTGACCTTGGGGTTTCCAGCCCATACTCTGCACAGATGTTCCTGTACACTGTGACAGCCCTGCAGTTATGTTAACTACACCTGAGGTCTTGTCTGGTGTGATAGATCGGGGCTCTATTGCTCTGGGCCTCGAGGCCTGCTCCTGTGAGTGCCTTTGTGCTGTCCTTCAGTCTTGCTCTTTCTAGCCATTGGTAGGATTTCTTCATATCTGCCACTTTAGTTATGTTTCGGTGGTACATCCCATGTAGGGGCTTGTCCTCCCATGACGGAACCTCCAGCACCTCATGTCTGAGACAGTGAGCATGTTAATGTTATGTTATCTGGGGCGAGTTGGACTACTCAAATGTTTGAAGATAGCACAATAATAGGCATATTTGATATAATGATATGTCTGGAAAGATATGGTAATTTTAATGTCGGACTTTGCCCACTAGAGAGCACTAGTCAACTAGTTTCTTCACCAGCAGTTTGACATTGACAGAGTAATGCAATATAAATGGCCATTTTAAACAACACAATTGATAGTTTACTTCATACTCCCAATCAAAATGTTGCTCATTTTAAAGGCTTAACTTTCCGTCACTGTGAAACTGTGAGATCAATAGAAGAAAATATTGTTTTGTAGCATGTCTGAAGCTACAAGATCATTTAAAGAATGGTCGTTTTACATTTAAAAAAAATGCGTAACTGCCTCGTCCCATGTCTCCTGATGTCCCACTTCACCTTAATTCATTTAATATTTGATTAAAATAATTTCCATTCAATATTATGACAAAAGACGCTACTTGGCCCCATGTTCTCGGTAAAGATCAGCGCGTTTGTTTCCCACAATTCAGTTCGTCGCTCCCCCTTGATGTCAGCTGGGCTCGTGCGTCTCAGCGCGCGCACGGAGCGCCACGGCTGCTTTTGGGTTCGCGGCATGGTCGGCTGCGGAACGAGGATGTTCAATGCTGCAGCCATGTGAACGCCTGTTTTTGTGCAGGTTTTCTTTTTATTTGAGTCCATCGAGGTCCAGGCGGAGCTCCGGGCTCTTAAATTGTGTTGTTGATGGTGAGCCGCGTTGTTGTTGTGCTCCATCTCTCCGTGCGGAATACACCTGGATTGGACTCAGAACGAGCACATTTTGTGGGTGCTTTCACTTTTCACCGGCAGTGGACCGTACTATGTCCAGACGAAAACAAACCAACCCATTCAAAGTAAACTGTAGGTATTCCAGTTGTATTGTTCAATGTCAGTAGTGTTTGTTATAGCCTGGATCAAGGAATGCCTGTAATTATTAGCAATTAATATACTTGCCGTGAGAGGGATCTAAATCTGAGTTTAGGTGTGAGCCTGGTCAATTCTCCACATTGCTACACAGAAATGGGCCAGCTTAACATGTAGCCAATACAATGTCAAACGTCACAGTTTATTTTCTCTATGGAGATGTTTCCCACTGTGTTGTAGAAGTTGCACTGAGCAGTGCTTGAGACCTCTGACTTCCCCCCTGAGTGTAAGTGCACTTCTGAGCTCTATGACACTGAGCACTCTTAAAGGAATTGCCCATGTCTAATCTTCTCTAAATGTCTGTTTGCTGGGACTCTGTATTCTAAACATAGTTAGTTTTAAATGGTGTGGATATACATCTTGGTCTTACAAATGCGGTAATCCCCACAGGCTAATGAGCTCATTTACCACTGCGCTTCACACTAGATTACTCAAAGTGAAGGGAAAATCCACGGGACGTCCCACAAAGTAGTGTTGGCAGCCAGTTTTTATGCATTTTACAACTTGAGACAATATTCTTTGAGATGCAATTCTAATTTCAGGATAAGGTGCTATGTTTGTGTTGTCTCTTCTGTTCCCTTCCTGCTCCCTCAGTTGGGGTCAAACCAGACAGACAGCGGGACAGTCCAGACAGGCTTGACACTCACACAAAAAAACTCCCAAGGCATTCCAGACAGTGCCACAACAGCACTGTCTGCCTAATTGTAGAAACGCTCCAGAAACTTAGTAGTGGGACTGCGGGAAATGAGGAAAAAACTTTGAAACAGAAGAAATACTTTTTTTAACTTAATAATTAACTTTGTTGTGTAAACACCATACAACGGATTATTGTCGGTGACGTAATAGTTTAGGGCTGCTACAGATTCAATATTATTGAATTTACCTAATTACTAAATTAGAGGAATTAGTTGTGTAACAATCTTCATCTGGACTATACAAGCTCTAACACAATATGACAAACAAGGATTGTGCTTCACAGCTAGAAGGTCCCGGGTTCGATCCCCGGACAGGCCTGTCTGTGTGCATGTTCTGTGTAGGTTTCCTCCAGGTACTCCGGTTTCCCCTACTACTAAAAACGTGTACAATAGTGCAGGATGATTGAGTTTCAGGGTACGTTTGGGGGACGAGTCAACAGATGGAAATGACAATCGGCTGTGGTGTGTTTCCATGCATGCGTTCTATGTTCATTAACATGTCCCGACCAAATAAACAAATAGGTCTCATAATCTATTTATGTATCTGTAAATTTGCTTTAAAAGTTTCTGTTATTACTTTTCTACTTTTTCTGATCTCTTTCATAATAAATAAAAACAAATCACTTGATTAATCGAAAAACCAAGTGCTGACGAGTTGGTCTGCACAATACATTTACATACAGTACTTTATTACAACTTGAGGGGCGTTTTTTCAGTAGTAATTTGTGCTGAAATGTATTTAGGTCCTAAAGTTCACTCATAGAGGGTATGCTCATGTTAAATCTACACAGAACAGCAGCAAATTATGTGGACTTTCCACTCAATCCACTGCTGTTGCCATGATGGAATTCTAACTGCTATGCTGTCGGTATGTTATGACATCACACGCATAACCTCTATTGCAAACACAGTGCAGGGATCTGTACCAGCAGTACACTCTATTCATTCATACCTGCAAAATATTAATCCATACTTTTATTGATTTAAAGAAATAGTTCACCGTGCTTCCATACTGTGATATGTTCTTACCTGAGCTTAGAAGAGTTGATACGTACCTGTCTGGTCTTTGGGGTGCCCGTGGAAGAGCGTGGTAGCTTCTAACTTCACCCCGTTTGGAGCTATAGGAATATACTAGGAGAGGCCAATGCTAACAACATCTTTGTTTTTTTGCGTGACTGAGGGCACACAGTTCTTCCATACTGTGATATGTTCTTACCTGAGCTTAGAAGAGTTGATACGTACCTGTCTGGTCTTTGTGGGTGCCCGTGGAAGAGCGTGGTAGCTTCCAACTTCACCCCGTTTGGAGCTATAGGAATATACTAGGAGAGGCCAATGCTAACAACATCTTTGTTTTTTTGCGTGACTGAGGGCACACAGTTCTTCCATACTGTGATATGTTCTTACCTGAGCTTAGAAGAGTTGATACGTACCTGTCTGGTCTTTGTGGGTGCCCGTGGAAGAGCGTGGTAGCTTCTAACTTCACCCCGTTTGGAGCTATAGGAATACATTGGGAGGAGCCCAATGCTAACAACATCTTTGCTCTTTTTGCGGGACTGAGGACACGCACAATGACCAGACAGGTAAGCACCAACTCGTCTAAGATCAGAAAAACAGTGAGCTATTCCTTTAAATAAACATTTGTCATTTCTTCTTTAGCCACTTTTCATGTTAATCGTCAGTATTCAAGTTCTGTCACGAACAAAATCTTATATTCCCCAAAACATCAACATTTTTTAATTTCTAGTAGAAATGATAAACATGTCAAATATGCAAATGAAGCACTTTACAAAGTAGGAGAGACAGGTGAAATTCTCAAACTTTTCATACCAAGTACCATCACTTAAAATACTTGACATTCGAAGTACCACCAGGCCCTGATCAAGATTAAATTGGACTAAATTATATCTGGTCTTAACAAGAATAAAGGCTAAACGCATAAACATTCAAGAAGTGCAGGTAACCTTGAGTACCACCTGAAGACGCCCGAGTGCTATCTGTGCCATATGTTAGTGAACCGCTGCTCCAGCTCATTTAGCATTGTTGGGTGCCCAGTTAATCCGAGTGAGATTGATCTGGTGTCTGGCCTGTCGCTGTGTGTTGATGGAGGGGCCCCAGTGCTTCCTGCAGATTCAGACACTGTTGTCTGTCTGTCTGTCTGCTGCGTGTGTGTTTTTGAAAGGGATGGTGGCTGTGAGCAGGAGGAGGGAACCCCATTGCGTGGTGTTTGAGCCGAGTTTGTGCAGTCTATCTTTTGTGTGTTTTGTATTGTGCCCCCCATATACGTTCCCTCCCCACTCCTTCTTGTGGCTGATGAGTTTCTTTCTTTGTCTAGATCCAGTCAGACACTGCGTCACCTCCTGCCTACAGACTCTCACTCAGACCACAGACAGATAACATCACAGTGGCAGAGACTGGGGAGGAGCGAGGAGGGACAGATGTACAGACACTTACTGGGGGGATGGGGAGCGCTCACATCAATCATTGGCCGGGCGTCGTGAAGCCATGTTGGGGTAGTTCATAGTTCAATTGTTGCTCTCCCAATGTGAGCAAGTGAGTGAGAAACACACTGGATTCACACACAAACTCCTGTGCATTGACAAATTACAGTTTTCTGGAGTCCAATGAAAAACAGACTTTCCTGGTGAAATAGAGCAAAGAAAAAATAATCATGGCAGTGCAGCTGTTCAGATATGCTATTATGTAGTTGAAATTGAAAGTACTGAACCAGTGAGCTTACTATTAAACTGGTTTAGTTGTCCTTGCCAGCATTACTTTATGTCTCTCCTCATGATTCATTGTTTATAATTTAATTCTGGGTAGCTACACAGGTAGCAAGTCTATTATATATTATATATATATATATTATATATTTTTGTCTTGAATTTTCCACAAGAAAAGTCACTCTGTAAATTCTGTTTCGGCTTCTACAGGATTAAAGTGAATATTTGTTTTATGAATAAAATAAACAGTTGTACAGCTACTACATTGTTTAGAAAGGTGTCTATTTCAGTCATTAAACAGTCATGAACACATGTATGATTGACTATGAATTCTGTATTTGAGTAATTTCTCATGATTATTTTATGTGCATTTGTATATGAAGTAACTTATACTGGTCCTTATAACTTAACATAAAGTATGAACACATTCATACAGCAATGTGTTTTTTGAAAGCCGTTGAATGTCCTTCTTAGACTGGATTAAATGTTATAATAATCGTACAGAGGTAAATGAGCCACATATGGGCTGTCACTGTGTGAAGCTTTATCCTCCCCAGAGATGGGGGTATGATATGGCAGTATCAGTTCTGTGCTTGAGCAGGGAGGACAGAGGGTGAGCCAGGCTGTTTCTCTGTGTGGGTGGTTCTGAGAGAGTGAGGAGAGAGGCAGTTTGCTTGTGCAAAGAAAGTGCAGGCTTCTCCTGTGGGACTGCAGTATGGCTGTCAAACACATGTAGTATCTGGGAGCAGAGGGGGCTGGGATGATGAAGCTTACCATCCACTTTTCTCTTAATGCAGAAAATGTTGTGCATTAGTAGCAGCAGAGATGAGGTGTCTCTTTGTGTAGTGACAAGGATGGATCGGTGAAGGACAGGACAGCATGTGTTGGCTGTTTTTGAGATTAAATCAGAGAAGCTGTTTTGGTTTGGACATGTTAGAGGGGGAGGGATAGTGTTTATACTTTGCAAATTAAAGAGAAAGTTCGACTAAGACCAAAAAGGACATATATGGGAAAGAGATTGGCATCTATAATGCTGAATCAACGCGTGATATTTTAAGCATGTTATAAGGTTGTGTTTTGTTTTGTGCATGTTTGAGAAATTTGCCCATTCACTTCGTCTCCTGAAGAGCTCTCAACGCTGTTTCACCAGCTGAGGTCATGAGGTGGTGCACCTCTATATAGGCTTGTCACGATGACAAATTCTCAGGCGTATCAATGACTGTAAACGTTTGTTCTAAAAGTGCATCATCATATCCTTAAATACACACAAGCTGCGATAAACATGAAATATAATGTAACTCAATTTGCATCAGTTAGAAATCAAAGTTTTACAAAGAAAAAATAGGGTGAAATGCTAATTAATGTATAGATGATAAATATCGAGCCCAAAAATATATTGTTTATCTGTTATTTATTGAACTATAAGTTGATATAGTAATTATCGTGACAGCCTAACCTCCATATTGTGGCCAAACACATAAACCTTATCATTTCAGCGTTTCCCTTGAGTCGTTGTATGGCTGGGCAATATGGCAAAGAGCAATTTTATTACTCATAGAGATGTGATGAGTTTTTTTATACAATTTAAAATAATAATTTCTTTTACTACTGTATTTCATGGAGCGGGTGTTTCAAAATATTTCTTTCCTCTTTAGTACAATTTAAAGTTCAAACTCTACCAAGTCAACTAGTCAGGGCAGCTGGGTGGGGACTTGTTGATTGGGGGCTTCCACCCACTCTCAACGGGCCACTATACACTCTGGCTTTTTAACACCACCTCACTAGATAGGGTATACAAATTGGACATGTCATTGATCTAATATTGATAACAAATAGTGGATAGTAATGACAACAAGGAAGTGGCAAGATGGCAGAATATTATAATATGACTATAATATGAAATCGGACATTCATCCACTGATAATGACAAGAATGACAATTGTTATGATAAATAACAATAACTACTAATTACATTTATTACTATTTTAGATTGGCATGCTGTGTTAATGATATGAAATGGTAAAACCTCCTTGTTTGCAGTGTTAATTTCATCGACTAAAATATTTAGTCTTAATTTTAGTCAAAGTTATATTTTTGACGACTAAAACTAAACTAAAAGATTTTCATGAGAATAAAACTATGACTAAAATGTCCAGATATTTTAGTCGACTAAAATAAGACTAAATAAAAATGAAAAGGAGAGACTAAAATCATCCAAAGTTCTATTGACCGTCTGAAAGAGCCTCAGATCATGTAAATTCTCTGCCAAAGGATCAGCTCTGAGCTTTGTTCATGTGGAGCAGCTCCATGAAGCAGAGGAACAAGATTAAACATGATTATAATGAATATTATAAATGCAAAGTCGACTAAATTCGTCTTAAATTTAGTCGACTAAATTTACTTGAAATTTTAGTCGACTAAAACTAGACTAAAATTGAAGATATTTTTTTGACTAAAACTAGACTAAAATCGAATTACATTTTCGTCAAAAGACTAAGACTAAAACTAAACTAAAATATGTTGTCAAAATTAACACTGCTTGTTTGCCAGTGCTGCAAAAGTCTGTTGATTGTATGTTGACAATTGTAACAACAGTAGGATAAAACTTAACTCACAAATACATATAGGTATATATTTGTGTTCTGAAACTGATATAGTTTACTCAAAAAGGATTGTATTGTGTTTATTTAATGTAAATGTAAAAGTAATGTATAACTGTAGCATCATGAATTGCAAATGTAATGTACATGAACAAGGGGTCGGCACTTATAAGCTTTTGCCTCAGTCTACTCCCTTTGAGCTTCCATTAGCTGTATGATCCTGAAACTCTGGAGAAAGAGAAAATGTTAATTGCTCAAATAAACTACACAAACAAACAAAAAAATAAATAAACTGTTGCTGACACAGGACTGTCGATTACAAAGCACAATGTCACTGATTGATACTGACAATAGATTTGTCTTATATATATTGTCTTATATTAAGTTATTAAACAATGTTAAGTGCCCAAAAGTATTTCAAAATGCTTCATTAATGCTCTGTGTGCTTGACTCTAGGGCCATTTCACCCAACAGGCATGACGGGTCTCCACCACAGCATCAGTATGGACAGCAGGGAGGACTTCACTGAAGAGAGTGAAAGCTGCAGCACCAACTCCCAGGAGCTCCAGGGTCAGGACAGCCTCTCAGGTACTGAACCCATCCGCGGGACACACTCACGGGGCATCCTGGGACTGAGGGGCGTTGGTGAGAGTAAGCCCTGCTCTGTGCTCTGTTGTGTGTCTGTATTGATAGGTCTGTGTTTGCCTCCATAGAAGACAGTGATAGTGAGCCAGACAACCACGGGGAAGATTTGTCCTCCAACACCTCGGCTGACGACTCTATGAGCACCCAGAGAACCCAGTGTCGCCTGCAAGGAGCAGGAGTCAAAGAGGTCAGACTGCCTACACTGTACACATTTATCTTGGGGCAAAATTGAGCCGACAAAAGTTAATCAGCTGTGGGTGTAAATCATGAGCAATATCCATTCAACAAAGGGGGCGAACTACTTTGTAAATCAGTTGTGGTGGTCCTGTTTGTCCCGCTGTAGAAGGTGGGTGTTTATATAATGTAAAAGTATAATGTGCTTTTTGTTTTTTTTAGGAGAACGAGGAAGGGGGAGACCAAAGCAACTTCAACTGTCCACTCTGCTCACTGGACTTCAACAGTCCCGAGAAACTCATCTCTCATGTCTACCAGGTGAGATCAGCGGGGTCCGAGCACGGCCTTAACGGAGTGAATGCAGTCATCGAAAGCCTCTAAAGCTTCATGTGCAGGTGTGCTTTTGTTATGCCGTAGTTCAAACTGGTAATCTTTTCATCTGGTTTATCTCAAACAGCATACAAGCATGATGAGCAACAATAAGAGTTATGTTTGTCCCGTGTGTGGGCGGGCCCTGAGTTCGCCTGGTTCTTTGGGGAGGCACCTTCTCATCCACTCAGAGGATCGGCTGTCCAACTGTGCCGTCTGCGGCGCACGCTTCACTGACACCAACAACTTCAACAGGTGTGGCACATTTCCCCCCCCCCAAAAAACCTGTAAACACAAGTATAGCAAGACAGATGTATTGCATTTGTTGTTTTTGATGTTGACAAATATGGTGTGCTCTTAGTCAGGGATTAGAAAAGTTGTGGAGCATTGTAACAAAAACACAATTATTGGAATTAACTGAATGAATTATTTACTTAAATACAGAAATAAAAAGGCCTAGTGCAATCTGCAAACATTCAAAGACACACTGAAAACATGTTAGATGTACAGTACATGCATGTGGATATATAGGTGAAACTTGGAAAATTAGAAATATCGTTCATCAGTTCATTTATTTCTGTAATTCAACTTAAAATGTGACACAATATAAGATATAGACTCATTACATGCAAAGTGACATATGTCAAGCCTTTGTTATAACTTTGATGATTATGGCAGTCCAAAATATTCAAATTTTATGAGATTTTTAATTTGGGGTTTTTACAAGCTGAGCCATAATAATCAAAATGCTAACCAATAAAGGCTATACATATCTCAATTTGCATGTAGTGAGTCTATCATATATTAGTTTCACAGTTTAAGTTGAATAACAGAAATGAATGCACTTTTTAACGATATTCTAATTTTCCAAGTTTCACCTGTATAACTCATCTCATCGCGTAACATCATTTTACAATCCTACTTTTACAGGGAGAAGCTGAG
Organism: Gobius niger; assembly: GCF_951799975.1. NCBI lineage: Eukaryota > Metazoa > Chordata > Actinopteri > Gobiiformes > Gobiidae > Gobius > Gobius niger. Next base: position 23,754,698 of record NC_136855.1, on the reverse strand, counting down.
AGATGTTCTTGACACAAGCAGGCTGGAAGTGAGTGGAGTGTGCTCTCTGTCTCTCTGCGGCAGTCCCCTGGCCAGCCCCAGCCCGGTGGGACGATCCTGTCATGGCCTGAGTCCTGCTTCGTGTCCACTTCCTCAGGCTTCCCGGGATCAGGACCCCAGTCTGTGTCAGGGTGCAGGCCACATCTCCAGCCAGTGCCAAGATCCCAGGTCATGTGCAGGCTCGGACCAGCCCTACCCCTCACTGTCCGACAGTCTGCTCTCTGAAGGGCCATCGCTGGCATCGATCCCTGAAGTTCTAAACTCCTCTTCCTCTGGCCTCCCCCCTATCCCAGATATTCTCAGTCCAATGCCCGTTTATCCGGCGGGAGTGCTGCTGGTGTGCAACAGCTGCGTGGCCTATCAACAGTTGGTAGAATCTCAGTCGCCAATGAGAAAGTGGGCGTTACGAAGAAAGAACGAACCTGTGGAAGCTCGAATGCAGCGCCTGGAGCGAGAAAGGACAGCCAAGAAGAACAAACGGGCGTGTGAGTCAGAGGAGGAGAGGGAGATACGGAGGCTTAGGGATCGTGAAGCTAAACGCATGCAACGAATGCAAGAGACAGAAGAGCAGCGTGCACGGAGACTGCAGAGAGACAGGGAGGCCATGAGGAACAAGAGAGCAAATGAGACCCCTGAAAAAAGACAGGCTCGATTGATCCGTGAGCGAGAGGCGAAGAGGGTGAAACGGCGACTGGAGAAGATTGACCCAGCTCTGAGAACACAGATAGAGCATGATCCAGCGGCGATGGCTGCGCTCACAGCAGACATGAGTCTCTTCCAGTTTCCCTGCGCCATGCCCGTTCCATCCATGGATAATGGTCTGTTCATGAAGTTGCCCTGATCAGGCCATTTCATCATGACTAAAGTCTGCCCTCCAGCACGTCATCCTGATCACTAAACCATTCCCAGCTGGATGCACAAACTGCTTTGTTCTTCAGAGCAAATGACTTTCTAATTATTTATTACAGTTAAAACCTAGGGCACTAGGTTGAATGTTTTATGTTGAATGGCATATTAGCATGTTGTAAAGAGATTTTTCCGCTGAGCAAGAAAAAGAAGACAGGTACTTGTTGAACAACTATTGGTCTTTTGGGGAAACAAATATTTTGCACATCTGTGATGGGACTGGTCTCATTACTCTGGTGAGCTCGGTTTGCCCAATGGTTTGGGTTTACTGGTAGCTTACTATACCTCTTTTTAAGCTGCCAACTTGGATTCAACATGAAAGACTACCTACCTCAGCTGGCACCATGAGAGTGCCCCCAGTCCTGTGGCTTACTGTTACAACTCCAGGCTTCTCTCAGTACTGTACAATTGTACAATGATGCAGGTTGTTACACTTGTTACAAGGCACTTTTTTGTACAAAGGTGTTCTTTTCTCAAAAATCCACTATCCAGGTTTATTTATGGTCTATCACATGCACTGTCATTGTTAAAATTGATTAAAACCTGAGTTATTTTTAGTTACACTCTTATCTGAGCATTTGCCAATATTCTATTTAATTTGTTTTACAGAGCTTTCATTGGAGCATTCATGAAAACTCAATATGTGCTGCTTTAACTGTTGTTTTACTGAACAATCTGTCTATTACCTCATGTCTTTGGAACAGTGTGGTCACGGGGCACAAGTATTTGAAAACAGGTGTAGTTGTGAAAAACGTTTTTTCCTCCACGTGGAAATATCATATTGTTAACATGTTATTGTATGCAATTTTGTAGCATCTCATGTCCTGCAGATCTGCTGTATTCAACCAGGAGAAGTTTGTTGTATGAGGGCCTTACATTTACTCATGTACGTACATTGTTTACCTCTGGGACCATAGTTGTGTAAGAAGCTGCACATGAACATGAGGGCATTTTAGTCGGTCTCATTTGTCTTATTGCAGCACATGTTTATGTGAAGACGTTGTTTTGTTACTGATATTTCTCTCTTCTCATCATATCACTCTTCAAATTACCATTGTGGTTCTCGTTACCTCACCTGTTCTTCTAGAACTCGACAGCCAAGCACTGGTTTTTAAGTCACTCCTGTGTTGATGATCCAGTTGTTTGCAAATCCACACGCATGCTTTTCGTCAGAGCGTCAACCACTATGCAACATACAAGATATAAATTATTTATTATCAAATAGTACCACCAGAGAACTATGCAGGATACAAATTTGTAAAATACTGTCAAAAGTTGAAATTCTCAGGCAATGTACCTCAATTAAGAAGGCTATGAACTTTTGACATTTTGGTCCATAGAACCAAATCATTTTCCTCGTGCTATGGACAGTTGAGGGCAGTAGGGTGTATATTTACTCCTTATTTCACACAAATACACAGGGTCTCACTGCCAATCTCTTCATAACATACTAAAATCAAGGCAGCATTCAACAGCATGGCATTTGTCCACACTACGAATACTGGGTATTCTTTGAGCTTGATTTTATTTCATGGTTGCAGTGACACTTTTTGTTCTACAATTTTGGGTCCTTAACGTTTTGATTATTTGCCCGACACATGAGAGAATTACCTTTTTGCTCTTCTCTATGACAATTAGAGAACATGAAGCTTTGGGGTCTAAAAAAAATAAAAGGTTCTAGCTTTTTTGTTTAAAGCTGTAACAAACTATATGTAAACGCTGCATGATGTAAAACTACATTTCTCAAAGGCTCAGTATGGGTATGTTTTACTGTTTATATGCCTGTCTACTTTTATAATAAAACATGTTTCAACACTGGCCTTAAAAATTCAGGAGTTTTTAAATGTTTACAGAAAGATCCTAAGGCCAAATGAACGTGTTAATTTGAAGTTCAATAAAACTTCAAACTAAGTCCAGTTGTATTGTTTTAAACCTACAAGATTAAAGCTCGATTACATAGACGTAGAGGTGAATGTGGAAATAAACATTGATTCATTTCCCTAAAAGTCACTGTTCTCACTTACGCCACACATTAGATGAATGACAACTCACATGAAATTGTTTATATTTATTTTGTATATATTTATATGTATATATATATATATTATGTTGTGTTTACTTAACAAACATGATAAATGTAATGTCTCCAAGTTAGCAGTAACAATAAAAATACAATATCTTTGTGTCCTTAAAGTACATAGAATTAAAACAGCAAAACAAAACCACCCTAAGTAGTTCACAGAGGTACAAATATACAGTACAAATCTATTTAAAAGGGTACAAATAAAAAAGCAACAAAATAGAGATATTAATGCTTTGTTAAAAGGTGTGGGATTTGCTAAGGGAGCACTTTGGGTAGACAACTCTAAGGCTTGAGATTAAGATCAATACCTATTGGTACAACAGTACAATAAAGTCACATACAAAATTCATACAACCTGGGTTATACTTGAGGATTGACTGTTACATGTATTTCCTTGCATAAATATTTTAGGCTTTTTTTTCTTTCTTTATTATTCTTTATTGATAGTCACATCACCCAAAAGCAGTGTCACCTTGTGCCAAAAACTGTTCAATCTGAAATGACAGATTTCATTAAAACTTCAGGCATTACCAATTGCCTGATTTAGCTGAAAATGAGTGTATTAGATTTACCTTTGCAGGACAGAATAATTCCCAAACTAACATCACAACTACATAACCACCAACAGAGAACTTTCTACTTAAGCCCCATCTGTTTAAAAAACGTATAATGGACATGAAAGCATTAGGTTTATGTATGGCAAACTGCATATTGTGCAAGAAAACTACTGAGTCTGCATTTGGGCACTGGCTTCTGTTGGTGCACCTGAAAGTGCTAAGAAAAACGCAGTGAACAATCTGGCTCTTCTGAAAAAGGGAACACATTTTTCCACCATCACACGTTGTACAAAGCAGAAATTTAAGGCATTATCAACAGCATTAGCAAAGCCAACTACAACTATACAAAAAATACATGTATCTACACACACACACACACTTGTGATTTTCTTCGTGTGCTTTACATTGAGACTTCAATTTACCGACACTAAAAAGGGGCCATTAGTGCAATTATTACAGTAGGATACTGTCAGTGTTTAAAATAGAACCCATTTTAAGAGCTGTGACAACTGAGCAATTGAAAAGGCTAGTCTTAGCAAATGTGTTCGTTTCAGACGTATTAAGAGGTATAGTCACTAGTGGCACTTCCTGCACCAATTCTATCCCTAAAAATGCATATTGACCAACAACACACCAGTGAAGCGGCTCAAAGCCAAACGAGCAAATTGAATTACATTTGGTTCCAACAGCTTACTGCTTTACCAGTAAATACCAAGCCATTATGAATATTAGACCACCTTCAAAACAGCAAAACAAAAACATTTGCATTTCAATAAAAAAAAGCTAAGAATCCTATTACCAGACATCAGTGTTAGGAAGACTGCATATAGCAGTCTTTCTGTCTTTTCTTCAGATATTGAAGATATCAATACTGAGTTTACTGCATAGAAATAGCAGACAGTTCTGTTTTTTTTCATCTGTGCATTGCTTACAGCATTACGACTTATGGCAAACTTCCAAGTGTGTTTCCTGAAAGAGTGAAATTCGTATTTTGTAAAATGGGCAGTTTGAGTGAATTATGGAAGTAGAACCTTTATGATATTGTGGTGAAAATGGCCAACACTTTACACGAGTACACATGTAGCAGTGAGAGTGACCTGAGTTCAAACAGGCAGTCATCACACAAGCATAGAGCGTATCTGGCACCATTACACATGCGACCACAGCACATTAATATTGCGAAAATGAATGAAATGGGAATGTTTGCATGTGGAATGCAGTCTGATTTGAATGATCTAATTGCACTTATCTTTTTTGGATTTTTATGACATGACTGTCAAGCTGCAGAAAATGCAGCATTCTGCTTTGCAAATTGTAAACAGCTTTTAAGCAAGTAAAGTTTCTCTTACCACACATTTCCCTTCATTTAAATGAAAAACATCTCAAGTGTGATTTACAAGGTCAGTGTGAAATCAATGAGCAACATTATCTATGTGCAACATAAGACAATCATTAGTGCCTCCAGTTCACCATTATTATGTTGTAGGAGCAAGGATCACATTTAAAAAGTAGATGTTATTCAACAACATAATTAGGAAAGATGTTAAAAAATGATCAACTAGATTCAACATAATGGTTGCTGAATGATCCTAATCTGCCCGGTCCCAGAAGGTAATATGTAAAGCAACAAACTAAGACAAGGACTACTGTGGTCTATTGCTATAAGTGTCCCTCCCGGGCATTTCTTTGCTCTGAAACCTTTTGGCAACAGTAACACCAGCCTCAATCCCAGAGTGAACGCAACGTCCCTGCTTTGACACTTCTATGGCCAGTTTATACATGGAGCATTTGGTAAAGAAGCCACTGTTTTATAACTAATCACACATTGACTTACTCAAACCCAATTGACAAACACTCAACCGTAAGTGCCAAAATCAAAACATTCAATGGAATGTAGACCGTGTATAGGACTTTATCAATAAGTACTGAGTGGCTTTTTCAAACTAAAATCAATATTGATTGTAGAACAAAGAGAAGACAATAATTACTATTTAAAATGGATAAACAGTATTATAGCATTTCTGCTGACACCAGAATGTCAAACACAAAGACTCAAAATCGGCAACATTGCTGCAGAGGAAGAAATATTGGTGATGATATCCAAATGAAATTTCAGCATTAAAAAAAATAGAAATCGCTGTTTGGTCCATAACGGTTTTCCAAAAACAGATTCACCTTACAGTTAATGCAATATTGTAATATGTAAAGCAGTGGTGTCAAGAAAGAGGACAGAAGATTAATGCCATGTCAAGCACTATAATGGCTACATACTAATGTGTGAAACCTTAGGTGGATGGACATCCACAGGTTTCCATCAAATCCTACCACCAGGGAAACATAAAACATTTTGTTTTATAGTCGTGCAAAACATCAAACATTCTGAGGCTACATCTGCTCTCTTTTTCCTTTTGCTCCGTGTCACATACACCTTTGTGGTGATAGATGCTACTTCCCTGCATTAGAGCGCCCCTCAATAGACAGTTTGACCTCCTGAGGGATGAAAGAGGGCCGTGCAGTGTTCATTGGAGGTTGTGGGTTATCATCTCCCTTCACACTGAATCTTTGGAGACTGGGAGAGGACCAGCGTCTCAGACTTGCTCCTGTCTGGCCCGCTGCTGTCCCCTCTGTGTGCAAGTAATAGCTGCTGTGGCTCCTTGAATGCTCAGCAGAAACTTTGCATGCTCTAACGGATGGTTCAATGTGTCCAACAAACTGTACACCATCCTCTCTATCAAGCGCATCTTTATCTCCCTCTTTCGGACTATCTCTGTGGATACGATCCATCCTAAAATGAGAATGGGGTCGGGCTTGTTGAACAGCTGGAGGTCCCATGAGCTGATGAGCAGGTCCAGGTTTATCTTGACTTTTACTCAGAGTAGTGACCTGTTGTTGTTGCGGGTGAAGTTGTTGCAGTTTTTTCTGCTGTTCCTGCTGCTGAAGAGTGATGGACACACAGACATCTCCTACTTGTAGATGATGGCAGGGTAAACCATACAGCTGAGCTGTGCGTTCAGGGCTACATGAAGACCAGCCCTGGCCGAAAACAAAGAAAGGGTGCTCAGGAGGGACATCTATGGTCACTTTGCTCTGCTGTTCTCCGACTGTAAAGTGAAGTGAAACAAGACCTGGTCTCTGCTGACTTGCATGGATGTTCACCACCATGCTGGAGTCGATCTTCAAGCCTCCGCTCAGCTCTGCACTTCGTACAAAATCCTGTGTCTGCAGGTCCTCTACTCGTTTAAGTTCCCCTGTAGCTAGCTGTATAATAGCCCCCTTCATAAAGTGTGATGGAGTGGAGGGTGTGGCGGGAGCCAAGGCTTTATTCACATGGGGGGGCTTATGGGTTGTGTTAGATTCCCCTGCAGATCTTTCAGGGAGGCACACTTTGGCAGAAGAATCTGAGGCTTTAAAGCAGTGGTTGGGCATGTCATTATTCACTTGTGCTGGGTAATGCTGTTGAGGTGTGTTCGATAGATGCTGAGCAGTGTACTCAAGAGGAATGAGCACTGGCTGACCATTGGCTATCACAACAGCATGTCCCGATGGCACAGGCTGCTGTTGGACACTGCACATTCTTGAGTCACTCACAGCTTGAGCTGGATGGAGTCCACGTCCACAAACACCTTCAGTGCTCTCAACATGGACATCTTTACTTCTTGGTGTGCTCTGAGAGAGATTCAAAGGAGCAAATGAGACCTCCTTCCGACTAACGTTAGACACAAAACGGCTGACCACTTGTTGCACCTGAAAAGTTGATACAAATGGATTTGATTATTCACAAATAAAGTTAAAACAGTTTACAAATATGTTGTTTACATTAGGATCATGTGTAAAATATTTCAATATTTATGGTTAAAGCAGAAGTATAAGTTGCAGAAAAAAATATTCTAACCTCCAAGTCACTGTCTGGCGTGCTCCGCTGGCTCTGTGATCCCCAGTCTCCAGGCCGACACGCCTGGAGTGGTTTTGTCTGGCTGTGCTCTTGTGCCGAGGAGCTGGATGTTAATTGTTGGAGATGTACTTCCCTGGATCTGTGACCTTTATCCCCTCCATTAATTTCTCGTTCGATCGTCTGATGGACACCGGAGACAGTAGAAGCCCGCACATCCTGAGGATGATAAAAGACAGGAGCTCCCCGAGATCCAAGCTCTGCTCCAGGCAGAATGGAGCCAAGATGTTGCTGAGGACCTTGCTCTGACTGCAGCATAAGCGAAACACCAGATGCTGGAACTTTAGCAAAAGTATGAGCAGCTACCTGTGGCTGAGGAGGGGGAGAAACAACACCTTCCTGCACAACTGAAGGGTATGGTACCAAATGGGACACAGCATGAGGCTGAGGAAGAGAGCCTGTGGGAGACACTAATGAGCCTGGAACAAAACCAGGAGGCAACGCATATGGTAAAGCATATGGGGAACTAACAAACTGAAGTGAGGAATGAGGAATTTGGGCATAGCCAAGGGGATGGGGATAGGGGAGACCAGGATGTTGCAGGAGAGGTGAGTGTACAGTATAAGCTGGAGAAATGTGGCTTAACACTGGATGAAGACTGGACTGCGAGTATGTGACAGATGGAAGCGCTACTTTGTAGAGCATACTGTACTGGTCAATGGGCACTGCTGGTAAACTATCAGAGCTCTCTGCACTGAAATGTAAAGCTGGCTGAGCTCGCAACCATTCTCCAGATTTGGCTCCTCCCTGAGCTTCAGTGTTTGCAGCTGAATTCTGAAATGAAACAACTTCATCCTCTCCAACAGCACTCCCACTTGCCCCTCCACCAGTCACTCCTGCCCCGCTGTTGGTAACGAGCAGATCCCTCTTCTTTGGAGGCAGGCTCTCCTGGTTGCGCTCCTGAGCTGGTTTCATTGCGCTCCTCCACAAACGAGTTGCGAGTAGAAACTGAGTTATTGTGCAGCTGAATAGCAGACACTTGCAAGCCAAGCTTGCACAGAGATGTGCTGCAATATCTCCTGGTTGTCGGCTGCCAAATTACCTAAGAACACACAAAAAGGTCGCACTTTTACTCTCTTACACGTAAACAAAAAATATATCCTTTGTAATAGGCAAACGACAATTATTTATTGCAGAATTAACTTCAGCGTGTCTGTCCTTAGCTGTTGGCCAACTTGGTGCACTTCTGATTAAATTAGATCAGAGGGACCACAGCGTGACACGTGCGCACAATAAAGCAGAAGAATAAACTCTTTTCATAGGAGTAGAATTACACACAGTTTCCTCTACCGTTTTATATAAATGTTATACCAGCTACCAGAGCCCAGTGCTAGTTAGCTACTTTAGCTAGAGTAGCTGCAACTCCCTCTCGGCATAGGATCTTCAGGCTAAAATGTAATCACAGGGAGCACAATATCCGCTTAAGTAATTTTCTCCGGAAACTTACCTCTAAATGTCATCGCGAATGGCTTTGGAGTAAATATTTCTCAATCTACTGCAGAACAAATGAACAAATCAAGGCTAAGAAGTCGAGCCCATTTGGGAGGCCAAGAGAGGCGCCCTTCAATGACGTCATCACCCTTATTCAATTTCCTGTTTTCACTCCATACATCAACCAACAACAACCAACGCACTTCATCCATTCACTGTATCGCTTCTCCTCCTTCTCCTCCTTCTTTATCCATGTGTGAACGACATTCTAAATAGGTCAATAAATAATAATAATAATATATATATATATAGGCTATATATATTTTTTTTTTTAAATGAACAGAACTACATAGTGAACGGTATTGGAATCTCTATGTCAAATATCAAAGATGGTTTAAAATGCTTTTGAAACTTATTTAGACGGATAACATCTGTGTAAGTAATAAATATCCATTTATTTCCGTGATGCAGCAAATAAATGTTGGCCAGAATTTTAACTGACCGGAAGTGACATAGGTAGAGGTAAATTTCCACAGCAGCCTGACTATGGTTTGACTCACTAATTTCCTATTGACATAACATGGTTGCACAGAAACCGTTTGAAATAGGTGCGTTTAAGATTAAGTTGGTGGCGGCCGAAGGCGGAGAAAGGCACCGCAGGGGCCACGAGACCAGACAGGAGCCTCAGATCACGCATCGTCTCGCGTTTGATAGAAATAATAATGCCTTACACTTGCATTGTGATTTACAAGCCTGTGTTACCAAGTTTCTCAAAGCCCTACACTGTCGTCATCATTCATTCATGCCATACTCGGTGGTAAGCTACTGTTGTAGTCACAGCTGCCCTGGGGTAGACTGACAGAAGCAAGGCAACCAGTCTGTGCCATCGGCCCCTCCGACCACCACCAACCACTCACTCACTCGGTGTTAGGGAATAAAACCAGCCTATTTTAAAGTTTGGGAGCATATCTGCTTTTTGTAAATTAGAAATAAAAAGCTGAAGCCTAAATCCATGATTGACAGGCTCTGGAGCAGTAAGGAGGCTCGTAGCCGGTCCGCCCCCACCTTTCTATCCTGGAACAGACTTTGTAGGAGGAGATTAAGCAGCCATGTTTATTCAAAGACCAGTCGGGATCTTGAATGGGGCTGAATGGAACCTGTTATCTCTTCTACTTTACATCTATGGGCAAAACTAAAAAAAGCGTGGTAATTTTTTTCATCAAAATCTTAAATGTAATTGTGTTACCTGTGTTTTAGCAAAAAATGTGTCTAATGAGTCATAAGTACTTTAAAGGCCTCGTCTCGGTTGTGCAACTGTGCAAACATAGATTCAAAAACACAAAATAATAAATAATAAATGAGCCTGGTTATTAGAACATTTATTGTCAATCTGTTTTCAGCAGTAAGCATAATCAGTGCACTACCTTAAATTCATTAGTTCAAAAACTCTAGTATGAAAAAATAGAGAAAAAAGGTATATCTTCCCAAAAGGCACTTGAACTGTACAGTTGAAACTGAAACATCACATAAAACGGAATAAATACAAATCATGTGAACAAACAATCACCGTTGACGACAGCGCCACAAATAGAGAGGAAGAGCAGTGATTAGTACCTTGTAGGCAAACATTTGGTCAAATTAAATTTTAAGTTATCAATAACGAATGAACGACAGGAATTGGAGCATTTCAAGACTTGATGTTGTAATAATTGCATAAAATGTTCATATTTATTCATTTGTAATAACTGACATTTAAGGTACATAAAAATAATCTTAAATTAGTAAGTAGTATCCTACTAACCGCCAAATCAAAATCACTTTCTAGTCCCTTAATATTCATTGAATACAACACTCCAACTCCATTCTAAATGTCTATGAAATTAAAATATTTTAAAATTATTTAAAAACTAAAACACATACATAACTGCTTACAGACAGGGCTTGATATTTACTCTACCTAAATTATGTTTCATTTTTGTCAACAAATATTTACTTTAGCCTAAAATTATTCCAAATTATGTCATTTTTGAGTGGATCTTTATCGGATGTTAAAAATGTTATGAAAACTGTAATAAAACACAGTAAACATTATTAAGATAACAACATACCACACATTCAAAAGCATAATTAAATTATGGATACAAGTAAAAAACGCACGAGCCCCAGTGGCCAGTGAGCAGAAGAGTTAATGTCAAGCCCTGCTGACATGATCTGTCAAAGTGTTTTTGAGGACGTTTTTTAGAATTCCCTTAGTGCCTTCTCAGAAGGCCTTTACTGAACCCTCTCAGAAGAAGAGAGGAAATATCTAACAAATTCTTTTTTTGTTTTGTTTTATGAAAATTCTATGGGTGAAAAATAGACACAGCAAAACATTTAACCCATTGCAATCCGCCAATTGCAATTTAGGATTTTGTAGATCACATACAATTCTTGCAATTAATTATATGAATACGGCACCAATAATGAACCTTTTGTCAATACATTTCCTCACAAGATTATATAGGTTATGTATGATTACGTAAAAGCAACTGTTTTATTAGACTGTATCATTAAGTGTTTCTGTGGAGAGCCATATCTTTGCTCCGTTCAGAAACTTTGTAATGGGAGTCCCGAGAGTGCTGCGGCGGCACAAGTTTCCCATTGGGGTAAAGGGAAAAGATGAGGTGAGGAAATCTGGGAGCGAAGTGGACTCATCTGCAGAACGTGCATTAAAATACATGCGCCTTTGCACTGAATGTGGCTTATAGGGACTCGGCTCTGGTCCCTTATAGTGCTTAAGCTGACACTGTAGCATTTCAATCTCATCAACCAATTGACAGAGGTTGTGGTATGTTGCTACAGTGCCCCCTTTTGGAATGCAGGCTTCAGGAACCCATCGTAAAAAAAAGAGCTTCCAGAGGGCAATGTGTGAAGGCAAAAACAAGGGAAGTAACAGACCCTGTTGGTCAAAAGGTCGAGAAAACCAGTCTCTGAAAAATCGCTCTGACGGTGTTTCAACGACATCTTTCACTGATGAGAACTCAGGCTTCAGTTCAGCCATAAAAGACACACGGCGAGCCAGTGTTCCCTCCCCTTCTCTGAGTCCATTGACCACTGAAGCTGGACTTCCTTTTACAGAGGCACTGTAGGCTTTCTGCAAAAATAAAGAAAAAAATAAGACAGAAAGAAAGACAGAAATTATTCTCATAATTATCTGCATACAGTATTGTCATAATAATATAAAAAAAATCTGTTAATTTTGAAGCATCACTTTCTAAAATGAAAGAAACCCAACAAGACTTTACAAACCTTTGTGCGCCTGAAAGTTTTGACTTCCCCATTCTGAACACGAGCAACGCTTTTGCCTACATACATGGGGTTGTTAAAAAGGGTTTGTTCTTTGGCAGAGAATTGTTGTGACCATTCCCAAACTGGTGGGAAAAAAACACTCTGCTCTTCCCCTGCAGGGATGGCTTTTGTCTTGGCAAATTCCTAGAAGAAAATTGACAAAATTGACAATTGTAGCACTTAATGTTGAATCCACTTAATATGATCCTTACCGTTAAGTGCTGAGTACGCTGCAGACATGAGTTAAAGAGGAACGTACTGTGGACTGGAATCCACATGCTATCACTTAACACAGTCAGGTAAGTCTCTGTAAACTCAAATGCAGCTGGATATTGGTTAAGCATTTGCCATACGCAGTCCAAGAAAAGCAGGAACAGTGGGCACTGGAAAGAGAACAGAGAACATAAGATTACATTTTACATTGAATAGGTTCGTTCATGTTCTAGAATTTGATATCATAATCTCAGCTGGAGGGCAGGAACCAATACAGTTTTTGAAAGAACATGTTGCTCATGATCATTATTTGGTAGTGACTGGATTCACAAACTTATTATTTTTATGGCAAAAAAGTCCTTTCTACTGACCAACATCAAGCACATGTTTTTGAATTCTGCCATCGCTCTTGGACATATTCCAAAGAACATAATGGACCTCACATTATGTGTGCTGACAAAGAAGATACTTTACTTTGAGACCATCCTTGTTTTATGTGGATTGTCCCAGTAATGACATATTAGACAAAAACTAAGCCTAAAAAACACGCATGAACAAAACCAACATTGGCCAAAATATTTATATTTAAAGCATACCTCTTCCTTGTCATTCCTCTTCAAGTGGTTGCATCGGTCCAAAAACCGATGGCCAGCCATCACCCATTCTTTTTGCACCAAGCTTTGAAAGCCTGAAAGGCTGCGATAATGAGGGTCCAGCATTAGCTGCACCAGAGAGGACACAGCACAATTCAAGTCTCTGTCTTCTTCCTCTTTAAAAATAAAATAGAAAATAAACAAATAACAAAAACTTTGTCATGGTTCACTTTGAAATGATCAGTGAGGATAGAGTAAAGTAAAAGTGGACAACAAAGTAAAATGTACCTGTGATCACGACTGATGCACTCTTTCCTTCCATGAGAAACACAATCTCAGCAGACTGCTTCAGAAAGGCCCTTGTTTAGAATTCAAATGTAAATCACATTACACATTTATATACTAGGAACATTTGTGAAGAAGTTATGGACCTACCTCACATATTCAAGCCATCGAGAATTCTCAATGCATGAAAGCCATCTCTCCTCTGACTCTTCAAAAGGATCTGCAAGTAGTTACTTTTTGTAATTCACATGTACAGTATATCTCAGAAACCACACTTTCTCTAGTATTATAATTATAGCAAATGTTAATGAAAGTTGACATCCCGCTTACCAATAACACAGGACTGCCGGAGTTTACAGAAGGCACTCTGAATATCCTGGATGTTTGGCAGGCTCTTGTCCAGATCTAATCTTATGACCTCACCGCACTGGGGGTGGCTTTTTGTGATGGCATTAAAGATCCTATCATGAAAGACACAAAACAGGCCATGTCGACTGTAGCAGCAAGATAGATATTTACAAGCAATTTTTCATTACAGTCTAGCTCTCATTTCACTCACCGTTGCTCTGACTTTTTCTGTTGTATTGGATCAGCAACATTAGACATGCGGACAAGAGCACTACCATTGGGATGATTCCAACACCAGAGCTAAAAAGTTAAGGCAGTAATCAAAGTTATCTGGGTTTAAAATGTTGACGATTTAAGACTTTTCTACTTACTGGGATTCGGTTGTCAGAGTAAAACATTGCAAACTGTCTGAGATCCTGATCAGCAAGAGAAGCTGGTACCACAACATACTCCGGAAGACTATATGAAAAAAACACCAGAAATACAGTACAGTCAACCCAAACATTCAAGAAAAAACATTTTAGGGAATTACCCATTTATAAATGGGTAATTCCTAAAAGTTTTTTTTTTTTAACCACAATGTATAATGAATTCATAGTACTATTTGTCAGGCCACATTCCTGGAACCAACCTTTGACAGACACCGTATCGTACGTTGATTGAGCACACTCTCCATTCAGTCGCTCCTGTTCTTTTGATCTCTCGGTCCCAGTCAGAGGGACGGTCATAAACAGGAGTCTGTGGACTCATTCGTGGCATCGATCCATTGATTTCAGTTGCAGCTGTTGTCAATAGAAATTATATTACTGTATCTTTCTATGAGTATGAGCCCATCCAAAATCACTAAGTAGCGTGCAAGAGTTAGAAGTTACAAATGAAACAGTTATAGTAACTCTACACAAGTGGCTACACACCTGAATGTACCATGATTGATTAGGTGACAAATTTTATTTTTTGACACAATAAATGTCTACACAATGAGAATACACAAAATGCCTCAGGTGTAGTCCTCCATGTAATTCTATGATACAGAATAACAAACCCATATTAGTAAATCTTCAATGAAGGCTCTTGAGTCATCTTCTGTACTCTGTAGTTTTGCCTCTCATCCAAAAGGCTTTGTCAGCGACACTTTAGTTTCAGCTCAGCCCGCAGGGAGGAGTTTAGCTTGGCTCAGTTCCTCCCCTCTGTGAACAGGAATGGCGGACTTAGATTTCACCCGTCTCCGCTGTACAGTAACGTCCTCCGGCCCAGGCATGGAGGGCTCTGTCATGCTAATGAGGCTGAGACTCAGCCCAGGACAGATCAATAAGCAGGTAATTAGCAGTGATCAGCTGAGAGTAGGCCCGTTCAGACTGAAACACAGGTGTGAGTTGGGTTGTTAGGACTAAGAACTACAAATATGGTGAGAGTAGCTGTAAACAGAGGGGAGTTACTGAGCCGAACTCCTCCCTGTGGTCTTTATCTGGTCTGTGGGCTGAGCTGAAACTAAAGTGTCACTGACGATGGATTAGAGGCGAAACGTTCAACACTTTAACTACAGAAGATGACTCAAAAACCTTCATTGAAGATCAGGATATGTACAAAACGAGGAATAGAACCATATTGAACCACAACACGGCAGTGATGTACGAGAGGACACCACAAGCACTGGAGTAGAAGTGCCCACCTTGGTCACACTCACAAAGATTGTGAGATTTGAGACCTTTGTTGAGACTTAAATTAATCATGGTATGGCATATGGTGTGCAGCCACTCGTGTGATGAAAGGCTAACACGCCCAAAACCGTATTTTGTGGCGCCAGCAATATAAAACATTTTGGGAGTTCTCAAGCTGTGCAGTTCTAACCATTTTATTCATTTGTATTTTACTATGGTTTCTCTCAAAAAAGATCAAAATTTCAGCCAAACCTTTACGTTCATGATATCGTCTGCCTTGATATTCAAAGCCAAACAGCAGGTGAAGATCGGCCGGGTGTGCATAGTGGGCAATGGCAAGGCAAACCTGGTAAAACAAGAATTTATATAATGTAATTGTGTTTACATTTCAGTCTCAAGCTTTTCATAAAGACACCGTCTGTTGAGCGGTGAGAACCACATATTTTTGTTTTGTTTCATGATTAATATGAACATTAGCACAGTACGAATAAAACTCCATTATATGAGGTTTCCTCCGAGTCCTCCGGTTTCCCCTACCACTAAAAACATGTACATTAGGCCAGGATGAATGATGTGTGTGATTGCATGATGGTGGTTGGCGTAGATGTGTGCAGTTGCGACAGCGTTTCTGTCAGTCTACTCCTGGAGACACTGAACACCACCGAGTATGGAGTTAATGTACAACTGCGCTTTGTGACCATCTCAGGGAAAGACGCTATATAAATAAAGTTGTTGTTCTTCTTCCTCTATATTTAGCTGTGTGAGAACCCAGGACATTTCATATTCTACATCTGTGCTGTGTCCAGTAGACTACCATACGTCTGGGACATTAAAGGACCTAGATGCAAGTTGGCCATTTGTTATACTCACTACTGCCACCTCAGGTAATACGTGTAACTGCATCTTCTATAATAAGCTCGTGCATGACTGCAAATCGGACCTAAGTAACAACTTTGAGTGACAGTGCAGAATTGGTCTAGGCTCATTCTACACCTTAGGACATTGCTGGAACATGAAGGGGGAGGAAAATACATAATTCAACATGTTTTAACTCCGTATAGTCCCTTTAAGAGATGAATGTAAGAGGTCAGATTTCTGAAGTGAATATAAACGTATCATACTGGGTTATCTGATTTTTCTGACCATGTAAACGTAGCCAGTGTCCATTCAGTAAAACTGACTGAGAGCAGACAAACAGTGGGTCAATGAGTGTGTTGAGGAAAGACTGCTCCCTACTCTGTAATTTTACTCTGGGCAGTCTCATTCTATATGTTACTAAAGGAAAGGTTTGAGTTGTTAAGTTGAGTTGAGTTTGTAATTACGAGCAATGTGCCTTTGCAATCCCAACCACAGTTCTATTTTTAGGGCATCTTTGTTAGAAGGAAAATAAGGTTGTACAAATATATTCAGTCAAAAGGTCTATGCTTTTTAAATGGAAATAAAACATTCAAAGAGATATAAAAACAACTCTCAGTGGCAGTTTAATTAGAGCACAGTTATGGCTTTTCCAACAAGGTGCTGGTTCAGAGCTGGTGCTGGTTTGGTGCCGCGCTGACTTGGTTTTCCACTGAAGTAAGACCTAGCGCCTTGCTACATGTTTACACACACACCCCTTTTTCCATAGAAATGCATTGGGAAGTCAGTTGGCACATTTAAAAAATGGATAGTAATCTTACTGCTACTGCTTATGGTTTTATACACAAAAATAGGTTGTTTTTTGGTTAATCAGTTGGTCTACGCTCCTTTCATAGCCAGCTCTTAACATTTCTCGTTGGATTTCTTTAAAGACTTGCCTGGTCCTTGCTCAGGGCCGGCCCTGGCCAATTTGGCGTTTTACAGATGCCCGTCTTTGCTGCTCCCTCTAGTTTTAGCTGTATCTCATCCTTACATTACGAACCCTAGTCGAAAGTTGTTTTGCTTTAGGCGCTAACAGTCTGAATAAAATCGAAACAGAGCGAGCACACTACAAAAAGTAAATATCAAGCATTGGCTTAAATGACTTGAATTGAGGAAATGTATCTTATTTTGAGCGGTTTTCACTCATTTAGACACTTCCTGATCGGACCAAGTTTACTTTGCTTGTTTGATGACATTTCAGACCAGTTCTAGGGTAAATCTCTCTTGAAATAAGAAAGTAAAATTGCCAATGAGATAAGACCAATTTTCTTACCCCATTGGCAAAGAAAATTACCTGAAATAAGGACGAAATGTATCGAAACGAGTCAGAAACATCTCAGAACAAGTGAAATAATCTAGGACAAATGCCCAAGAACTTCTTAACTAGTCAAAACAACTAAAATTTGGATTATTATGCTCAAATTGAGATGCTTATACTGATCTAGTTAAATACTTTTTGCAGTGGCATATTGGAATATACGGCGCAAAACACAGCACTACAACGCTGACCCGTGCGTTGATCCGAAAAACAAAACAATGAACTTCAATGGCCCAGTACTGTTCCCTCGCGGTGCAGGGGGGTGTCGGAGCGGCTCAGGAGGTGCAGTCAGAGCGGGCCAGGGCTGAACAGATCTATTGTGGCGCTGAAATGGCCTATTGGTGCAGTGAACGGTCATCGTTTTCGTGCACAAGCTAATGTGAGCACAGCACAGGGTCGCCTATGTTCCCATTTGGCACCAGTTTTTAGAATCAAGAGCCAGCATTTTCCCAGTGGAAAACGAAAGAACCGGTTCTGAAGCCCAGAACCAGCACCAGCTTGTTGGAAAAGGGCGAAGTGAGAACTGCTAAAGAAACCAATTGTTTTAGATTAATAATAAAGTGAACAGCTCTTTAGTCTAGAGAGAAGAGGGAGCATAAGTTGGTTAACAAATAAAACCATAGAACATGTACAAATGCACGCACCTTTCTCGCACTTTCTGGACCAGCCTCGTCAAAACAAAACCTAATTATCCTCAGGTCTTTGCAATACAAGATGAGCTCAGCAGGATTAAACTTCAGCTTTTGGTTTGACCCCAACACTTTCTTTTTCCCCTTGGCGTCATTCACTGCAAGAATTCAACAGATTACGTATCAAAATCTGTGACAAATCCAAGACAGACCAGAAAAACCACCAAACATGGAGCTCATGCTATATTCTCAACTGGTAAAGGATAGCGGCCTTAGAAACTATGGAATAACACTGAACAGTGCAAAGACAGAAACTGGAATGACAGATGTGTTGTTATTATTGTAATCACAGCCTTAGTAAGTAGTAGTAATAAGGCGGCACTAATACAGATTGTCCATTTGTTGTGTCTTTGTCATATTCTCTCTATTTAAAAGGAGCTGTACTTGTTTCCTAATGTACTACATACTGGGGTAGGCATGGTTTTCATCATTTCCAAATCACCATGGACCAAAGCTCACCATTGTAGCCCAAAGTAAACCATTTTCTGCAAATGCCAATGTTTTAGGCTGTTTTAGGCCAGACCAAGTGGATTTCCTGCCAGGAAATGTAAAAAATACTGAGCATTTCCCGCATTGTTTGAATATTTCTCAAAATAATCTTGGGGCCAGAGTTCTATGCTGGGCTGACGTTGCCTGCCCCTGCGTGTAGCTCATTGCGGTCTACCTGCAATATCGCTCACTTTTTCTCATAAGACAGAACACTTGAATCGAGTAATCCATCTTAACAAAAGTGTGACGCTATGACTGATTAAACAGCCTTGAAAGCAGAGCATGAGCAAAATAGATCATAACAATGAATGTATATTATACTGTGTTGCATGAGAATATAGATATGAATGGTCTTTATTGTCATTGCAAAATTAATCACAACTAAATTCTGTTCAAGAGCACTTCCTTGCACAGCAGCATATGTTAAAAATGAAGATGAACAACAATAATCTAAAATGTACCTGTTACAACTTGATCCAAACAAGTCAGTGGGACGTCATGTTCCGCAAGCAATAGGTGAGAGAGATGAGCGTTCTGTAATCAGAAAAGCAGAACAAGGTTTCTGAATGGCCATGTTCAACTTCACTTCAGTATAACATTTCTTATAATGGTGTGATTAGTAGCTTGAATCTTATTCCTGAACTCATAATGATGATCAAATGCTCTTTATTCTCCTGGCACCTGTCCTGCATGGTGGGAAATGACGGATTTTCTCACCCAACTGGCCTTGCTTTAAACCCTGGCTTTTTAATGCACTACACTATGCAGGGCTTACATAACACATAATTTTGCTTTGTACCAGACATCGTACATGTAACGAGACTGTTGTTGTAGTTTGTGCTTCACTTCTGTTTCTGTTTGTTTCTGTTAATTATATGAACATTTCAAACAGTGCTTTGTAAGTGTGGTCTGTGTTAAAACAGCTGCTTTGAAGTGTAACAGGTTCTCTTTTGCTAACGAGGCAAAATATGATGTTGCTAAATGTCTCATCGCTAATGTGTAAAGTTAAATCACAAACGGGTACGCGCGTGTGTATGTGTGCTGTGTTCCTATGCTCCTGTACTTTGTAATATGTTCTTTTGTACTATTTTTGTGATATAATTTCTTACTGTCATGATTTCGGGGGTGTGCGTTTATAAGCTTTTGCTTTGGCCCACTCCTTTTGAGCAGAATTTCAACTGCTCAAAAAAACTAAAGGTAACACTTTACTTTACACTACCCTTGATACATTGTACCTTTATTTAGTACAATGTAATGGGCTTTGTTACAATGTGTAATAAGTTGTACCTATGGGTTAGATACACAATGTAATAACATGTGTTTGTAGTTTGTAGGTACATAATGTAATAAGACATAATTCTAACTCTAACCCTAAACTTAAGTCCTAACCCTTCTACATTATGTACTTGTATGTTCTATGTACAAAGTAGTAATACAAGTTTTTCCATTGTGTACGTATTACATAGGTGCAAGTTATTACAGATTGTTACAGAGCACATTACATTGTACTAAATTTAGTTAGGTACAATGTATCAAGGTAGTGCAACATAAAGTGATACCGAAATAAAAACTAAAACGTCTTGTGTGGTATCTCTGACGATGCAGCACACGGAAGTGCAATATTTCCTTCCTCTGCAGCCGATGCTCTACACACTTTCAGGGCCTCACAGCACTGTTGCTTTTGTTCCTAATGAGTAGATTTATTCAAAAGTCCCATACAAAAGGTTGGCAAGTACTGTAACCGTACTCCATCTGACAAAAATCACGTCCTACAAAGTTCACAGAAATCTTTGAGAAAATACCTGTTTTGGTGGGTCTTCTTGAGGAATAAATGACACCTTAAAGTTGGTGCATATCAACTTCCCCCACAGATCATCGTGCCCATTTTCATTGTTGATGCACTTTCTCACAAAGTTCACTTCATTAACAACTATCTCCCCTGGAAACACAACATGTTGCATATAATATCACTTCACATAATTTATTGGCAATCACAAATGTATAATAATATTTCTGTTCAAGATAAAAAGTACTGGGTAAATAATAATGGTTCGACACGACGACAGCTGCACTGATGGCAAGGATTTAGCGTTAGTCAACTTCAGCGATCTTTGCTCCTAACAAGACAGTAAAGGCACAGCTGTAAAAGCTTTCCCAGAGAGCTGGTGGGGTGGCTTGGGTGGAGTCCCTCATGCCCTCACTTCAAAGTCACACAGCACAGCCAATGACAGACTCTCTATGGGTGCCCGAAGTGCGGCCCGGGGGTCAAATGCGGCCCTCGGGCTTCTTGTTGAATGGGCACACATCTCCAGAGATAGTATTCTGTACGTCAAGTTTCATTATTCCACACAATTAAAGTCTCACTACGGTTCAAAGCGTAGATAAAGGTGTGGGGCACGGTTTAGACCTAGTCCACACTGCACTTCTAAATGTGGATGAAAAACATTTGTACATCTGCTCTAGTAAGGAAAAATCTGTGCTCAGTCAAAACTTCTTCAAAGCTTTTATTGTCCTGAAATGTTTAAATGTGATGGGATAAAGCTGACCAATTCAATGAGCACTTTAATGTATTTTCTAAAATGCTCTTCTATTCTGATAAATTGACATCAGCACAGGTATAGTATTTTTGGCGCTTACCAAAATGAATTAGTCATTAACTCTTATTAGAACAAGAACATTTACAAATCCAGAACTGAACTGGAAATATGTACATCGAAATGTTTGCCTATTAAAAATTGATGCAACATTCACTGGAGGAAAATAAAAAAAATCTAAGACGAGCTGTCAGGAAAGCTCTGGTAAAGCTTGTTTGACCTGTTTGCACACAAACACAGCGCAAATGCAGGACACTTACCCAAAAGCAACTTGGCCTCTACCTTTTTAATGGGCGGGTCAATGGGCTTCTCTGTCTGGAAAGAAATTGAAAAACAAAGGACTCTCTTTATTAAAAAACAAAACAAGTTATTAATTTACCAGCGTGTAGAGCTCAACGTGGGTCAACTTGTTAATGAATCACACAACTTTGCTGATAAACCTCAGACTCGTGACATCAGTAACAAATTATCTAATAAGAGAATCATCATAATCCTCAGCTCTTCAATAACACACTCAGCTGGATGCAAAGTGTAGTTGACATGAATCTGTTTACATTGCATAATAAATGAACATTCAGCAGAGCATACCTGCGCCGGAGGGAGATAGGACTTGAAAGTAGGTTTTGTGGGTTTTGCAGAAAACATTGTTTATTTCCGCCCTCTTGGTGTTGATCCTAAACGGGTGCTTCGCTGCTGCCAGAGGAAAACATTAAAATAGCTCCAGTAAAGTTTGCCAGTCCTCAGCTTTGACACTGCAGTATGTCCTCAGTAATCCTCATCTGGACAGGTTGATTGGGTGTCGGTAGTCCTTCATTTCATTGAGTGATCAACTGGTAAACTGGGCAGGAAAGTTGTCAAAAGTTAACGACAAGACGTCAGCGTTAGCCTGTTAGCTAACAAGCTAGGGATTAATGAAAGCCTGCCACTCAGTTACACAAAAAAACTATTCACTTTTGGAGTCGATCTGTGTCTGGTCGTCATTTTAATTCCACCTGTTGGGTAACTGAGAAGTTCTGTAAAGTTACTTCCTTATAGTTCCTCTTCTTCAGCCAAACGCAGTACTTGACGCAGTAAAGGATTTAACGCCATGTTTATACAGAACCGAGGTCCCGCCCTTCTTCCGGGCTCAACTGTTGCTCTTACACCCCATGTCCCTGTCCTGTGTCCCTGCCATAGGTCCCTGCCCTGTCCCCCTCGTACCAGACGGACCCTGGCGTACACTAAACAACCAATTTTAATAAGATGTGTATTTTTTATGCTAAGACTCTGGAACAGCCTCCCTCTGGAGCTGAGAGAAATACAGAAATACAGAACCTGGACTCTTTAAAAGCTATAATGAAAACATTCCTTTTAAAGAAAGCTTGTAGTTGTTTTTTTGTTTTTTTTAAATATCTATATAAATGTGTGTGTTTTCTTGTAGCACTCTGAGTCACTGAATGAAAAGTGCGTTGCAAATAAAATGTGTTGTTACTATTATTATCTCCAAAACATCCTCACACAATTGATTAAACGGTGATGGACTACCTCTTATTAAAGCTATTTGATAAACATACCAAGTATTCAGACACACAAACAATTACTTAGTGAATGGCTTTGGGTAAGGAACAAACTTTGAATCCGGTTTGTGAACGTGAAACCGCAAAAAAAAAAAAAAAAAAAGAACAAAATAGAACTATGGCCAAGGATGTCCACTAGATGGCGACAAAATACAACTAACGGTGCGGTAAAGGCCTGGGATAGACTTTTCTTCCTGTAATCAGACCGGATTTTAACCAATAAGGTGTAATGATAATGAATAACTAATTACTAACCTAAACCTCAAGATTCCAACTGGTAGAATTGGTACTTTTTCAATGTATATATGCTTTGATTAATCACTTTAAAATATAACCAATTAAGCCATAACATAGCCTACACCAGAGATTAGAGGGCAACCTGTTAAACAGGCTCCACTTCATGCTCCACACCTGCATGCATCATTCATTAGAGGGCAAGGTTACCCCTGTATCTGCATCGGCTAGGGCAGGAGTGAATTAAATATAGGCCTCCCTCAATACTCTTTTAAGTTTTTTTCAGGTTTATAAATGTATATGATAAGGTAAACTCGGGCCAAGTGAAAGGTTGGAGGGTCAGTAACTGCGCATGCTCATGCAGTCCCCGCACTGTAGGCAAACTAATGAATATTTAAATCTCCTATGGGCTTGCAGGATTTTGATTGGACTCTCTGGCGCAGTTTCCTGTGTAATGTTTTTGAGCCGCGGACGGAGCAGCGACAGTAACCAGTCTGCACGCCACTTACCGCCGTGGGGCTGTCAGTGGAGTTGTGTCTGCGGGATGGACGCAGGACTACTCTGAGACTGTGTGGATATACTTCGGACACGCGGATTAAAACCACTGGGCTTGTTGTACGAGAAGAGCTTCCACCGCCGAGCTTTAATTGAAGTTTGGGTTAATACTGGACTACGGTAAACACAGGGAACAAGGGAGAGGATGGTAAGTATCACCCGGCCCACTACTCTCCTGCGTATGCGCCTTTATAGTTTGGGACTTTTCAGTGTTGTTTGGTCATTTTGATGTGAGAACCATTGCCAACAGATAAATGTTTCATCATTAGCCTCTTATAGTGTTCAGATAGTCTATCATCAGAACAGTACGAGGCTGTGATGACATTCATATCACGAATCCATTTCATTCAAATCTACATCATAAAAGCAGCCGTGGCACCAAGTCTTGTATTTAAATGCCTACCTCCCAGCTGTAGCCTACTGTAAAATTAGATGCTCTGTTATTTCAAAGGCCTGTGTTAAAACCGGTTTGTCTTGGGACATGGCAGAGAACATGTGTCAGTAGTGTTTATTTGTGTTTCAGAGACAGGTTTTTCCTGGTCACGCGCAGAATGCCACCCTCCAGCAGGAGCAGACACACCTAGACCTATGTCACAAAGTATTAACTTATTCAAAATAGTTTTTTGGCAGCAACAGGTCACTGAATCACTCACTGTCTGTCCCACTGTTTAGGAGTATTAGTTTGGAGCTTATCTCTACTGGCCTATTGTTGACCAGCTGCATGTGCTGAATTTGATGGTCAAAGGTTGCACTATAAAAAAATGAGTTGTGATAGGCACACAGGCAAGTTAATGCCCTAAAATGACTTTATTATAACACAACATTTGTAAAGGGAATGCCATAAAAAGGTAAAGAGAACAAAAGAAGTTGTACTACATTCACAGTTGATGAAGTCTCAGTTATTATTGCCATTAGATCGAAACTTCTGATATTGTCATTGTCTGGAGTGTTAGACCAGACGCCGGCACCAGAGAGTGGTTTCCTCTCTGCCAGATGCTGTGTATGACAGCAGATGGTTTGCATTAGGGCTTCTCCTGTTTGGGAGGTGCGTACTGAGTAACCCCCTTCTCTCCCTCACTTCAGACCTATCACTGCTGCAGATTTGTGCT
The DNA here is from genome assembly GCF_951799975.1 of Gobius niger. Classification (NCBI taxonomy): domain Eukaryota; kingdom Metazoa; phylum Chordata; class Actinopteri; order Gobiiformes; family Gobiidae; genus Gobius; species Gobius niger. The sequence goes on along the minus strand of NC_136855.1, from coordinate 23,729,868 downwards.
CAGGAATTCAAGTCGTCTCTTTTAACAGGAGACCTGGGGAACTCGTTAGGCTTGTCACTGGTTCACTCTGCGCACAGTGTTGTCCACTCCATTTTCTTTTGCTGTTGTTGGGAATATGTCATGAGTTTTGAATTCAGATACTAGTGTTTTTAGTCTAGTATTTAGAAGTAATACAAAGAATCCACTGACACAAAGATATTGCAGTACAGAAACAATCATTCCAAATTATTACAAAGCCAATATGAAGCCATTATGGAGGTCAGCAGTTTTGTAAATTATGATTTTGTCCGAGGCAACAGAAGGTAGATTACTGTTGTTTCGTAGCACAGTATAAAGATTGTGAAACAAGCAGATTTTTTAATATATTTTTTAAATAAAAGGCATGGCATTAATTGCTTGTTCAGCCTCTGGGATGTTGGTAAAGGTGAAACTTGAGGCTCTATATCAGGAAGTGGCACAGTTTGATGCCTGTGTGATGCTTCGTGTTTGTGAATACTTCAAAACTAATATATTCTGTATTAGTAGTTAGAGTTATAAAAATGTAGCATGTATGTATTACACAATACTGTTTCAAGAATGTAGCTGAGTTACACTACTTTGAGTTACTTTGAGTTACTTTCTGGTAAAATATAAACCGAAAATAGCAGTAATGCCACCGAGCAAAACTGCAGCAAAAGATTTCCTTTTCCTTCTCTTTCCCCCATTCTCTCTGTTTTGTTTTGGCGACGTTTGCTACGCACAACTGCACATTTTATACACCAGTATTCATTATTTGGAGGGAGTTTGGCTTTTTTTCATTCATACTATCAAATGCTCTTGTAACTCTACTTACTTGAATTGTAATGACGAACATATTCATATTATACATATTCAATGTATTACTTACATTGTGTAAGTAATATATTCTGTAGTTACTGAAATAGCAATATATTTTTGTAACTCTTTACTTTTGTAATACGTTACCCCAACACTATATAAAAAGACGCATTTGCATTTTTGTCTCACTGTCTGACATGAAACCAGAATTAACTTTATTGGTCAATTAGAATTTTCAAGATTATTTCTATTTGCTAAATGCCAGAAGAATGAGAGACAGAATTTTCTACAGTTTTATTTTAATTTTTACAAAGCCAAAAGTTTACATTGGTTTCATTAATATTTGGTAGCATTGTCTTTAAACTGTATAACTTGGGTCAAACTTTTGGATTTCCTTCCACAAGCTTCTCACAATATTTAGCAGGAATTTTGGTCCATTCGTCCAAACAGAACTGGTGTAACTGAGCCACATGTGTAGCCACCTTGCTTCCACATGCCTTTTCAGCTCTGCCCATACATTTTCAACTAGATTTAGATCAGGACTTTGTGATGACCTTTTCAAAGCATTGACTTTGCTATCCTTAAGCCACTTTGTAACCAGTTTGGCCGTTTGCTTTTGGGTCATTGTCCATTTGGAAGACCCATCTGCACCCGAGCTTTAACTTTCTGGTGATGTCTTGAGATCTTGCTCCAATATTTCCACATCTTGTTCTTTCTTCATGATGTCATCTATTTTGTGAAGTGCACCAGCAAAACAACCCCACAGCATGATGCTGCCACCCCCATATTTGAATAAGTTGGATAGGTGTTCTCAAGATTCCCCCTTTTCCTCCAAACGTGACGATGGTCATTACGGCCAAACAATTAAAATATACTTCCTTGAGCGCATTTGCAAACTCAAATCTGGCCTTTTTATGTTTCTTTTGGAGTAAGAGCTTCTTCCTGGCAGAGTTCCCTCTGAGCCCATGTCGGGACAGGACTTGTGTCACTCTGGATAATGACAAACTCTTACCAGGTTCAGCATCTTCACCAGGTCTTTTGCATTTGTTCTTGGATTATTCATATTTCAGACACAGAACCCGCCTTCTTTCTGATCTGTATGACGGCTGGTCATTTCCATCATTGTTTGAACCAATGAACCTGAACCTTCAGGTGTTTTGAAATTACACCCAAGGATGAACAAGACTTGTGTCCAAGGACATGACATCGTCATTTTAGCTTTCCCAAATTGTCTAAAGGTCTAAATCTTAGTGTATGTAAATTTCTGACTTTGTAACAAACAATCTCTTCTCTCTCATTCTTCTGGCATTTAGCAAATAGAAAAGAAAAAACACCTTTCATTCCTGTACATTGTTTTGTCATTAATAAAGACCTATGTTTATAGAGTGCATAATTTAATCTTTCTCCGGAGATATTTGCACAAAAAGTGTCACATTATACTGACAGGAGTAGATTTGGGGATTATTTGTTTGAATTGATTATATGAGATTGAAATGATCTAACACATATTGACAAGCTATCGATAAGCTTGTCTATTGTGGAGACTAGAGTTAGGCTTTGAATAGCTTACCCACAAATGCTCTAGAATAGTGGTTCCCAACCCCATTTGTCTCAAGTACCCTTGAGTTGTTCATTTACTCTTCAAGTCCTCCCTACCTTGAATATTAAGCTAATATTTACTTGGATCGTGTGAGTTTAGTGGATCTAAACCTACATTATCCAGTATTTAGGGTTGTATTCGCAATGAAGCTAAAATGGTCTTTCCTTTGAAAATAAATGAAATACTACTCTGTACTCTGGTTGGGAAACACAGCTCTAGAGACCCAAAAAATTATTCTCCTATGTTCCTATTCCTAGTGGCTAAACTTTGATTTATCCATTTGCCATTTTATTCTGTAGAAACACAGCTCCCAGGATGGATTAAAAACAAATACTTTGTAAATTAACTTCAGCAATAATCCAACAACATGTTGTGTATTTGTTGGCAATCTTTATTGAAGAAAATGCCTGAAAACTATGATTCCAGCACATTGATATGGTCAATCCTTTAAAAACAAGATTCCAAAATATATCTGTACCAGCTGCTGGTTTATATTACGCTAGGTGAAATCCAAGACACAAGACTCCAGCCCTGAGGCTTGCTGTTACATTGTCTGGCATCTCTTTGTTATTTCACCTACACTTTACACTGAAACTGAGACTGCTGAAGTTTTGTAGATTTTGCTGTGTTTCTTAAATTAGCACTATGGGAGGATGTGATGCACCATAGTTTTTGTCATTAGGAGTGGGTAGTTGTGGTGACCCGATGGTTGAACACCTTTTGTTTTCATGAGATTATTATGTGCTTTTTAAATGGGAGGGATGGTGCTCAGCCCTGCCTTATGGCAACAATATGATCACGGTCACGTTCTCATATAACCAGAGTGTCACACAAGAATGTCACTGATTTGGTGTAACATGATCAAGAAGAGAAGTGCAATGAATATTTCTGTTTTTTTGGCTTTGTTTGTTTTTTTTGTTTTTTTTTATGAAACTTTTTAACTTTTTACAAAGGATTAAACGAACATAAAATTAAAATAACTAATGAAAAAATTCTATTGTTAATGCAAAATATCTTTCTTTTTCCCATGTTAGGAGGTTTCCCCTTTTGGAGTTTTACTGTTGACTTTGTCTAATCTGGCGTTGGTGAATCATTCACAAAATATTGTTCATACAGTTTTCCATCATACGTCAGTAACATTTGGTTTGTTGCCTCTAGTTGCTGCTGGATATTGTCAGTCTCTTCAGTCTATTTGATTCTTACAGTTGAATATTGGGACCCAGGGGTGAAATTGAAATGTGTTTTAGGTAGTACCAAAGGAATGGAAGATTCCTGGATGTTTAGTGTCAGGGTGACCTTGACCTATATGAAGGTAAAAAGTTTCAAAGCTGTTCACGTTCAAATACTATTTTACAAGTACAACTTTTATATCTATTTAAAATCTGTAATTTACAGGTACAACTCTATAAATTACACATTCAACACTTTTGAGACATTCCTTGCTCCAGAGCAGGGGGAGGGGCTGAAGTGGGACACTGTTGCTGTGGTAACGAATGGACCAATTGGAGCACAGAGCCCGGGAAGATCAACTTCTGCTGCTTTTAACATGAAACAAAACAGTGGCACAAAACACTAAGTAGCACTGCTGCTGATATACTGATACTACTGCTACTATTACTACTGCTACTGCTTCTACTACTACTATGACTATTACTACTGCTGATACTGCTACTGATACTACTGCTACTGCTACTATTACTACTGCTACTACTTCTACTACTACTATGACTACTACTACTGCTGATACTGCTACTGATACTACTGCTACTGCTACTATTACTACTGCTACTACTTCTACTACTACTACGACTACTACTACTGCTGATACTGCTACTGCTACTGATACTACTGCTACTGCTACTATTACTACTGCTACTACTTCTACTACTACTACGACTACTACTACTACTGCTGATACTGCTACTGATACTACTGCTACGGCTACTATTACTACTGCTACTACTTCGACTGCTACTACGACTACTACTACTGCTGATACTGCTACTGATACTACTGCTACTGCTACTATTACTACTGCTACTACTTCTAGTACTACTACGACTACTACTACTGCTGATACTGCTACTGATACTACTGCTACTGCTACTATTACTACTGCTACTACTTCTACTACTACTACTACGACTACTACTACTACTGCTGATACTGATACTGATACTACTGCTGCAGCTACTATTACTACTGCTACTGCTTCTAGTACTACTATGACTACTACTACTGCTGATACTGCTACTGATACTACTGCTACGGCTACTATTACTACTAGGCTACTACCAAGTGGCGTGCCGTGGGGTTTCAGTCTGTCCTGGCGTGACCAGAATGATTCCCCTTTCTATTTTTTTATACAGGGGCGGATCTGTCAGGAACCCCGGCCCCCGTTAGCGGCTGAACACGTGAACACGAAAATATTTTTCCTTGGATAGTTGGTAGATCAACTAGTCACAAATCATGAGAGTGAAACATCATACATATATCAACCAATCAGCTTTACCCTGACCCTGCCCAAGCCACAAACCTTAAGGATAGTGGGCTGGTGCCAACTTGGCTGGTGCCAAGAGGAATATTTGTTTATCCGATTTAGGCGAGCCTGCACTTCTGATTGGAACATCTTGTTCATGCGCAGTTAGATTAGCATTTTTCCCAGGCTATGAAGACCAAGGGTTATCTGCTAAGACACAGCAGGGCCTGGGCACTGTCATTGTACATAGAATTTTGATTGGCTCATAATCCTGTCAATCATGCTGGCTGTCAATCATGTGTGAGGCCTGATAACACAGGGCCAGCTCAATCTGTACAGCAGGCCCTAAGGCGCAACAGTTTGCCAGAGGTGTATAAGGCACTTTTTGAATAGGAGATTACACTTACACCTCAACAATACCAATAAACAGTGGGAGGAAAAATTATTAAACCGTTTGGAATTTCTCACATTTCTGCCTAAATTGGTCATTGAAGGTGGTCGGATCTTTATTAAAATCATAAGAATGAGTAAACAGTGTCTTCTTAAACTAATACCACCCAAACAATTACATTTTATCGGCCATAACATGTAAACATTCACAGGAGAGGGAGGAATAAGTAAGTACACCAAGAGGTCTAAGATTCATCCTGATCGTTGTGCACGTCTAATCTGCAACTACAGAAAAGCAGTTATTGCTACAAAAGAAGGATCAGCCAGCTATTAAATACAAGGGTTCACTTACTTATTCCACACTGTTGTGAATGTTTCAGGTCTTTCTGCAAAATATCTAGTTAAACTTGTGAATTCATTCGTCCATTGATGATAGCAGGTTGTCCAGGCCCTGAGGCAACAAAACACCCCCACTTCATGATTCTCCTGCTCCAGCCTTCACAGTGGGGATAGGGTTTTGATGTTGATGTGCTGTTCCCTTTTTCCTCCACATGTGACGTTGTGTGTTCAGTATAACCTACAACAACCAAGTAGTTCTTGGAGCAGCAGCTGGAAAGGTTAGGACTGATTGCATGGAACCATGACAGTCAGTTTTGCAATTAACCTAGTCAAGCTAGATATTCCATTGTCTGTGGGATATTTTATTTTGTTCAGTCTTAACCTTTTGCTTCAGAAGATAACGTTGAAATGCGGTGTTAGAATTACTGATAACTTACAGTAAGTCCTCGCACCCATTTCACTGAGGTAAAGACTGTGTGTAAGTTTTAAGACTGATGCCTCTGTTATTTGATGAGTTGTATCACATCATTGTTTGTTTTTCCCTCTTTGCCTGGATGGGATAAATGTCTCAGTCAGCACTTAGAGCACAGTGAGCGAGCATCGGCAAACTGCACATCTAAGCAAAGAAACTGTGGGTGGACATGCTGCCTGGAAAGTAAAACCACCACAACATGTCACATAGTTAGCCACGGTGACTGAGTGTTTAGCGCTCTTGCCTCGTAGTAAGAAGGTTTGATTCCCGGACTGCGCGGGCCTTTCTGTCTCCCTGTGTCTGGATGGGTTTCCACTGGTTGCTTTGGTTTCCCCCATCACCTCAAAAACATGCCCATTGCTCAAAATGTGAATCTTCCAGCCAGGTGATTCTGGCCATTAGCCTGGCTGCACATCTGGAGATGCACTGCAGTCGCCCACTGCTCCACGGGTTGCCCCAGCAGCATCGAAGGATGGGTCAAATGTAGAGGACAGATTTCCCTAAGGGGGCAATAAAGCAAATATAGTACACCACCACCACCGCCATGAAAATAGAAGAGAGAAATGTATGAGTTCTACACTGAGCTATAAGTATATTGGCATGTTGGTGTACTACCACTCTTAATGCTCGTTGTTTACTTAATATTATTATGTCCCGTAATCTATTTATGGTATAGTAAAATTTCTAGTTATACAATCACCTAGGTGCTATAAAATGGAAATTATCTGTGTGTCATGGAAAAAGTTTGATCTATTTACCCCATAGCCTGTTTTGGCATATTTATTTGCATTTGACTACTTACATCCTGTATTAAAGCAAAGTATGTGCCCCCAAAGCCCTTTAGTAGTAATCATCCATTTTGTTAATCTGTTGTGAGTTCGTATCTGTCCTCCACTGAATTGAAAATATTTCCTTGGAGCACTGTTTGTAGCTCAAGAAGGGAAAGGGGGAAACTGAATAAAAGTAGGAAAGTGCTGCTTATGATCCTGAATCCAGCCATTTCCTGCACTCAGCGCTCTATATATGGTAATGGTATTTACATAAGTCCATAAGCATGGGCTACGGGATTCAGACTCTTGTTGAAGATTAAAGTCTAGAAAAAGATTTGGTGGCACTGCTTTTTGTTCTAAGATATAAGCCATTGAGGTCACCATGAGAGCGACCATGTTAAAATCTAACTTGTTTAAGGAATGGGGCTTAGCTGTGCTCAGCTTGTGCCTGTGGTGATGGTGTTGTCATGGCCACTGTGGTAGAGTCAAGTTGTTTGCAAAGCCCCTGGAGTCTGTGTTAAGTCTGATTGCTACCAACAGAGTAATACAGGTATAAGCAGTTTACTTCGAAGCTAAAGGTTTACATTTGCCACCTCTTCTGATTAAGATGAAAAGATGTTGGGCGGCACAGTAGTGCAGCGGTTAGTGCTCGTGCTTCACAGCTAGAAGGTCCTGTGTTCGATTCCCACCTGGGCCTTTCTGTGTGGAGTTTGCATGTTCTCCCTGTAGCTGTGTAGGTTTCCTCCAGGTACTCCGGTTTCCCCTACCACTAAAAACGTGTACAATAGGTCAGGATGAATGACAGTGTGTCTGAGAGTGCGAGTGGGATGGATGGAAATTAGCCCAAGGATACAATCCAGTGTGGCATGTTTACATGCATGAGACCTATGTATGTTCATTAACATGCACTGTCCCAACCAAATAAACCAATAAATAAATAAAATAAATAAATAAAATAAATGTTGTGAAACACCACTGAATGACACCATGTAGAAAAAATATCCTGTGTCTGTGCCACTGCCAAGTTATTTATTTGTATTTTTTTCCAAGGCTCATCAGACAATCACAACATTAGAGTGCCATGACACACTGGTTGTCTAAAATCAAGACTTTATTGTACCTGTCACTGGCAGATTTATCCAATAGGCCTATTATTCAACAGTGCTTTGGCAACTTATCAGGAGCAGTAACTGCTGTGCACAAGAACCCATCTCCAGATCTTGTGCTAGGTTTAGCCATGAGTACGTTGCTAGAGAAATGGATAAACATGTTGTAGGAGGCTGAAGACACAGAGAAAACATAAACTATACACCCCTCTAGGCCCCACTTAGTCTGGGGATTGAACACAGGACCTTCTTGTTGTGGCGCGGGAGTACTAACCACTCCGCCGTGGACCTTTTTAGATGTGCAGTAATGATTCAGTGTAGCTGCTGTCAAACTCTTTTAAGGCCTCCCTCTTTCCAACAAGAATACATGAGATTTGCCTCATTAACTTGGCTCTAGACAAAACACATGAAGGATCCAAATGTTTGTCTTTCCATTTGGCTACACTCTTCATTCCACACATAGCACGCACTAAGGTTAAATATAGCTTGTTAAATGGTTTTCTCCATGGTTGAGGCAAACTGGAAATCTTAAGGAATGCTCATTGACCTTTTCTCAACGGGCACTGGAGGTAATGTGAATTAATATAGTATCTATGCCATGATGACTTATGGCAGAGATACAACTTTGTGTAAAAACAAACAAACATTCTCAGTGACACCTCCTGTTTCTGCCTTACCCGACTTCACGTAGCTCTCTTCACTCACTTCACACTACAAGTCTTTAAACTGTTTTTATTTTGTAGCTTTAACGACCACAGTCACCAGGCGGATACTAAAAACCCACTGGCTCTTTAAGTTTAGTAGTAATTTGGAGTTTATGAAGCGATGCATACGACCACACTCCTGGTTTATATTTCGTTTATATTTATCTTCTTGATGTATTGGATTATGCTATATTAATCTATAATTTAAAGTTGTCTCAAATAATTCTAAAATGTCATACTCAGTTTAAACATGAAGAAATATAATATATATTAGTAAAGATTATTTTACAGTATAATGCAATTTTTAAATGAATGCCTTCTCATAGTACTTCTGCTTAATCTATTCATGTAAGAACTCATTTATAAAGGACAGCAGAGTATCGATACCATTGCAAAAGAGTACATTTAGCTAAAAGTGTTTCCTTGGTTTTACCTTTTGTGTGAATCTACATGCCTTTCAGTCATGTGACTTTTGTTGTTATGGCAGTCATTTTGAATTCTGAAGTAGCATCATGCAGTACTACACCATGTAACGATACGTTTGTTAAGTAATGATGTAATTGCTCTGCTTCCGGGTCCAACGGAACTTTAGCCCTATTCACTATGATGGGATTTAGCTGACTTAAACCTGCTGTAGAGCCGACTACAAGGATCTTTTTAACAGAAATATTACATCTACTCTGGATTTTCATTAGCAATGCTTTTCTGGCATTAATTATCAAATTATTTTTTCCCACACACAAGGAAGGCTTATTTCAAATACAAAAATATCTTAATTTTGCCTGGAGAAATGGTGAGCTATATTGTTCGAATTAGGTGTAAAACAGTTGTTGGTCATTTCAGCAGGAGATTCAGATGAAGTTGCGGTTTTTGCTGTGTTTAAGGAGTTCTTAGCAGTTTGGACCCAGAGGCAGCTGGTTATTGTGTGTGATGTCAAACATATATCTCTTCTCAGGATATAAAAGAGAGACAACTGACAGCAACATTTTTATGTACTCGTAATCACTGCTCAAGAAGATAACAGTAAAAACACGGCGGAGAGCCCACGTTTATGTGAAAAAAAAACAGTGAGTCAGTGTTTAAGATGTTAGCATGCTACCTGAACCACACTCCAAACCTTGGATACAACATGTGACAGAGGTCAGGGGTGAGCTGTTACTGTGGTCTTTCCTCAGTGTTCATAGATGTGAGCCACACACGTGTTAACCGGTAGCATGCTAACGTTTTGAGCAGCTTAAACACTGACTCAGTCTGAGACTCTGTTGACATGACAAACTGTAAAAATCACAGAGAAAGGTTTTCTGTTTCCTCTTTGATGTGTTAATTTAGTTTGAGGAGTGAAGCAGATCTTTAGTAAATCCTGCTGTAGCTTGACAGACAGAGCTGATACAGATACAGATACTGTCTGTGCCACATTTGCTGGTTTTATCACATAAACGTGTGTCTCTGGGGCCGTGTTTTAACTGTTATCTTCTTGAGCAATGATTACTAGTACATAAAAATGCCACTGTCAGTTGTCTTTCATTTTCATCCTGAGTAGAGATATTGTTACATGTTGTAGTTAGGGATGGAACGATAAACAATAATATTGTTAATCTTGATAAAAAATGCAGCAATTAAAGCAGTACTAAGTAACTTATTTACCTTAATAAATCCTTTTCGTAGTCCCTGTGGGGGTGATACAAGTGTTTATGGGATGATTGGAGGGTCTTTCATCTCCCCCTGGTGTCTCTGGCCAGAAAACCATGTTTGCAACTTGACTGCCCCCGGTGCGGAGAAAGCAATACACACTAATGTAATCACGAAGAAGAAGCTAACATGCTAACGGGCAAAGCTAACTGCGGGCTAACGTCACTTTAAACAGTTTGAGTGAAAAAAAAATTTCAATTGTATAATTGGTTGCACAGTAACCCTCTGTCCCTTCGCCTTTCCTGTCAGCGTAGTATTTACTCTCCAAGACAATTAATACATAAAAAAATCGTAACTTGCTACTACACCTGCAGTTGCGCTTATGGCCTCTAGGGGAAGAGTTACTTAGTACTGCTTTAATCGCCACATTTTTTAATTATCGTGATTATCGCGCTAGAAGATAATCGCTAAATCCATCAGACAACCAATGCCGGTAACTTTACCGGGAGTGGGTACGTCTCCATGGAGATATGACTAAATATGATGTGACTATCCAAATCCAGTCTTTGATTACTCACTCAATAGCATCTTCTGTGTCAAGCTGCTCATGAGCTGCATGTTTTGTAACAGTTTAGTCCAAAATGTTACACAGTGTACCTTTAAATACTTACTTTATCTCACTCAATGTGACAGACAATGAAGAGGAATACTTAATAATTGCCCAATCCCCATAATTTCTCCAGTTTCAGTGATAGGCAAACATTGTGATGATATCGTCGCAATTATTTTGGCCAAGATAATCGTGACCCCAAATTTCATTATTGTCCCATCCCTGGTTGTAGTACTGCATAATGCTACTTCGGTATTCAACATGGCCGCCGGAGGTATGTGTGATGTCTTTGGGAAACCCATATATTATGTTGCTTCCTCAGTGGAATGGACATACAAAGAGGTAAATATTCCATAACTATTACCGTGCAGTCATACTGTTCCAATGGGCCACGAGCAAGTCTCAATTCTATCCTGGAATATGGAATTCTCCCAGTTCCTGTGTCACTTATGTTTCAGAACATAAAAATGTCAACCTCCTTAAAATTGCCACTTCCTGGGTGTGAAACTTATTACTTTCCATGTGCATTATTCCAGCAATAAGGAATGATTAGAAAAATATGAAATCTTCTCTTCTAACTAGTAATTGTTCTAATGTTTCTAGTCTCTAGTGAATCAGGCTTAAGGACAGTTTCTTCTAACAGCACGGTGTGACCCTGATCCACAGTAGCCAGACTGCACTGACTCACAGCGCATGATGAATGACCTACACTCCTCTGAGACACACTAGTGCCGCAACAAAAACAGACAAGGAGCAGGAAGCCTATGTCAGGATGAGGAGCTCAGACATTTGCTAACACAAAAGCACAAGAGGGGTTTTTTTTTTGTTCCAAAGTAAATGATGTGACTGTAAAATGGATGGGGTTTTGGCAGACGTTTCTGCTTGTCTTTTTTATTTTGGGTTATTATCTCAGCACTATGACAAACCCACATGACCTCATTGTGCTTAGTCACCCACGAAACATGCAGTCCATGTAACTGTAGATGTGCGATTCTCGATTATTTCCATTGTGCGATAGAGTGTGTGATGCAGTGAATTTACAATGGTACTTATTGTTGCAGGGGAGCCGGGGCCACTACCGGTACCACTGGCAGAGCCACAATGTCAAGCACAGCGGAGTGGATGACATGGTGCTGCTCAGTAAAATCAATGAAGACGCCATCGTGGACAACCTCAAGAAAAGATACATGGACGACTACATCTTTGTATCCTTTCCAGGCAAAGTCACACCCCAATAAGTTGCATCCGAGCGACAGTGCAACATTCTGGGCCGAGCCACGAGTTCAATATTGAGGTGGAGGATACGCCAGAATTGTTTGAGTGAATTAGTGTTTTACTAGTCAAACTGCAGATGGGTCTACCTGGTTAAAGGTTAAAATCTCTGTAGTAACTGGGCCTTACCACATGAAATAAAAGCGAGCATCGATTAATATTATTACATACACTATTAACCTCTTAACCCCCGAGTTTGGCATTACCCAAATCTAAAAGCTTCTTGGAAAAAGTGTCAAAATAGCGACAAAAATAAGAATGAAAGCCCAACAAAAGAGCGACAAAGGAGAGACAAAAATGTGCAACAATAACACATTTAAATGCGTGACAAAAACACATGACAAAAAGTGCCGGGAAAAAACACAAAAAAGCCACAATGTAGTGTCAAAAACGCAACTTGACAAAAAACGACAAGAGAGTGACAAAAATGCAACATAAAAGCGACAAAAGAGCGACAAAAACACAACAAAAAAATGACAAAAATGCAACAAAAGAACGACGGGAAAAAAATGCTGCTTCAAAAATGTGACAACACAGGGGCGACAACGTGTCAAAAAAGTTGCAATCAGTTTTGTAGGTCTTAGCTTTCAAATGGGACGTCACACTGGCCTATAGTCTGTGAGCTTGGCCACTCTATTTGATCTTAATGAGATTTTTTCCCGTGTTAAATAAAGGTTTGAATGAAAAAAAAAAAGCCCCAGTCAAGAAGCTTTTAGATTTGGGTAAAGCTGAAAAATGCGCTTGGTGAAGGCGGGTGGTAAGAGGTTTAACTATTAAACTGTATTAATCAATTTCAAAACCAGAAGAACATTAATGTGGTAAATTTGTGGACTCCTTAACAAAACTTATAAAGTCCATCACACAATAATTACTATATCACCTCTTCATTCATTAATTGATGGATCAACAGTTGTTTGTGTCTCAATAATAATAATAATAAAGGATTATCTTATCTTAATATTTAAAACATAATAAGGTGATACATGTTTTAACATAAATAGTGCTTCATATTTATTTCAGCTCAAATGTTAATTTAAAATATGAGTTGGTTCAGTACATTTAGAACAAGGCGTAGTGGTACTGTGATTTTCATGAGATTTACAGTTTCAGTGTCAAATAATGTCCTGCAATATTATCGTTTAGCTTCCTGCCTCAACATTGTGGGTTTTTTGTGCATGAATGGTACATTTTCTGTGGATGGGGAAATAAGGGGAATGTCAGAGTGCACTTTTCCCAGAATCTCTTTCACACAGTCTCTATGGAGGAGTGAGTAATAGGTCACATGAAAACCAGGTACCGCCTGTCCCCCAAACTGTGGACTAAGCCTCCTCACACGGCCAACACTCCAAACTTGGCAACGACATGACTCATATTTACTCACACAGTAGTGTCAAAAGCCCAAAGTTGTGCAAGGGAACAAGTTATTTGAGGCACTGTAAGTATTGTATGTATTAAACAAACCGCGATAAAAGAAAGATTGATTTAGCTGTGACAAATTTACCATTCTTATAGCTGTTGTAACTTACTTCATCTGTGGTCACTGCACAGGGTGTTTAAGTTTCATCTAACTGGGTTTGACATCTCTGGAGCGAGGCCTTTGATTTTAGTTAGTACAGAGCTGCTGCTGTGAGGTGGCCCGGTCAGCACTGTGTAGGTCACTGTAGGCCACCCACAATAGCTGCTTTATTTGCCTTGAGCTGTGTTTTGGACTCATGCCATAATTCCTCACTATACAGCAGAACCATAGAACATACTGCTATCAAACTATTTTATGCAAACTGTCAGAAATATCCTAAAATGTCTATGTAAACAGGTTAATGTGTTGCTCCAAAAAAAAGTGCTTTAAATTAAAGCGATATTTCAAGGTTTTTGACATAGGGCCTCATTTCCCAGTTTTGGAGTTTTGTTGATTTCTGGAGATATATATATTTCTTAATTTCATGCAGTCCTTATATTTGAAGAGTTTAGAGGTGCTAGGCTAGTGCTAGGCTAGTGCTAGGCTAGTGCATGTCTATGGTAACTAGTAGCCTGCATTAAAAACAGTCCACTTGCTCCACAGTGCACCTGAGGCAAATCACTTATAGTAGTAGTAGTAGTAGTTTATTCGGTCTGTTCATTCCTTTAAACGTAAATACATTTCCAATTCTTTGTGGACAACACGACCGAAAGGGTTTAGGCTGAAGTGAAAACTTATAACGCCTAACCCAGTTTACAGACTTCCACGAGAGAAAACAAAAACAAAAACTATAACTACTACTATACTATGTCTGTGTTGATAGAATAATTATAACCATTTAGCATTTTAAAGAACTTATATTTGATCAGCATCAGCTTCGTGGTTGTAAGCTACGCAGCGGCGGAGTGATCTGCTAGAAAATAGTCCCTCAAAATGCGGTAATTCATTTGATGCAAGGTCAGTCAAAAACATTCTATCGACACAGACATTTATATGGGTGGTCTGGTGTTGTAAGTGATTTGCCTCAGGTGCTCTGTGCTTGTGTCGGACTGTTTTTAATGCAGGCTACTAGTTACCACAGACATGCGCTAGAATAGCACTAGCTTAGCACCACTAAAGGACTGCATGAATGAAAAAAAACATATGAACTCTGGATAACTAGGAAATGAGGTCCTATGTCAAAAATCCTGAAATATCCCTTTTAACTTGCGATGCAGAAATATTACTTGACTATCACGTTTGCAAACCTTCCAAGCAATAAGTTCGATATGATCCCTTAGAATATAGCTTTTCACTCAACACTGTTCTGTCATTAATGGTATTGACCGACCATGACTTCCTCTTTAATTCAAAAGTTCACTTATTGCCTTAACCATCCCCCCAGACCTATATTGGTCCTGTGCTAATCTCAGTCAACCCGTTCAAACAGATGCCATATTTCGGTGACAAGGAAGTGGAAATGTATCAGGGAGCAGTAAGTACAGTCATTTTCCATGTGGTTGTGTTGCTTGGACTTTGCCTCCTACCGTAACTTGCCTACTACTGTGTGGCCTAATCACCTTCTGCCAAGAAATAATTGCAGTCTGTGATATATTTTAAAAGTGGTGATTAATTGTTCACTAATGCACGGCTCCTCGTTGTTTAATCCTTACATATTACTTTTAAACTGAAAAAATGACACAAATGAACTGTCTTTCTATTATCTTTCAGGCTCAATATGAAAACCCACCTCACATCTACGCGTTGGCTGATAACATGTACCGGAATATGATGATCGAACGAGAAAACCAGTGTGTCATCATTAGGTACGTTGTGATCAAGTCGTCCTTGTTCCAGGCCACATTTCGAGCGCAGACAGACGCAGGTTAAGAGTCGCTGGTGATATAACAGAAAGTCAAACACGGAGACACGCCTAACCTGTTCAACAGCATACTCCGGGGAAGCTGAGTCAATCATCAAAGTAAAATGACGACTGACATGTGTTGACAAAGTAAAAGAACAAACCGAATTCTTGATAAAATATTAGCAGCTCATGATGTTGCTACTTCCTGGTTTTAGACAATGGCTGAATGGCTGTTTGAACCGGTAAAATGTCTGTCTAGAGTTTCTGCAGGTGAAAATGACAAGCGAGGAAGTGCTAAGTCATAGTTTGTGTTGCAGTAGCCTGAACATTGTGGTGGTTTTAGTGCTTATGTCATGATGAAGCAACTCAGCGCTTCAGACAGCTGTTTGTCCAAGAGGCGTCCAACAGTTTGTTTAACGGTAAAGGTGCTGACTTGGATTTGAATCATCAACTTCATCAGCAAACCAACAGGTGGAAGTGGTTTCCATGATCAAGCAGAGAAATTTAGTGTATTCAGCAACATGTAGTTTGAAAGACTATTCCCAAACCTTGACTTTGGATTTTCCCTATGACCTCAGTAAAGCTGTGTTTTATGGTTCATCTGCTGAGCATCTGACTAAAGCTTATATTTATGCTGAACATTTTCCAGATCTTGTCTTTATTTCCCCGTCCTATCAGACGCTTAACAGAATTACAGTTTTAACAGTATATTATAATATGTAGATTTTTCTTCAATGATGAAAAAAAGGTTTTACAGATCATCACTCATGAACGGCACATGCACTTACATTCATGCTTTTGGCCAAGCTGTCAAATAATGTTGAATTTTGGAAATACAGACCACATTAGTCCCAAGTGTAGCAACCTCTTGTCTTAGTTTCAACATGTCGGCCTTGATATTATACTCATCGTCATCAACGGATTTGCAGTTTCTTAGAAGAAACTTTAATTAGGATTTAGGAGTTTACGTCTTATCCTTTCATTGCAGTCGTCGGTTTTATGGGCGTGGGTGAAAGGCAGTGATTGCGCAGTGACATGAATGAGCACAGTTTCTTTAAAAGTAATGTTTTTGTTTTCAATGCTCTTCAAAGAGACATATGTAGATAAATTACTTGAATGTGATTTATGTGGCCTGTTAGATTGTGGTTCCAACAATGTAAAGCTTTATTTGTTTCTCAAAATGATTTCTACCAAAAAAAAAAAAGTTTTGATCAAAGATGTCTTAACAGAGGTTAATGTTCTTTTTATATTGAGTGTTCTCTGCAATGTATTCTTGAACTAAGATCCTTATTTGGGCATTTCTTAGTCATTCAAACAAAAGGAACAAGGCCCGCCTAAAGTGGGAGTGTAACTGAAAATAGCACATTGTGCCACTAATGTCCTGAACACCGAACCCAAACACCGTAGCCCTGTGAATTTAAATTAAAAACTTGTTTCATTTTCTTTCAAATGAAACTGAGTGTCCAAAACAATTCCGAGAAACTGTCATGTAGCAAAGAGTAAATGTTTAAAAGGCAGCAGCATATAAAAATGAATGTGTTTTCAAGCAGCTCCCATGACTGTACTGGCAGCTTTAACAGTGTGCAGCTGTATTTCTCACAAAGGCATTACCAACCTGACTCTACTCGAAGCTTCTGAAGAAAAAAAACTTGCCTCACTGTTACCCACTGCCAAACCACATGTGTCAAAATAAGTACGGCCCTGGTGAAGTGAACAGCACAGAGCAGAAAGAAGCCTGATTAAAGTAAAAAGTGAAAAGGTCTTTTAAAGTAATGATAAAAACAATACATGTTTGTCACAGAAATTGACCTCTTTGTAGCAGAAACTCCTGCTTTATCCATGGCTTTGAAGAGTACAGATTACATGTTTTTGTTTTCCTCAGTGGAGAGAGTGGGGCTGGGAAGACTGTGGCAGCCAAGTACATCATGAGCTACATCTCCAGAGTGTCCGGAGGTGGAGGCAAAGTGCAGGTGAGTGTGCATGACAGGTGGTGATGAATTGTTCTAAATAACTGTTGTGTAATGTATTATGTAATTGTCTGGTATTTAACGTGTCTTCGTGTTTGTTGTTTAGCTCAAGCATCAAGAACAAGCTGTATTTTGTTCTGTCAAAAAGTATTATTATTGAAGTATAATTATTCTGTATATTGGAGGCAAGTTCCCACTTTCCATAAAGGACTTCTGTTTATAGTGGAAGGGAAAATATTTCAGAAATCATGTGTGGCTGACTTTCAGATGGCTCACAGGGCAGATAATGTCCTCCAGACAGTGTATTTGTGTCTGAGTGGAAAGTTCCACAGACGCTGTAAGCTGGCACTGAAGCTACTGTTCATATGGTCCATGTGTGACGCTGCTCACAGCTCATTGTTTCTCTCTGCAGCACGTCAAAGACATCATCCTGCAATCCAACCCACTGCTTGAAGCATTTGGAAATGCCAAAACTCTGAGGAACAACAACTCCAGCAGATTTGTAAGTTTTCAATTTCAATGTGGAGACATTTGCAGCTTTAAAAAGTATGGCGTCAAATATTATTGTAGAGTGTTCCCTTCATGAAAAACGAGGAAAATCAGCACAGAACACATTTGCTCTTTAACCTTTAAATGGTTATAATAAAACAAAAATCCAGGCTTCTGCTCTCTGGGTCCAAACCACCCCAGTTTTAGTATAAGGTTCAGTTATGTGTTGGACTTGGGCTGTGACACATATTACATTACAGCTTTGTCTAGAAGAGAAAGTCAAACAAAGACATGGGTCAGGTTTTACTGTTATTAGACACACTGCAGTGTGAGCAGGTGCCAGCCTTTAAGATCTTATGTGTCAGGCTTCCCAGTATATCCCATTAAATAATAAAATCCATGCTTTAATCCATCAGGGAAAGTACTTTGAGATCCAGTTCAGCTCCGGCGGAGAACCAGACGGAGGAAAAATCTCCAACTTCCTTTTGGAGAAGTCACGCGTCGTGATGCGAAATCCTGGAGAGAGAAGTTTCCACATATTCTACCAGGTGAGGCTTCACTGATGTTTTTGTTCCAGAGATGAAGAGTAAACTGGATATATTTGACTTTCAAAGGCATATGTGATATGATTTAGGACCTATGAAATTACCTTTTATGAGGTCAAACAAAGGAAATTGATTCATCTTTGAAAAGTCTAGCCACAATGCAATAAATGCACTGTCGTTCACAGCTGATAGAAGGAGCCAGTGGGGAACAGAAGAGCAGCTTGGGAATCACCAGCCTGGACTACTATAGTTACCTCAATCAGTCTGGTTCCTACAAAGTCGACGACATTGATGACAAGGCTGAGTTTAAGGAGACAATGGTAAAATCCCCAAAGACATTCACTACTACATTTGGTCTGTTTTGTCCTTTGTGTTGTTTATGTAAAAGTGTCTCTTCATGACATTTCTGCGTCTCTCAGCCGAGCCTCCTATTGTTTTCCCTTGCACTGTTCTCTTGTTTTGTTTACTCATTGAACCGCAACAGGACTAATTAGACCTTCATTGGCAACAAACCACATCCCTCCTTTTTGCTTTGCCTTTTTCTCAGCATGCCATGGATGTGATCGGCATTGGCGCGGAGGACCGCTCCATGGTGCTGCAGATAGTGGCTGGAGTCCTGCACCTGGGAAACATCAACTTCAGGGAGTCTGGGAACTACGCTGCTGTGGAGAGCGAGGAGTGTAAGTGCCTCTATTAAGTGCAGCACAATGGCGGTACAGTGCTATAATGCGATCCATATTTTAGAGAATTCTTCCCATTCTCATTCA
Organism: Gobius niger; assembly: GCF_951799975.1. Lineage (NCBI taxonomy): Eukaryota > Metazoa > Chordata > Actinopteri > Gobiiformes > Gobiidae > Gobius > Gobius niger. Next base: position 23,710,614 of record NC_136855.1, on the reverse strand, counting down.
TTCTTCCCTCTATGGCTGTGGTTGTTGACCCCCATGTGCCCCTAGATTCATCAAAACATGATTTCACATCAAACATACATTTTTGATGCATTTTTTGCACATCATTTTCCAATCACATGTGTTGACGTCTTACTATATAATTTTGCAGATTGTATTTTTATGACCTGACAAAGCTGTGGGGACCCCCTTTAGTGGGTTCTACCGCACTAAAGGTCTGTTTCTTCTTACCCTTTTATGTTGTCCCAAAATAATGTGGTTCACATGAATGAGACGAGGGGCCAGTGCACAAAGCTCTACTCTTTTCTGCGACAAGGCAATAGCAGGTCGTCATAGCCTCTGCTTTCTCTGTCCCCTTTCCAGCCCCACTTCCTGTGCTCTCCAACTGCAGCCTGAGCTTTACTGACCCATGGCTCATTTTTGCAATAATCTATTTATAGCTCTCATTTTTGCATGGTATGAACAATGTCATAGGGGACAGCTTGTGCCAGTCCCAACCTGGATAGATTTACAGAAATATGGAGAGACTCTTCCAGTTAGAGGCCATGTTCTCTTTTGACTAACAAATTAACCTGTAGGAAGAGTGAAGCACACCGTCTTTAGCTGTTACTAGTCTTTACCTTCCTTGCGTAAAAAGAATGAGTCATGATCTAAACGGGGTCATGGCCCGTTACACCCAGGAGTCCCAGATGAGGGCTACTGCAGCTCTCAGAGGCAGCTCCAGACATAGCAAGTCGGCAGTGCCCCGAGAACCATTTCCTTTTAGGGGAAGTGACTCACTGTAATAAGGCTGGGAGGGGCTCTCAAGGGATAATATCAACTGCAGGTCCAGGTCTGCGCCGTGCAGCCATTCATTCAGATTCATTCACTTCTTCACTTCAGTGCATGAAGGCTGTTGCTCACCGTATAGTACCTGGAGAGTAACAGGATACGTGACGCATTGGATTTCTTGATTTGATCACTAGCACTTGTTTAGTAAGATGTGAGTTGTTCATTGACAAATAGTTGGTTTCACAAATTTCCTGGTTAAATAATGTAATTCAATTCTTACAGGTGCAATTTTATGTTAAAAAACCTTAGGATAGCGCCTTGACTTTTCATCCTGGTGGCTCCTATGATGTTTCAGGATCAATTTTTTAGGATTTCTGGTCGGTTTTCGGAATGAAATGTATGCGTAACCATGGATATGGTTCAATCAGCAGTGAAAACCTACCACAAAATCCTAAAAACAATTGATCACGGTGCGTCTTGGGGCCACCGGGATGTTAAGTAACGGGGCTAAGGTAACCTAAGCAGCCTCGAGCTCACTGAAAGGTCAAATACAGTTGAAATTAGAATATAATTAAAAAGTATTCAACTTAAACTGTGAAACTAATATATGATGGACTCACATGCAAAGTGAGATATGTTATGTATAGCCTTTATTAGTTATAATTTTGATTATTATGGCTCGGCTTGTGAAACCCCCACATTATCGAATAGAATACTTTGAAAATTGACTGATAAGCCATAATCATCAAAATTTAAAAAAAAACTATACATATGATACATCCATATATGAAGTTTGCATGTAATGAGTTTATATCATATATTATTTTCACATTTTGACTTTTGAACGATATTCTAATTTTCCGAGTTTCACCTGTATACACGAATATACACTTTAATATAGAAAGTTGCATAGTGGACCTTTAATTAAATTATTTAACAATGATGTTTAGTCATACCGATTCTTTGTCAAGTTTGTTTAAATAAGACTGTTCAATCAATATGTATCGAAGTTATGTTCTTTTTATATTATAGGTTGGGTATGTCAGACTTTTGACAGTTACAAAAAAATGTGATTAAATCTGCTTAGTGCTGCCAGGTCCTATTGACTAAAACTTTTAAATTTTAAATTAACATGAAGGAACTCTCTCCTTCGTCAACAATCCCAGCACTTGTCCCAAATCGAGTCCCAACTAGTTCTGGTTCTGGCCTCCAGGAGTTAGAGCTCAGAGACTGAACTCTGGAGGTTCTTAGCTTTCAAATGAGGAATAGCATGTTTGCATCTCGTCAAACGTGTTTCTTGTAGTAGAGTTGTAGTTTTTTAAACCACTAAAAACATCCTACCTTTAATCAAGGGGGCTCAAGTAACGATAAATTACTTGTAATAGTTCAATATTGAATTGCATTGAACATTTTATTTCGAGCCATAAGCAAAACTATACAGTGTTCAAGAACAAATACATTTATTTTATCTTATGCTGTTTTTTAAGATGAGTTTCTCGTGTTGTGTGTTAGTCTTTCTTGTTTCCTTTCTTTCCTGGTTTCTGTGGTCGACAGTGGACAGAAAGACTATTTGGTTTTAAGTTTCCAATTTAATTGAGACCAATGGTAACAGGAATAATGCAAAAAGTATTTGATAAAAAAATAAATAAATAAAAAGAACAAATACAGAGACAAGGGTACATGCCTAATCTGTCCAAGATCTTTACCTTTGCATACAACACACTTCCTTTGCCCCTATAATTGGCCAACAGAATAAAATAAAAAACATTTTAGCTCGAAAAGGAGTGTGAAGAAGACCAGCTTATTTACTCCCACCCCCATTCATATATTCTAAGTAATTTAAATAATGTGGTTGCTAAACTAACTTAGTTTATCCCTTGGTAGCTTGTAGTAATGAAACAATGAAGTTAGTTACATGCTAAACTATGAGATGCAACAACAACAACATTCACAAAATGCTACACTTTATAACAAGTGTATAATTATTCATTCCTACATCCAGTATATCAGCATGTTAGTATTACTGTTATTATAAAATCATCATCATCACAACCCACACAGTATTTATATTGTATATACGTGTTATTCTGATGTATAACATAGCCCATATCTATTCCTGAGTAGTATAGTAATAACAGATTGGTTCAAATGCCTGAATATCTGCAAACACAAATGTATTTCAATTTGACCTCTAATACTGTATTCTCATTGTTCTGTAGTCTTGGCTTTCCCAGCGTTCCTTCTCGGAATTGACCAGGAACGGCTGAAGGAGAAACTCACCAGCAGAAAGATGGACAGCAAATGGGGAAGTAAAGTAGAAACCATTGACGTGACGCTGAACGTGGAGCAGGCATGTTACACCCGCGATGCCCTTTCCAAAGCCCTGCATTCACGAGTGTTCGACTACTTGGTTGAGGTATACTTTTTACTTAGTATTTTCAATTTATCTGTAAACATGCGACTTTTTATGCACATTTGCTGTAATACGAATTGTTATTTCAGTCTATCAACAAGGCCATGGTTAAAGATCACCAGGAGATAAACGTTGGCGTCTTAGACATTTATGGATTTGAAATCTTCCCGGTAAGCCTATTGCGACATATGGTCTGTAGAAATGTACTTAGATTTAACTAATAAATGAGATTAAGGGATAAACAGTGAGCATTTAAACAGATTGGCCCCAGACAATAAGACTCATTTGGGGACATTCCCTAATGGAGCAACTTCCCAGTCCAATGTGCTTTTATTTATAAAAATAATGAATGATAAGTGGCTAATTTAAAGTAAATTAAAACTAGTTTCTCATAAATGGAGCTGCTGCCTTGTACAAACCAGAGCTCATTAGACAGGAAGTTGCAGACCACCCTGACGCAAGGTTCAGGCCAGAGGTCTATTGTATGTGTAACAAATTGCACAATGTTGTTCTTCCTTCAATATAATGAGGAGCCAACACTTAAAACAAAGCGTTATGACCTCAGAGGAAACATGCCCCCACTGACTCAAGCTAACATGCTCTATTTCCTCCAGAAAAATGGATTTGAACAGTTCTGCATCAACTTTGTGAATGAGAAGCTCCAGCAGATATTCATTGAGCTCACCTTGAAGGCAGAACAGGTAATAACGCTGTATTCTGGCACTGATTATGAGTTTTATGTGGACCCTGACTGACCTCTGTTGTAGGAAGAGTATGTGCAAGAGGGCATCAAGTGGTCACCAATTGAGTACTTCAATAACAAGATCGTCTGTGACCTCATTGAGAGCAAGGTAAACTTTTCCATACTGAATATTAAAACAGTGATAAAGGCAGGGTCCTCTTCATAAATTAACAATATGTCATAGCCGTTATGTGTCAAATGTTCTCCAAGGGGGGCTGCAAGGTGCCTCATGTCCATTTGATTCACGTTCCCCACTGAGAAAGCTAATCCATCAAATCCATAACAAGGGCTTCAGGACAAGTTTTCCTCTGAGGGGACCGGGGGATCTGTACCAGGCTCAAGCCCGCTCTTTGCACCAGACTTCCTTTAGTTAATCCACAAACAAGTCAACATGTGTGCACACTATAAAGGCTTGTTGTTTCTACCGCGCTCTAATTCAGCAAGCGCAAGAATGATTCTGCGGATATGCTTCAACTTTGTAACAATGGTGTGTGTGATCCTTCAATTTTGCACCCTTTCAAGACCCTAATGTCAAAAAATGTACACTCCATAAAATAGCCTTAAAATTCATTCATTCGTATTTACAAAAGTGTTCAGTGGCTTTTGTCTCACTTTGATAAGCCACTGGGACCCGCAGCCTGTGGGTCAAAATGATAAATAATAATGTTTATGTTTATAAGATTTCTGGGGCTTTAACTTTGAAGACCAGCTTTTCTTGTTTTCCTAATTAGTTCTGTACATAATTTGATGGGATAATGTCCAACCATCAATCATAGTTTTACACCAGCAAAGTGCCGGTTTTATGAAGAAGAAGTTTACATTTTTTATCTCCTAAAATATTTGTTACAGGAAAAGGTGGATACCAAATTCCAAACATAGTTAACACAGTTATATTTAAGATTTTGCTAAAGATTGTACCCAGCTTTCTTTAGTTTGGCCATTTTTGTGATGTTTATAGTTTCACTTCCTTATTGGACACTGACAGGAAGTGACATAGATGAAGGCAAGCAGTTGTTGCCGTGACAACCATGTTATGTCAATGTGAAATGAGTCGAACTGCTGTGGAACTTTACCTCTATCTATGTCACTTCCTGTCAGCAGCTTAAAAATTCAAATAAAGATCACTTTTCTGCCCAACATTTCTTCATTAAAATTGCTGCTTCATTGTAAAAAAAAAAGATAATCATGCAACTAATATTATTCTTCTAAATTAGTCATATTTTCAAAAGCATTAAAACCTGTCATATGCACTTTAAGTACAGTATGGTTGCAGGGTGACTGTTTTGAAACGTTTCCCTCTTCTCATGTCACATCTTGAGACTATTTCCGATGATGGAGTAAAATTATAAACTTAACAAAAAGTCTAGAAAATCTTTCAGCAATTCTTAATTTTCACAATAGTTACAGTATTTTCACATGACTTCTTTAACCTCTTAACCCCCGCCTGAACTGAGCACATTTTCTCCAGTTTGGCTTTACCCAAATTTAAGCTTCTTGAAAAAAAGTGTCAAAATAAAGACAAAAAGGAGACAAAAACGAGGATGAAAATGCAACCAAAGAGCAACAAAAACGTGACCAAAAATGCGTTAAAAAAGCCACAAAAGAATAACGGAAAAGTGACAAAAATGTGATTAAAAAGTGACAAAAATGCCTCAAAAGAGTATCAGAAAAGTGACAGAAAACGCAACAAAAAAGCATCAAAAGAGTCACAGAAAAGTGACGAAAAACCAATGAGAATGTGGGGGAAAAAATGTCAAAAAAGTTAAAACAACACCAGGTAAAAGTTTAGATGAGTTTTATAGGTCGGCTTTCGAAAGAGGCGTTATTTACCTTACGGATTTGGGTAAAGCTGAACTGAAGAAAACGCACTTGGTGAAGGCGAGAAAACAGCACTATTTTTCATAATCCAATCCCTGTTGGTCTTTCCCAGAATCCACCTGGCATCATGAGCATCGTGGATGATGTCTGTGCCACGATGCACGCTGTGGGGGAAGGGGCCGACCAGACAATGCTGCAGAAGCTCCGAATGCAGATCAACACTCATGAACATTTCAACAGCTGGAACCAAGGATTTATTATTCATCACTACGCTGGAAAGGTAGAACTCTGAATACTGACTGTGAAAATGGCTTTATGATTTTGTTTATCCTGTTATTGGTCAAAGCAGCCAGTTAATCTGTTATTCTTATGTCTCATTTCACAACTTCTCTCCTCCCAGGCAGGTCTGTGGCTAACCTTACTTTACTTAAATAACAGTGTGTAATGATGTCACAAATGTCCATAACTTTTAAGCAGACATTAGGACTGGTCGTTTTACAGGATGTCGTCAACCTGGGTACTGAATGCCACAAACTAAATTAGCCATGATGCCATAGAACTTTTCTGGGGCTCCCATGACCAGCTGTGAATAAAATTACCCTTTAAGGCTATATAGTGCTGCAGGGGAAAAGTCATTTTATTTGCCTGCTCTATAACACTGTAGCTTTATTGGTTAGCTAATCCTAGCACGTGTAAAATTGCCGTCTGTAACCGGTCATTTTCTCTCCCCATAAAGTTTAGATCACTGACCTTATGGACATTTAAGACCCATTTTTGTAGCAAATCACTGGTTCATCTCTCAATCATTGTTGCTTGTGTTGCTGCAGGTGTCCTATGACGCCGAGGGATTTTGCGAGAGGAACCGGGACGTGCTTTTTACTGACCTCATAGAGCTGATGCAAAGCAGTGAAATGTGAGTAACCGGTAGTAAATATCTCTATCAGGCTAAAACTTCTATTGTGACGCATGTGGTTTTAATCGAACATCTGGAAATGAGTGGGATGTAACAGAAGTGTGGAGCTCGGGCCTCATCGTGCCCTTTGCCCTTGAAGCACGTCTGGCTGCCGTCCAAATGTGGGGCTTTGGGGTCTCCCTGGTCGGATCGTACAAGTGTAGTTTCCCCCCGCAGAGCTGCTTTCTGTGGCGCCTGTGTTTAGCCTTTTGAGCTTTTCTTTGTGTCAAAGTGGCCATCTGTGCAAAGACTGCATTGTGTCGCATTGTGTCACATGTTGTATGGGACATCAGAGCACTTCGTAATCTTTCAGAACGCTTAATGTTTTGTTTTTGGTTGAATTCAGGCATAATGATGTAATTTTAGATCATAAAGACCGTTTGGCACAAAAACACTTGGAGGAAGCGCAAGGAGGAAGGAAGAGCCTTATTCCTTTGAGCTAGATCTAAACAGAGAAGAAAGAATCACAGCATTATATTTGAGCAGCAGGAACATACTTTTCTCATACAGCCTGCTGATCCCTCTTTGTTCTGTGTCCATGGTCTACAACCAGAAGTTCAAACAGGGTAGAAAGGGAAGTTGACATTAACAAACAGTTCAAACAGTTTTATTCAGCTCGCATTGAACTTGTGTGTGTCCACTGTCTACAGGGAGGTTGTTTAAAATGAGCAAACAAAGCAAAAACAGCCAACACTGCGCAAAATATAAGACCAACCGAGATATCTGCTGATTGCTGGACAGTTTTCCCACTGGTGTCAATGAATGAGCAGACCTTGTGTTTATCTATTGCCTTTAATCCTTAACTCTAACTAGCAGGGAAAGTAAACATGTCGTCACTACCACAAATATTTGTAGTGGCCAAGGTAAAGCACACTTGAATAATATTTCTACCTTGATTTGTCATTTACCAGTGGATTCATCCGAAAGCTGTTTCCGGAAAACCTCAACGCCGATAAAAAAGGTCGACCATCCACAGCAGGAAGCAAAATTAAGGTATGGATGAACATCTTTTTTTATTCATTGGACTGGTTAATCCATTTGGAGAAACCGCTCATCACAGTCTGTGGTTCTTGTGTCTTTATAGAAACAAGCCAATGATTTGGTGAGCACATTAATGAAGTGTACTCCCCATTACATCCGCTGCATCAAACCAAATGAGACTAAGAAGCCGCGGGACTGGGAGGAGAGCCGGTGAGTCGCACCCCTGTGTTTCAGATAGAGAATATTGTTCCGAGCTGTGACCACCATCCTGTTGTGAGCGGTGTCTTTAATGAGCAACGGAATAACTGTTCACAAAGGAAGTCGTGTCTGCTAAGTGCTCCATTAGGCCTTTGTTTAACAGAACAGCAACAAAATTTAGTTACTTTGCATACAATAACCTGCAGTTATAACTCCCACTCGTGGAGGCAGATGTTCAGCCACACTCAGGACAACAAAAGTCAGCTGTGAGTTTTATGTGTGCTGCTGCTTCAATTGGGAAAGCTATATGGGTTATAATGACCAAAACACAGATTTTGGTCATACAGCATCAATGCATTGAACAGAATAATGAATATTTTTATTTTGTTATATAATTTCAGGGTGAAACATCAAGTAGAGTACCTTGGTCTTAAAGAAAATATCCGGGTTAGGCGCGCTGGCTACGCCTACCGTAGAATCTTCAAGAAGTTCCTCAACAGGTAATACACACCAAATCCTTTTTGAAGACGACACACCAATCATAGCTTTATTAATTGCAAAGTAACAGGGAAGCCAATATGTTTTTTTTCTTTTTTTAACCTTTTCAACCTGAACTGAGCACTTTTTCTCCAGTTTGGCTTTACCCAAAAGCTAAAAGCTTCTTGAAAAAAGTGTCAAAACAGTGACAAAAATGAGACAAAAACAAGGATGAAAACGCGACAAAAGAGCAACATAAAGGTGGCAAAAAGTGATGACAATGTAGAAAAAAAGATCTATTTAGATGAGTTTTGTGGCTCTTCAAATGAGGTGCTACACTGGCCTATAGGCTGCCAACTCCAGTCAAGAAGCTTTCAGGTTTGGGTAAAGCTGAACTGGAGAAAATGTGCTCAGTTATTACGAGGGTTATTATTATTACATGTGATGCAGTTTATTCTAAAAGAATCGCTCTCTCTTTTTATTGTGTTTGTTTTCACATATTTAAACTCCTAATAGTGTAATGACAAAAACACCCAACAAGCTGAGTGTAATCAGGCTTTCTACAGCGCATATAAGTAAATTAATTAGTAATAACACAATGTAACTAGAGTGAATATTCAATTCTGATTGGCTTACTGGTGTGCGTTAAAGCTATATTACGAACCGTTGTGGTGCGTTCATGTGGACTGGGGTGCTTGTTTTCCCGAGATGTGACGTCATTGTCCCCACTTGGTTTGTGTTCATGTGGTTTTTTAATGGGAAAGTGGGGATTTTGATGTCATCAAATAAATCATTGATTAGCGCTTAGCTGAGCTAATCATTAAAATGTGTAGTTAGTGTCTCTTAAGCTTAACGTTAGTAAATTCACGTTTTCCTGGCATTGATGTCGGGCATTTCACTCGCAATTGTGTTACTACGAGGATGACGACAGCTAACACTAAACTCAAAAAAGTAGCAGCGTTGAACTAAAACGCTCACGTTAGACGATAAAAGAACAAATCAGCTGATTTCCGCGTCAGGTGCGGAAGTCGGGACCCGAGTTCCCCAGTTGTTTTCCCCAGTTGAAGGAGCGTTCACGTGCATTCCCCAACTGAGGAAGTTGTTCATCCGAGTTTCTGAGGACCCCATGAACGCACCACAGCTGATTCCATAGTAACGGCAAACATTTGAGCTGGAACTAGTTTCAGGTAAAACAGCTTAAAACATAAAATAACTCCTGCCCCGGACTTAAAAAAAGCAAACAGGCCACAGTGAACAGTTTCAGTTGTGGGACCATGGTATAAGCGGATTAAACAATTCGGAGCCGTGCATTATACAGTTTTAATGCACTTCGCAGAGGAACACCACTCCTCGTTTAAACCTTACATATTCTACACGTTTTTAACAGAAGCTTTTATTCTGTTTATTGACGATGCTTTGATCTTTAGATATGCTATCCTGACCAAGGAGTCCTGGCCAACGTGGCGAGGGGACGAGAAACAGGGAGTCCTTCATCTCCTCCGGTCCGTCAACATGGACCAGGATCAGTTTCAACTGGGTCGCACCAAGATCTTCGTCAAGGCCCCAGAATCGGTATGTGTTGCCTTTTGCTTGCTCGCATTAGTCGCATTTCCATGGAGACGTTGCCATGCTCACCCCGAGCTCCATATAAGGGCATCAGGGTACTAAATTACGCCTGAGTCCTTGTTGCATGGGTGGAGACTCAACCCGACCCATGCACCACGTCAGCAGAGTCAACATTACGCTCGCACTAAAGCACAGGCAGAGGCTGTGGACGCAGACTGAAGGGTTGTCTTTTTCCACATAACTTTTTTTTTTCTCGTCATGTTTTTAATAAAAGAAGTGTTTGTGCGAGTGTACTCCCCCTAACATTCGTACACAAGAGTCCCGGCACACACACACTCACACTCACACTCCTGTCTCCCCCACAGCACAGGCACCCAGTCTAAATGCAGTCTTTACAGCTGACCCTGAAAGACTTTCCTTATTCACCAAAGCGAACAAGTGCCAACTACCCCCCCCCCCACCCCCCACCCCCATCTTCCACAATAAATGTTTATGAGACTGAGACGCACATATCACACAGGGCGCTGCACTAAAATGAACTGCCAGCCTTCTAAACTGACAAGAGTTAATTAGTTTTATGGACCTGTTGAAGTAAGTTGTTCTGACACCACCAGATGTTTCGAGACCCAAACATGGTGAAAGATGAGACCGTAATTGTAAAAAGGGGGCTCTTTATTTCGGCTCCGGCTCTGTCATCATTCGCACGTTTATTAAAATATGCTGAAGTTGTGCATTTTCAGAGCAGACGAAGATTAATTACACCAGCTGCCGTCTGTGTCAGAATCCTTTACCCAGTAAATGTAATGTTCAAACCAGTACAAACAGGCCTGGCTGATTTTGCAGCTCCACTTTGTTAATTGATGACTCATTTGTCCTCTTCCTAGTTAAGACGGTTGTTTTACTCATGGCTTTGTTGTGTTTCGCCGTACTACAGCCTGCGGTCACACTGTGTTGGTGAATGGCTTGAAGTAGTGGCCAGGATGTTTAGTCTGCGCAAGTCTGTGTCAAGAACTGCGCACGGAAACTGCAAAAAAAAACCACATCAACTTAAAACATGCATTATCCTACAGTCCTTGCATATTTCACGCTACAGATCGGATCAGTGGTTGCTCGCTGTTGCTGACAGGGTGGCACTGAGTGGAAACAATGGTGGAAGCGCAGAGAATGCATTTGTAGTCGGGATCAAACAGGCTGCGCACCATTCCTTCATTTTGTTGCATTTAGGCGTGCCTATGTTTAAGGTTAAGCGCTGCCAAGGTATGCTCAGGCCTTTGTTTGCGTTCACAGCTCTTTTTACTGGAAGAGACAAGGGAACGAAAGTTTGACGGCTATGCAAGAACTATTCAGAAAGCCTGGAGGAAGTATGTGGCTCGTAAGAAGTATGTCCAAATGAGAGAGGAAGGTGAGTTGTGGAAAGTGAGTCTTTTGGGTCGTTTTATTCTGCGTCTACTACTAATCTCATTGTTTTTTATTTTCAAAGCGTCTGACCTGTTGTTGAATCGAAAAGAGAGGCGGAGACACAGCCTCAACAGGAACTTCATTGGCGACTACTTGGGCATGGACGACAGGCCCGAGCTGCGGCAATTCCTGGGCAAGAGGGAAAAGATAGACTTTGCGGATAAAGTGACCAAATACGACCGTCGATTCAAAGTGAGTCGGCCGCTACTATTCTTCAGTGGTCTCATATTTAACACATTCATGGTAATGTTTTTTTTTTTTTTTGTGAAGGGAATCAAGAGAGATTTGATCCTAACCCCAAAGTCTGTGTACCTGATTGGGAGAGAAAAGGTGAAACAGGGGCCGGAAAAAGGACAGGTGACAGAAGTGCTCAAAAGACGGATCGAAGTAGAGAAGATTTTAGCAGTTTCTCTAAGGTATGCCATTTTACAAGCATATTAAATACCGGTTTGTTATGTATATTGTTGTTAATGGGAAAACATAATTTGCTCAGTGGTTGGTCACACCAGAATTCAGCTGTTGTCAAAACAATAATTATGTTTGTCCAGCACAAGCCCTTCTAATATGTGGTTAACTACAGGCACTAAAGAAAGTCATGACCTCTCTTTAAAACTGCTATCTGGATTTGTTGCTATGTTTTGTAATGACACATAAGGGCCAACATTGCATGAAGAGTTTCTGTTTAAACCTATACAGTATAGGTCAGAGGGCAGGGCACACAACTCCGATACTTTGAAACACTTTCTTTTGATAAAGCTTGCTCTTAATGGTAGAATGGAGCTCATGAGTTTGTGGGACACTATGGAACAGGTGGTGACTGTTTTTTCCCAAAGAAGTGGGGATTGTGTGATGACAAAGTATCCTTGTTTGTCTTACAACAGACAAATGCTACCTTCTCTTTTTAGATGAAAGCTTCTTTATGTTGCTCTGTGTCTCTATGTAAATGTGAAATGGGACACCAGTGCTTCACCTTAAGTCTAACACAGACCTAGAAAATAAAAGGAGAAAGACTGAGTATGTTTAATCTAATGTGAGGCTCTCCCTGTTTTGTTTGTTTTTCAGTACACTGCAGGATGATTTTATTATTCTGCACGAGCAGGAATACGACAGTCTACTCGATTGTGTGTTTAAGACTGAGTTTATTAGCTTACTGGCTCGTCGCTTTGAGGAAAAGACACAGCGCAAGCTACCACTCAAATTTAGCAACACGTGAGTAAACAAAGAAAATATCACAAAGACTTGGGATTTAAATACTGAACTGCAATCGCATTTGTATTTCCTGCTTAGACTGGAAATGAAGCTAAAAAAGGAAAACTGGGGCTTTTTGAGCGGAGGCGGTTCCAGACAAGTCGTTTTTGTACAGGGTCAAGGAGATGTGCTTGTTTTAAAACCTACAAGTAAATCTCTACAGGTCAGCATTGGACCTGGACTTCCCAAAAACACACGTAAGTCTGAGATCTTCAAAATGAAAATTACAGAATCAGTAATATAAGATAATTGAATACAGTGATGTTGTAGATGAACTTGTTGCTGATTTCTTCTTGGTTTCATCTTAGGTCCCTCTAAGAAAACCTTTGCTCAGAGTCGCTCTAATGGCAGCCGAACACAGCCCTCCAGAACTGCACCAGGACCTCCAGGTACAACATACTGTATGTCACAACTACAACACATTATTCAAATTGAAAATATACTTGACCTGTAATAATGTGTGTTGCAGTGGGTCAGCAGAACGGTAGACTGAAAAATACTAACTATGAGGCCAATCAGAGGAACGGGGAGCACCACAGTAGTCGCCAGCGGCGAAATTCAAGCAACACAGAGCGACCGCATCTCCCAACCAACCACAACCCCCGCAGAGAGACGAGCGGCCACAGCCAACCACCAGACAACCGCTTTCTAGGAGTGCCTGAGAAAGGAGCTGCGGGGTAATACATTTATACTGTTTAATATTTTACACTATTATAATAAAATACTGATGTCACGACCTCAATTCACTTCTCTCTGCTTCACTGGTTATCACAAAGTTTAGCTGTTCTTTTTTTTTATGTAGGAACCTTTACTACACCAGAAATACTTCAATATTCAGTCAAAACATTTTGTAACGCATTCCATGTTTTGAAAGGTGCTGTTACAGTGCCATCTTGTGGCATATGTTTGAACTTACAGAAATAAAAGCCATGTTATTTTGTCTCCCTCAGAGCACACAGGCCATCTGCAAACAGACCCCCACCAGGAGCAGGACGACCGAAGCCTGCACCCAAACCCAAACCTCAGGTGCCCCAGTGTAAAGCCCTGTACGCCTATGATGCTCAGGACACAGACGAGCTGAGCTTCAACGCCAATGACATCATTGAAATCATAAAAGAAGGTGAGCCACCTCAAACATCTCATGTATTGATTCATTTTTTAAGCATTTTTGAGTTTAAGTTGGACACTATCTTGCTTTGTAATTATGCTGCTCTGGTTCTGCAGATGCCTCTGGGTGGTGGACTGGAAAACTTCGTGGGAAGCAGGGACTTTTTCCTAATAACTATGTGACAAAGATCTAGAAGCTCCTGAGTAAAAATGGGGCTTTCGCTTGGTCCAACAGGGATAAGATTATACTGCTTGGTTTCATTCAGAAACAAGTTCTCCAACTACTGCCATGTGTCAGACCAAAGACCAGCAGACTTGAAGCTCTCTCATAGACTGTTTGACTCTGGGACAGTTTCTGATAAGGTTTTGAACAAAACTTGTATTAATTTATTATATTTATAGCTTATCTGTCTTTTTCTTACTGCTGTTTTCTTCTTGCTGACGTTTGGAGCTGTTTTGAAGCAATCATTTTAAAGGAAGGTTAAATCTATCTCGGTCACACAGTCGACTGCTGTTGTGCTGTGTTTTTAAGTACTGTAGGAGGTATTGTTTTGTAATGTTTGTCCAACAAATAGTTAAGCAATTTAGTCCAAGGTTTGTTTGTTTTTTAATAAAATCTAAAGGTCATGTCACCTGTTATCTGGGCCTACATTCTGTGGCATCATTAGCACTTTACTGGTACAGGTCTGTGTTTTTATCACGCCGGTCTATAAAGATGGCCAAGATAACATTTGGTCTTGGAACTTTGTTTACATGGAGTTGTGAACAGACATTTTAAAAGTTATATTTTGTATATGTGATAATGCAACTTTGCTTGTTCTCTGAAGGATTCTCCATTTGTTTTTGTACCTTGTGTTTGTTCATCCGTTACATCAA